>NC_135028.1:3602977-4237977 GCF_051020955.1 Megalopta genalis | reverse complement strand
AGAATTTACGGCCAACTGTAAAACGTAACGGTGGCTCGGTGATGGTGTGGAGATGCATCGCAGCAAATAGGGTTGAAAATCTCATATTTATCCATGGGATTTTGAATCAAATGAAATATTCGTAAAATTTGAGAGAAAATTTAAAAGATAGTATAAGTAAATTAGGATTACCGGAAACTTATTGCTTCCCAAAGCATTCGGCAAAAATTGTTCAAGAATGGTTACTGTACAACACTCCATAGACATTGCCATATCCACCGCAAAGTCTCCACCCCAATCCCATTGAACATGTTTGGATTGAGATGGAAAGAAAATTAAGAAATATAATGATTACACATCAGAAGGAAAACTGAAACAGGAGATTGTTAAAACATGGCAGTCTATAGATATAAATATTACATCAAAGTTAGCACTTTCTATGGAAAACCGTCTTAGGGCTGTAATAACGACGAAAGGAGGTTCAACTTCATACTCTAAATATTTGATTAGTTACACCAAAAAAACCAATTGACGTTGCTATTAATTAATGTTAAATGTACAGTTCGAATACTTTTGTGACTTACGATGTGTTATTACATCTCATAAATTCTTTCTAACTCGAAAATGTGTTATTTGATTTCAATGAAATTTATAAACATTATTCTCACGTGTTGCACATACACGATATATACGACAATTTCAAAATATATACTATACCATACGGTTTGTTTTAATTTCAATTAGGAATACGTCATCGTTCGAATACTTTCACGAGTCTGTGTATATTACCGTCGCTTCGCTTGAGTTGCTGCGATATTTGCACAAAACTTATTACTATTGCAATAAATTCCGTATACACGTTGCACAGAGTTGGATGAAACTTAATTCATGACTTACGACTGTTAATCGTTAATCGCAATGAAAGATTAAATTTTGTTCAATTGTCAGTCGCAATTGATGGCTATTATAAGAATAATAAAATATCCTTTCAATTCCCCATTCAAAAAGTCTTTTTCAATCAATGATTGATCAATGTATTTCATCAACTGATTAATTCAATTGTTGATTTTTCTACTATGCGAATATGCGAATGTCCATTCTTGAACAATTTTTGCCGAATGCTTTGGGAAGCAATAAGTTTCCGGTAATCCTAATTTACTTATGCTATCTTTTAAATTTTCTCTCAAATTTTACGAATATTTCATTTCATTCAAAATCCCATGGATAAATATGAGATTTTCAACCCTATTTGCTGCGATGCATCTCCACACCATCACCGAGCCACCATTACGTTTTACGTAGGGTATCAAAGTGAAGCACGGCAACCATTTGTCAATAGGTTACACAATTATATACAACAATATCTATTACAATTATATCAATAGGTTATCAATTATCTACATGGATGGAGTATGTAGATTTGTATGGGCCATAGCATCGGTTGGCGTGAAATATTTTGTAATGCGATTATTGTTGATAAAAATGAGTGTAATATAAATGTCAGTCTGAATGATTAAATAGGAGATAAAAATGCATACGAAATATGGATTTAAACATTGCCAGCAGTATATCGAAAGGTCTGAAGAGGCATCCTATCTGTACCTATTGACAAATAGCTGTCATTTGCACTAGAGTGTCAATTTGCTTCACTCGGTTTACTCAACCTCACAATGTAATTTTATTACCCCCTTTAACGCACAAATATTTTCATCTATACAGGATGTTTTCATTAACACCAGCCAACCTTTGTCTTGCAAGTATACATGAGATGAAATGAAAGTGGACAAATTTATCTGTGTGCTGAAAATTTTGTCTAAATTGGTTAACCCAGAGTCGAGTTACAAGCGTTGAAGAATTTTGTAGAATTTTCGCAGTTTTTGATCAAAGTCGTGACAAAACTGCGATTTTTGCGATCCTCAATTTATTGTAATTCATAACAATGTGAACCGATTTTGATAAAATTTTCAACATGCATATAAGCGTATAAGTACAAGATCTGCGAAAGACATTTTTTAAATTTTTGTTATAGGCTCAGATAAAAAAGTTAAAGAACGAGATTTTTTTATTTTTTTTTGTCATTCCAAGTAATAGCAAAATTAAAGAAAAAAGCATTTCAGTTATCGTCTGGTAGACTAGTCACTCCATCGTCTAAAAAGATTCAAGTTATTTAGTTCAGTTTTGAAATAGTTATTGCGTTTTAAAAGGTATACGAACACTCTTGTGGGCCACTGTACTTATTTTCGTATATCATATGAAAGCATGTGCCAAAATGAAACCACTCGTACACGACATAATGACCTTCGAGGTCTCGCAAAGTCAAATGGAGGTATTTATGCACAAAGAAATCATATTGAACATTTACTGCAACCTTGACTCGGGTACATATACAAGCAAAAAGTAAGTACACTCTTTCCTCTTTCATTTCTTTTTTCTACTGTTTATTATCTGCAAGAAAAACGCCGGCTAGATTTGACCTGAACATTCTGTACAGGATAGTGGAGCCGATTACTGTGGGGTAATAAATTGCTGTGCCTTTGGTTTATTTTCGGGAATAATTAATTTGACATTTCTCGAATGAGACGTATTAAATGTTTATGTTCTTCTATTTGGTTAATTTTATACTGAAGATATTTAATGTGTTTTATTCGATAAACATTAAGTTAATTATGCCCGAAAACCAACCAAAGACACGATTGGCCGCCCCACAGTAAGCGGCTCCTAACTACCCCATGTCCTTCCAGTATTGCAAATTAATTTTTCAACTTGTTTTCACTCGATTGTCAAAAGAAAATTGACGTAATTTGATTTTCTGGTACTGGAAGATTTTTCGCACGTATGAAAAGGAAAACATAGTTTGGAATTTAATAAAATTTATAAGGTTCGAGACTAGTCTGTGTTAATTTAGTGAGCCCGTGACATACGCGGACATGACCGTTAAATCTTTGACTGTTCGATTTATCGGCCTCACAGAACATGTGCGTGAACTGCCACGGGTCGATGCATCAGCTGCGTTTGTTTCCATTCAAAACATCGTTTCTCTGAGTGACAATTTTTTACGATAATATAAATATAAATGTTTACACTATTTATTATATTAGGTAAAATTGCGTAATATGAAATCCTAACTTATTTTAGTTGACATTAAAATAGGCCTTCTTTCTATATTTCATTAATTATTTATATAACCACGTATCGTAAATAAATATTTTTTATGTTTTTGTTAACTACATACTGCATAGTAACATACGTGAAGCCTCTTTTTGTTCTTTTTAAATATTTGTCTAAAGTACGGATTATAATAGTTAAAATTATAGTGGTGTCCGAATATTTTCGTGACCGACTGTAGATGTCTCCAGTGTCGTAACAACATTTCTTTCTTTTAAGATACGTAGCGAAATGTTTTTGAAAGAGTTTGATCATATACACAGTGCGACAAATACGTTTCGAGACTCGGACCATATCTCATGTGGCGTACGCCCGTACAAGCGGCACACAGCGCCACCTACAACTTAGTAACTAGCTGTTGCTACGCAGACCACTGGACTCTCACACAGTCCAATAGTAACCTCCCAAGAGTATAGACGCACAGTCTAATAGTAACCTCCCAAGAGTGTAGACGTACAGTCTAATAGCAACCTCCCAAGAGTGTAGACGCACAGTCTAATATCAACCTCCCGAGAGTAAAGACGTACCACAGTCTAAGGACGTACGCATAAAGTTAAATAAACACGTTACAAGTTAGCTAAATTAACTGTTTCCTTTATTACCGAAAAGCCATCGTCCCCAGTTCTCAGAGAATCCAGTTTAAGAGAACATAATACCAAGCAAACCGCTACACTCAGTAACTAATAGCGCCATCTATGTTTTTAGACCGGCGTTTGAAAGTTGTGACATTCCTCTTTCCGGCAGTATCAATTTTGGTTCAATCGGTTGATAAATATCAAAGTTATAACAGTTCTCCCTAAACAACTTTCTTGTCGATGTTGAAACATGAGCAAAAATCGTTGCGTGTCAATCATTCCAAAAAAGTCGTTGCAGCCTCCAGAAATGTTCCAAACTTCCTGAAATCAATTGGTACTGGTGACGAAACATGGTGCTTTCAGTACGACCCAGAAACCAAGCGTCAAAGTGCGGAATGGAAGTCGAAAGATGCACCACAAGCCAAAAAAACACGGAAAGTTCCATTAAAAATCAAGACAATGCTCATTAGATTCTTCGATAGCAAAGAAATTATCCACAGGGAATTTATTCCAACTGGCCAAACAATAACTGGCGCATATTATCTTGAAGTTTTGAAGCGTTTGATGACCAGAATCCGACGTATTCAGATCCAGAGACCCGGTGTCTGTTGCACGATGATGCACCGAGTCACACCTCGCTCATTGTTCGTCAATTTTTGGCTCAAAATCAAGTCCGCGTGTTGAGAATCATCCACCGTATTCGCCTGATTTGGCCCCATGTGACTTCTCTCAATTCCCAAAATTGAAATTGAAGTTGAAAGGATGTTTTTTTATGACATTTCGACCATCAAAATAGCTACAGCACGAGCGCCAGAGGCAATTCCACAAAATGAGCTAGAACACGCATTTGAATCACCGTTGAATCGCTGTAACAAGTGTATTGAAACTGCAGGAGAATATTTTGAATAAAAAAATCGAAAAATATTCATATATCTTGTTTGAGTGATGTTTTCCTCGGCCAGTCTCGAAACTTATTTGTCGCACTGTGTATATTACAAAGTTTAAGATTTACAAATTTTGTATGCCCAACGCGCGAATGAAAGGCAACCAAAATTTTCCTGAGGAAGCAAAACTAGGTCACGCGTTAGAAGAGGTTTAAAATCTGTGAATTTGCATACTTTTTGCTTTTTCTTTATCACGAAGAAGCCGAATTCTGTTTCTGTATTTATTTTTCAGTAGATTGTAAACAAATACGTATTTTAGTTTTAAATGCGTATTTGCTTGTAATATGAGTGTTTTGAATCGAAAGTATGAATTTAAAAATATATATCTCATGCGAGGCACCTGAATGTACTAAACTTGTATTTCATATCTTCTAAGTTTGAAAAGAATAAATACGGAGACTTTCTTCTAGAAAATCGATGTTTTCTTCTGTCTGAAGCAATTTATAGACGATACATAGGTAGCAAATCTGCCCTGGCAGTTTTCGCATATACCGCGTAGGTAAACCTGGCAGTAGAAGAGTTAAAGAGTTAATTATGTAGAAGTCTATGCCGGCCGCTGCGTTGCAAGCGACGTGTGTCAGGAGTTGATTGCAATTCTTAATCAACTTTCGGTAATGTTAATTAGCGTTGAGTGCATAAAAGTTTTCTATTTAACATCAAAATACCGTCATATATGAACTCCTGCACATTTTCCGGGCAGGAACTGCTTTGCCTCGATTAGTTTACGATTCATCGTTCCGGCAGAATTCGATGCGAATTAGATGCACAGTAAAATAGTGGAAATACGAACACTTTATTAGGGAGGCAGAAAAATGTGCAGAAGTCCAAGTGCAATAATTTCTCTCACATTGTCTCTCAGCTTATAAACAAAAATGGACAGTTTGGGAAAGTGAAATACGATTGTTTCAGTCTCGCGGCTCGTTTTAATAGTTGTCCACAATCGGCGACTATAAAAACGAGGCTCGAATAATCGTATTTCCTCCTCCCAAGTTACCCATTTTCGTTCCGAAGCTGAGAGACAATGTGAGAGGAATTACTGTATTACCAAACTATTGTGCCGTGAATTCATTCATGAAAAATCTAGACCTAACTCAGACTTAATCCAGACCTAATCCAGAACTAGAACAGACCGTTACTTACAATTGTTCCTCAGCCTATAAATAAAAATGAACAATTTGGGAAAAGAAAATACGGTTATCCGAGTCTCGCGGCTCATTTTTATATTGGGTTGGCAACTAAGTAATTGCCGATTTGTTCAATGAAATAAAAATTTTTTTTTACTTGGAATGAAGTTTAATCTGTAATGTATTTCCCATTTTGTTCGATGACCTTTTGCCATCTCTCTGACAACTTGAAAATTCCACGCTCGTAGAAAGTCTGATCCTTTTCGGCCAAAAACTGAGTTAAGTGAGATTTTACAGCGTCATCATCATTCAAAGTTTTACCACGAAGGGAGTTGTCCAGGGATCGAAATAAGTGGTAATCCGATGGCGCGATATCGGGACTATATGGTGGGTGTAACATCAATTCCCAACCAATATCCATCAATTTTTGCCGAGTGGACAAAGACGTGTGCGGCCTAGCATTGTCCTGCTGGAAAATGACACCTTTAGGATTGACCAATTCTGGTCGCTTTTCCTTGACCGCTGCATTCAATTTGTCCAGTTGCTAACATTCACGGATAATAAAAAATAACATAATAATAATAATAATAATTTTATAATATAACATTTACGGATATCATAAAAATGGGAGGAACAGACATCTATAACTGAAATCGGCAATTACTTAGTTGCCAACCCAATAGTTGATAGACAATCGGCGACTATAAAGACGAACCGTCGCTCTATAGGGAAAAGTTAACTAAAAATAGTATATCCCCGATAACATGTTCCAAGGTCATTGAAATCGTTAACCCTAGAAAGATAACCATATGACAACGTACGTAAAAGATAACCATACGCTTCAGAGGCGCATGATTTTCTAAGGCGTCAATTTTATACGAACAATGGATATTTATTTAAGTTAATCTAGTCATTTTAAAGGTTTGGCATTATTGTAAAAATAAAATGCATTTATATTATATTTTTTTATATTTTAAGTAATTTTAAACTTAAATCACTAGACCTCTATGAAAAATTAACAAAAATCAACAGTCTTCGGTTTATGGGAACAAATCCCGTAAAATATCACAAAAAATAGTGTTTTATCCTTACAAACTAGTAGACTATAATATAATCTGTGTAAAAAAGACTATAATATTATAAAAAATTTCTTTAGAGACAGTCATGACAAACGTCTTTCTTGTGTTCACCACAAACTGTCTTTTTGCATTTGGCACAGGTCATCTTTGACATTCTTTTCTTTTTAGACGTGCAAAGACTGCAATAACGCCTTTTTTTGGCCGAGGGTTCTTCTTCATCATCTGTGGAAGCCTGTACAGCAGATTTTGGAAGAATATTTTCAATGTTGCTTCGCACATGCCTTGGCAAAGTGGGTGCTTCCAGTCTTTGCGTCATCCACGGTGCAGTCAGTTGTTTATTTCGCAGGCGCCTCTGCGACGTAGGTTATCTTTCTCGGGTTAAAGACGTGCTAAAGAAAATAACCGTTTCTACATATTGTCCTCCGGTTAACAATACGCTATCCGGTTATGGCAACGCATGGAAACCCATCAAGAGCATTCGAAAAATTGTTTTTCAAATGCCGCATCGAAACGAGGGATCCGCTGCACAGCGACAAAAGAGGATAATTCTATTTGGCCCTTAATTTCATCATGATGTCGTTTGGGACGCCCCCATTGAAAGCGACGCAAACGATCAGAAATCGATGTTTGCGTAACGATGGCATCGCAGTCTCGTCGTTCCGATGGGAAAACGGCCTATAACATGATTGGCAAAGAGAAAGAAAGGACCGTCGCGCTCGGAAGTGGAAATCAAGTTATCGGGTTAACATTGTGCTTTCGAACCGGCCATTGCAGCCATTTTTCTGCTCGATCTTGCAGAACTTTGCGGTATCGGAAATCATTTAGATCTTCTACGGCACAGTAAATCCTGCGAAGGTATCAAATACAGGGTAGAGCGAAACTGGTGGTGCAACCGAGCTGAGATACAATAATTGTATTGAAAACGTAACAGAATAATTAAATTGTTGTCATTATATTCATTAATGAACACACGAGTCCTAAGTTAGGTTTACGATACAATAATATCTTGGTTTACAATTTTGTGTTACAGTAAAAAGAGCTTTCCGAATTTATGAGATTTCTACAACTTTATCAATATAAAATGCACCACGTTTAAAGCACTAATTTACATATCAAATGCTCTGTAGCATTTTGCTGGCACAAGAATAGTCCCCGCGTGACAAGAAGACACCTTTGTATTAACATTCCCTCTCTGACTGGCTACCCCACTGATCCAGCTACCAGTGATGGAAAACAGTGACGCAGATCGACGGCGAACAACAGCGTCCGATAGCCGCGGTAGTGGGGCGGCTAGTAAGAGGGGGAATATGAACATAAAAGTGCCTTCTTGTCGCGTGAGGACTATACTTTTCACTGTCTCCAGTTCAAGTCAGCATTATAGTGCTACTAATAGAATCAAGTATGTATTATACATCATGTACTTACTACTTACTTACGCATTTGCACAAGTTGTGCAATACATATTTCTTCTGATATCCTCGAGTAACGTTCGGTTACGTATGCAACATCTACATTCGAGAGTTTGATGAACAATATCCGATTTTACGAAACATGCAAAATATTTTTGTATACGCTCCTACAGGAACGCAGGCAAACAATACGAAATGTGCAAAACTGTGCAGAACAAATACCGCTTCATTATGAACGACCCACCCAAAAAATCTGCATCTGCATGCACATTCGCAGTGATCGATCACTCAAAAACATTGCTCACCCATCATCGTTTCATTGGACAGCGGGAAGGCTAAATAAACTGAAAGGGTCGGCTGTCGAGTGCTACACGGCAATATCGAATATCATTGGCTGTCAGAGTCGATTGGCGCACGATTCGATTCGATAGTTTCCACGTCACGGCGACCTGAAACGTTCAAGTAAGCGTCCTCGCATCGTCGGATCCTGTCCGAAACAAGCCGCGAGAGTAATATGAACTGCAGGTTTGCGAGTCCGCATGTTCGGCATAATTACACGCGATATTCTCGGCGACTAGTGCTAATCAATGACTCACGAACGCGGCGCGCGTTCTGCTCGAATTCATCTGGCCGGAACGTTCGTCGTGCACGCCTGTTCGTTCACTCGTTCACTCGTTCACTGGTACGTTCGTTCGTTCGCATGCATTTTAGTTTATTCAACGTCATGATCATTCGCGCGGCGCTAAATCCTTGAATTTTCGAAAATTTCAGAGCCATCGAGCGGAAAAATATCTCAGCGTGTTCCCGGTTACCGGGAATTGTCGTGTAACCGGGGCGCGGCGGTGATCGCGACGTGAATGCTCGTGCCGATACCGCGATAAATTCGGCGCCGTACCCGGCGGCCGTCAAACAGCAACCAGCGGTGTGGCGAGACGCTGTGCGGGATAGTTCGTCCGATCAGTGCGCCGAAAATCAACATTTTTATTCTGCTCAAAATAAATGAAACATGTGTTACATCCTACCACGCTATTTCAGTTCTAATTAGATTTTTATCCTTATTATTCTCACTAATCTTATTATGTATCATTATGATTACTGTTATTGTTACGATCATCACTTATTGTTGTTAACGTTACAGTACATACTGTTATATCTTATTCTACTATTTTAGTTCTAATTAGATTCATTCATATTCATATTATTATTATTACTATTATTGTTGTAACATCACTTATTATTGTCAATGTTATATTGTATACAAACTTTCATTCCACTATGTTCTTATCGAACATATCGAGTCTTCTGTCAGCCATGATTTCACCTTTAACTTATCCTCAAACTCTGCCTCATTCTTGATCTCCGTTCTTGTCGCATCATATCTGAACCTTTGCCTCGCCACGTCATCTTCAAAACTCTGATCTAATTTCCTAAATCCCCACCACTCAAATTAGAACCTATAAATATATACAACCCATTTCAGTTGACATTGTAGAAAGTCTCGTAGACACGCGATTTAAAAATAAAAAAACTGACATATGAGCCGTTTATTTTGAAAGTGGCATAAGTCACTTTGTTTTTAAGTGATATATTTAAGGGTTTGCGTTTTAACACGTTTAAAAATATGGATGCTAACTTTCGAGAAGATTTACTTGTATTTGTTATCTCAGGATACTGATATTTTTCTCAGTATAAATAATTTCGTATAAACATTAAAAATCAACACTTTCAAAATAAATAGTTTAGAAAAATGACTGACACATATTAATTTTGTCCGACGTATTTTACTGAAGCGATGTTTTGAAAGGACAGTGATTTACTCAAATTGTTGAATAAATTACATATATAATAATAATCTATACCATGAACATATTTAATATAAACGTTTGATTTAAGTATTTTTTATTTTAATATTCATAAAATACAAAGATAATTAGTACATTTTGAAACATAAGTATAAGTAATTTATACGAAAATACATCAGTTCAATTTAATTTTCGTCATCAATAGGAGTGATTAAGTCCTCGGAAATCGTGTTTTGTTTCAAATTTTTTAAATAACTGTGGTATATTGGGGGTATATAATTAAGCAAGTCCATCATGTCTTTGTATTTTGCTGAAGAAACAGGACGAGATCCAGCATATAACGGATCCATTTCTATTTGTGAATAACGCCTAGGTCTTCCTCTTTTTGGTGAGAAATCCAAAGTTAGAAATTCATTTTTTTCATCTAAAGTTAGTTTATAAAACATTTTATAGCCATCTGCTGGCGGGTCTGGAGGCAGCCGCCACATCACTATAATATAATTTACAAAACTGCACTATTCTTTCGCACTTATAAAAATAAGTCCAGTGGTCACAACTTTTTTAAAAATACTGAAAATAATTCAAAACAATACTTCACACACACTTATCACACGTTTCTATTTCTTTTACACTAAGCCCCGCAATTAATTTCCTGAGTACAGCGACTTACGCCACTTTCAAAATAAACATGTTTGTTATACCGTTAATTAGCAAAACTTCTCTCGAACAAATCTCAATAGTTCTCAACTCATTGATTGCAAATTTTTAAAAAATGAAAAGATACCGTTCAATTGTAATTAGTGTTACCATTAACTCGATTTTTTTGAAAAAGTGACTTATGCCACTTTCAAAATAAACGGCTCATATGTCCTTTAGTATTTCGAGTGGAGAGTCAAATAGCACTACTAGTTTTTTTATGCGTCGGCGTTTTTATTTCAATATCATCTTCCTTTTTTAAAAATCATAAACCTATATTTTTTATATCGGAATCATATTATACGTTGAAAAATGAGCAACTTTTGTTGTAATCATTTTTTTGTAAGTTCAGTATTTTTTAAGGCAGCTGATTTTTCGCGTTTATGTGAAGGATAATTTTGTTTTTCTATTAAAATGACAAAACGTTACTTTCTTCTAAAAGATATTTTATTTCATTTAAGAACATCATGTTACAAGAAAATGTTTCAAACAAAAGTTGCGTATGTTTTTACGTGAAATACGATTCCCAAATAAAAAATATAGGTTCATGGTGTAAAAAAAACTACGTGAAAGTGCACAAAACATTGAAACTGTATTTTAGACAGTAATATTTTTCAAGTTTGCCGTGCAAGTACTCCACTGATAACACGATTTTTTCAAGATTTTCCGAAAATCTGTCGAGGAAATGTTTCCAACAAATGTTAAACAGTGTTCAGATATCAAGTGTAGTATTGATTTCTTTTCAAACATAATAACTTTATATTTATCGAATAAGACATATTAAACTTTTTTATTCCTTTACTTTGTTTATTTTTGATTTAAAAAGTTGAATGTGCCTTTTTCAATCAATACATCGTTAATTATGCTCATTACCCCACAAACTCTAATATAGATAATTTCGAAAAGCATTTTTTCCCGAGAAATATGGTTTTAATTTTGTATATGTCGAAATGTATTTTTCATACCATTCTAACGTTAAAACGAATTCGACGATATAATTACTATGACCTTTAGGCAATAAATAACGACGCAATATTTTTCACGTGCTAATCGGGCCAAATACTACAACTACTGCGGGCGTACGAAAATTGGCGAGCGCGGTCATTACCGGCACAATTACTGGGTCAGCTTTGATGCGTCGACCGAATTTTCGGGAACAATTTACGCGGCCGGCGTTTCTACGTTCAGAAGCCCCGTTCCTGTTCTCGGTTACATTTCGTAATTAGCGAAATTGAAGGCGGGCCCGTTGTCCAGTTGTCCTGTTGCCGACCGGCCGGAAGCTATTTTTTTTTATATCGCGGCGAACATTACTCCAACGGTGGACGAGCGCGAGCACGGACCGCGACCACCAAAATCTGGCGTCCGGTTTCCGTGTTTGATCAATAATAACGTCCGGTACATCGTTAGCGAGCGCAAATATTTAAAAAAATAAAAGCACAGAGAAATTAGTTATCGATGTCGTATCTCGTTATCAGCGCGACTGATTTTTGACGTAACCGGATTTTCAGTCGTGTCGCGTGCGTTTACGTCGTTATTTGCCGCGATATCGTATGCTCATTTGCATTTCGCTAGTTGATCATTTTATTTTAGTTTTTTCTCCCACCGGCGGAAATACCAGCCGCGCGATCGTCGCTGACGAAACATTGTTTGTAGAATCGGCACACGATCTTGCCGATCATTACCTTTTCCTATACTTTGAAATAATTCGACGCTTTTTTCTGTAGTGCTAGAAGGGTGACAGGAATTAACGGATAAAATTATAATATATGCAACGATTAAATTTTAGTAGTATAGGGCTGGTGTCCCAGTTTTCCGCACCTGTCTCAATTTCCGTGCCCCCGGATTAAAAACGTATAGAAAAAGAAAAGTTTGAAATATAGCATGTTTCCTTTATCCTGTACATTCAAATATCTTCGTTAATTTTGTTTGTACGAAAAAAAGGGTTGTAACAAATTTGTTTGATTCAAAGGTAGGAATATTATGATTTATGGGTTTTTCTTTCAAGGTCATATTTTCAGAGTTCTGAACGTATCGTCAATCATTGCGTATTGAAAGAAAAACTCATCGATCACAATATTCCTACCTTCGAGAAAACAAATTTGTTCAATGTATTTCAACGTAAACTTTTTCATGTAAACAAAATTAACGGAAGATATCTGAATGTGCAGGATAAAAGAAACCCCCTATATAATCTTGGCATAACCTTGACATAACCTCTCCCTGGATTTTGCACATTGATAGGTTAACCTAATAAAAAAGTACAGATTATCAATTGATATATGAAACTTTTTTTTCTATACTTTTCAATCAGGGGATACGGAAATTTCGACAGGCACGGGAACTGGGAACTATAATACAATTACATGAGCCGTTTATTTTGAAAGTGGCATAAGTCACTTTTTCAAAAAAATCGAGTTAATGGTAACACTAATTACAATTGAACGGTATCTTTTCATTTTTTAAAAATTTGCAATCAATAAGTTGAGAACTATTGAGATTTGTTCGAGAGAAGTTTTGCTAATTAACGGTATAACAAACATGTTTATTTTGAAAGTGGCGTAAGTCGCTGTACTCAGGAAATTAATTTCGGGGCTTAGTGCAAAAGAAATAGAAACGTGTGATAAGAGTGTGTGAAGTATTGTTTTGAATTATTTTCAGCATTTTTAAAAAAGTTGTGATCACTGGACTTATTTTTATAAGTGCGAAAGAATAGTGCAGTTTTGTAAATTATATTATAGTGATGTGGCGGCTACCTCCAGACCCGCCAGCAGATGGCTATAAAATGTTTTATAAACTAACTTTAGATGAAAAAGATGAATTTCTAACTTTGGATTTGTCACCAAAAAGAGGAAAACCTAGGCGTCATTCACAAATAGAAATGGATCTGATATACGCTGGATCTCCCAAAGAAAAGAGTCCAATGGGGTCAAATGACACAAATCAGGTGGCCCATTTCACATCAGCATTTCTCGAAATTAATCGACTATTGAATTTCGATCGCAGTAAAGTGCTGTTTTCATGTTCTGCTATCCTGAATAGCTTTGCTGCTCCTTCAAATGTAAAATAAAGAAAACATAACAGAATAAACGTTCTTGTCTGTTGTAGCTTTGTGTTTTACGATAATGATTACTATAAACATTTTTATAAAAGCATCTTAATTACTTAGTGGGCTACAGATTTAGTAAATCACCAAAAAATAAAGATTTATCAGAATTCCATTGAAGCAAAACAACGTTTTTCCTCTGTTCTTCGTTTCGAGTGTTGTCTTAAACGATGCATTGCAATGTAGTTAATAACATGTTATCAAGATTAGATGCGATAACTTGCGGTTTTGCTCAATAGAACCTATTTATTTATCATATTGCTTATTAAGGAAAATACAATCGTTAACTAGTTGTTTGCTTCATGAGCTCAAATGAGGCATGTTTTGTTAATTAATGGTCATATGTAATATATAATAATAGCTGGAACAAAATAAAAGAAAATAAAAAGAAATAATTAAAAAATATATGCTACAGTAACGTTTAATTATAGCTGCACTGGACGCGTAAAGATAAATGAAAGGCTAAAAAACAAAAGAAAACTTGGTATCTTAAAAAAAGCAATAAAGACCGCATCTCCATACAACCTGAAACAGTGTGCAACGTCCCGACGCGACGAGCCGTTCAGGTTCGGCTTTGTATACTGCGTAGTCCTGATATTTTTCTTAGTCTCCAACGATTTCCACAGCCGCGTCGCGTCGCATTGTGTCGACGCACTTTTTCTTCGTTTTCTCTTTGTCGTTGTTATGTGGAAACTATCGTGTTACCTTGCCCAGAGGGGCGGATAATGCGGCTCGAGGAATATCACTTAAACTGTACACACGATATCGATTAACGTCGATAGCCTTCCGTTTAATGAGATACAGACGAGCGGAGAACATTTAGATGTCGCGATATGGGCGGATGCAACATGGATAGGGAAGGGTTCCGCTGATTATGGACGGGTTAAGAAATTCTTGATTGTTATTAGTTGAAGAAGTTCGTTCTTTACGATTTTGTAATTGAAACTGTTCACTATTATTATTAACGAGTCTGCGACGCTTTTGTGGCACATCGCTTGAACCATCAGGATAAAATCTTGGCAGGTCAGCAATAAAATTATATTATTCAATAAAATTATAAGTCGTTTTGAAAATTATCGGGATAAAAGCCCATTATTGTTCTCATATTAAACTTTAAAATTTTATGAAAATTGGGCAGCTAATGGATGATTCCGAGCATTCTCAATCTTCTCGAGTATCTTACAATTTTGTTCACGAGAACAATAAAATAAAAATTCGTTTCGCACACTTATCTTTCATGGTAAAAATAGTGCGGATGCGATTAATTTCTATTAATTTGTCATGCTATAAGTGAATAAAAATCGGCGATCTTTTTATAAGCAGACAATTGTTACACAAGGAATATTGTTGCGATTTCTTATTGACTGAATTATGGAACACCCGTTTATGGAGCTGTACTATGCTAGCCCATGAACTATTTTTTAAAAATACCAATTTGCCCTCATCATTCGTTACTTAAAAATCATTCCAATCTTTCGTGTTTCTACATATGAGCCGTTTATTTTGAAAGTGACATAAGTCACTTTGTTTTTAAGTCGATATATTTAAGGATTTGCGTTTTAACACGTTTAAAAATATGGATGCTAACTTTCGAGAAGATTTACTTGTATTTGTTATCTCAGGATACTGATATTTTTCTCAGTATAAATAATTTCGTATAAACATTAAAAAATCACCACTTTTCATTACGGTAAAGTGACTTAAGCCATTTTCAAAATAAATAGTTTAGAAAAATGACTGACATATATTAATTTTGTCCGACCTATTTTACCGAAGTGATGTTTTGAAAGGACAGTGATTTACTCAAATTGTTGAATAAATTACATATATAATAATAATTTATACCACGAACATATTTAATATAAACGTTTGATTTAAGTATTTTTTATTTTAATATTCATAAAATACAAAAATAATTAGTACATTTTGAAACATAAGTATAAGTAATTTATATGAAAATACATCAGTTCAATTTAATTTTCGTCATTAATAGGAGCGATTAAGTTCTTGGAAATCGTGTTTTATTTCAAATTTTTAAAATAACTGTGGTATATTGGGGGTATATAATTAAGCAAATCCATCATGTCTTTGTATTTTGCTGAAGAAACAGGACGAGATCCAGCATATAACGGATCCATTTCTATTTGTGAATAACGCCTAAGTCTTCCTCTTTTTGGTGACAAATCCAAAGTTAGAAATTTATCTTTTTCATCTAAAGTTAGTTTATAAAACATTTTATAGCCATCTGCTGGCGGGTCTGGAGGTAGCCGCCACATCACTATAATATAATTTACAAAACTGCACTATTCTTTCGCACTTATAAAAATAAGTCCAGTGATCACAACTTTTTTAAAAATGCTAAAAATAATTCAAAACAATACTTCACACACACTTATCACACGTTTCTATTTCTTTTACACTAAGCGCCGCAATTAATTTCCTGAGTACAGCGACTTACGCCACTTTCAAAATAAACATGTTTGTTATACCGTTAATTAGCAAAACTTCTCTCGAACAAATCTCAATAGTTCTCAACTTATTGATTGCAAATTTTTAAAAAATGAGAAAAAGTGACTTATGCCACTTTCAAGATAAACGGCTCATATTAGTATAAGTCTGCTTTATACTTTGAAAACCTGTATCTTGACCAGCTTTTCGACAAAATGTGCTACTGTGCGTCGTGGCGCATAACTACCATCATTGCGTGCGGATATGTCTCCTCGGCTCAGTGGCCCGGCACGAACAGGCTCGAGAGCGAACGCGCTCGCAGTCTGTCAAAAAGCTCGCGTAACCGATGCGACAACGTTGCAGTTCGGTCGTTATCGGCGGCGATCTTTAATTCGGTCGCTGGCTTCTGTATCTCTGCTCGCAGAGAGCAGAGTTTATCGGCGGCTTGGTACGCGAGGGGGTCGAAAGCGGCGCGATGGGGCGCGCAGAGGCGCGGCGCTGAGAGGGGCGAGGCGTGCAGGGCCGAGGAAGAGGAAATTAATTTTGCGGAATTATGGACATCGATCGGCCGTCCGGGCAACGTAATAAGCCATTATAACGATATGCTTAATCTGACTGTTCCTCCCCCCTGGCGTTCGGTCGCTTATTAACGAGCGCCACGAGTGCTGCCATGTGCAACGCACCGCGAGCATCCCTGGAACGGTGACGGACGATGCCAGTAAACTGTGCCGGCGCAGAAGGCGGGACCAGGTCTTCCCTATGTTCCACCGATTGTTCTGCCCAAACAATGGAAAGTTACTCCACGGGTTAAACGAACCCGTCCCGTCGGACCTCGTTGACAAATTATAGCCCTCGCGGTTTTGCCAGCGTGGTTCCTAGTTGACGTTGACCCCTGTCGACCAACTGCCGAATAGAGCCAAAACCGACCGTGTCATCGTGCTGCACACGAGTCGATCGCGTGAGATTCCTGGTTACGAGCACTTTACTATCGGCAAGAGAGATAGCCGATAACTAGAGAGAATCCGAAAATGTTGGGATGGCTCGGGAAGAGTCATTTTTTTCGGGATTGGTACGGGGTCCAGTAAATGTCGAGATTGTGTTCCTCGAAAGTATTGGAATATCCGAAAATTCTTAGAATTTAATAGCCGTTTCAGGACTTGTTTTAATGAATAGGCTAGCGGAGCCGGTTACTGTGGGCTGACCAATTGCTATGCATCCGGTTTGTTTTCGGACATAATTAAATTTATTCTTATCGAACAAGACATATTAAATCTTTTTATTGAGAAATAAGCAAAATAGACGAATGAAAAAAATTAATGTGTCTTATTCGATAAATATAAAGTTAATTCTGCCCGAGAACTGATCAAAGGCACAGCAATTGATCAGCCCACAATAACCGGCTCCATTATATTACCATTTACGTGGCCTCGAATTTTCGATTTTCTAAGCATTTGCATAAATCTCATCATTCTATTTTTAAATAATTCAAGGAGTATTCGAGTGTAAATTGCGCTTTGGTTTAACTTTCTTCGATATTTTGTTGAGAGGAAACTGTAACATCTTTTGCTGTCAATTTCACAATGTTTATTCATAAGTGTTCACATAACATTTAGACATTTGTTTGACTCGACTCTTTTTATTTTTATTATTTTTATCTTAATTATCGATGATTGTTGCGATTTTGTTTATTTGAAGCGAGAAACATGTAAGATTCTTAAATAGTATAAGTTTAGATATAATGGGTAATAGAACGAAAGAAATAAGTCGGTAATTAGAAAAATGACGATACTTTGGAATTTGATTATTGACTTTTCTCATTGATTTTTCAATATTGGAGATCTAGAAGAATGTAAAAAACAAAAATTTGGTGTTGTTTCTAGTACTACTTACAGACATAAGGTTGGAAAACATTCCAAACACTAGCTTAAATAATAGACTCCCCATCACTGAAATGAGGTGTTATTTCAAATAATAAATATAACACTAAATAAAATATTTTATTGTTATAATATCTTGTCACAGTATTTCAAACTGTCGCACAGAGATTTTTAGGATATTTCAAATGAAACACTACTTAAAACATTACTTAAAACACTTAATTGATTGAAACGTAATTTTATTTACTATATAATTTATTTATACTATGTTCGGTTTAAAATACATACTTTTAAACGTTTCTTGTTCGTTTTAGGAGAGTATGGAGTGAGAGAGATTTGTTTGCAATTGGATGTTTGAAGTAGCATTTCGTTACAAAACACGTTCCATATTTGTTCCCAGGTCGAAATTACTGGACTCACAGGAATCATCAAATTTGATCACCAAGGATTCCGCTCGGACTTCATCCTGGATATCATCGAATTGAATAACAAGGAGGGACTGAAGAAAATAGGAACTTGGAACAGCACGAAGGGGATAAACTTCACAAGAAGTTACAAAGAGGAGTACACCCAGATCGTGGAGAATCTGCAAAATAAAACTTTCATCGTGACAACCATACTGGTGAGTATACACTTTCGTGTATATATGCATATTTCAAAGCGGTTTTGATGAATTAACATGAAGAAAAAGTAGGACAGTTAATTATTTTCTGATTACTGCACAACTGCTACCGTTTAATTAAATTGTTGTTGTAAAACTTCTCTTTACATTACGTATCAAACATTGTTGTTAAATGCAGGATAAACTTTTGATAATTGTACAAGCTCTGAAAATATTATAGCATTTCGCAATTTCAGGAATTTAATCAGAATGAAAAGTTAATAAAACATCATTTTTTTAATATTTTTAGCGTCCCAACCGATTGCAATTTTTCAAAACAATTTCTTATCCATTGTCTTGTAAACTAATCCCTCTGACACCCGAAAAGGATTTAGATCGCCTTGGCTTAATTATAAAAAAATGATTCCATTTTTAAGGGTCTACGAATACTTTTCACAGCGACTGCACATACAGACCGCAACAAAACTATAACATACTCTTGAATTTCTAGTGTTTCTTAAAACCATGGACAAAGTTGTATAGTGTATAGTGTACAAAGTTTTTGTATATGAACATATATAGAGTATCCCTTTTGTTAACACGTTCCGTGCCACGTGTACCATCGATGGTACACGCTTGCATGTTTACTTAGTGAACTGAACAAATTGTTTACAAGATATTTAGAACCGAAGAATCAATTTCCACCGCAAGAATGGGCGTTGATAAGTTTTTGTTACGTTGTTATGTGTACGAGAATTAATAATTGCACGTAATACATCAAGTTTTAGTAAAATATCAAAGTGTGAAGATTCCTGTAAAAAAAGCTCGGCACGGAACGTGTTAAACTGTGCTTTCCTGTTGAGTATACTTCTTCAGCTGGCATTCTTAACCGTTTGAGTCCCAGGGGTTATTCAGGAAACGCGGTCGAAAAGTGCCGAACAGCGCGATAGCGCTTGTCTTAATTGATTGCGAAGAGAACCAAGTGGCGCGATAGCGCTCGTTAAGATTGACGAACAAAACAAACAGAAAAAAAGAAAAGGAAAGCAGCTATGCGATGTGCGTGCGTCACTAAAGTTTGACGCGACACAAAATCTGAACAGCGCGATCGCGTTGCTTGGGACTCAAACGGTTAAACAGTTTTCAATGATATTCAAGTCTTGCAATCTTGCTGGAAACGGTAAAACATCTATATTTTTATCTCCGACCTTCAAAAACAAGCGAGTTATTCAGGTGACCTGTTTAAAATGCCCCACCCTGTATACATCTAAATGCATCCAAAAAATATGTGCTTGGAATAACAAAAAATGACAGAAATATTCTGAATTCAGACGTTAGGTAAGAGCGCATTCCGAGTGACCGTAGCATCGCGCTCATCCGACGAATTCGAATAACCTTCGCATATCGAAATGCTGTTTATTTGCCACTTCATCGACCTCTGAATTTTTAATTTTCGCGTCTTCCGGCGCTGCTCTCGGCGGCTCGACGGCTCGACGGCTCGGCGGGTAGGTAAATCATCCGCGTATCGTTAAAACCTCGGCTGTTTGTTTTCCCGGAATGAAAAGGAAACAGAAACGGAGTTGAACGAACGCGGCGCGGAAGCGAGTTATTTCCTGTTCCTTTTGGTTCCCTCCGCCCTCTGCCGGCTTGTTAGATTTTTTCCCCCCGTCGCGTCTCGTCGCGGGACCGAAGAAAGCCACCGGCTAAAGGAAACTCGGGGACGCCTGGTATACGCGATTTAATTGAAGTTTTCACGGCGAGAGACTGGGTCGGCTCGGCTTGACTCGACTCGACTCGACTCGACTCGACTCGACGCGACTAGACTCGACTCGATTCGCCTCGGCTCGGCTCGGCGCGGCGCGGCGCGGCGTTACTTATTCTCGCGCTAATTGCGGCGACAAGTAATGCACTCGCGAATGTATTAACTGGCTCGAAAGTTCACGAGGAGAAGTGTCGGGCGAGGAGAGAACGTCGAGCCTCGCCGGTCGCGCAGCCACGAGATAAGAGTCCTTGTAGTACACCGAAGGAGGCGACGCTCGCGACGTCGCGCCGCTGGAAACTTGAACGATGTAACGTTGGTTCTTCGAAAACGTCTCCGTTCGCCCATCCCCTGTTTAGGGGGAATATTAATCGGATCCTGCGTCGTTGAACGCTCCCTCGAACCGGGAAGCTCCTTTGCCAGCCGAAAATCGCGAAGTTTGCGCACGGTAATAGAGACTCCGGTTAACTCGGGCATTAGGCGACCCGGCAATTACAGAATTCGACGTTCCCGCGACGTTTACAGCCCCCCTTTCTGAGTTACGACAAGTTTACGTAACTTCTTACCGGTAGCTTCGAGAATGAGAAAGGAGAAATTGATTCTAGAAAGTAGGAATTGGCTCCTCGGCAAGGCTAGAACTGGAGGATTTGTTATGCAAACGTGTTCGTTCCAATGGGTTTGCCTTTTGCGCAGGTTTTTTCGCAGCGCCGCGAGTAATCTAAATGTATGGGAGGTCGCGATTAAGTTTATAAAGGTGTCGCGATAGTTTTGTTGGAACTTGTAGATAGAGAATTTAGTACATACAGTCGCGGTGTACAAACTATTCGTAATATCGTACACCTTTTAAAACGGAATTAATCGAGTCAAGCGATCTAAATATTTTTTCATTCCTGAATTCGTGCAAGTATTTTTGGATATTGTCGACTAACTCAAGATATATATGTTTTTTAAATGATGTAATAACTCGAGGAGATAGTAATTGGGCGAAGCTATGGTTTTATTTCAATAGCTAAATCATTGTATGAAGATCATTGGAAAGAACTTGTTTCTACAACTAACGATACATTTTCACGTTATATTATTAGCTGTGAATGCCGATACAATCCTGGTTCAAATTTATCACAGCTAGCTTCATTGTTTCATTTTCAACGATAGAACTTACAAAGTTAATTTTGAAAGAAGATAGCTTTTCAGTCCAGCTGAAACTTTATTAGGTTATCAGAATGAATTTTTATCGCTGTTTGGACACCAAGGGACGCATTAAGATGCTAAAATGTGGGACGGATGCGTGTTAATAAGCTTTCAAGGAATTTTAATAACTGCATGTACGTTTAAGTAAACTCGTACTCATTATTAATTTATCGTTCCATTGACTACCTCGGATGACATTCACTCGTAATTAAGAAGATGTATTATGCGTGACGATTAATTTTTAGTCTACTCGGAATTGTCATAATTAATTTGACCCGAAATATAATATTAAATATTTGTTAAATAGACGATAAGTCCTTTTTCTACAGCTCCATTATTATTCGATGTTTGAAAATTCATTAAATTAACTTGTAAATTATTTATGGGTACAAATTCTTGTATTACTGTATCCTCCCAATTAATTTTAATGATTGAGAAGCCACCCGTTCAACAAATATTTATTTTATTTATTGCGAGTAAACATTCAATTTAATGAAAATTAATAGCGAAGCTTATCGATACCACCATCCAGTGTGTAAAATCATGCTTAATATATATAAACAGAGGCAAATATTTTATATTTATTAACGAAGGTGAATAATATTATGCTCTCATGTTATGGATGACGTGTTAAATGTTATTCGTCGGAAAAAAATTTTATCTTGCTGTTTCACATCTTTTATTATTGAACGTTCCAATTTTAATTTGACCTTGACGAACATAATTTAAAACAAAAGTACTTTCTAGGCAGTATCCAGATGTAGAATAATATAAGGTAAAAGTACCTATTATGAAACGCTTTTCGGGGAGAATAAAATTATCATCGATTTTATTACAATTTAAGAGTGTTATTGTTGAATATTCGTACTACTGTTCGATAGATAAATGTTCCTGCGTAACGTAACGAACTCAGAAATACTGATTTAACATGAACAGATAATAATACGAATAAAATTGTGAAGTACGAGCATCATGTACCAATCATCGTTTTCGTACCATGTCCCAGTGTTCCATAAGTCGAGACGATGAACGAAGTGAAGTACACAATTTGTAATAGTATTTTCTTAATTACAAACACACTTATTCGAACAAACATATTTTTTACCGCTGTATTTCAACAGCATATATAAAGAACAATATTAAAAAAATATGGGTAGAATTTTATGTTACTGTTTCAAGAAGGGGTCACAATTGAACCGTGTTTCCCAATACGAACTTTTACTTTATAAACAGTAAATCACTGCAAGCAGATTATTTTCAGGAAATATTGAATCAAGTGATAGTGGAATCGATTACTGTGGGACCACCAATTGCTGATCACCTTTGGTTTCTTTTCGAGAATAATTGTGCCCATAATTATGAAAGTGGTCTAAGTCAAAATTAAAAAAAAAAATGAATTTATCACTTATTTCACACGACATGATTTTAAACTAAATTTATTCAATGTAATTTTTACGATATCGTCAAAAATGAACCTTTAGATAGTAGTTGTAATTACAACGTTATACGGAATTCATTTAGTGTTAATTATGAAAGTGGTCTAAGTCAACAATTTAAAGAAATTATATAAACGTAACTTGAAAATACCGCGTGGCCCTCTACCGCGGACGAATCTGTCTCTTGGCTAAAAATTCAATGGATGAGATTCTTGAAAAATGAACCTTATCAAATGTTTTATAAGACTTCTTTACATGATTCTGAATTCCAAGGTTTGGATCTTTCACCTAAAAGAGGAAGACCAAAAATATACGAAAATATTCAATTACTTCCATTATACAACACCACTAGACCAGTAACGGAAGAAAAACATAAAGATCTTATGTGTTTACTACCATACATTCCTCCAGTTTTTCAGGAACATTATACAAATCTTAAAAACTCGAAATTATGATAAAAATGGATTACTTTTTAAAAATGATTAATAAATGTTTATGAATTATTTCGTTAAAGTTGTTGTTTCAAATGGACCGTTTATTTTGAAAGTGGTATAAGTTCTTTTTTTTAAAGAAATTCAAAATGCCGAATCTGAGCTTGTATTGTCTAAATACCCCACGCAACGCCACTTACAATTTCTTTCGATGACATTGGACTTACACCACTTTCAAAATAAACGGCTCAAATAAAAATCACAATTTTTTATTACTTTAAGTCGATTATAGGATATTCAGTTAATTTCGAAAATGGTCTAAGTCAATTCAAGCTTTAAAAACAACATTTTCTTATGAAATTCACTCAAAATTTCATATCTATAATAAATTTCCATTATAATCAAGACTAATAAAATTATAAATTAAAATGTCGCATAACGTAAAAATATTTTTTAATTTATTCAAATGCGATTCATTAAATATCTCGAAACAAGAAATATATGACGTAGACCACTTTCATAATTATGGGCACAATTAACTTTATGTTTATCAAATAAAACATATTAAATTTGTCTATATTCTTATATTTTCTTTATTTTTGAATTAAAAAAACTTTAATGTGTCTCATTCGACAAATATAATATTAATTACGTCCGAAAATAAACCGAAGGCACAGCAATTAATCACTCCGTAGTAACCGACTCCATTACCCTACATACTTTTCCAACAAATGGGAGCATAGCAAATTTCCCCGAGCATCCACAATTTCTTAATAATACATTATTGCCATGTTTCCTCCAAATTACGTTGAGATAACGAATTCAATATTAGAAATCGGAGCATCGAAGCGATATACTATGCGACCATCTCGAGATTTCCCTGCTTCCTTTTCAGTAGAGAGGTTCTAGAATCGGCGTAACACACCGCCGCACTGTTGCATCGATGAGCGGGAAAAGAAAGTCAGCTGAGATAAGAGCGAGTCCCTTTTAATCGCGAACACGTGCGCCGCGCATGCATATTTCATTTCTCTTTTGTACCCGCTGCAAATCACGGTTGCGTTAATTAAGCAGCGTCGGAGCGCGAAAGGAGCCGCGGTCTTCTGAATTTTCATATTTGCCGAAACGACCAGCCCTACACGGAGAGAATATGGCGTTGCGAGCGCGCGCGCGTCCGTACGTGCGCCTCTATTGGTTCAACCAGTGACCTAGCTGTTCGCGTTCGCTTGCACGTATTCAAACCCCGTGTGCCATACGAGGGCACGTGTGTACGTGCTACCTGCCCGCGTACCTATAGGGTCGGACACTAAAAACTGGCCGTCATATCCCTTCTTGGTTCGATGTTGCGGTGCACATATTACTGGAAATGCAAAAAAAGTGTCGCGAATTATTTCCGTGAACGTCAACCATATATGTAGCCTCTCATTTAATTATGCTTGTACCTCTTCTTAAAATCATTATACCTAGTATCGTATTAACACGTTCCGTGCCACGCGTACCATCGATGGTACACGCTTGCATGTTTACTTAGTGAACTGAACAAATTGTTTACAAGAAATTTAGAACCGAAGAATCAATTTCCACCGCAAGAATGGGCGTTGATAAGTTTTTGTTACGTTGTTATGTGTACGAGAGAATTAATAATTGCACGTAATACATCAAGTTTTAGTAAAATATCAAAGTGTGAAGATTCGAGTAAAAAAAGCTCGGCACGGAACGTGTTAAGAAAGTGTTTCATTTTCTTCAAGGACGAACGCTGCAAGTCACATGTTTCCGTTTTCGAGATATTTTCGCTTAAAGCTCTGACCACTGATGCTTCGTATTAGTAGTGTTTCAAATTGCATAATATTTTTGAATCTGTAGAATTTAGTTTCCACAATGTTTTTTTTCTGATAAATATGTAAATCCTGTATGCTAGAGTTCAATTAATGCTTCAACTTAAATTTTCTGAAATTGTGACTTGCGGCGTTTTCTCTTATAGTTGCAGAATTTTTATTTTCCCACGATTCTGGTTAAAACTGTGAAAAAATTTGTTACGGAAAGTTTTGCAATTTGACAAAAAGGAATTGCACGGCAATAGCAGACAGAAATTGAAGATACGTTTTTTCTCGAAAATGCTACAAATTGGAACGTGTCTAGAAACATTCGAGGTCTCTTTTTTTGGAACTGAATCGACCATAGATTTGAAGATTATAGCTTCCGCTTTTCAATAATTCCGCGCGCGCGCACACATACGCACACGATTTTTTTAGCTCTATGATGGTACAAAAACGAGGATTAAGTTCGATCGTGAAAATCCCCCGTGGTATACGCCGTATTGTTATAACTTTCGCAGTATATATACTTTTTATACAAAGCCGAACAAATTCGCTAGAAAATAATCGTATAACAAATTTTGATCAGTCCGTTGGAAGGAGATACATTAATTTTCAAATCTGTGGTAGATCCAATCACGGCAAACATTCTCCAATAATGGTTTATGGGATGTTTCGATATCCAATATTTTTCAGCAAAAGTTTCAGAAATTGGGAAATCTTTTCACAGAAAATTGTCGACTGAATTGTACGTGCGATATTTAAATTCAATATTCAACACTACATAGAAGGGTTATATCGTTGATTTGGGCACACATAGCTACCAAAAATCTTGCAAAAAAGTGCAGATGACATTGCAGCGCACCCCGCGGTTTTCATCCACAATGAGGGTTACAAATCTTTCTTAAATATGATGAGGGTCCTGAGTAGGGTTTCTATTTTTTATCAGATTGGACTATAAAAAGTTCGTAAAATTGTAATTGGACTTCTCTTGCGTTGTCACGTTTTTTTTTTTTACCACATTTTTATATCTACCATCACTGTACATACTACCAGACTTACCCTTCTACACGGGGTTAGATTATCTCGACGTGTTGAAAATGTATCGTCTGCTTGGGTGGTTTTGTCTAAATAACGAAAATCCTATTTCCAAAAGGTTTTTATGTCTCTGTCACTATTAACAGTTTTCAGGAAAAACATTAACATTTAAGAAAAAATCCTGTGCACTTCCAATACAAAAAAAATTGAGGTAATCCAATCCTTAATAAAGTAAACTTTCCAATTTTCTCATGCTATAAAAACAAACTTGCTTCTAATTTCGTCTCATTTTTACGTTAAGATCTTGCCGATATCCGCACTGTTATAATTTCATAAAAACGAGTCGTGCAATAATAAATCTGTTACAAATTCAAACGTCTCTGCCTTCACAATTCATCATAGCACATAGTAGGCGAAAAACTGAAGACATAGTTAACTCGAAAATGGTACAAATTAAAGCATCTCCAAAAACATTGAAAATTCTTTTCATAAATGAAAAGACTAACTGAATCTATTATACATTTGAAGATTGAAGCTCTTTTACGACGACACTTCAAAACTTGGTGTATGATTTTTTCAGTCGGTGTATAAAACAAACGAGAAAAACAAAATCGTACTTTCTATTACTATAAAGTAGGTAGAACACCTCCCACTCAAAGCTCTGAATAGAGTGATTACAAAAATCGTACATTAAAGTTTAAAGGATTGCTCTAAAGAAGAGGCTTCGCTCTTCGAATTCGTGTTTGGATCAGTGACGAAAAAAATTGTTCAATGTATCTCCAGACGTCTGGATCAGCACCATTTCCCAGCATGTCTATATTATACAGAGACATGTTACAAAAGAATGAACGATGGACAGTAAAAATAGAAGCTTCAAACTTTTAAAAAATTACAGCAGTTTAATTTGTTAATCGGAAATATTTCGTCATACCAGGAAAACGACTCCAATGGACATGACGATTGTTTTCGTCATCGAAGTTTTTAGTTTAATTTTTTTAATAAAAATTTAAGATAATGTGAGGAGCGCATTATTACGTTTTAAGTCGTCCTTATTCAGTGTTCTTACCTAGCGTGACCAAATGGTAACAGTTCGCACACGCACAGTTCAGTTTCAAACTCCATTATAACGTTTTTTATATGTAATACATTAACTAAGGATGTCAGAATATACTAAAGAAAACTGTGTAACAACTACCGGGATATACAGGGTGATTTATGGAACAGTAACAAGCTCCTTCTTTTTGTTCGAGTTAGAAAAAAATGTTACAGGAGAAAGATGAATGGTTTGAAAGGGATCATAATGTGAAATAAATAGTTCTCCCATAGATGGACATGGAAAAATTAAGGTCATGTAGAGATCATCGACATTTTTTTAAATGGATACTCTTTGGATATTCTTTATTCTGCGTAAAAATGTGTGACGGTAACATTATTGAAAAATGAATAGTTTAAATGATTTTTTTTTTCAAAATGTCTTGTATCGACTGATTATCGAAGCCGACACTCGAAGGCTTCACTCTAACGGTATGTAAACATTCGTTTCATTGCAAGGTCGTCATTGTTTGTCTTATCGTGAGTGTCAAGTCTATTGTTAAGTAAAATGTCGTATTCTACTAACAATGAAAGAGTTAATATGTATGACGTGTATGTGGAGTGGAACAAAAATGCGTCTACAGCAGTTCGAGTGTATCGAGAGAAATATTCTGAACGTCGTCAGCTGTCACATACATACTTTTACAGATCAGAGAATAATTTTAAAAAGTATGGTGCATTCATAAAGCCATTGAATTAGTAGGATATGCGTGTACCTTATTTTTTATGTGTCTACATAGGAAAAAATCTAGAGGGTTCAGATCAGACGAATGAGATGGCTACGGTGTTAGCAAACGTGTATTGAAATACTTGTCGCCATATGTAAATGTAAGGAATTTTGTAACTATGCTTGTACTATACTCGTACACCATCCTGGTGAAAATATTCCAAATTTGATCGAGTTATTCTTTTCTTCCACTATAAAAACAAACAATGATGATATAGCGAATTTACACAGCGTTAGAATGAAGCGTTTGAGTATCGGCTATAAAGACATTTTTTCAAAAGATCATTTAGACCATTCATTTTTCGATAATATTAGCCTAACACTTTTTACATAGAATGAAAAAAGAATTCGATATATGCAAAAAAATGAAGGTATCCATTTAAATTACAGGGTGTCCCAAAAATGTCTCGCAATCCGAAAGTAGGGGATTCCTGAGGCCATTTGAAGCAACTTTTTCCTTAGCGAAAATGCAATCCACGGCTTCGTTTACGAGTTATTAACAAAAAACAGTGACCAATGAGAGGCGAGATCATTTAGCGCGAGACGGCCGATCCAATGAGCGGAACTGGGCTCCGTGCACTCGTTGGCTGGGCCGCCGCGCGCCAGCCGAGCTCGCTTCTTATTAGTCAGTGTTTTTCGTTAATAACTCGTAAACGAAGCCTCGGAGAACATTTTCGCAAAGGAGAAAGTTGCTTCAAATGACCTCAGGAACCTCCCATTTCCCGATTGCGAGGCATTTTCGGGACTTCCTGTATACGTCGATGATCTTCACATGTGTGTGTGACTCTCACGCGTCCCCATCTACGGAGAAATTGTTTATTTCATATTATGACCCGTTTCAAACCATTCATCTTTCTTCTGCAACATTTTTTCCTAATTCGAACCATTGTTACTGTTCCGATTTATACATACACTTTCTAGATTTGCCATCAAATATTTTGTTGAAATAAATGATCAAGATTTTTTTTTGTTACGTCAAGCGTGGCAATATAACTTCTCAGATGAGAAGAGAAAAATCCTCAATTGCGAAACGTGTTGAACAGAAGTTATTTTTCCGGTTAACGGGTTAAATATTCGTCGAAAATCGGATATTTAATATGGAGAGACTTTCTGGAGCCGCGTTGTGTATTCATATTCTTGACCTCTCGAAACTGGCTATTCTCTGGTAAGCCGGTAATACGTGTCTCTCAGCCGGGTCTCACAAGAAAATATTAATATGGTCTGCGCAAAGCGTGCCATTCTGCATAAACACAGACAGAGACACCAGGCGTAAATACAGACACAGGTACAGACACATATACACGAGTGTATCGCGGTATCCGACTTGTGACGTCAGCTCATTACCCTACAGAGCGCGCCGTACTGCATGAGGAAGGACTCGAGCGATACGCTCACCGGAAATGCGCAGTACGAGGGCTACAGCGTCGACTTGATTTACGAGATATCGAGAATCCTCGGCTTCAATTACACATTCCGGTTGGTGCCGGACGGACGGTACGGGTCCTACAACAAGCAGACGAAAGAGTGGGACGGGATGATGAAAGAATTGCTTGATCAGAAGGCGGATCTGGCGATCGCCGATCTCACCATCACGTACGATCGGGAGCAGGCGGTCGACTTCACCATGCCGTTCATGAACCTGGGTGAGCGATCTGTTTAATCAGGGGGTACGCTTTGATCCCGCTTATTGGCCCCGAGGATTGATTTAATGACGACTCGCCTCTGGCTTCCCCTGATTTCTGAAAATAGAAAAACCATTCGTGCTGGGAATCCTGTGGCTCGTGGAGACTCTAGGGGTGGATTCCGCTAGCATGGAAATTCAATTGCGATGAAATTTGTGATCCGAGGAAATCGTGCTTGTTTCAGACAGACCTCTGCGCTGAAATTCTCGCGATCAATTTCAAAAAAAAGGAACTAGTTGCGCACATCGAATTAGAAAATATTTCGAGTTATTGGACCGCATCTGAGATTCTTAGAAACGGGACGAACATTGAACGTGCGCGAAAGTTTCTTGTCAATAAATACATCGTATTGTCTTATTAAAATGAATCTCCTTGCATCGGTACTTAGTCGTCATTATTTTCAATGGCTATCAAGGTTGTTTAAAATGTTACACGTACTATTAATCAAATATGTATATTGATCTAGTAGCGGCACGTACTAGTTGCACTATTTCGTGTATACAGGGTGTCCCAGGTTTTAATGTTGAAACTTTGTCAGTGTATTCTATGGCACAAAGTAAGAAAAATATGTTATGTAAACATAGGCCATACAGAGCTTTATTAAGAAGTTATAACAACAATTCAGAATAGGAATAGTAATCAACTTGCTGTTACTGCGAGCATTGACTTGAATAGGTCAGCACATGCCGTGTGTTTATGTAAGCTATGTTTATTAATACATTTCGAAATGTCTACCGTTGTTGACAATACATGATTGACATCGATCGAAGATCGAATTTATGACCGTTGCGAATTTCGTTTCTATTCTCTTTCATTTCATTGTGAACGAATTTTTGTTATAACTTCTTAATAAAATTCTATATGACCTATGTTTACATAACATTTTTTCCTTACTTCGTGCCAGAGAATATACTGACAAAGTTTGAACATTAAAACCTGGGACACCCTGTACAGTGATATTCGTATTCGCACTAGGAATACGTTCCAAATGTTTTTTCCTTTACCAAAATCATAACGGTATTATTGTGGAAACCGATTCATTATTATTCATTTGTTCGAGGACATATTGCGATGAAAACCGTGTGAAATATTGCTGAACACGTGTCTGCGATTTGATAAAGAATTTAAGGGGATATTCTAGTATGAAGTGCGTGTGTTTTGCATAGAAACTATTATACCTTTTGCAGTCAAATTGACAAGGTCTATTTCTACCTATTTCAACAACGTTTAAAAGTGTTTTAGAATAATAAAAAGGTTAAATTAGTGGCACTGCATACTTTCAAATATAAGGTCGTCTCACAGTGTCCATGATCGCGATCTCATTCTGCTTGTCTGAAAGAAAAATACCTGAATGTTCCTTCATTAATAGGAATTTGACTATAACAAGTATTAGAACTAAAGAAAAAAGTCGGTAATTAAAGTGTCGGCGATATTTTGAAATTTTCGATTATCGATTTTTGTATGTTTTGTTAAACTTTGGGAGCTTAAAAAATGGAAAAAATTACAAATTTTTGGTGCACACTTAAAATTTTTCGTGAATCAGTCAAGTAGCTTTTGAGATATCATGGACACCGTTCTAAAAAACATAGTTTCCACAAAAATGCCTTTAACACGTTGACTGCCGCGTCACCCGTATTCGGGTGACAGCAAAAGTTCTCATCAGGCCACGTCACCCGTAATTCGGGTGACGCTGATTTGACTACTTACAAAGGATTTCCGAAAATATTTCGACAAATATTCTACAGGAGGTAATGAGACTATTGAATTTTTATAAAAATGGTTTATTGAAAAAATTATTCGCAGTGTATAACATTAAAACGTTCTCTGCAAAGTTGAGATTGATCAGGACAGCTTGGACAAAAAGTTGTTTGTTTTTTCAGATATGCTCGTGCCTCTGATCGGTCCATTTCGTATCTTTTATTTGAACTGTAGCTTCCTCGGTATTATCAACATTTCTTTCTTCTTCCATGACCAATTCTCGTAAAATCTCGTCAATAGTATCTTCATAACATTCATTATCACTAAGATTATATTTATCAGTATCCAAATCAGAATCTGACGATGTAATTTTATTTATGCTTCTCCTTCCGGGCAATCCGATCTCTTTCCATTATTGAAAAAAAATAAGGGCAGAGATTTTAAGTTATACCATTCGGTACTCGGCAAAGATTCCAACTGTTCATGCAGGAACAGAAACAGACATGAATTAACAGCGCACGCTTCCTATAGCGGCACGGGTGGCCTGTAGGAGATTTTGTTGTAAATACGCGTGGCAGTCAACGTGTTAAAGTTTGGTATATCGATAATGATATACGGTAGAATACCCTCTTAACCCGAGAAAGATAACCTACGTCGCAGAGGCGCCTGCGAAATAAACAACTGACTGCACCGTGGGTGACGCAAAGACTGGAAGCACCCACTTTGCCAAGGCATGTGCGAAGCAACATTGAAAATATTCTTCCAAAATCTGCTATACAGGCTTCCACAGATGATGAAGAAGAACCCTCAGCCAAAAAAAGGCGTTATTGCAGTCTTTGCACGTCTAAAAAGAAAAGAATGTCAAAGATGACCTGTGCCAAATGCAAAAAGACAGTTTGTAGTGAACACAAGAAAGACGTTTGTCATGACTGTCTCTAAAGAAATTTTTTATAATATTATAGTTTTTTTTACACTGATTATATTATAGTCTACTAGTTTGTAAGGATAAAACACTATTTTTTGTGATATTTTACGAGATTTGTTCCCATAAACCGAAGACTGTTGATTTTTGTTAATTTTTCATAGAGGTCTAGTGATTTAAGTTTAAAATTACTTAAAATATAAAAAAATATAATATAAATGCATTTTATTTTTACAATAATGCCAAACCTTTAAAATGACTAAATTAACTTAAATAAATATCCATTGTTAGTATAAAATTGACGCCTTAGAAAAGCATGCGCCTCTGAAGCGTATGGTTATCTTTTACGTACGTTGTCATATGGTTATCTTTCTAGGGTTAAGAACGAATGACATTCACCACTGTGTTTCTAGAATTAATTTTCGGTTCTGCTGTTCCAGGTATCAGCATACTTTATCGCAAGCCTATAAAGCAGCCGCCGAATCTGTTCTCATTCCTCAGTCCCTTGAGCCTCGACGTTTGGATTTATATGGCAACTGCTTATCTGGGCGTCTCAGTGCTGCTCTTCATACTCGCCAGGCAAGTGAATCCACCTTTCCGAGCCTCGATAAAAGTATTATACATACAGCACCGACTAGACCACCACGTACCCGAACGATCCGCTAGCTGCAGGTCCCGACGACGTAAAAATATCGTTTCCACCACGTATCGAGAGTTTAACAAGCTTCTCGCGTGTTCGTGAGATTTTTCAATCTGCAGTAGAACCTCGAAATTGGCCGTGGCGGTCGACGTCAACCCTGCGCCGAGGTGCAGCTTGCGCAGCTCCCTTAAAACTAAAAGGTCGCATTTTTTCATAGCCGTGCGACATGTAAGTATATCGATCGACGACGGTGGCTCGCGAATATTCCGCGAAACCGTGACGCGGCCGGTTTTAATTTCACGATTCATCGTGACGGATCGCGCGGCGTCGATCGCGCATAAAAAAAAACCCGCATTAAATCGACGGGGGACGGGGGGGGAACGGCGAAACAGACAGGGGACGGTCACTTGTCGCATTCCGTTCGACCTCTTTTTCTCGATGCCCGGACGCGGTTAATCTTCATACGTAAATGGCGATCGGCCGGCCCGGGAAAGACAGATGCGTCCGGCCGAAGGGGATCAGACGTTGTCTAGAGTTGATCAGTTTAGATTCACCCCGTACGAGTGGTACAATCCTCATCCGTGCAACAAAAACCCGGACCATCTGGAGAACCGCTTCAAGCTGCTCAACTGCATGTGGTTCACCATCGGATCCTTAATGCGGCAGGGCTGTGACATTCTGCCCAAGTAAGCCGTTAGATTGGCATCAAGATCGCTTGAACGTCTTCTACCTGTTTACTCTTTCGTTTATTCTCGTCCACCTTTGTTTCGTTTCCCGACCGCCACCAACCCCCCTTTCTCCAGCTCGACTCGCTGCGTTCTCAGACCCATGCCACGCGACACACGTCCACCTCCAACCGGGACGCATGTAATCGGGATCGCATCGACGATCGACGACCAATCTAACGATCGACTTTCGCGTAGCGATTTACTTGCCCCGCGCCCCAACTCGCACCGCTCCGATAGACTCCGACTACAGATGAATTATTCAACGAAACGAATATTCGCGTAAACCGCCCCACGGCGATCCGCGTCGCAGAGTTTCGTGACGTTTCGCTGCTACTTCAGAACTCACGATATCTGTGGAAGGTGTTCGTGTCGTTGCTATCCAAAGCGGTTTCATAAATTCAGTGCATTATCGAATTGCATATTATCGTTCTTCGTATCGTTCGAAGTAGAATCTATATATTTTTCAATCTTCCGTTCTTACCTGACATTACAAACTTACTACTGTGATCAAAAAGTAAGGTGAATTTGTTTATAAAATGTAAATTCTTTATTTATTCTTCCAAATCAATTTCATCCCCTTCAAAGTAATCCCCGTCCGATAAAACGCACTGTTTCCGACGCTTTTTCCAGTCCTCGAAACAGTCGGAATAGTCTTTTTCCGGTATAGCCTTCAAGATTCGGTTTTTATCTCCTCAATCGTGTCAAAACGGCGTCCCCGCATCGGCCTTTTGAGTTTGCTGAATAACCAGAAGTCGCACGGAGCCAAATCAGGCGAATACGGTGGTTGCGGAACGATATGAGTCGAGTTTTTGGCAAAAAAGTCGCGAAGAACCAATGCAGTATGACATGGCACCAATCGAGACTTGACGCGTTTGAGACACAAAACATCCTTCAAAATGGTTTGGACTGAGCCAAATGATATTCCAACACTATCAGCGAGGTCTCTCATTGTCAATCGACGATTTTCAAGCACCAAATCTTCGATTTTTTTGACGTGGCCCTCGTCGGTAGACGTTGATGGTCGTCCAGAGCGCGGTTCGTCTTCAACGCGTTCTCGGCCCGCTTTGAACTCGTTGTACCACTTATAAATGTTTTTTTGTGCCATAGTTTGATCACCAAAGGCCTTCCGCAACATTTTCAACGTGTCCGCACAAGAATATTCGTTCCGCAAACAAAATTTGATGCAAGTCCTTTGCTCAACAAAATCACCCATTGTAAAAATCGAAAAATTCACTTTTGGTCGTTTACTAAAACACGTGTAACTCGGAGATAATTAAACCTTTTAACAAACAGACGCTTGGCAATTGTTATAGACAGTCCTACCAACCTAGGAAAAAAACAATTGCCTGCCTTCCTAATGTCCGGGAGTTTTAAATGACAATTTCACCTTACTTTTTGATCACAGTAGTACCTTCTGTATGCATTTATTCTAGTCATCTTTCACGATGTCCATAAGTGCAACATGATTCTCAGCTCACTGAGCAATAATTATTTATCTAACGGAGATGACAGGAGACGCTAACACGTATAGATAAGTACACTGAAAATACTTTGATTTATAACTGACTATGACTGTTCGCAAAACTTTGACAATAAGCGTCAGTCTATTAACGCGTTAATTTCAAATTGATAACGAACAGTGATTCACAATTCGAGGTGTGCATTTCCAAAACGAAAGAGTGCTTTTCATTTAAAGCGCTTTCGTTCACAGAAAGCACAGAGCAATTTCGCCGGGACATCTTGAAGAAGCGAAGCAATTTTTCGGTGGGTACGTTCAATTTTAAACGCGTGTCCTTTTTCAAATTCGCAAGTCACCGACATGAAAGAGTTAATGTTCTAGCAAAACGTCATTAAATTCTACGAACCTGCTCACCGTGCGCCAGCCGGGACCGGATTGTTTGGTACTGTTGTAGTCTCTCGTAGATGAAGGACGCTCGACACGAGAATTGAGAGTTTGCGAAAAAGAAAGCATGTTCTTAAGGAGAGGCGGCCGAGTTTGTCGGAAAAAATAGTTCACTCTCCGGAGCCAAAACGCAATTGTTCTTTGAAACGTCATAATCAAGCAGTCAATTTGTACCGCCCACTTAAAGGTTTGTTATAACGTCGAATTTTTATCGCGCAGCTCTGAAATCAAGATCGAGTTCGCACGGTTGTCTGAAATAGTGGTTCTTCATTGAATGAGAGAATTTTCTCGGAGTCTTAGACCTTTTTCATTTATGTGCCGTAGACACCGCAAACAAGTTGGTTCGGAGAGAAGTGATCCGAGAAAACAATCAAAAATTCAATTAAAGAAAGGGAAACGACGAATGAAACTTCCGTCTTGTACAAACTTGCTACCGCTATTCGTTTCCCGCTAAGTATTTGCGGAGAGAAAGTGCTGGAGCAATTATGAGTTGCGTAAAAGTTTCCTAGTGATTGGGCAAATTAATTCAAGAAGAAGCTTATGAGAAATGGACGGGAAACGAGGAAAGACTACCCCTTTTGTTCGAATGGACGTTCCTCGTCTCTTTTCCTTGAAATATTGTCAGATGTCAATTAATATTTCGAAAAATATCAATTTGTTCCCAAGAAAATGATGTTCCGCTGAGGAGATAGCGGAGGTTAATTTCACGGCAGTCTCTCCTTAAGGCGTTTAATATTTACAGATCTTCGTAGACAATCGATTAACAAGCGGACAGCGATTCTCAGAGTCGCAGCTACGATTCCAAACTTGAAAAAACACGCGTATGTGGCATACCTCTGTTAACGGTATGTTCGCGTTCGTATTCTCCTTGTGGAAATATTATTCTATTTACGACTCGCTTCTGCTCCAATAATACGTTCATCTAATCGCTGAAACATATTGTGCTCCGATATCTGCATTGCTGTTAACAGCAGCTACAGTAAGTGAATCATGGTTGTAAGATGATATATATTCTTGCGAATTGAATCGTCCACCGGGCACCGAATAAAATATACTTTTGCTTATTGATTGAAATAAATGTACGTACACGTGAAAACGGTGAAAAATATTTGTACAATAAGAAAACATTGTCGAGAGTTGTAGTCTTGAAGTAAATAATTTTATTTGAACGTACAATATACACTGTTACGGTCAACGTAAATGAATACATAAATTGACGAAATTAATAGAAGTCAATATTTTAAACGGATGCAAGAATTCGTATGCTATCAGAAACATTCGATGTTCGACATTAATTTTTATACATTGTGCGTGAAAAACTGTACAATCTAGTAATTATACGTGTAAAAACCGCGATTTCTAGAAGAAGTGGGAACGGTATATTATAGTCAGACGCGTGAAGATAATTTCTCAACCGAATCATCCGAAACGTTTTGCGAACGAAAGTTACCGAAACTGTTTCTCGCCAAATTATTCACCGAAGTTCGAGGTTTGCCATTGTACGAATACTTTTCTCCTGCTGTTTGTCGATTCTGAAAAATCACAAGCGAGTTTACCACGACTTCGATCGCAGTTCGTTTTCACGTGTAGAAAATTTGGAGAAAATCAGGGTTTAACTTGTTCTCCGAGAACGGTACAAATCGAGGACCGGTTTCGATAAAAATTCCGCATCGACTGTCGCTGAACGCGAAACCGAGCGACGCGAAGACGCGTAGCTCGAGTCCGTAAGCCGCGAGTTATTACGCACGTTGCGACTCTGAGGTCTAATCCTCCCCGTTCTCCTTTCACGTGTCTGCAGGTTCAGCCCCTACGAGTGGGAGAATCCCCATCTGTGCAACGGACAGTCCGAGGTCCTCGAGAACGAGTTCACCCTGATGAACTCGCTCTGGTTCACCATAGGCTCGCTCATGCAGCAAGGCTCTGATATAGCGCCGAAGTAAGTCACCGAAGGAGCACGCTAACTGTTTGCTACAAATCCGCGTCTTGCGCGGATATTTCAGTTAACGGGGACGCGGCGACGGTCGGTGTTCCGAGGCACGAACTCGAACTCGAACTGAAACGCGGTGTCGAACTAGTTAACCGGTTCGCGAACGGTTCATCTTGGTATACCTGCACACGTGTACGGTATACGTACACGGACACGGCGAAATAGAAGTTTTAGAGGGTTCGGCCGGAAGGAAGACGAGATTCGGGGGTCGATAGGTGCTACTCTTCTGTAACGATAGCCTGGATATGCTATATCGTAGGCTTGCTGCAACCGATCACGTTCTATCGTGTGTCGAGACACGTCGGCCGTGCTTCGCTATCGCTATCGCTAACCGTTCTGTCTCGTCGCCAGTCACAGCGACGACGTTTAATGGAAGTTGTTGCTGTTCTCCCGGGAACTCGTAAGATAATGATATGGGGCGAGGTAACGGGAACGACAGCGCCGAACGTTCGATAACTTCCAGGCTCCGGTGAGTTTTCACGGAATCTCGCTGAAATTGGAAACGCCGGAAACGAAAACGGAAACGGAAACATTCGTTATGCCGTGCCGTTCCGGTACGAACGAATTCTCGGGATGTTTGGATAAGAAGACCCGGCCGAGTTTGAAATTATTTCGGCCACTCTCTATTACAATTTCGTTCAGCGCCATTAGCTCCTCGCACTCGAATGCTATTTTCGAGCCGTTGCTCGAACTTGCCGCGCGACGGGGACCGCCGCTCGTGTCGCTACATTTCATGAAACATTGAATCGGTTTGCGGGCATGCGAGCATTTAGCGTCAAATCTTCGCGATTCTTGCTGGCTCGCGTCAGTTCTTCGAACTGGAAGAAATGTTGCTTTTAATACTTTATCGAGGGATGATCGATCAATTGGCAATCGGACCGAAATTACCATTGCAGATTAAACGAAACGGTATTTAATATTAACGTTAGAATCGCATAGAATCGCATTTAATATTAACGTTAGAATCGCATAGAATCGCATTTAATATTAACGTTAGAATCGCATAGAATCGCATTTAATATTAACGTTAGAATCGCATAGAATCGCATTTAATATTAACGTTAGATTCTAGGTTTGAAGACGTTCATGAGAAACGAATGTTAAAACAGCTTCGAGTGCAAGTATAATAACTAGATTCAATAGATACTTTTAGTAATTTCCATCTAATCGTGGAATTCTTAAATCCCTCTCGAACGTTTTTTTTTCATCAAATGCGGCTTACCGTTTTCAAACGTTGCCGAACTATTCGAATACATGGTCCTTCTTCGAATAGAACGTCCTGACGGTATAATTCAGTTTTACTCATTCGTTTGAATTTTTCGCGAACAACTGAGAGATCCAACCTAATTTTCACAGAGAACGAACGTTCACGGAACCAAGGCCTTACATTTTAGGGGAGAGGATAATAGTTTCACTCATCCTGTCAGCATCGAATTTCTCGTTGTTCTTAGAAAGAAATCTGAAAGTTATTTTTGACTCATCCGAACAGATCGATGGGAGCATCGATTCGAATCAAATTTTACGAGTTCCACGCTTAGAAAAGGTATCTGAATTATTTAAAGGAGACAGCAGCAATTTCCACGCGATTAAACCGGGACACCTGACACTTTCACTACTCGTTAGACGGAGAAGACTGTATTTAGACGCTTCTGTCTTCCGACACTCTGCGCGAGGCAGCCCCTATTCCCCGAGTCGTTATCGTCGTTCCTTATTTAGTAGGATTAACGCTTAAGTTGGTGTCATGTGTGTTACATTAGACGGATAGTTCATAGTAGCGTAGAGCGCGTGAGTTGCATGAGACGGTAAACGTAGAAGCTTGGAGTGTTCTTGGGTATAATTTGGCTAATCGAGTTTTGGGACTAATGAGAGGCGAGAAACCAGAAAGAACCACTTCATACGCGACTACTAGACTACGGAATTTCATATATTTTCTTTATATCTGTACCCACGCGGAGTTTACTAATTGACAGAATTTGCATTATTCTTTGTCTGAGATTTTACAAAAAATATCTACGAAAATGAGAATTTGCATAAAGATCCGTGGTAGAGCTTTGATCGATTATTTAATCTTTCTACGATGTTCATAAAATGATGATCGAATCACATAAATTCGACTATGTTTTTAAACTTATTGCATTAAAGGATTATAATAATCGATGTAAAAACACAGGGGAGGGTACAAATTTACTGATTAAAAGCAAGCAAAGTCGATAAAGATTCCAATAAGGTGTGGTAATTGAAAAAATTACACAAGAAATCTAGTGTACACCGGCAAAATCGTAGAAGGTTTAACTAATAACGCAGCTTTATGCAGAGAACAAATATCTCTCAATTTGGTCCCGTTTTGAGCATGAGCATGAATGGTACGGTTCCAACTTGAATTAAACAAACTACGCGCTATACACGCGCATACCTTGCTCCCTTTGTCACGGGTACAAAAAGTAGACAGTACGTACCGAGGTGCCAATATTAGATTGAAATCATCGCAGCGGTGAAATCTGTGAAGCTGAGCAAACTTGATTACGAGAGAATATACGAAATTTAGATATTGTTCAATTTAATAAAGTCTCGCAGTGTTGAAACAGTCTATTGAAGTAAATTGCAAGGGAATTCGTTGGTGGAGAAGATATTCTGAATATTTTCGCGTCAAGGTACCTCTGCACCGTTCAAATTCTCATCGCAGGGCCGTGTCAACTCGCATAGTGGCGGGGATGTGGTGGTTCTTCACTTTGATCATGATTTCTTCGTACACTGCCAACTTGGCCGCGTTCCTCACCGTCGAGAGGATGGATTCGCCGATCGAGAGCGCCGAGGATCTCGCAAAGCAGACGAAAATCAAATACGGCGCCCTCAAAGGAGGCAGTACCGCGGCCTTTTTCAGGGTAAGATCGCATGAATATCTTATGAACCCTATACAAACATCCGCGTAATCGTCTTATTGAACTTCGTTCAATATTTTTCTATGATAGCGTCGATAGACGCGAACGGATAGATCGAGAGACACTTGAACCATTGATTGTTTCAGAAGTAAATCATTGTTATCTACGATTATGCATTATTACTGTTAAACAAACAGTAATCACGGTATTTTCAGTCTAGAAATATTAGAAATAGAAGTATTTAGAAATATTAGGTCCACCGGAAAGTTCTGTCCGTTTTTCAATTGAAATATAACACAATTTTCATACATTTAACACGTTCCGTGCCGAGCTTTTTTTACTCGAATCTTCACACTTTGATATTTTACTAAAACTTGATGTATTACGTGCAATTATTAATTCTCGTACACATAACAACGTAACAAAAACTTATCAACGCCCATTCTTGCGGTGGAAATTGATTCTTCGGTTCTAAATTTCTTGTAAACAATTTGTTCAGTTCACTAAGTAAACATGCAAGCGTGTACCATGGATGGTACACGTGGCACGGAACGTGTTAATAATATTTTTATTGTAGAATATACTTTCCATCGTTGCTTATGACTTCTTGCTAGCGTGATGGCAACTTGTAAATGCCATTTTTAAAAACTAATTTATTTTTAGAGGCGAAGAACTCAACTAGTGCTTGGTCGACATCAGCTTTAGTTTTGAGTTTTTTTCCTGTAAAAAGTTTTGCAAAAAGAGAGAAACAAGTGATAATCGGTCTGGCAATAATGACATGAGACATTTCAACATGTGTGTACGGATTGAAACTTGAAGTGACACTATCGGACAGAACTTTCCGGTAGACCTAATATTTCCTGAAAGCCAACAAAAAAATTTCTTTGATTGCTGGAACTGATTAATCGATTTTCTAAATTTATTTTATATATAATATGAAATTATTTCCTCTATGTTGAATATATTAATTATTATTAGGCCGGTATATTTAGTGTGTTAGATTAAGTAATCCTTGATTGTGATTATTAGCAAAATAAAATTTCGATTTAGAAGCATATTTTCGGGAACTAGAAATAATGACATTTAACCATTTCAACCCTAGAAGAACGCATGTATCCCAACGATCTTCTCTGATTGCTAGAAATTTAATACATACAAATGTGTTATTTTGCACAAATCTAATGAGTCTGCTTGAATACTATTGGTTTGGTGCGGTAATAGTGACGATCAGTAGCATACCATGCTGGATAGCTTTTATTTATACATGGTTACAATGGCAACAATTTCGTCTTTTTACACACATAAATTAGAAAATTTATCATAATTTTCGCAGCATAGGCTTTTCGTCTACGGTAGAAAGTCATCATTTCGTATGAACAAGTTCGAAATTATTATATGCAGTTTTATTCATGTTATTGAACACTGAAGTGCCTGGGCGTTTTTGGGGGCATATATGAACAATCTCTCTCTCTCTCTCTCTCTCTTTCTCTCTCTCTCTCAGGTTTTTCCTTTCCTACTTCCAAGTTCTTCCTTTCCAAACATGTTGGACCTACTTACGGCACATCTAAAAACAATTAAGGAATAGTCACATAAATATATGTCCTATCCGCCCACGTTTATGAGACACAATGCATTTTATAATCAGAGCAACGTCTCTGAAAGTAAAGAAGTAGAATAAAATATTTTTTTATTGAAAATGCTGAAATACTACGAAATAGACAAATGCGAGAAACACTAAGAATGATAGATGCGTGCAGGCTTGTCTTCAAATATAAGATGGTGATTTTGAGCATCCTCTATGAAGATAATTAAAACAGAAAATTCATTATATCTCAAAAAAACGAAGGCAAATAAGACATGTATTTATATGATTTTTTTTTAAATTGCTTTTAGACATACAATCAGCATCTGAAGTGGGTCTCGCGTGTTATGAAACATCTCGACTAATTTGTATAATATACAATCTACATAGTACATACATGTATATTTGCGTTTACCGTAAAAACAACCCCACTGAAAAAACTGAAGGAACATATATGTCCCAATTTTTAAAATCGTTGCACAGTGATAAAAGTAACTAAAATATCTAGTGGAATTTCAAGTGGAAAAGTAACTAAAATATCAATGGAAACTCTAGTAGAAAAGTAATTAAAATATCAATGGAATAATCTAAGGTTGAAAGGGTTAAGCTGAATGTCTGATAATGTAGATTCGCATAAACGATCACATTGATTAGATTCAATCAACTGAACTCCAATATTTACAATTAGCGATACAATTGAAAGACGATTTATGGGCGGGAACGTAGATTTAGCGCGAAGGGTCGATCTTCAAAGGCTAACGTTCAAAGTCGAAATGCGTTTAACGGGTTCCCGTAACTGATCCCGAATCAATCAGAAGAACGCGGGCGGCGCACAGTAGGGTACTTGGTCCGATTGGCGCGCTGAAAAAATTACAGCGTTATTTATTGTCCACGCGTCATAATATTTGTAACGCTGAATTCGTTTTAACGTCAGCTACAACGTTATGGAATAGAAGATAAACTTTAACATATAAAAAATCAACGCGACCTTGGGTTCTTTGTAAAAAAAATTTATTTCGAAATTGATATCTAGATATCATATATATCTAGATATATCTAGATATAGATATCTAAATACTATTTAACTTTTATTCGAAACATTTTGTCGTCAAATTAACAGAAGTGGACGAAACAACGTGGGCAAAAGTTAAGGAAACAGTCTGTATATTACTTTTTCAAAAAAGCATTTCCTTCGCTTTTTGTTTGAACAAAATCTCAGATAAAAATGAAGGAAACCGCTTGTAAGATTACTTTATTTACCTACTATTACATCCTGCATATGATTTGTCTCCGTCATAAGCACAACATTCGTAAAAATTCACTTTTCATACGTTTCTCGACATGTTTCCGTATCACGCGGTTAGGCTAGTTTCCAGTATTTATTTTCTACCAATTACTGCTCTTAACCCGAGAAAGATAACCTACGTCGCAGAGGCGCCTGCGAAGACTGTTGATTTTTGTTAATTTTTCATAGAGGTCTAGTGATTTAAGTTTAAAATTACTTAAAATGTAAAAAAAATATTATATAAATGCATTTTATTTTTACAATAATGCCAAACCTTTAAAATGACTAGATTAACTTAAATAAATATCCATTGTTAGTATAAAATTGACGCCTTAGAAAAGCATGCGCCTCTGAAGCGTATGGTTATCTTTTACGTACGTTGTCATATGGTTATCTTTCTAGGGTTAATGTCATAATATTACTCTAGATTACTTGTATACACATTCAGGAACATAAGAAAACAGTTTCATTCATTTCGAACATAACATAAAAATAAAACATACAAAATAAATACCTCGACATTTGGCGCGCTGATCGAACCAAACAACTCACTCTGATGGCGCGGCGGGGAAAACTCGAATTGCAAAGTGCGAGAACGACCATAATCGTTGTTGTCGATCGCCGCGAAGACAGCTCGCCGCGTGATTTCCATCGGACTGCGGACACGCAGGCACCGTGTAATAGCCCTTCTTGAAGATTAACCAATTTCGGCCGACGTTTCATCGTTTAATGGCACGTGCAATCGACGATGAAATTCCTGGCGTGATCTAGGATTCCAATTTCTCGACGTACCAGCGTATGTGGTCCTTCATGGATTCGGCAAAGCCAGAGGTATTTACAAATAGCAACGTCGAGGGCGTGGATCGAGTGATCAAGGGTAAAGGCAGCTACGCATTCCTAATGGAATCCACTTCTATCGAATACGTAATCGAGAGGACCTGCGACCTCACTCAAGTCGGCGGTCTCCTGGACTCGAAAGGATATGGCATAGCTATGCCGCCTAGTAAGTGCTACGAAATATCCTAGCGCACGTCAATGTATATTGTATGCACGCGTACAAGCTGCCGCAAAAATATGTCACTGCCGAAACGTGCACACTAGGCTCTGGCTCTTATTTTCTAGTTTTAACAGGATATTCCAGTATAAGTCGCGTTTCTCTGTTTTACTTTCTTTTTTGGGATTTTTTTTTTACGAAGAAACTAATAACATCTTTTGCAGTCGCGCATTTACAAGGTTTATTTACGCATGTCTCAATGATTATTTGAAGTCTCAATAATTATTTCAAAAATTATTTGGGTTCAAAAAATTAAGATTTGTTGGCATTGGATACTTTGAAACATAGTTGGTTTTCAAAAAGATCGACCCATGCTGGCCACGATTGCGGCCATTTTGTCTATCTGAAGTGAAAAAAAAAACGTGTAAGATCATTAATTAGTACTAGTTTGGCTATACAGGAGAGGTACTAGAACAAAAGAAAAGAATCAATTATTGAAAAAGTAGCAATACTTCGAAATTTGATTATCGATCTTTCCCATTGACGTTTCAATATTAAGAGTTTAGAAAGTCTACAGAATAGAAATGTTTGGTTGCTTCCAGAACGATCTGTCAACATAATTACACAGAATGTGCATCTAAATTATCAAGGCAATTGGATAAGTAGATTTTGAGATATCATCATGGTTACCGTTTCGAAAACATACTTTCGAGAGCCGGTTGCAACTTCCTTAATTTGATGAATTCAAACATAAGATTTTGTGGACGCATTTCGAGAAAATGTAAAAGTCGATTTTTTTCAAAGATTCACACTAGAAATATTGATCCTATTAACATGGTGTCCTAACGATTTCTACGCAGAATCATCGGTGGAATCGACACAGATGAACAAAACTACGCGATTGCATTTTTAAGCAATGTGCATCGGCACTTTTAGATGCATCGCTGGACTAATAGAAAGAACGAGAACGCAGAAAAATTGACACTGTGATACCAATTAACTTTTTGCTCTATAAACTTCTTTTCTATCTGATGCTAATTTCACGATATAACCTATCCCAATTGCGAGACTCAACCTATATTATATACAGGGTGTACCGAAAATCGTGACACAACCGACCGGACAGTGATTGTACATGCAAAAATAAGTCGAAGAAAGGGTGCAACATTATTTCATTTAAGGCTTTATTTTCGAGACAAGTGAGCTGGTAGGTGCGTCAAGTTCGAGTGGCTTGTAGTATAACGAGAAATAGAATTGGTATGTCATGGTCAGACGTGCTATTCGATTCCAATTCAAAAGTATTTTTTCAATCTATTTTTTTTTAATATTATTTTTTTTAACTTATTTTTACATGTGTGAAATCGCCTCTTGCTCTGTTGTATCGCGATTTTTGGGACATCCTGTATATCTAAGTAGCATAAGTAAATAATTTACAGAAAAAAAGGCACACATACACACAGATTTGTTTATGGTATTCTAGCATTTTTATGGTATTAGATAATAATACCATCGAATGGCTTTATTACAAATAATGCTAATGTCGAATAGTCAGTGTCAATGTCAATGTCAAATAGTCCTCAGTCAAGAATATGTACGTTTCGGACGGTCCCGTATTTTTGGCAATCCTTGTACAGTTGGTAGTATAAACTCGTCACCTAGATGCACCGTTAGCCGATTATACACGACCGATAGAGACGCGAGCTATTCCAGCCGATCGACATGTATATCCCTGATTTATTGGCTCTGGGCAAACGGCGTCGAATCGCAAAGATAATTTTTCACATTCGTTGCACGGATTTATAGGGAAATTAGGAAAACGCCGGTTTCTATACGATTCCAACGGGAATTTCAACCGATTCCAAGCTTTGCGCATTGTTCCGCGGGAACAAGCTCGGTCGCTAAATATTCTCTGTCTCGTTAAAAAGCGAATCACTGGCGCTCGCTGTAAAAATATTGCAACTGTAAACATTCGGAAGAGCGGTGCTGTAGGTCACAGTTTTTCACTTTTGTTTGTGTAATCTCTGGTGTTCTGTTTTGGTGATCTACGAACGAGATACCCGTAGCAAAATTTAAGGACACGATGTAGAGAACTGAGAAATATACTCGTACGAAGAAATTGTTACCACCGGAAACAGCACAAATGATTTTGCAACGTTACCAATAACAACCAAAAGTTTACGCGGATAATGGAACAAGAATGTTTCCTTCGTTATTTAAAAATATAGATTTTTCAGTCTATTAGTATTTTATATTTGCTCAAGCTTTCACCTTTAAGTGATGACCACACTGTTTAAACGCTAGAACTACCGGGCAAAACGCAACTAATATACAGTGACTCGCATTAATATTCGGACACCATATTGTTAGAAAAATTATTGCTCCTTTTTATTGTTTAAGATAGTATTATTGAATGAATTGTTTTCTCATATAATAAAGCATTTCTTCAAATAAGTAGAAACATAAATTTTGTTTATTTATTCCACACGGTTTTTTGTATAATAAGCGATAAACAAGATTGTGACAAAATTCTACGTCGCAAAAATATTCGGACAGTGAATAATAATTTTATATAAAATGAAGATCTCTTTAATCATGTTATCATAATATTAATATTTCGTCGGTTGACCCTTTTGTTTTGTTACTTCATGTAATCACTTGGGCATGTTACAGATGACTTTATTTAAATAATCCGGCGAAATCCATTTTTATTCGTCTAACAAACGTTGTTTTATCTGTGTTGTTGTGTTTGTAGGTGTTGTACGAATTTTGCGGTCCAATTGATCCCATTAATTTTTAATTGGATTTAAATCAGGCGATCGAGGAGCAGGATGCAGTACTTTTAGACAATTGTGTAATAAATATTCCTGTACAATTCTCGCCTTGTGTTTAGGATCACTGTTCTGATAAAACTTAAAACTATACGTATACCCATATTTATAGCACTTGCAATTAAATTTTTTTTTTTAAATGTCCAAATACTTCATTTTGTTCATAATACCATCGATAAAAACTAGTTCATCTACACCGACAGACGAGATACAACTCCACACTATTACACTCCTACCACCGTGTTTCACTGTCGGTCTTAAATTTGAAATGTTTAATTCTGTATTTACTTTACGCCACAGCATTTTTTGACTGTCGGATCCGTAAAGATGAAATTTGCTTTCATCCGTAAATCATCATTCCACCACCAGTTGTCTTTGTAAAAATATTCTTCTTGAAATTTGCTGAACAAAAAATGGTGTGGCGTAAAGTAAATACAGAATTAAACATTTCAAATTGAAGACCGAGAGTGAAACATGGTGGTAGGAATGTAATAGTGTGTTATAGTGGGGTCTCGTCTGTAGGTGTAGGTGAACTAGTTTTTATCGATGGTATTATGGATAAAATGAAGTATTTGGACATTTTTAAGAACATATTTCTTTACGAGTTCTATAAATATGGGTATACGTACAGTTTTAAGTTTTATCAGGGCAATGATCCTAAACACAAGGCCAGAATTGTACAGGAATATATTGTCCAAAACTACTGCATCCTCCTCCTCGATCGCCTGATTTAAATCCAATTAAAAATTAATGGGATCAATTGGACCACAAAATTCGTACAACACCTACAAACACAACAACAGAGATAAAACAACGTTTGTTAGACGAATGAAAATGGATTTCGCCGGATTATTTAAATAAAGTCATCTGTAACATGCCCAAGCGATTACATGAAGTAATAAAACAAAAGGATCAACCGACAAAATATTAATATTATGATAACGTGATTAAAAAGATTTTCATTTTATATAAAATTAATGTAATTCATTCACTGGCCGAATACTTTTGCGACGTAGAATTTTGTCACAATCTTACTTATCGCTTATTATACAAAAACCATGTGGAATAAATAAACAAAATTTATGTTTCTACTTATTTGAAGAAGTGCTTTATTATATGAGAGAACAATTGATTCAATAATACTATCTTAAACAATAAAAAGGAGCAATAATTCTTCTAACAATATGGTGTCTGAATATTAATGCGAGTCACTGTATATTGTTTTAGAACAATGACAAGATTAGGTTTATAAGGAATTGTACACCCCCTTCCAAAAGTATTAGAACATTTACAGAAAATTAAATAAATTTGAGAAACCGATAGAAAATTCTTATAATTTCTTCAATTTATTTCAACTTAACTTTATGAAACTTTAACAAGTAGATTATACATATTTAACAGTATAATACAAATAACGTGAATTTTATAAAAGGGAATTAAATTGTCTTTACGGCAATATATCCACCGCGTTTTTAGTTATTTCTTCAACCAATTTCGGTTATTATTTTGTTCCTATTTGATTCCATGTGTTTTGTACTATGTTCCACATATTTAGAAAAGCGAGTAGTATGAAATGAACTAATCATACGTTTTCAATGAACAGAATGCAATAAATGGGAAAGCTAATCGTACAAGCGACAGACACTTATAACGTAATATGTATTTTCGACAATAAGATGCTTTAAAAAACTACAATTTATATTAAATAAAAAGGTGTCCTAATACTCTTGGAGGGGAGTGTACAAATTAGAAACCAGAAATTTTGACTGGTTCGATAGCTTTAGCGTTAAAATCACTGCTGGTGTCAATTTGCCATCATGCCAGTGCTATCGTCGTGATACGAAATCAACTTGATGTATAAAACATGACCACTAATGATGACAGTTAATTTAACGTACGTCACCACTCTAAGGTTAATGTACTATCTAAACAAATACACAGGTTTCTCTGCTCAGTTGATACTACTTATATAAAACTTGCATATTTTTATCATTCACGATTTCCTAGATTTTACTGCTTCCGTCTCTTGAACATAAATGATAACAGTTATAGAAATACATTTCTTACGAGAACTATTATCAGCGAGAACATCTGAAAGATCTGCGACTGTCAACTCGGCACGTTCGCTGGTCGAAAGCGATAACTGCGTTGACAGCTTCCGATACTTTCGGAAATGATAAAAGCCGACTGGGGGAGGAGATAAGACTTTCTCAATATGACCTTGGCACTTCAGATTCACCATACAGAACGGCTATAAGCGGAGCGATCCTGAAACTGCAGGAAGAGGGGAAGCTGCACTTGCTGAAGACGCGCTGGTGGAAGGAGAAACGCGGCGGTGGATCTTGCAGGGTAAGCATGCAAATACAGCCTCCCTTATTCTCCTTGGGCAGCGTTCCCGACGCTCGTGTACTCAATAACACCTTCCGAAATTTTTATCCTCCGCTGGTATATTTCGTTCTGACTAGGCTCCGCTCACGGACACGTAGCGTGGGTGGGTGGTTAGAGAGCGTAGCTGCGGGGAGACAGTTTCATAAATTCGTGAAATCATGGCCACTACTATTTTGCAGCTTTTATTTGCCAGTATTATTCTGCCAGGATGAATTCCTGCAACTGCTTCTCGCTGAAAATTCAGTTTCTCAAGCTACCAAATGGAGAAAACAGTGGTGTTTATCAACACATTTGCCGACGGAAATTCTATAAAATCAAAGTAATTTATCTGGTGAAATAATAATGGAAGAGCTAAGATGCGTAGATAGATATTCTTGTAGACGTTGTTATTCAAGTTAGGGTGACTTGACCAGTAAATAAACACTTCAGTTAAATTCATCATCCACAAATCGTTATTTAATTCCCTAGACGATACTATCGTATGATAGCAACTCAATTTTGATTCAATTTTAATTATAATATTTTCGTTATAATTTTTCTTAAAAGCGAAATATAAAATTTGGCGAAGAATGCATGACCAAATCAATAAATGACCAAAAATTTTTATTGAATTAACAGTAATATCCCAGTGAATGATAAACTTTGTCAGAGTTTAATTCGACGCATCTCAAAATGCAAAATGTAGATTTCAAGTAACAATGCTTGCCCTGTACGTAGGTAATGTCGTTAAGCTGACTAAACAAATGTAAATGAAACAATTGTAAATTATTCAAAAATATAAGCGAAAGCAATATATGGCGTCTTCAAGACATCTGAAGGAGTACAAAAAACTGCGATATAAATTTCAATGCGTAAACTTCAAGGATAAACATGATTTTTTCATCGAATATGGAAGATGATCATTTACTGGAGGATATTCATTCATTGTATAGATCGCTCTATAAACGTTAAACTTGGTTCGTTTAATTCCATTTGAAGTGTACTACTATGAAAAAATAGTTCTATTATACAGATAATGTACTGCAAATACAAAACTTGTTGTTAATAACAAATTAATTCACGTGGTAGGTGAGAGCTGGCATGAAAGGAACATTTTTGTTTCATATTCAGTATAACAAAGAAATAACCATTGTATTTCTATTTGGTTTAATTATAAAAGTCATCTAGAGTAAGTGTGTCAATTACTGTGCTACCCCCTTGTTACTGTGCTCTCACACTAATTTTGCTTACATTTAAGAATGTCATTGTGAAGCAGAAGATATTGAATTTGATTAAACTTTTCCTTGAGGGCTTCAATTTTTTTGACTTTCCAGTGTACATCCCAATGGATTTTGTCGAGAAAAGTCCAAAAATCGAAGTCCTGAATCTAGGAATGTTATTAACACGTTCCGTGCCGAGCTTTTCTTACTCGAATCTTCACACTTTGATATTTTACTAAAACTTGATGTATTACGTGCAATTATTAATTCTCGTACACATAACAACGTAACAAAAACTTATCAACGCCCATTCTTGCGGTGGAAATTGATTCTTCGGTCCTAAATTTCTTGTAAACAATTTGTTCAGTTCACTAAGTAAACATGCAAGCGTGTACCATGGATGGTACACGTGGCACGGAACGTGTTAAAATAAGTCCTAAATTTACGGGGACCATTACTACTATACAGGAAATATTCTCGTGGACGGGCAGTACATTTACAATTTTGCCGATATTTTCATATGTTGATGATTACTTACGTTCCTCAAATGTACAGATAGAAAATACAGTAAATTCTCCTTAGAAGGCCCGGAGCTCGGAATTGAAAATAGTAATCGTCAGACACTCGGATATGATTCATCGAGTCCCGCGGTTCGTTTTTATAGAAACTCGGGACAGTCGGCAAAACAGGACAGCGACCAGCATACTAGTATACATTAATATGAATACATAATACAAACGATTTATTTCTAATTTTTTGCCACGATTTGAAGGCAATTCGGAGGCCACATACCACGATTTGAAGGCAATTTGGAGGCCACATGCCACGATTCGACGGAGACTGGTCGCGCGGCTTGTAGCACCGCGATATTTCTTACCTGATTCACATCCGAAATTTGGCATTTCCGGGAGAATCTACTGTACTGCCACATTTTATCCTATAATACGTAAGCACTGAAAAAATAAGAGTTGTTGCAGCAATTACTTCTGTAACTCTCATGCACCTTATACAACAACAACAAAGAAAACGTTGGTTTACGACCTCAAAGTATCGTGTCCGCGACTATACGCGAAGTATTAAGGGGGAGGATTCTCCCTAATCAACAGTTACGAATTCTTCAAAGACACGTAGCCCTGTTCTCGGACTACAAAAGTTTTCGCTGAGAAAAGTAACTTTAGCAATTTAACCCTTTCGCTACGGGCGGGTTCTCCACCGCGGTACTTCCGCTGAACGGAGCGCCGCGACATCACTGCACGCTACGCGACGCCGATCGTCAGCGGGAGTACCGCGGCGGAGAACCCAAACTGCTTGAATGTTTTCGTACGAAAAAATTTCTCTCCAAAGGGTATTTATAAATAAAGGGAATTCCAGGGTATTTATAACGTCTTAGCATGCGCTCTTTAATTTACAGTATGAGAGGAAATAACATTATGCAATATAATGCATCTTATGGAAGGCCACTATAGTGGCCCATAGTACCTCAGTGGCATCATACGAAAGGCCACTATAGTGGCCCGTAGTACCTCAGTGACATCTTATGGGGGGCCACTATAGTAGCCCGTAGTAGCGAAAGGGTTAATCTATACTCGTCAAGAACTTAAAGGTTTCCAAGTTTCTTTTATCGATACAATTTTTCTCATGAATCAAACATCAGATCTTCTTTGAATATTAGGAGAAAGAAAACACAGAACATCCCGGAGTCGATTACTGTGTCTCTATGGCCTACAGAGATTATTTATCGTGCCTCAGTCGTTGTGTCCCTCCCTGAATACTGTGCTTCAGTCACTGTGTTCCCACTCTGAATGCTCGGGCTCAATAACTGTGCATAATAAAAATTTCATATTTAACATACGTTAATAAACCGTATTCTCTAGAAGAATGAATGTAATATCGTGAGAAGTATTCTCTTTGACAATATTTTATTCTTCGCTTTACGTTCCGTGGCACCGTACAATAAAATCTCTTAATAACAACCCCTCGATCGTGTCGCTCGCAATCCGCACGTTGCATGTCTCTCTGCCTGCTCGTCCACATCTCTCGTAATCCTCTGCTAATTACTCGTTAGTAATTGCACATTCGTTATTCCTAATTTAACGATTAATATAATTGTAATCTTACAATATTATAATAAGTCATTTAAAGATTTATATTATATAGGTGATTGCTTTAATAAAATTTCATTTCATTTCTTCTCCTAAAGTATATGACAGAGATGATTTGAGATTTCAGATCTAAACGCATCGAGTGAGCAATAGGATTCAGTTAGTTCATTTACTGTGCACAGTAACTGAACCACTGAAATTGAAACGAAAAACAAAGATTCGAATAAATAATCACTGTTTTGTGTTTCCATAATCTTAATTTGTTTTTACGAATACAATTAACATCTTAATATCTTCCCTGAAACGATTTATTTTACTGAATATTGATCTTCATTTGTTCAGTATTTTCTTGAGCTTTCTCATTAGCTTTGCAGAACATATCGCGAATTCGGTACGGAAAAATTGAAATAACTTTTGCAGTATTTCAAGAACTTCCGTCTCCTACATGTTTGATTTTAACAAATAAATAATTAAGTGACTTTAAATAAGGTAAACTTAATATGCCCTATTCGATCAATGGAAAGTTGATTCTGCTTGAAAATAAACTAAAGGCACAGTAATTGGCTAGCCCACAGTAACTGGCTCCACTAACTAACTGTCGGTTCTTCGAAGTGCGATGGTTTCTTCAGGGTGTTTCAGACTTGACGACTCGAGTTATTTGTTTGTGATCAGGATGACACATCGAAGAGCAGCTCGACGGCGAACGAACTGGGCCTCGCCAACGTCGGCGGCGTGTTCGTGGTTCTGATGGGCGGGATGGGCATCGCATGCGTGATAGCAGTGTGCGAGTTCGTTTGGAAAAGCCGGAAGGTCGCCATTGAGGAACGGGTGAGTGAGGTCAGATAGCACGTCGAAGAGGGCGTGATCGCGCCCGAAGTAACTTCGTCCAACACGCATCTTGATCCCGACGCGATCTATCCCGACATACCGCGCGAATATATCAGTTGATGTTCGCACGATGGTGGAGTTCCTCTTTAATGGTCACGGTGCAAGTACAGAACCACTCGGGTTTGATCGTTCTTACCGTCCCGATCGATGAATCACGGCGGCGCGCGGCGAAACATCTTCAAATGTTCTGAGCGAACATTCTGCAGCCTGTCATCATAACCGTTTGCGACGAGGAGTATCATTAACGCCAGGCTTTCTTTCACTTCGTTGGTGCTATCTGTACAGAGTATTCCATAAATAATGGATCAATGTTTGGGATCATGTTTTGCTTACACGTTTTACTGGGTACGTTAACGCCTTTTGCTTTTCGTTTCGTAAAATGTGAGTGCTCAATAATTGAACTGCATCGATGGCTTCTTACTGCTGACGCCACTTCGCAAAGTTATTGAACAAGCTGTTAGCTAGTATGATTGCATGGCTGGAAGACGATTGTATTTTGCGCGTCGGCGATTAGATTTAGAATTTTTGAAAAACTGCGAACGACGCGGATTCGCGATTTCGGTATTTACAGAGAGAATTTATATTTAGATAGTACGTAGAGTACTGCCAATACTCCATACTGCCATAGATTAAAATGCCTAGACTAATTCTCTTGCTACAATTCCAGACGCAACGTCTGATCACCTATTTATTCCGTTTCGAAACGAATTTTTATAATGTTTGTTCGGAGCTATAGACTGACCTACTATATGTGCATATTACAAAATCATTGATCATCAGACGCAGCTTAAACATGTCCTTCTATTATTCTTTATAATTCCTTTATGTCAATCCTGTACGATTTATGTTCGAATGATAAGGGCACCGAGTGGGTGCGACGATACTGAACACGTCTCTTCCTTCCAAAGTTTATGATAATTATTTCTGACTTCGTCTCCACTCAGTTTTCTTTCGTTCGTTCGAAGAATTGCGAATCGCTGGAATAAAACATAAAGATCTGGAACAATTCAAAGCAAACCTGTGTGCATTATTCTATTTTCCTTTTCACGTTTGCGCATATTTCTCTTTGCTAAATTGTTTCAATTTAACCGTTCACTGAACTTCTAACGGCTACATCGAAAATAAGAATGAAGTGAATCTATCGAGGAATTCGAGGAACATAGAAGGAGGTCATAACTTTGCAATTAATAGATATTTTTAAATAAAAATATTGGGTTAGCAACTAAGTAATTGATTTCAGTTATAGATGTCTCACTCCCATTTTTATGATATCCGTAAATGTTATATTATAACATTATTATTATTATTATTATTATTATGTTATTTTTTATTATCCGTGAATGTTAGCAACTGGACAAATTGAATGCAGCGGTCAAGGAAAAGCGACCAGAATTGGTCAATCGTAAAGGTGTCATTTTCCAGCAGGACAATGCTAGGCCGCACACGTCTTTGTCCACTCGGCAAAAATTGATGGATATTGGTTGGGAATTGATGTTACACCCACCATACAGCCCTGATCTAGCGCCATCGAATTACCACTTATTTCGATCCCTGGACAAATCCCTTCGTGGTAAAACTTTGAATGATGACGACGCTGTAAAATCTCACTTAACTCAATTTTTGGCCGAAAAGCATCAGACTTTCTACGAGCGTGGAATTTTCAAGTTGTCAGAAAGATGGCAAAAGGTCATCGAACAAAATGGAAAATACATTACAGATTAAACTTCATTCCAAGTAAAAAAATTTTTTATTTGATTGAACAAATCGGCAATTACTTAGTTTGCCAACCCAATATATTCACTCTCCTGTGAAATATTCTTTTTAACCTTTTAGGTACGGCTGAATTCTGCGCGAGGCTATTTCTCTGGACGGCAGAGTCTGATGTGTACTGTACAGAGTCTGATACTATATATACAGGGGGTGTCCCAAAAATGTCTTGCAATTCGAAAGTGGCGGCTTCCTCGGGCCATTTGAAGCAACTTTTTCCTTTACAAAAATTTTCTCCGAGGCACCGTTAACGAGTTATTAACGAAAAACAGTGACCAATGAGAGGCGAGCTTAGCTGGCGCGAGGCGATCGAGCCAGTGAGCGGAATTGGTCGTACTCGATTCTTATTGGTCACTATCTTTCGTTAATAACTCGTTAACGGTGCCTCGTAGAACATTTTTGTAAAGGAAGAAGTTGCTTCAAATGATCCGAGGAACCCGCCATTACCGGATTGCGAGACATTTTTGGGACACCCTGTAGACTGTTGTAAATCGATGCGAAGACAAAAGAAGTGTGAAACAATGCATATGAAGACGATTATTTGGTTCAAACGATGAGCGAGTGAGCTACTAGAGCAAGCCACTATAGTGGCGCGTTGTCCAGAGAGATGACATCCGCGAAAGCCACTATAGTGGCGCGTCGTGCCTAAAAGGTTAAAACAGGAGCTATCATTGAATGTCATTGAAGTAATCGATAACAAAGCGTTCGTTAAACAGGAAAATATGAGAAACGAAGCGATATCTCCGACGTTTAATGAATTTTGACGCGGTAGAACATCGCGAAGAAAAATGTTTGTTACGTAAGTTGCGAAGCGCGAAGGGAAGCGTTGCGAGAGGACCATTCCTTTGCGGGAATGAAATTAAGACGCGGTGATACGGTAGCTGGAAACTCTCGCGTACGGTGGGGATCGCGCGTCTACAATATGTATTCGAGCTACCGTTTGCGTACATTCAAGCGGTAAGCAAATAGGCAAGTATTTGAGAAGGGCTCGTCCACAAATACGGATATGCAGCTTTGCGACGGCGACCCCGCGTACTCGAGAGCAAACAATCCCACAAGCCAACAAACGTTGGTATCGCTGTTCCCCTTCGGACCACGATACTTCAGACCGCAACAGAGTGGCCACGATACTACCCCCGATTCTGTGAAACTGTTAATCGTTCTTGCTTGACGGAGGGTGGAACGTAATTGTCGCGTAACCTAGAGCAGTCGATATGCTACCATTTGGAAACTCGATGTTACATCTTTATACGGCGATCAATGGCAAAGTTAATTAGATTCGTAATACGCTCGTGCTTGCCGTACCACTTTCCTCAAATGAGCCGTTTATTTTGAAAGTGGCATAAGTCACTTTGTTTTTATGTCGATATATTTAAGGGTTTGCGTTTTAACACGTTTAAAAATATGGATGCTAACTTTCGGGAAGATTTACTTGTATTTCTTATCTCAGGATACTGATATTTTTCTCAGTATAAATAATTTCGTATAAACATGAAAAAATCACCACTTTTCATTACGGTAATGTGACTTATGCCACTTTCAAAATAATCGGCTTAAATAGTACTTGTTTTAGAATTTTTCAACCAGACAGTTTTTGATTAGAACTTATTCGACTGTGATTATTTTTTCGAAGAAAATTTGTATTTATTAGTTGCCCGCGTTTAAACATTGATCACAAGTGAACCGAAGAGTCACTCCCGTAAAACTACAGCAGAAGTATAAAAAGGTTTGGTTTTGAAAAGAAAGACGGGATTTCTTATCCGCGCTCGACGCATGTGCTCGACGTATGCGTCAAACGCGTTTATACCAATGTAGTGGGACATAAGTATTTTTGTTTTCCAATACGTGATTTCGAAATGGTTATTTTCAACGTTTGCGTATAAAAATGTCGAAAAAGTTATTGACGATAAGAGTTAATCCGTCACACTCGAACAGTAACTCTGAGGCACCATTAAAAATTGTTATATCATGTTCCATAATCATTTTTACATTATTAATGTTGTTTCTATTTTTAAAAACTGTTGAAAGTGTAACCGTTTTATGAATCGTAACATTCAATTTTATATGTATAAAATGTACTGTCATATAAAATGGGAATATTGTTGATTAGATTAACTATTTTGGATGTAGACTTAAAATGGCTTCGAGATTAAGATAATGAGGATTAAGATAAAATTTACTTGTTCTTTACTCAATCAAAAATACTGCCTATACGTGTACTCGTTATCCAGTAAATGTTTCCTTACTAAAATGCTTCAATAATCCTCTTCGTCTAGTTTTTTGTATACATTTTTAATATCTCCTCTATTTCCAAAATAGAAAAAGTGCAATTCCGATCCATTTCAGAAAGTTATTTTACCTTTTTTACACACAGTTTTCTATTTGGTGGACGCTAATACGCTGAATACCAAATGCATCGTACGCAAATAGTATGCGAAGCATGCGTCTGAGGCTAACAAAAAATATCTGACCGCAGACGTTGCGTCCAATCGTAGGCGGCGAACGCGAACGGCCAGCCGTTTACGTCTGATGCTTATAAGTAATCCTACTTGCAGCACGTTGCACGCCGTGAAACAATTCAAACGCAGATACTTTTGCAGATCTCGATGAGTTCTACATTGCTCAAGAAAAAAATTGTTTTCTACTTTTAAAGATGTGCAGGAACGTATCATATAAATTAAAAGCCAACATGGCGAGCAGTTTCTTAAAAACGAATTCTTAAAAATTACCTTATTTTCAGCAAGAACTTTTTGCAAATACGGACTATTGCTCCAGTTTTAATAAGTTATGTAAGTTTTAATAAATTATGTAACAAAACGATTTGTTATAGCCAGACTGCGGACCATTATGCCAAATAAAAATTATTTGAATCGATTGTATAAAACAGGAGTTAAATAAAATTGTACTTTATCTTCCGGTAATTTTAAATAAACTGAAAGTCGCGTAACGACATTCATAAATTCTTTTGATGTCTTTCCCGCTTTGTATTTCATAGTAACCGATTTTTGCCATAAATGCGTAAAATTCGCAGTCTAGATATCTAGACCGCAGGCTTTTCTCAATTTAAATACGACGAATGTGCAATAGTAATTTTCCGAAACTTCTATTACTCTCAATTACAATTTCTGGATTCGAGAATTTGATGAGAACATAACGATCTGTCGCCTAGTTATAAATTATTCGAAATAAGTTAGTATGCATCGGCGAACACGTGTCAGAAAAAAATTCATTGTGAAATCAGTATTGTTTCGAATTGTGTATCAGAATTGTTTCGTTTCACAGAAGTATTTACATGTACTCGCTTCGATTACACTGTCCGACACGATTTTTCATTTCCTATAGCCACTATGAAATTCTTGTAGGGCTTCACTCCTCGATCGAAGATCCGGAAACCGAATTGCTCCATCACCATCAGTTTTCGAAAAAACCGAGCTTTTGTCAAAATTTTCGACAAAAATGAGGTATTGCATGAAAAGTGAAAACGTTAGAAAGTTCTAATAGGTGTTCAAAGATAGAGGAGAATTTCCGAAATACAGTGGCATGCAATTTATTAATTGTTTTTGGTCCTAAATAGCAATAAATTAATGTCGAAGTTTAAAAAGGTGACGACGTGAGCAGTTTCTGCGCAATATTTTTGTACTTTTACGAAAAGTTGTTTGTCCTGCACAAAAACTCTACTCAGGATCGGATTCTGTAGACATTTCTGAAGAAGAAACGGCCCGGTAAAAGTGTCGGAACGATGTACATTTTGAGTAGATCGAGAAAATGTTCGTCGGCAACATGTACACGACGTTTTGCCGCCATATCCTTCGCTGCTCGCTTCTCTCTGTCCGACAGGGCCGAAGCTATGCGTAATCGACACCGATGCAGGGATCCAATGGGGCACCTACTTTTTGTAAATATTATTTGAATTTTTTTTAGTACTTCAATGTTCGGCTTTTTTTACATATTTCTATGGATAGTAATCACCAAACTGTGATATATTTCACGAAAAAAATCACACCAGAGTATTTGCAGTGGGTAACGAAATATAATTAAACGCCATATAATTAAGTAAATATTTAAATATATATTTAACAATATGTTTCAAGAAGTTTAACGTTTTGAAAATGATTATTATCGTATTATCGCTATAATTTAAATGATAACTGTACACATGATATACTTGTAATTCGTATAAATTCAGAATAAAATGAATATTTTTTGTCCACTATTTTTCTTTTATTATTTCTCCATTTGAAAATTAATAATCTTACTTCTATATTCCTATTCTATATTCCATGTTTTTCGTACTTTTTAATTTATGATTCACAGTTTGGTGATTATTATCCACAGAAATATGTAAAAGAAGACAGCACATTGAAGTACTAAAAAAAATTCAAAGTAGCACGCCCCACACGCTAAGTGGGTGCCCCATTGGACCCCTCCGTCGGTGTTGATTACGCATAGCTCCGGCCCTGTCGGACAGAGAGAAGCGAGCAGCGAAGCATATGGCGCCAAAACATCGTGTACATGTTGCCGACGAACATTTTTTCGACCTACTCAAAATGTACATCGTTCCGACACTCCTATTTGGCCGTTTCTTCTTCAGAAATGTCTACAGAATCCGATCCTGGGTAGAGTTTTCGTGCTGAACAAAGAACTTTTCGTAAACATACAAAAATATTGCGGAGAAACTGCGCACGTCGACACTTTTTTAAACTTTGACATTAATTTATAGTTATTTAAGACCAGAAACAATTATTAAATGATATGCCACTGTATTCGAAAAACTTTCCTCTATCTGTTAAGACCGATTAAAACTTTCTAACGTTTGTACTTTCGATGCAATACCTCATTTTTATCGAAAATTTTAGGTTTTTACAAAAGTTCGTTTATTTAAAAAACTGAGGGTGACGGAGCAATTCGGTTTTCGGATTCTTGTTCGGGGAGTGAAGCTCTACAAGAAGTAGTGGCTGTAGGAAATCAGAAAAAAGTTTGATTTTGTCGGACAGTGTCATTAAATGCTCATATCTAATATTTTATCCGATTAATCGTTGCTTTAAATATCCCATTCATCCTTAACGTTTTCATTAAAAATTGTCTGGCCCGATTGAAACAGAGTTGCAGTAGCTCCCGTTGCAGTTACAAGAACGTTATTCGTATCAATGAAGGAACTGCATTAAACACGGAAATCTCAGTGGAAGTCCTCGCGTTCACGATCTTCGTTGAAGAAAGAAAGCACTGCATGGACGAAACTTCGTTGCCGTTTCTGAATTGTCTTATTCCAGGCGAATCGCTTTCCATTGAGCTTATTACAATTTTCATTCCATCTAGTACACACCGTTAATTTCTTGACTGGCAAAGAGGAATATTAAAACGAGTTCCCTGCGCTCGCCGCTACTGCTGTTTCGCTAACTCCATCCCCGGCGTACTCCTTTGTCCTTTGACTCGAGAGGAATCGTACACCGTGTTTGTCATTTCCCGGCTATAAATTCCATCCCTTTTGTGACTGCTAAGCTTGTTTGCTTCTTAGAAATTTGATTGGAAAATGGTTGCTGCGCCGGTTCTTTAAGTGCCATTTTCATGCCGGGGGCAACGCGTCTCCGCGCGTGTACCGCGCCGATTTGATTCGTCGATCCTGATTCACCTGTCCGCAATCTGACCCGAACACTTTGATGTTCTGTTTTAGAAGCAGAAATCCTCGGGGAAACCGATCTGCGAAGCTTTTACCGATCTACACTAGCGGACGGTATAAACGATCCCGTTCGAAAGCGAACAAACAAAAAGCCTCACAGAATCCTAAGCCCGAGAAAACCGTGTCTGACCCGATGGACCTAAGGAGGAACTCCACCATGAGTGATCGAGAACTGTGTGAAACACTGACAGACACACGTCGAAAAAAAGAAAACGTGTAGAAAGTTGAGAAACGAAACGTATAATCAAAAAGAAAAAAAAAATAATCGAAGGAGCAACGATCCTCGACCTTTCCAGTTTTTTTTCTCCTCGTCGTCGAAAAATCCCAGCAGACAATCTAGCACGTTGGTTAATTACACGGCTCGCTGACAATCAAACGGCGCGGCCCAGAGTCAGCGGAACGATCCTTCGAGTTCTCGTTCGATAGCCAAAAGTCACGGAGATGCTCCCGATTCGAAATCCTTGCGTTCCATTTGATTTACATTCGAACGTTCGTCGCCAATCGAAATGCCACGCCAAAATTGGAAAGGTCAACGCGTTTGCCATTTGCTCATATCAAAACTCTTAGATTAATTGACGACGACTTCAAGCCTCGCAGCGAGAAGCAACGGTCTCCCGGGTTGAATTTGCTTAATGTAAAGAGAAAACCGAAGAGACTCGCGGCGTACTCTCCCCCCGAGCCGACGCGCCGCGTACCGCGACTGAATTAAGTGCTGGAGATTAACGAAAATATTTACAAACAATCACGATTTTATACCGAATAGATAATTAATGTATAGTGTGAGGTTGCTAACGTTTTATCGTGTATGTACATACTGTGTAGTTTCGAGGGAGTGGCCCAGCCACGCCACCACCGCGCCGGAGTCCGTATGTTTCCGATTAACCTAAACGAAAACGTGTGAACGGCTCTCTCGGATCGAATGTTGTCTCCTCGTCACAGAATAATTCGGACCGCGATTAACAAGCCCACGAATTCCTTGGCGAGACACGCGAAAGAACTTATACGATAGACGGTTCTCTGTGTTTCGGCTCGTAAAACTTGCATCACGTGAATTACCGTAATGGTGGCGTCTCGGTTTCTTCCGGCCCGGGATTACCCTTTCAACCGACTCCTGAGTTTTCAATCTTAATTTTTCTTTGACTTGTAACTTCATAACTCGTCCGCGCCGTAAGAACGTTAATTAATTTTCTTGTTCTTTCGACCTGTTTAAGTAAGTACCACTCGCGATCCTAATTACCATCTCGTGCATACTTTTAATCACTTTGCCGTCTGTGCGTATCTCGTCTATTTTCATCGGCTTTCCTATTGCCCACGTGTTCGAGATTATCGTGTATTCTCACATTTCGGACTAGCCTATTTCTTCCTCACTTTACTTATAATGCAACTTCTGTTCTGTTCTTTCACGTCCCCTTTCTGTACTTTTGTTTTCCAATGCGTTCGCCATAGATGTGTCGTCCCTATTAACCAGTTAGCTGTTGTAATTTGCTTGAAAAGTAAGTTACCGTTTTTACATTTCCTTCATGTTTCGTTTAAATACAACACTTTTATCAAATATCTAATTTAATAAAGAATATCAAAGTTTATATCCTTCTTAACCAGTTAGCTGTTTTTCACGAGTATACTCGTCACGAAGGAATGACAGCATTTCGCGTTATGACGAGTCAAATACAGCTAACCGGTTAATTATTTATTTCGCGTATCGACAGACTGCCATTACATAAATTATTATTCATAGCGGTATCGAACTCGTTGGCTGACTTATAAAGATCGGGCAGAAATTCCGAGCGAAAACAATTTTCAATAAATGTTTCGTTCGAAATAGAGACGGTATTGTCCGATTAAATTGGTTTCGTTAGTTCGAACGATTGGAATTTAGAATTTTAGTTGAGAACAGATCGATACGCTGTCAATACGGTAATTAGAAACGGTCGCATTGCAAAACGTAGGGTTTAAGTGGATCACATACGATACGAAAGGACACGCGCACGATGTGTGACAGTTTAGTATGACATTGTTAGTTGTGTCGCAATGTTTCTTGCCTCTCTTCCTCTCTCGCCACGGATACGCAGGAGGTGAGCAACTTTTGTACTTTGTTTCCTCTACTTGTTGTGTCACAGCACCGGAATGAAATAAATTGTCAAGCATGAGTTTCTAAACAGCGTTCGTTCTGTACGACCAGTCCATTTCTGCTTATTTCAATAAACCCTGCTTTCTGTGCAACGATGAAAATAGATTTACAGACAACATACCAAAACCAAACGTTATTGATCTATGGAAACTGAGCATGTCGCATAAATTTGTACAATTAACCCTTTCGATACTACGAGCCACTATAGTGGCCCTCCATAAGATGCCACCGAGGTACTACGAGCCACTATAGTGGCCCTCCATAAGATGCCATCGAGGTACTAAGGGCCACTATAGTGGCCCTCCATAAGTTCGATCGTTTGTAGCGAATAAAGTCAGTGCTTACTGCAGAAAGCTAATTCACCTTATTTTTCTCTCAACAACGGATAAATAGATATGCCTTATTTTTTTCCATTTTGCTTAACTTCATTTGGATTAAGCCTTTTGCTACGGACGGGTTCTCCGCTGCGGTACCCCCGCAACGATCGGCGTCTTGTAGCGTGCAGCGATGTCGCAGCGCGCCGTCCAGCAGAAGTACCGCGGCGGAAAATCCGCCCGTAGCGAAAGGGTTAAAAGCAACATTATCAACCCTTTTCACTCGGACGTCCCCTCTCAGGAGATGAAACAGGACTTCTTGTAATTATGGTTTTTGTATTATGGCATTTTTTATGGTATTTCTCAGATCTAAAGTTTTCGTTGTACGAAACGTGAACCAATATAAACTCATAATTATTTTTGACGTTACATCGTTTTAGATTTTATATTCGAAATTTTGCACTCTACTTCATGAATAAATACGTTCGAGAGTTGCCAGTAGGTAATCAGAAAATCGTCCGAGTGCAAAGGATTCATATAGGAGGATTGAATGTTATAAAAAGAACTCCTATTTTTTCTATTTTCATTATTAGCTAACATCCCATGTAACGCAAAAATTGTTAAGAGAACCGGAGGAAACGGTTTCTCAAATAATTTCTTTTCTTTCAGCGAGCACCTTGCGAAACTACCTTACCTTCCACGTCAACTGGACTGTTCGTTGCTTATCCGTAGAAATGCAATAATCCCATTTCTCTTTTCCCTCGCAAAAATGAGAAAGCGCGCACCGTTCAAGCGAAACCAGCACGACCTGTAGCAACTCGAACTGCTTACCATCCACGCCTGATACCCCAAAATATCTCGAAAAGTTCTCCGGAACTTTCTTGCAACCAGTGCACGTTTACAGCAATTTCTTCCTAGAATAAAGAAGTCAGCTTCGTGTAATGACGCGTATCACCAGAACAAAAGAGCTGGAAATTCCTACGGAAATTCGTATGATCAAGGCTCACGATATTCAGACGGTTCTCCGGGAACTCGGCTGAACAGCCGTAGACAGCCTCTTTTTGTCAATTCTCGCAGTCCTCCAGGACATGGCAAGCGTTTCCGCGCGAGATTGCGCGAGGGCGCGAGATTTCCGCGTTTCCACTGTCGTTTCCAGATCCGGCCTGCACGTTCCGCGGTCGTAAAAAGTTATAACCTCGATAAACTTGATATCACGATTTCGTCGAGCAAAGGGCGGGTCGGGACGAGAGGCCCGCGGATCTGCTGGCACGCGTCATCGCATTTGGCTGACGTACACTGGCTCGAAAAGGTATGGACGTCTTTAATTTCCCTGTGATGCTATCGTACAAAGTGTAGCATATTACAATCTGTACACAATTTTTAATACTTTACGCTGTTGTCGAAATGTTGATAATTTATTACTTGAAAATAATACAAGAACATCGACGCACCAGTGATGTAAAGTACATGCAACGGTGTCGCAATTGTTTTGTTATTTACGGAGATATAGGAAGGGTTATATTTTCAGACATATTATTCATTGTTGTTATTATTCTTTATTCGACGAGCGTTGTAAGCCCTTTTGACGCGGACAGTTTATACACAGACGAATCTCATACAGGGATAGATAAGGTAGACAGAGAAATATTAACACGTTCCGTGCCGAGCTTTTTTTACTCGAATCTTCACACTTTGATATTTGACTAAAACTTGATGTATTACGTGCAATTATTAATTCTCGTACACATAACAACGTAACAAAAACTTATCAACGCCCATTCTTGCGGTGGAAATTGATTCTTCGGTTCTAAATTTCTTGTAAACAATTTGTTCAGTTCACTAAGGAAACATGCAAGCGTGTACCATCGATGGTACACGTGACACGGAACGTGTTAAAGATATTAAAATGGTTTTTAAACTCAGTTTCCTTGCAATTCTAGCCATTTTGGTTGTTCAATTTTGATACTCTAGTAATGTCCTGCTTCTATTAGTATGAAAAAGTTCAATAATACGCAGTGATTTACATGGTACTTTTAGTTTAAACAGTTCTAATATAGACGAACTATCAACTATGCCATTTATGGTTTTGTATATGAATTTATTAATAGTTTCGTCAAATAAAATGATCTATTATTTAATCTCTTTACATTTACTACAAAGTACAGCAAATTCTCTCGAATTGTCCCTCAGCTTGTAATAAAAACTGGACAACTTTTTATTGTGAACAACTATAAACACGAGCCGCAAGACATAAATAATCCTGTTTCATCTTCCGAAATTGTCGATTTTGTTTACAAACTGCGGGTCAATTGGAGAGAGTTTACTGTACTTCTATGTAGAATATTTAAAAATGAGAGAAACCTCTTTTATCTCTTCAATTTTTTTGGAAAAGGATCCCTAAAAGTAGTAATTCGTAAACAAATTTTCGATCTAATCATAAAACACTCTTGCCGAAGCAACTGGTATAGCAACAAAGTAATTCAAGAATTTCAGAAAAATATTTAAATTCAAAAGGGTTTTATAATTGACGACACAAGAAACCTAGAAATTAATTTCTGCGACAGAAAAATGACAGAAATATGCTACATTTGTATGTTAAACGATCGGATCATCCTTATCTCGTGGACCATAGTTTCATCGACAATCACTTCACCGATACGATTTAATCGATGCTTAATTTTGCTAACAATATGAAACTTGTTTCCTCGACAGTGTTTATAGATTTGTCGTCAACTTCTATTACGCACAATGATTACCGTTCGTTACAGTTCCTTGGTAACATTCTTGTTAAAAATGTTGTTTATGTTACCAACTTCTCTCTCTATTCCCCACTTGTTAGTAATATTACATTAAAACTCCAGATCTAACTCCTAATCAGCATTTTTCTTTCACTTTCTACAAGGAGCATGAAACGATTTTGAATAATTATCGAGCAACGGTAAAAATGTTCTGAAGATCAAAAATTAATATCATTGTAGATGGGTCTCCGAAACAGCATTTTTATCACATTAATAAAGTGAAATTTTTTATGACGTGTAACAATAACAGCACCTACATGTATGGACGGACGGCTCCGAAGTCCATTAATGTTACAATGTAAATCCATTAACTTTAAAATTGAGACAAATAAGAATTTTGCAAATTAGCCGTAAAAACATAATATTGCCACTAATAATGCAAAGCACAGATTTTATTATAATTAGCTGAAAATAAATTGATATTAATATCTAATTATTTTATTATATTAATATCTATATATTTTCTTTAATTTTTATTTTCTTCTGTAATTTTTTAAATTTTATTCAGTCATTTCGTGGTCAATATAAGTACTGCTATCTGTTGTTCACTTATGAAGAAATCGACTGTATTCACTTATCGACCGATACATTTAAAAAGCACTGAAAATATTTGTGCCATAGCTCGGAATATTTCATTCATTTAATTCATTAGCAACAACTAAAAATAACGAAATACTTTTCCTCTGTATTATAAACGTACATAAAATATGGACTTTATAACATGCCAATAGCTGTATTTAAAAAAACAATACATATCATTTGCAAACACGATTTCTTATGTTATCTCGTCTTAATTTACGTTAACCATTTTCAGAATTTATTTTAAGATTAATAACTATACGATGTATCCTATTTTATGTTTCATGTTATTAAAATAAAAACTGTCTTATTTTATGTTTTTGATTATCCAAATAAAATATTTTAGTTTAGATTATCAGAACTTTAAATTACCAAAATAAGCTATTCTATTTTACGTTGTATATTATCAAATTAAAATATTTTATCTACTAAAATTTTATATCCTACTTGAAACACTATTTTATTTGAATTCTAAAGAATCTATTATCTAAAATAGTATTTTAAATATTTTCTCTATAAATATTACCCAGCTCTTATTGTCGTAATAAGTAGACTACGTATCTTTGTGTAGAAGGGAAATTGTGACTGTATTACTTACAATTACATTAAATTCTCTCCAATTGTCCCTCAGCTTGTAAACAGAAATGGACAATTTGAAAAGAGGAGCCTCGTGGCTCATTGTTATGGTTGCCGACATTCGGCGACTATAAAAACGAGCTGCAAGGCTCGAATAATCGTATCTCCTCTTCCCGAATTGTCCATTTTTCTTTACAAGCTGAAGAACAACTGGAGAGAATTCACTGTACTGTACAGAGATTAATGTCTTCTCCTATATTAACCCTTTGCAGTCGAATGGCGACTATGCGACGCCACTAAAAATTGTTATGTCACGTTTGAAAATAATGTTAACGTTATCAAATTTTCTTTATATTTATGAAACTCTCAATAGCGTAATTGTTGCACAAGTTACGAAATTCTATTTCGTATAAAATGGAAACACTATAGGTCAGAAAAGCTATTTTAGATTTCGAGTTAAAATGACTCCGACTGCAAAGGGTTAACTTCGATAAGTTACGGAGAACACAAGAGTATTTTTAGAATCGTCGAAAGTTTCGTCTGCTATATATTTGACGCGTGTATCATTGTCATAAGTGCACGAAGATTCGCAGTTCCGTAACAAGTAGACGACAAGTAAAAATTATCGAAGGAACGCTGGCCAATAATCTGAACGCGTTGGTACGTAAATATCGTCGGTGTCGACGATATTGCATTGGTGAAGCGGTTGGCGATGAAACGGTTGCGAGCGAGTGATCATGCCCGAAGCGATCACGAAGGAGACGACACTGCCATACTTTCTTGACCCACTGTAGTAGACCGTTGATGGGCTGGTCGGCATTGAGAGACGTCTGGAGCGTTGGTATTCGTCGCACTTTCCAGAAGTCCGTGTGCTCGGAGATGGCGAGCGAGCTCCGCTACGCCCTGGACTGCGGCAACGGCACGAAAAAGCCGGTGAAAAAGCCGCTGTGCCGTCGCGAGAGGGAGCAGTCCAATCTGTCGATCGTCTCCGAGGAGGGCAAGTACCCGGCGTGCAACAAGTACAGGCACTTCGTCGGGAAAGCGCCGCTAACCTGAGCCCAAAACGATCAAGACGGACGGGAGAGCGACGCGACGGATAATCCGATCCCCGTTCCAACGGACTAAAAGACGCGATCGATCAGCGATGAAAGCAACGAGGCGCGAATCCAGCCGACTACCGGTCTAGACACCCTAGACCCTAGACGAGCCGAGGCGACTCGCCTCTCGACTTTCCTTTTTCCTTTTTATCGCAACAGTTTCTGCCGTCACTTTTTCGCAGCCGGCGAACCGAGGCTGTACGCAGTAGGTCCCACGGCTATGCAGTCCGCAGGATCTACACCGGTCAATCGTTAATCGAAGCTCGTTGAGAATTGATTGTACCGCGCGGGAGACATTGGCGCGCAGCTCGTGCGGAAGGGTTAACGAGAAGAAGGTAACACGACCTGGCCTTCTTTGTCTCTCGTCGAGTCGCCCGCGGTCATGGTAGCCAGAAGATTAACCAGGAGAGAGACCACTGGGGAACGGAACGAGCGTTCCTATCCTGATAGGATAAGGCTCTGCGTCGCGTTCGTAATTCAGAATTACAATGTACACCAGTTATCCTCCTCTGTACGGGAGGCCCGGCGCGTCAAATGACTTAGCCACCCACTCCTTCGATGCGAAATCTGGCCTAATATCCTGGCTACCGATGCTTGCGACGGATACGGATGTTCTTAGCACGAATAGGATCGATGGTTTACGATATCTGTGGTATCGATTCTTGTGATTTCTGTTTTGGAAATTATTGGCGCGAAATATCACAGATTTGAATCGATTAAATTCAATCGATCCCGTTACAATCGGCCGAATAAAGTCGTAGAATATTCAACATCGCGTTCGTTCGAGTATTCGTTGATCAAGTACGTTATTAAGAGATAACGTTTCTTTAATTGTCATAAAAGCCGCGCGATTCGTTTCACGGGTTTCTACGAAGTGTTTCTACGGCGAACGCGTTTCATTCATTAACGAGTTGAATGGCGCGTCGTTGTCTCCCGCGCGACATGTCACGGGCTCGGGTCAAACCTTCCATTAAATGTATGCGTGGGCGTCATGCGAACGAAAGTGTCACCGAGCGAACTCGAGGTGAATCGATATCATCGACCACGTTCTTAATTTCTCAAGAAAGTATCCGTTTATTACACGAAATCGAGGAAAGAAGGCTGTACAAATGTCGCTATCTGCTCGGCGATCGTTCAGATACTCCGATTTAGTGTAAATAATCGTATTAACCGTTAAGATTACGAAATTACACGATCGCGTCTCTGCCACGGCGTTGTATTATAGGACGTTCACGGGGAACGCATCTAATCGAACATATTCGTACGTCTAGCCACAACGTGTTTCATGATTTCCATACTGTAAAATAAAATGTCTGTGAAGTGTTTCCGTTTCGACGATTATATCGACGCTTCATCGGGTGTAGATAGGACAAGTGACTTTATATATAAATATTTTGTTGTTGTCTTTTTTTTTCGTGCATCAAGGAATCCATTCTTCCGTCAGTGTTCGAATTTCACCGAATCCCACCGATCTGTCCGCGCTATACTTATCGGTGCATCGAGCGTGACTGAATTAATTCTTTGAACTGCGTTTTATGTACTACGCTCCGTAATCGTACTCGCTAATGTACTAACGAAGGGACAACCTGACCTAATGTTTCGTTTACCAAAAACGAACGCATGAATGTAGGGAAATAAGGTAACGATGGGAACTTGAAAGTTCGACTTTCGGTAGCTGCTTCAGAGAGTACAAGCCCGACAACAATGCAGCAAAAGTTTCTACTCCCGAGACGAAAATTCGCAAAACTCTGGTCTCAAGCGAATACGAACGCCTCTGCTTGTCTCGATAGTAACTTTAACGGGGCACGTAGCGTAACACTTGGTATTAATTTCGGTGGGGTACTCTGTGGTTATTCGAACTTTGAAAAATCGATTTGCTTTTTACCGTTAATTTTGCACTTCTTGCAGACGATTGGTTTCCCAAAAAATTGTTCGCACGATTTACTGTACGCTATCCAACGCTACCTTTATCGTGCGGTAACTTTAAGAATTTTCAATATTTTCACGATTATCATTCTTAATTACTCGCCGGTGTGTCTACGAATAACTGTGGAAAATATTCGAATGAGTTATTCAATGCTGCTGTGTATTTATTTAGGACGCACGACGACCTTTACGCAGAGTGGCATTATTAAATGAACAGTTTTACTTTTTATTTAAGCATTGTTGCAATGCAGCAATATTTTATTTACAGTTTCTTTCTCCTTATAAAAATTTATGGAAAAGTTGTGTAACACGTTCTGAACCTCCCCGAATATATCGAAATAATAAATATAATTTTGATCCGTCGAAAATTCTGATTGTGAACAGATGAAATATTGAAAATAAAAATTATTTCGATTCGATGGGACATTTAGAGGAAGGCTGATCGAAAAATACCGTAATAATATCTTGTGTCGACCCAATACGGCCGATTGCAGTCTTTCGATAGTCCTCGTTGAATCGCTCCGTGTTCGAAGGATTAAGTCAGATTTCGAGTTAACAGAATAAACAGAAAGTCGATTTTGCAGCCAGCACGTTGCTATTCGCGAACGCCACGAACTGAACAGTATTAATTTCCGTCTTCCCTCTCTTACGGCGTAAACAGGCTTGAATGTCGTACGTGCACAGGTGCCCCGGCAGAATGATCGATTTCCGGGCGCAGATAGATCAGTGGGATGCAATTAGCCTCGATATTTGGAACGTTCTATGCTCGGACCTGGCTGTCGTGCCCGGTAATTTCGGGCCCCCGGTCTGACCTCTGTCACCGTTTTGCGAACTTTCCGTCATTTTTTACTCTTGACTCAAGTATTTACCCTGTCGACGTACACCGACGAAATCGAACCGTAAACGTACAAACGCTGAATATATATACACATTAACGACGCACCGAGCGTATTCAAACACGTTATTGTAAATATTGTCTGTATCACGACACTACGTTCACGTCGTAACGAGTTTGTTAAGAGCCTATTGATTATACTTCTTACGTAAAAATGTACTACGAGCATCATATTAAACGTGAATAAACTCATCGTCTGTAAATTCTAATTGTTCGTCTGTTTTATTGGTGATTTTTCTTCGCCTTCTCACCTTTTCCTCATCCGTTTAGTAAATACGTAAAATCCTCCACAGTCCACTTGTTAATCTTCGCTGTCACGCTAGGTTGAAATGTCACACATTCTTCCTTCGAAAATTTCAAATATTGTCTTGAGTAGAGTGAAATTGAAAATTAATTCAATGTACTTGAAAGCGAGCGAGAGAGAGAGAAAGGAAGAGAACGAGAGAAATAAATAGAGAGAAAAAGAAAGAGGGAGAGAAAGAGAGAGAAAAAGAAAGAAGGAGAGAAAGAGAGAGAGAAAGAAGGAGAAAGAGAGAAAGGGAAAGAGAAAGAAATAGAGAGAGAGAGAAAGAAAGAGGGAGAGAAAGAGAGAGAAAAAGAAAGAGGGAGAGAAAGAGAGAGAAAAAGAAAGAAGGAGAGAAAGAGAGAGAGAAAGAAGGAGAAAGAGAGAAAGGGAAAGAGAAAGAAATAGAGAGAGAGAGAGAGAAAGAAAGAGGGAGAGAAAGAGAGAGAAAAAGAAAGAGGGAGAGAAAGAGAGAGAAGAAGAAAGAGGGAGAGAAAGAGAGAAACAGAAAGAAGGAGAGAAAGAGAGAGAGAGGAGGAGAAAGAGAGAAAGGGAAAGAGAAAGAAATAGAAAGAGAAAGAAAGAAAGAGGGAGAGAAAGAGAGAGAAAAAGAAAGAGGGAGAGAAAGAGAGAGAAAAAGAAAGAAGGAGAGAAAGAGAGAAACAGAAAGAAGGAGAGAAAGAGAGAGAGAGGAGGAGAAAGAGAGAAAGGGAAAGAGAAAGAAATAGAGAGAGAAAGAAAGAAAGAGGGAGAGAAAGAGAGAGAAAAAGAAAGAGGGAGAGAAAGAGAGAGAAAAAGAAAGAAGGAGAGAAAGAGAGAAACAGAAAGAAGGAGAGAAAGAGAGAGAGAGGAGGAGAAAGAGAGAAAGGGAAAGAGAAAGAAATAGAGAGAGAAAGAAAGAAAGAGGGAGAGAAAGAGAGAGAAAAAGAAAGAGGGAGAGAAAGAGAGAGAAAAAGAAAGAAGGAGAGAAAGAGAGAGAGAAAGAAGGAGAAAGAGAGAAAGGGAAAGAGAAAGAAATAGAGAGAGAGAAAAAGAAAGAGGGAGAGAAAGAGAGAGAAAAAGAAAGAAGGAGAGGAAGAGAGAGAGAAAGAAGGAGAAAGAGAGAAAGGGAAAGAGAAAGAAATAGAGAGAGAGAGAAAAAGAAAGAGGGAGAAAAAGAGAGAGAAAAAGAGAGAGAGAGAAAGAGAGAGAAAAAGAAAAAGAGAGAGATGTCGGGTTCTAGCAAAGGAAACGATGTTCCAAAATGTTCGAATTATATTTTCAAAAATTTCGTTCTCGATACTATTGCTAATTTATGAGTGAAAGTTGTTTGAAAATTGAATTAGGTCTGCGCGATCCAATTTGACATACATACGTGTTTCTCATAGGAAGTGTAACAGCGGAGGGTTAACAACGAAAAGTGCAATGTGTCAAAATTTGTTGTACTAACATGAAATTCGATTTGAATATGTACATATATACAGTGGCTCCAAAAAGTATTCCGACACTTTTAAAACGGTATAAGTTTTTTCAAACTGGAGCAAATGACTTGAATTTTTTGGAGATGTTAATCGGACTAGTTTACTGCACACTGACTAAAATATTTCTTTCTTTTTACATTTTTCTACTACTTGGAACGATAAAGAAATAAAAAACTTCACGTTTTTGCAACTTTTTTTTATCTGACCCCATGACGAAACTTCTCTGTATGACACACCGCTCGATTCCGACCCCTTGAAATAATGGAATAAAAAATCGATGGAGCATATGAAAGTGGATGTAAAAGTTCTACCCATATTGTTGGAGATTGTTCGTTAGAAATTCACTGTTACGTAAAAATCAGCTGTGAAAAAGGAAAGTTTATTCGAATGCGCGTGTTTTAACAGTTGGCATCCATGTTTCACATGCAGGAACAGTATTGTTACTGATTGTAGCAGTCGATGAGACGCGTGTGCGGTTTTCTCAATCGAACTTTTTACAGCGAAAGTAAACCAAATTTAATTCTTTTTGTACATACTATAAGAGTGTAGATAGTAGGTAAAACTCAAGTCTTCGTCTTACATACGGGTAAGTAAAAGAAGTGCGACGAATAATAGAAAAGTGGTAAAATTGGTTTTAAGCCGTAAAAGTGGTAAATAGAGAAACACAATCTGTTGTTCTTACTTTGCACATCAATAATGAAAGGGGCCAACTTGGACGGTTTGATTGAATAGAAGCAAGTGTGTTAGAAACGTTCCTTTCTTTTACAATTTCTTTCACAATTATATTGTTACTATAGGTGAATATGTAATTAATAGCTGTCTCGCAGACCAGCAATAGTAGTTAAGGGTTAAGGAAGAAACAGTTGCATGAAGAAAAAACAAAGTTACGGTAAGTGTGGGTATTACTGCGGTATTTTGTAAAGTAATAAAATCGAACATTTTATAGTGTATAATCTTCTAAAAATGTATCTTATAATTTTTTACGTGTTTAATATCGATAATTAATGCAGCAATCGCAGTTTTAATTCATTTATTGACTCTTCATTTGATTTTGAAAATGTTAAGTCTTATGAAATACTCGTAATGGTAGTTGCGAATGGCATTTATATTTTGATAATTAATAATAAACTATTCATTTTAGTGTTATTTTTAGATAAAGTAATCATTACTTTGATAAAGAAGTGACGTACAATGTCGCTATCATCTATCCTCAAACATTATTTATTAACACAGTATTTGGCGCATACTACTTAACTATGTGTATATGAGCCGTTTATTTTGAAAGTGGCATAAGCCACTTTGTTTTTAAGTCGATATATTTAAGGGTTTGCGTTTTAACAAGTTTAAAAATATGGATGCTAACTTTCGAGAAGATTTTTCTCAGTATAAATAATTTCGTATAAACATTAAAAAATCACCGCTTTTCATTACGGTAAAGTGACTTATGCTACTTTCAAAATAAACAGCTCATACACTACTGCAGTGCTTTACTGAACTGCGTACTTTAACCTATACAGTGCAGTTCTTGATAAGCCGGTGAGAACACGTTCGATCGTAGAGTACCTATACCTAATTTGTAAAGTGCTATAGTGAGAATATCTTGATCCCATAAATTGTAGCTATGTGTGTACATTTAAATGATAATGGGTTATGTCAACCTTGACACGCAGTAATCGGAACGTCCGCAGTATTTAGCTCGCAGTAATAGATACATAACCGCAGCTTTCATAAAGCTAATATTTTTGAGAAAAGTAAATATTCAGATTCAAGAATGGTAAGTGTAGCTCAGCATGTCGATTGATTCGGATAAAAGGTTTTATTTTCTCTATCAAAGTTCGTCTTCATTGAGAAACCACAGTAATACCTACATTTACCCTAATCGAGAAGAAAAAAAGGTTGTAGCAAAAAATGCATGCAGAAGAACAAAAAACATTAAAAATGAAAGAATGCGATTGTACAGTTCATAATGCTAATGTTGTAGAGTTTAAAGTATATATGTTTCTTATTAACAAATATAAAAGAATGAAAGAGGAAATAAATTATTCATTTAAACCCATTCTCGGAAAATTAAAAGATATAATGATAAGAGACATATCTTACATTCAATAAACGAATAGGGTCACTGAATATGGTACACAGGAACATTGTACGAAAACGGTATTTCATAATAGGTATATGCTCGTACTTTACTAATCTACTCGTATTATTTTCTATTCATGTTAAATAAATATTTAAAAGTTCATTACGTTATCTGGGAACAATAATATAAATATTCTGATAATCTTGTGCGCCCTGAAAAGCATAGCATAACAGGCACCTTGACATAACCTTAACTCATTAGTAACCTGAAAAATTCATCAAAATCAGATGACATACGCTTAAGCTACAGGCATTAAGAGACATGAAAATCTGAAGCTTTCTTATAGTGATGGATAAAAAATGATAAAAATCGTGAAGAAGCTGCGATTTTCGCGATTTTTAATTTTTTGCAACAACGTCAATTCATTTCGATGAAATTTTCAATATACAGATCTATAAAATGCATTATTTAAATCTTTGTTAGAAGCTCAAATAAAAAAGTCGAAAAAACATGAGTACTTCGTTCTTGTTATGCCAAATAATAGCGAAATTGAAGACAAGTATTTTAGTCATTGTACAGTAAACTAGTTTCTCTAACATCTCCAACGATTCAAGTTGTTTAGTCCAGTTTGAAAAAAGTAATACCGTTTTAAAAGGTAACCGAACACCTTCCTTTACCCATTGTATGCACACACACACACACGCACACACACACACACACACACACACACACACACATCAGATGTTTGATATAAAATTATTCAAAGTAACAATAACAATTAAATTAAATTTCCAAATTAACAAGGAATAATTTTAAACCATAAAATCTTTATTTAACTCGACATTATAATTTATTTTCTGTGCGTACACAAGAATTTTTAATACAAAAAAATCGAATGACATATAGTTTCTTTTGACAGTCAAAGTGAAACAATTTGAACATTTAGTTATAGTTCTAGAATAATTGATTTATATCGCTCAATAGAAATATCCGATACCAATTTTATTTACTATTCTACTATGCTTTAAGAACTGCTTTCAATGAATGTCGTACCGTTGCATAACAGAAAAATTGGTTAGTACGTCTACATTTATTAATGAATCGTAAATCATTTCCAATAACACGAGAAATAACAAGCACGTTTTTCAAGGTATTGGAATGAAATTTAGCAACGGTCTATCACAATAGAGCTATTCTTAGAAAACAAACAATGCCTCATTTATGGCATTTCCGGGAATTTACGTCTTATTTTGTTAATGCTTTAAGCAGGGAAACCATCCGTTAGATCTCCGGTCTCATGAAAAGCCCTCGGGATTTATTCGTGGCAGGTTCACAAACGCTTTCTACGCGTTTCTGTGATTAATTGCCAGCTGTCGGGTTCTTTCGTTCAAACAGAAAATTATTCCAGGCGTAATATACTTAACGCGCGGCCATAATCCCCTCGTTGATTACGACAGAGAACTTCTAGCTCCGTCACGGCCACGTAATTGGTCCCCGGGAAGTTCTACTTTTACATCAATTGCCGCAGCCTTCACTCTTCGTTCTCTTGATTAGAGAACTAAATCCCAAACCGCTAACGTAACTAATTCACTAATGTATCCAACTTCCACGCCTCTCGCCTTCTCTTTGAACCTCGAACGGTAACCATTTAATTTACTTTGTCCGATCTCCTCGCGTTTCCCGATGCTTTCTTCTCCTGTGTGCTCGTATCTGCGTTTGCGGATTTACATGCGGAGAAACACCGCGCGGCTTGTCACCTACGCAGATGCATCGGTTCCCGTTCGTTGTCTGCGACCGTCGAAGAAACATTTGATCGGAAACATAAAGAGAATGTGTAATAACGAAGAACGTAATGTAGGCAAATTTTTCGATTATTAGGAAGTAAATTGCGGTACGTACCTTCGGATATAATTTATTTATCGTCAAGTTAGGGTTTAAGCAATATTTCTCGGTTAGTAAGTTTTTCGAATTTACGTTGAGGCGAAGAAGAAATTCAATTAAAAAGTTAGACTGCAGATCATTAGGCAAATAGATACTTTTTCCACTGCTAAAAGTAATCGTTCGAATTACACAATTATTACAGTAGAACTCCATTTATCTGAAGTCCATTTATTGGAACGAAATTTTGAGCAATGCCCGACGTAATGAACTTCTGCAGAACCAGAAGGAATTATGTGAACGCCTAGATATTGCGAACGTGAACAACTGTAAACTCAGCAATAATTGAATTAGATCAGTATCTAATGAGGATTGTGAAAATTAATTAGTTCCTAACTGACATCCTGCATTCTTTATACATTTTTTAGTTATACGTTTAAAGTCGCAGCTAGACAAAAAAGAATACAACTTTACAATGTTCGAAAAATGTGAAGGATTTGGCTTTAACAAAGTCAAATGGAAGTAATTAATTTTGTAATTCTGTTTACATTTAATAAACACACATTATGGATCTATTTATTAATATTAACACTTCTGTTTCATTATATATACAGAGTGTTTCATTTAAAGGAGGGCACTCAAATATCTCTGTTGTTTTTGAAGATATTGAAAAACTTTATTAACAGAAGTTGTTCAGATCAGGAAGATCTATGATATAGTGGCAACAATTGTTTTACAATTGGAGAATTTTCGGAGATTTCAGGGTTACCTCCTTGTGATCATATGTTTTCTTATACATTAGATTAATTAATCTTCTTATACATTATACATTAGATGATGCAGCGCGACATTTTGTATACAATAAGCGATCTAAATTTTTACGGAATATTAGCGGGAATATTATACTGGACAATAGCTAACACATTGTTTTCTAAAATTATGTAAGTTACCGAGATCTGCAAAATGCATTTTCTAAATTTTCGATATAGGCTCACATAAAAAAAGTTGAAAAAGCATCATCATATAATTCTTTAATCAAATCAACCAATTACATTTTTTTATGTTATTCCGTTTTAAAAGATGTACAAAAGATGTAAACAGTATCCACATTGAAAAATGATTAGTTTAGCAGGCATTTAGTGTTATTATCCGAGGGAAGTACATTTACGGATAGTGAAGACATTAATATGCATACTATGCACTTTCGGACACAGCAAAATCCATATTAAAATTCACAAAATTGTATTTAAAATGTCTGCTAATCTAATAATTTTTCCACATACATAGGTAAATACTTTTCCATGGAAATTGTCGAGCTGCATTAACTAATGTATAAAAAAAATGTTTTAATTTTAATTCACTTGATTAGAAAAGTGAAGGTGAACTTGAAATCTCCGAAAACTCTTCAGTTGTAAAAAAATATGACCGCCACATTATAGATCTCCCAGAATTGAACAACGTTTGTTAACAAAATTTTTCAAAATCTGCAAACATAACAAAGATACTTATGTGACTATCTTTAACTGAGACACCTGTACACAGTATTTCATGTTTATTAAGCAATAAAAAATAAATACACCTGGTATATACGTTGTTTCAAGAACACGTTATTTATCACGAGTTATCGAATTATTGTCCTCATGCTCGTAAAGAGATGTAACTATTGTTATCATCTGAGAAACGAATTCAATGTTTGATTACATTTATTTACCTGGACGCGAATTCCAGTTGTATGAACGAAAAGTTACGATTAGTGAGAATAATCAGCGGGCTCCTACTATGTGAACCTGATCATCTCCCGCTGTGCTCATATAAATGAAGTTCCACTCTGTTACGTGAGAATTTACAGTGCTGCAAACATTTTACTTCAAATGAAAACAATTATAGTACGTCAAAGTACTTCGCTGCTTCTGCTTTCGCCAAGATTTCGCAGTTCCAAACAGGAATGTTTGAAGGAAGAATTGTAACAAAAGCCGAAACGAGAGAGAGAAAGAGAGAGTGAGAAGGTAGGGAGGGTGGAGGAGAGAGAGAGATAGAGAAGGAGAGAGAGCTAAAGCAAAAGATAGCTCCTTGAAACTGTTACGAGAAGAAACGTACCTAAAAAGTAAGTTTATTCTGCGAATAAGCTGAACATAGTGTCAAAAGTAATAGTCGTCCATCTTGGTTTTACGTCGCGTTCTTGTCGTGTACCGCGCCTTTACCGGGAAAATAACTACACTTTACAGCGTGCCGTTAACTGCACTGCCGTTTCCATAAATTTTTCTAATCTGAGTTCTGCGTGTAGAACGAGTCTCTGAGATAAAGAACGAAAAACAAGAACGTGAACCCACGTGATGCACGATCGCTCGCATGCGCGATATATTTAAATTACTTCCAAAAATATATTCAAGCAGAGAATTCGTAGTTTCTGCAAGCTGCAATTTTAAACTTTAAACGAGAGAAGAGCTTGCCGCAACAATAAACCCAACGAGTAACTAACAAAGCGTACGAATGTCGGTCCGATATGAATCCTTCGGCGATACAATTGAAACAAGACACGAACATTTAGAAGAGCACTATTTAAATATGAACCTTTGCACTCGGATGTAACGAGAATATTAGATTAAGAATTTTGTTTCGTGAAATCTACATCGGTGGAGTAATTATTTCCAGTGTTATACCATTTTATTCGGAGCGCTACTTATGTACTTGCTGCTCAACACGTTCCGTGCCACGTGTACCATAAATGGTACACGTTAAACTTAACCATCAGGCCACGTGTACCATAAATGGTACACGCGGACATATTTATTTAAAGCGCTGAAGACATACATTTTGTGACAAATTTGATTGTATAAAATATATTTCCACCAAAAGGATGAGAGGCATTGTAAAAAATGCTGTATAGAACAAAGCACATAAATTTGTTTAATCGTTATATACACAATAACTATTAATTACAATGTTTGACTTTTTTAAAGCAAGAGCTGCATAAAAACGGTTGATTCGGGCAATCACTACTTATCTACCGATGATATAATGAAATATTATGTGATAATGTATCAATCTTTAGTCAAAACATCAAATGGCCTGAACGACAAGTTAGGCAAAAATGGCTTGGCACGGAACGTGTTAATTTGCGATTAAATACGCTTCAGTTGCCGGGAGAATTCTCCGACTGCGATGGGTTAAATAATGTTTGAAACGTGTGTTGGAAGATTCAAGTACGACTTGGAAGCTTGGTAGAATAGATATCGAATGAACGTTCGTTGTTACGTAATACTAAAATGTACAGAATTCGGATGTTCGTCGTACCAGATGTCGAAGAATGAAATTAAGTCGATGAAAAGCGAATGAAAAACGTAGTACGTACGAAACCTTCGGACGATCCGCGTGTCGTCGGAAAAGCTCCGATGGCGGGTCTAACAATAAGTCGGGACCCGAGACCGGGGTGCCCGCCATATTACGGTGTACAAATGAATCCAAGAGGTTTGGAAGGGAGGGCCGCGTGTGCGCAGTGAAAATCCACTCGGGAAGTGGCGTTCGGAATTAGAGTGCATGCCGCGACGTTCGTTCGGAAAAGCACGGTTGTCAAACTTCTGTTCCAGGTAACAAGCCGTGTGTAATTGCAATTTTAGGTAAGTTCCTCCTCCTTTAACGCTCGACGCACGGACGTCCGCTTTGTTCCTCTTTAACGCTCGCTAACTCTTCCCCCGGCATGAAACGAGAAACATTTTTCCCGAGTGAGAGCTCCTCTTCCAAATCCTGCAAAAATATACAGAACTCCTCCATCCAGTAACTCGTTTGTACCGTTGAGCCCGACAAAAGAGTTCACAGTAATCTCAGAGTCTGTACGCTTACACGCCAGCTAAATAATTCTTGGAAATCGTCTAGAATATCGAACGTTTCCGAAACGTTTGTCAGAATTCGAGAGCAATCAATGGCTGGATGGAAATAATTGCCTAAGGTAATTATTAATTATTCCAGAGAAATCAAGTCAGCTTCACAGAGAACGGAGTCTGTTGAAGTTCGATAAGCTGACCGATGATTATTGTGTAAATTAGCCGAGTGATCGACGAATTCTGAACACGGAAAGCTTAGCCAACGTTTCGGAGACGAAAATTCTCGCGGAATGGCCGAGCTTTTAAACGGAGGTCGGAAGAATTCGCGGAAGAGCGAAGGCACGCGTGGTTTTTCGTGGAATCACAAAATTAAACGAGAGGCCGAAACGTCGGGACGGTCAGTAGGCGTCGTTAATTGCAGTTCAGCGGTAACTATGTCACAGAGCTTATAAGCGACAAGCGCCACTGGCGACGATGCTCGCCGTCTAAATATATCGTGCCTCGTTACGCGCACTCCAACATTTTCGTGTGTTTTTTAAGCCGTCGCGCGTTCGAATATGGCACGTTGACACCGAACACGCGGCCGCGTCGCGTCGCGTCGCGTCCGCGCCGTCAACGACGAGGAGGGATGGATTCCGCGCGCGCGGAAACCACCCCGTGAAAGAGCCGCGTGTGGCCGATGGATGAATGAATGGAAAAGAACGCGTGCGTTTGGCAAGGTGACAGTCCGCCTCCGTGAAACACTGAATGCAGCCAGGATTCGCGTGTTTGTTCGGAATCTGTGGCCCCCGTTTGTCACCGGGCGCGTCCCGACGCGTTCCGACGCGTTCCGACGCGCCGCGCCGCGCCGCGCCGCGAGCAGAACGCGCGCACGCCGACGATCGTCACTACCAAAATTATCCTGTCACGTCGCGGCGGACCAAAATCTCCGTGGATCCATCGGCGCTGCCAAAATGTCAATTCGAGGACGACGTTTGATAGCTGGTTTTTCGGTGCTCGGACGGTTTAAAATGCGATGACGGCTCCTTCTCTAGCCATTGTGCGCTGCGCGAATTGTTTTGTGCGCCGCGCGTCGATGGGATTGATTGTCCCCGTTTCGTGAAATTCTCTTTTCGAAATTATTTAGTTGTCGCCGGAGTTTAAGGGGATGTTCTAGTGTAAAGTTCGCGGTTTTTTTTTAACTTTGTTAGGGCATTTTTTGTGAAGAAACTATTAAACATTTTGCAGTCGATTTGACAAGATTTATTTGTACGTGTTTCAACGACGTTGGAACAAAAAAATTTAAAATTAGTGCCACTGCATACTCTCAAACATAGTCGCTTTTACGAAAGATCGCCTCACGGTGTTCATCATTCCGGCCATTCTGTTTGTCTGAAATAAAAAAGAACGCGAAAGTTCCTTAATTAGTATGAATTTGGCTATAGCAGGTACTAGGACAAAAGATAAAGAGTGGAGGCCTAAGAAATAGAAAAGAATAACAATTTTTGGTTGATTCTGGTAGCTTTTGAAATATCATGGACATCGTTCTGAAAAACACAGCTTCTAGAAAAATGCCTTTAAATTTTAGTATATGAGCCGTTTATTTTGAAAGTGGCATAAGTCACTTTACCGCAATGAAAAGTGATGATTTTTTAATGTTTACACGAAATTATTGATACTGAGAAAAATATCAGTATCCTGAGATAACAAATACAAGTAGATCTTCTCGAAAGTTAGCATCTATATTTTTAAACGTGTTAAAACGCAAACCTTTAAATATATCGACTTAACCCTAGAAAGATAACCATATGACAACGTACGTAAAAGGTAACCATACGCTTCAGAGGCGTATGCTTTTCTAAGGCGTCAATTTTATACTAACAATGGATATTTATTTAAGTTAATCTAGTCATTTTAAAGGTTTGGCATTATTGTAAAAATAAAATGCATTTATATTATATTTTTTTATATTTTAAGTAATTTTAAACTTAAATCACTAGACCTCTATGAAAAATTAACAAAAATCAACAGTCTTCGCAGGCGCCTCTGCGACGTAGGTTATCTTTCTCGGGTTAAAATCAAAGTGACCGACTTAACAACAAAGTGACTTATGCCACTTTCAAAATAAACAGCTCATATCTTAACTTCGTTAAATTTGGAGTTCACATGTAATGTTTCAGAGATAAACGATATCCTTTAAGAATATCCAAAAAAATTGGATTTCTTTAAAAATTCACAATAGAATACCCCCTCAAATGATGCATCTTTAATGTTTTACAGGTAATGATGCAGCCTTTAACACGTTGAGTGCTGCGTCATATGTCTACTTTTTAACTAGCTATCGAAAATCTCTTTAATTGTAATATGTTGAGCAAATTGAATGTTATTAAGATCTTTAGAATACAAAAGGATTGAACTAATATTTTCCGTGGTAAATTCTATCATTCTAGTTTCGAATTCATTAAGTGACTCTGATATTGTCGGAATTTTTAGAGTCAACATTCGACAGTTAATCTGTTAATAAAATAGAATTGATGAGTTTAACACGTTCGGGATCATGGTTGGACATGTGTGACTTCCGCAAACTTGCAGTTTACGTAAATATACACAAATTAACCTGATTTGATGTCATCATAAGTCATAAGTCATTTTGGTCATAAAGAAAGAAACGATAGAGATGCGAACGTTGTTAATAATGGCTCGAGAAAATATAATAATATGATTTCCAGCAAGCGGCAAGTAGAAAATCTGGAATGAGTGTTTTTGATTCGTCAGATTGCTTCGGCTTCACTGCACTGTGGAATTTGTGATTTCGCGATTTCACGGATGTGGCGTGCAAAAACTGACAATCCTTCGTATTGCACTATTTTTATAATTCTTGAATCGTTTGCAGGTATTGTTTGAGATTCGTGAGATTACATGAGATTTGTTTCTACGTCGAAAACATTCAAACAAAGCTATTCTCGCGTGCTCGATTAAAATCGTGTCATTCTGGTTCACATTCAGTGAATCACTTCGATTATATTTTAACGAGTACGGTGTCCACGGAACGTCGACTTCATTAGCGAGTTTGTTTCCGATCCCCACGCCGGATATGTTATTTTTACTCTGCGACGGGCTTCCTTCGTGCCTGTACAAACGTCCGCGTTCGGTCGTTCAGGAAAAGAAAATGAATTGGACGGATTTTGTATTTTCCGACGACTAGAGCGCTGAAGGAAACTGACGAAGAAGTTTGGTTTTCAGATGTCGGCGGAGAATTTGACAAGCCCGAAGCCCCCTTCGATGGCTTCAAATAAATAGCAAGACTCGATATTGGAGGATTGATTTTAGACGGGTCTAAATATTTACGCGCGCCGAGAATTCGAGCGTGTATGCTTCCCGTTGGGTTTACACAACGTCGCACTGTTAAGTGTTCGTTTGAATCCCGGCAGCCTGTTTGAACGGCTTACACTGAATACGCGTATACGAGATCTTATTGCAAATAAATCTGCGCCAGACTGTCCGCTTATGCTTGACGACTCGCCGATTTCAACAGGTCACGTCGAGTCCGCTTCTTTTCTCCACGGTATTCAACGATTGAGAAACGTTCCATCGATTGTGTATGGCTCCAAACGTTGTTTTATTTTATCACATTTCGGATTATTTTTGGAAACATTTCAACGACCGATCGTGTATTCTCAATCTTGCACGCTTTCATCGATATGTGAAAATATGGAGAAGTGTTTATTAACGTTGGGTAGTAATAAAATTACGCTGTTCAGTTTGGTAAACGTTCAAAGCAATAAGTCATGAAATATCAAATTACTGCTTGATGAATTTTTACGACCAAAACTTCGTAGTCTCCGCACTCTGCCTTGAAACTATTTACAATTTCCTACGCAAAGCGATAGACTCTGAAATTCTGATTCATCATACTATTATTTAAGTAATGAAAAAACTACCTGTACTTCCTTGAAATTGAATCACCAAAAATATGCAAATTCACCAACGTCGATACATTATTTACATTCAAAGCATTCGCTTCAAGATTAATATAGCTTTCAAAGAATGTTCAATCCATTGAATATAAATTATTTTGTTTATTCAATGCTTTTCTATTGTTACTTTATATATAGATATAATAATATATATATATATATAGATATAATAATATATATATATATATATATATATATATATATATATATATATATATAGATATAATAATATATATATATATATATATATATATATATATATATATATATATATATATATATATATATATATATTTAGATATAATATATTTAAATATATATATATTTAGAATGACCATATGATGCTGATCAAGTGTCTGCCATTCGTCTTCGTATCGTGTGCCCTGGCGTTCTCCAAGAGGGTGCATATAGGTAAGAAAATTTATCCATGATTAAGAGCGATTATGCAATATAAATTTTAGAGAAACGTTAGAAATTTATATTAACTTTAAAATGTTAGGATTCATGTTCGTAGTTACAATATATTTTGGTAAATACAGCTTTATGTAAAGTGACAGATGTATTAAAGAATGGCGTATAGTTCTCGCGCGACAGGAGGGTACATTCCCCCTCTTACTATCTGCCCCACTGCCGCAACTAGTAAGAGGGGGAATATAAACACAAAGACGCCAACTTGTCGCGCAAGGGCTATACTAATACTCACCATGAATCGAGGATCATAAGTGTGTAAACGTGATACTTTTAGGAGGGCTCTTCGACGATGGCGACGAGATGCAGCGAACTTTCGAGACGTCCGTTAAAACGATCAACAAAGATCGCCACGTTAACCAGGAGTTCGCAAATGTGTTCCTCGTCGCAGATTCCATGGAAGTCGATACAGATCCATATGACGTGGCACTCAAAGGTATAAACATAAATTGATTGCAGTTAGAGCTGGCCAGGTAAAACTCGAAAAGATAATATTTCAAATACCATTTCAACTTATCTTAAATTTACTAATCATTTAAACCTACCTAACGCTTCAAAAATACCAAAATTAAAAACAAACGAAACATTATTTAGCTACTTTTGCTGTCATCGGGATAGAGCAGTTACCATAACTTAAACACAAACAGACCGAACTGTATTTACTGGTTGAAATAACATTTTACCCAGTATTGACTGCAGTGTACACTCATGGATTGCATTTTGATTTGCAACGTTGTTGGAACGTTTTCAATCCGATTGACTTGTTGACGTGTTCAGTTTGCGAAATGATGGGCACTGGAGTGGCAGCGATTTTCGGGCCCAAGAATAGAATCTGCTCGGATCACGTGCAGAGTATATGCGACACCATGGAAATACCGCATATTTATGCGAGGTGGGAACCCTTGCCGGTCCGTGGAAAAGGAATAAACTTGTACCCCCACGCAGAAACACTTTCGAAGGTGCGTAAAACCTAAGGGTAGCATAAAATACTGTATTTGAAATATTTATCGCGACATTCTATTATCAGCTCGCGACAGATGAAGTCTGAGCAATTCCACAGAGTTACTTGAACCAACGATAACATAAGCGAAAGCATCATAAACAAGATTGCAATAGAACTAATTACTTTCGTGCACAGAAAACATTGATTTCACTGCATAATTTATATGGTTCGCTACATTTTATAATTGAATGAAATATGTGTTTAATAGGGAAATATGTAGTGCATTGTTTCCGCGAAAATGAATTGGCTGTTACATCAAGGTGAACACTACATTGATCGTGAAATGTTACTTAGAAGTATTTATGTTACTTCGAAGAAACATATTTCTTACTGTTTTCAAAGTTGTATCTCATTTGTATCTCATCAGGAATCAAACTAATGCAATTATAAAACGCGTTGCCTTTTAATCTTTCTACAGTTTTTCAAGTGAAGCTAAATTCATTGATTTCGATATTAGATATTGGTACCAACAGTAAATCGATACACGTTTATCTGTTTCATTTCGGGCAAAACGTACACGTTAATTGCATACAGTTGCATTCGTTAACGAAGAGAAAAGTATAGAGTTACAGAAATCTTCGTATGTCGTCAGATCTTCGATCAATTAATCACCGAATTTGAGTGGAAATCGTTTGCCATTTTATACCAAGATACAGACAGCTTGATACGTGTTCATCGTATACTGGAACGCGTGGATGCTCGCGCGCAGCGTGGACGTATTATCTTCTTATACCATTTGGGAGACGGTCCTAATTACAGGTACATGACACGAAATTATCATTCATTAAGCGCAGTAAGTATCGATTAATTTATAATACATTTATCATGCGCGATATACGTTAAGAAACGATGAAGAATCTATGAACGATAGCTGCTGCCCGAATAGATTGAATTGATCGCCAAAATGTTCATGAATATACATACACATCAATTTTCGAAATGTTAAATAAATTCATAGCGAACAATAACTTCGAGCTGTCGATTCTGCTTTCACATCCGGTCATAATCGATATTCTTCAAGGGAGAGAATAATTAATCACACAATGCTGCATGAAATTTTCTGCAGGAAGGTGATGCAGGAGATAAAAGAGGAGGAAACTGAGAACATTGTGATTGATTGTTCAATCGAAATTCTCGCGGAGGTGCTGAAACAGGCGCAGCAAGTCGGCATTATGTCGGAGAAGAACAGAGTCATAGTGACTTCTCTGGTAAAATGATTCACAGTATTCAATACCTCAAATGAATGAAACACCTTTTAGTTTCGAACTGAAGATCTGACAGATTCGAAATGTATACCTACTAATAACAATGACTGATTCGCCATTTTTCTTCAGGAACAGTCTTTTGTGCCAGAAAAGAAGTCAGTAATAGATTATCTCCTAATTATCATACCTCATTATTACACGATATCGCTGTCTTATTAAGAATTCAAGAAGCTAATTTTCACGTGAATTTTGAACAAAATTTTAGTCGAATTGTTGACGTTATTATTAAGTTTAAGTTATGTTGTCGTTGTGTTAAGAAAAAACAGTGAATTACATGCTCATTGTATTTAGCAACGAAGAAATGACTTCTTTATTGTACAGGTCTTGAACGAAATCTCAGCTAATTTGTGAATTCTATCGTTGCAGGATCTTCAAACGATAGATCTCGAACCCTATCAATTCTCCGGGGTGAACTTTACCGGGGTTAGGCTGATAAACCCTGAGAACACTGTGGTGTCGAGCATCGTGGAAATGCACAAAAATGAATGGGGTTTAGAGGCGTCTAAGTTACGCGTTGAGCCTGCTCTCATATATGACGCTGTGCAACTTTTCGCAAGGGCCTTCAAGCATTTAAAGGACGCCATTAAGGGTGACGTGAAACAATTATCCTGCAACGGCAGTTTAAGTTGGGAGCATGGCTACAGTTTGAGCAACTTTATGCGTCTCGTAAGATTGTTGTTAATTATTATTTATTTTGCATTGCATCATCTCCTTGCATATCTCCTCGTTGCAATCGTTCCTACCGTTTTCACATACAACGCTGCCTAAGACTTAAAGCGATTAAAACAAGGCGAATCGAAGAAACATATTTCTTACTGTTTTCAAAGTTGTATCTCATTTGTATCTCATCCGGAATCAAACTAATACAATTATAAAACGCGTTGCCTTTTAGTCTTTCTACAGTTTTTCAAGTGAAGCTAAATTCGTTGAAATCTGAAAATCAATTTCTTTTTCATTTTGCATTTTTTTATATGTTACATGTTAACCCTTCCGCAGAATAAGTTTAAAATCATTGTAGAATAGCGCAGTTTCCAACGTGTACGTGTATTTTTAAAGTGAGGGCTATGTGACCCGAACACCATTAGCGTAAGTTTCGATGAACATAAAACATACTTAAGATTCAGGTTGCAAGAGCGAAATAAAGATGTATATTTTCTTCTAGTAGTTTTAATAAATTGAAAGCAGTGTAACGACATTCTTCAGTTCTTCTGATGTCTAATCTGCATTCCACTTACCCATTTTTGCCCCCCTAAGTGCATAAAATCCGCAGTTCAGTACGGTGGAAATAATACGAATTTAATACTGATGATAAGATTCGATACTGAGCACCGAAAACAATAGATTTTTGACAGAGGAATAGGAACGTGCATCGAGAATTCAAAAATAGAGCAAAGTGTTCCGTTACCACGATAAAATTTGTTCTCTCTATCATTGTCATCATACTGCGAGAGTATATGTATGTGCGGAGAGCCCCCTAGGTAATTCTCGATGATTACACTTTCAGGGCGAAATGGAAGGTTTGACCGGTTTGATTAAGTTCGACACGGCCGGGTTCCGCAGCGATTTCCAGTTGGACGTGGTGCGCGTGACGGAAGACGGCTTGAAGAAGATCGGAATGTGGAACAGCACGAACGCCATCGAATGGGTGTCGGAAAGTCGTCCTCCGAAGTCACAGCTCGAGTTGAGTCTGCAGAATACAACGTTCATCGTCATGATAGCTATCGTACGTGCCAGAATGAAATTTGAAACGTCTTACGTTCTTCAATTTTCGTTAAACTTTCCGACGGACAAAGATTGATGATGGCGGGATTGGCACGGGACGACCATTGAAAGTTATGACACCAACTTGATATCTGCTTAACACGTTCCGTGCCACGTGTACCATCCATGGTACACGCTTGCATGTTTACTTAGTGAACTGAACAAATTGTTTACAAGAAATTTAGAACCGAAGAATCAATTTCCACCGCAAGAATGGGCGTAGATAAGTTTTTGTTACGTTGTTATGTGTACGAGAATTAATAATTGCACGTAATACATCAAGTTTTAGTAAAATATCAAAGTGTGAAGATTCGAGTAAAAAAAGCTCGGCACGGAACGTGTTAATAGTCAAGATGGACGTTAATCCTCGAGACATTTTCTCGTACACGGCACAAATTGTACTTTTCTAACATAACATTTGAAGTTTGTACGTTACGTTAAATGGAATTTTGGCGACGCCGTGTATAATGCAAGAGGGGAGGATACGAAAGGGTGCGTGTCGTTCTGGGCCCGCTACAGAATCCATCAGCAAGACTATCTAGCGGTGTTAGAGCGATACTTACTGTTAGACGCGGGGATATCGGTAAGACAGTTAACCGGTCAGCTTTTACGAATATACTCGTCACGTAGTAATGGCAATACTTTCTTATGACGAGTATACTCGTCACGTATAAGTAGGCCATTATAGGTCAATCTAGGTGATTATACAGGGTGTCCCAAAAATGTCTCGCAATCCGAAAGTGGCGGGTTCCTCAGGTCATTCGAAGCAACTTCTTCCTTTACAAAAATTTTCTCCGACGCACCGTTAACGAGTTATTAACGAAAAACAGTGACCAATGAGAGGCGAGCTCAGCTGACGCGAGGCGACCGAGCCAATGAGCGGAACTGGACTTCGCGCGCTGGTTGGCTGGGCCGCCTCGCGTCAGCCGCACTCGATTCTTATTGGTCACTGTTTTTCGTTAATAACTCGTTAACGGTGCCTCGGAGAAAATTTTTGTAAAGGAAGAAACTGCTTGAGGAACCCGCCATTTCCGGATTGCGAGACATTTTTGGGGCACTCTGTATAGATATAGGTATAGGTCATTCGAAGTAACTTTTTTCTTAGCGAACATGTAATCCGCGGCTTTGTTTACGAGTTTTTAAGGAAAAACAGTGACCAATAAGAGGCGAGCGCGCGAACAGCAAAGTAGCCGAGCGAGCGAGCGGCCGCGGTTTCGATAGTGGGGCGCGACGGCTTCGGTCCACGTTCGAAGCAATGAACAAGTCACGAAGCGTTAAGTTTTCGAACTTTTTTACTACATAACAATGATAATTTTAAGAAGAACGCGGTTCATCCTAATTCAGAATGTTTGAAGAATATTTACTAATTTTTTGGACCCGAAATAATAAGTAGTTTAAACCTTTGCACTCGAAGCTATTTTAACTGTAAATATAAGATCATTTTTCTAATTTACAATGTTTTTATGCTATATGGCAAAATGCATTTTATGCATATGAAGTTGACTCTTGGAAGTCACACAACAATTACACTCTTAACAATTTTTTAAATCTAAACTTTGTCGATGTAAAAATTATCTAGATATAGGTATAGATATAGGTATAGGTCATTCGAAGTAACTTTTTTCTTAGCGAACATGTAATCCGCGGCTTTGTTTACGAGTTTTTAAGGAAAAACAGTGACCAATAAGAGGCGAGATCAACTGGCGTGAGACGACCGAGCCAATGAGCGGGACTGGGCTTTGTGCGCTCGCGGGCTGAACCGCCTTGCGCCAGTCGAGCTCGCCTCTTATTGGTCACTGTTTTTCGTGAAAAACTCGTAAACAAAGCCATGGACTGCATTTGCCTTAAGGAAACAGTTACTTTGAATGACCTCAAGAACCCCTCATTTCGAGGAAATAACGTAGTTTTGGGACACCCCGTATAGGGATCAGCGATGGATCTGGGTATAGCGGGAAAGGTACCGATCTGCTAGCATGCGTCGGAAGTAGCCGTCACCAGTGCAGTCAGGAAAAGTAGCTACGCAAGGCGACACATGCATAGGGAGTCCCGTGTAGCGGCGTGGGGCGAACAATTCTGAAGTGGCTCTGCGTCGCATCGTCATCGTAATTCCGAATTACAATGCTCACCCGGTAGACGCTCCACGCCACTTTTCCTAACTGCACCGGCCATCACAGCATTATTCAGTTAATATCGATATCTTACTGATACTGACAAATGTAAATAAATCATAACACAAGAAGTTCAGCTTACAAAGCTCCATTTGCATTACCGCATATTAATTACATATTTTCTAATAAATTTATATTATTTGTTATATACACGTTCTACACGTTTTTTAAATAAGAAATCCAAGGTAATACTAGAGAGTAAGTTGAACTTGGTCATAATTGCGTGGTCGATAAGCCTAAATCGAGGTACACTGTACGTCTAAAATAAGTAGATTACAAAAGATTTCAAGTATATAGGGTGTTTATTTTAGCCTGCACACGGAAATATCTTCGTTATATTTGCTGATATAAAAAATGTGTCAGGACAACTTTATTTAGTTCACGGCTTTAGTTCATAGTGACGAAGATCGTTAAATTCGTCTTGATCTGCACAACACTGCTGTGTTATTAAAAGATAAGGATTAATATGCAAAAGATAGCGATGACCTTCACTACTTGAAAAAAAATTGTCTTGAGAGAGAAAGAACATGATTCGCAATATTCTTAGCTTTGGACTAAACAAAGACATCTCAAAATGCAGGATAAAATAAACATCCCGTATATGTATAACTAAAGTTAGAGTGACAGATTACTTTGGATCTCAAATTTGGCGATGTCACATTTCATAGAATAATCCATAAATAAGAGGGAGGAAATCAGTGTCGTAAAAGTGAAGTACGTTTATGATGCTTGCAGAGTCACCCTTACGGAATGCTGAAGCAATCCGCGGAAACGATGACCGGAAATGATCGTTACGAGGGATTTGGAATCGATATAATTCACGAGCTCAGCAAGATGCTCGGTTTTAATTACACGTTTGAAGTGCAAAGCGATAACGTGTACGGATCCTACTCTGCGAAGGCGAAAAAATGGACTGGAATGCTCGGCAAAGTTATTGCTGGTGTTAGTTATAATATCGACGTAAAAGCATGCTATAGTTGTGAAAGGCATTGAAATGCAATATCCAGTAATTTTATGTTGCAGGAGGCACATCTGGCTATTACCGATCTGACAATTACCTCGCAACGAGAGTCAGCGGTCGATTTTACGATGCCTTTTATGAATTTAGGTATGAAAATGCATTCGAAAATATATGCTTCGATGAAATGATGGGTTTGTGATCTGGAATATCCGTGCACGAGTGATACATTTTTTTTATTTCACGGATTGGTTTCTTTTCTGTTGAACTGCAAGATAATTCGTTGCTTCGAACGATAGTAATCTTAAAAGAAATAGCAGAAATGAATAAAGTAAAGGAATTGAGTTTTCAAGATCTCTTGTCTCATAGTATTGCGCTGCTTGTTTTAAACTTACAAATCGTGTGCTTTCCAATATAACGTTAAAAATATTTCTAAAATATACAAACTCCAATACGCCTTCGAAATTATTTGGAATAAAATTCAGTAACACCTTTAATATACAGGGTGGGGCATTTTAAACAGGTCACCTGAATAACTCGCTTATTTTTGAAGGTAGGAGAAAATGCATTAGACCAAACTTACTTGGTATCGGGGGGCTCATATATAATCTGGTATTACCAATTTTTCTGTAGGTGGAGGCATCAAGGAGATATGAAGGTCAATTCTGTTTTTTTAAATGGAACAGTAAGCTTTTTTACTTACATTCTGATAGAGTGTTTCGAGGCGAATACAATGAACTATTATGAAGGTCATTCAAGGTCACCCAAAGTCAACTGCAAGAAAAAATAAATTGTCTCAGAGTACTTTTCGAATACTTGTGTATCACTGTGTGTATTACGTGACACGGGCCACAAAAGATAAACAAACATTCAATCACATTGTACGCTTATCTGTATCCTCAAACATTATTGGTAATTTTAAATTATCTGTTTTAGAAAATAATTTGAAGAAAAATTCGGAGATTTATACATTTCAGCGAAGGATTAGAAATGTCTTAAATATTTCTGGACTTTTCGTACTAAATATCATATGGTCATAGTGTTGTGGTCGTTGCATTGGACTTGATCTTAGCTTTTGACGATAAAAATTGCACACAAGTAAATAGATGACATTATTTTTTGACTAGATTTATGAACAAATTTGTGTGATTATTTGCCATTTTACTGTATTTTAGCTTTGCTTTTCTGTGTCATTTTGGGCGACTTTGAATGACCTTCATAATAGTTCATTATATTCGCCTCGAAACACTCTATCAGAATGTAAGTAAAAAAACTTACTTTTCCATTTAAAAAAACAGAATTGACCTTCATATCTCCTTGATGCCTCCACCTACAGAAAAATTGGTAATATGAAGGTCAATTCTGTTTATATATATATTATATTATATATATATTATTATATATAACAATAATAATATATATATATTATTATTCTGTATATACATATATATATTATTGGTCTAATGCATTTTCTCGTATCTTCAAAAACAAGCGAGTTATTCAGGTGACCTGTTTAAAATGCCCCACCCTGTATATATTTCTCAGTCAACTCATAAAGTCTTTTTCGTAATTTACATTCGTGATAGTAATTTACAACGTTAAACGATTCAATCGTGTCGAAACAATGAAATTTTAATCCGGGGGGATAACATTTGTTTGAATCATTTCAGGGATAAGTATCCTGTATCGAAAGCCAACTCAGACACCGCCCAGTCTTTTCTCATTCTTGTCGCCATTTTCTGCCGGAGTCTGGTGGTATTTGATCGGAGCTTACATATCCGTGTCACTGTTGCTGTTCGTAATTGGCAGACTCTGCCCTGCTGAATGGAACAACCCTTATCCATGTATAGAGGAACCAGAAGAATTGGAGAATCAGTTCACTTTTAAGAATTCCCTGTGGTTCACCATTGGCAGTATTATGCAGCAAGGTTCTGAAATTGCACCCATGTGAGTTGAATGTTTTAATACTAATATTTTTCATTCACTAACGAAACTCTATCGTCTCAGAGCGAAGTACTAATATTTCATATTGTTATGATTTTCCATAATATTGCATAGACTTCTGGTCCCCTTCGCCGGTGAACACATTTATTTATTGATTCAACACCATACAAATTTTCACCTGAATTATTTATTTATAATTAATTATAAATCTATTCAAGGTCATTTTGTACGTCCATCTTTTTTGATGTCTATCATAGACCTGCTGATCTTCTCCTCGTTAACAGCTACTATTGACCAGTTAATTTAATTTGAAATTAATGTTATGATTTCACACCCCGTCGAAACGATATTAGATCCTCAAAGAAGATATGCTCCGTTCTCTCATAAAATATATCGAAAATCAATTATTTGGTATATATTTATTTATTTATTTTTGGTATATATTTCAATTTTATTATATTTGCATCTACAAGTATTAATATTGCTGACTCTATTTACTTCCTACCGTTTTTCTATTATCTTTCATATAATATTTCATATAGTATGGAGGAAGTTTAACAAAAAAAAGCGTAGAGAAAAAGGAAATTTTCTAAATGGTACACTTAAGCAACAACGTACATTGCATTAACTTCTTCTTTTGTACAATATTATACTAATTTCACATGTTTCTATTTTTAATATGTTAGGGACAACTTATTTTTTAAAGAAATCACAGGCAGATAGCCCGATGCTATTTCTCAGCCGGTTGTTTTATGGCAAGGTCGAAGGTTAGATGTAGCCAATTCTTCTACAGTAGTCTGGGAATTCACTTTCTTGGGCTTAAATTATCTTAGCATTGTTTTAAGGTTCAAGCTCGTAGTATAGTAGGTCGTTGAATTCAACTCGATACCAGCAAGAATATTATCAAATCACAATATGTATTAGCATATAAAAAATCAAGGTGACCAGCGTTTTTTATACAAAAAAAATCTTTTCCAAAGTCTCTATATCCTAACATATAGAAAAGTCAACTAGAATAGTCAAAAGATCAACTTTTACTGGAAACATTTTTTTGCCATATCATCGAAAATGTCTAAAAAGTTATAGTTCGTTTTGAAATTGTATACGAGCGTTCAGTGCGCATCGATACGAGCCTAAGCAATAGATAAAAACCGCAAAAAACTGCATTAAACATTTTTAGATATTCTTTTATAAGCCTTGTTAAAGTTTAAATTGTTAAAAACCTAACATTCTTCCTGCGTGGACTAAATATGCTTTTGACACGCATAAACAGTTGAAATATAAGTCCTTCCACGTATAAAACTATATCATGAATTTTCATTTTAATATTTTATAACGAGTAATTAAAATAATTAGTTTTAATCTTAATTTCATATCTTTGCCTTTATAAAGCTATATCCCAATCAGAGTAATATGAGGTTATTAATATTCGGGATTTCGAAATTCCAAGGACTTATCAATATACGGGGTGATTCACGAAGCAGTAACAAGCTATATCTTCGATTTGTTTCGAATTAGGAAAAAATGTTACAGGAGAAAGATGAATTCAATATATGTGAAAAAAATGTATCTTAATATGTATGTATCTTAACATGACCCTTATGAGAAAACTATGTATTTCATACTATTACCACTTTGGGTCCATTCGTCTTTCTCCCCTAATACTTTTTCTCAACTCGAATCAAAACAGAAATATAACTTCTTATCTTTCCCTGAATCACCTTGTATAGGGAAAAAAGTGTTATCCAAATATGGAAGTTGAGAAATTGAATTTGAATAATAAATTATTGTCTGTCGGACCATTGTGCGTTCGTAGTAGATTAAGCAGATCTCAAATCGAAGGAACGGGGATGGGTCACGCATCACGTGATGCGCTGGGACTCCCGTACAGAGGAGTGGGGGGGTACAATGGGTGTACATTATAATTTAAACTACGAACGTGACGCGACGCAGAGGCTCTCAACTAATTGCATGTTTCTGGTTTTCAGTGGACTGTCAACGCGGATGATAGCTACTTCCTGGTGGTTCTTTTGCTTGATCATGGTATCGTCGTACACTGCCAACTTGGCGGCGTTTCTGACGGTCGAAACAGTGGTATCGCCGTTTTCAGATGTCGAAGAGCTGGCGAGAAAGAAGACAATTAAATATGGTGCCAAAGATGGAGGATCGACGTACACCTTTTTCAAAGTAAGTTGATGTATCGACCAATAGCTTCCTCAAGGACGTATCAATGAATACCGTCGTACGTGAAGACTTAAAAAGATTACATTGCCTTAGTTGTTAGTTGCAACAAATTTTACAGGCTCGTTACAGCACCCGACGTTCTTGTTTCAAATGTAAGAGATATTTACTAGTTTTAACTAGATGCTGGTTTAGTAGTTCAACCTTAGAACAAGTGAATTAAAACAGAATATATTAATATAAACGCTTTGTTTAACTCCGATTTATTAACCTCCTCCCCTTCGAAAAGATTTTTTATTGTTAATTTAATTATTACCACATTTGAGAGGCCGCACGGAATACTAATCATTGATGACTAAAGTCGACGGCACGTTATCGAAAGTAACAGTTACATAAAGAAATCATAATCACAATTATGTGTTTTACATAAATACATAGGTGTTATTGAATTTATCAATCAATAAATTCATTAAATAAAGCTGCAAGATTTCAATATGTCAGTTAGTCACGCAGTACATTTAGTAGTGTTCAATTTGCTTTTCTGTTGATGAAATAAATTCGATAATTGGTCAAAATACATTAGGCACTCCGTTCCAAAGCTCACAGCGCAGAGTTGATATTCTTTAAAACTGTAAGAGTACGTGATGGCATCTGATTTTTTATGTTGTCAAGTGAGGTAAATCCATTAAACAATGCTTGTATGAATATTCGAAAACAATTAACACCACCAAAGTTGAAACTATTAGGTCATTCGATCGAGCTTACGAACTAATTTTGAAGTAATATCGCAAACACAGATTACAGTCACGAGATAATAATCACGATATACAGTCGCGAGATTAATTAAGAACAATACTTAAACATAATTTAAACTCTAATTATCCACTTGCTATTTACAATGAAATTTGTCAACGACCAAGGTAGTTGGTTTATTGAACTTTTGAAATAACCGAATTAGTTTATTTAAAGGCGTCGCCCCAAATATTTAATCTCACTGTAAATGGATTACATTAGATATTTCCACTGTCCGACAAAATCAAACTTTTTTTCTGAGTTCCTATAGCCACTATGAAATTCTTGAAGAGCTTCACTCCCTGAACAAGAATCCGAAAACCGAATTGCTCCATCATCCTCAGTTTTTTAAATAAACGAACTTTTGTAAAAACCCAAAATTTTCGACAAAAATGAGGTATTGCATGAAAAGTACAAACGTTGGAAAGTTCTAATTGGTGTTAAAAGATAGAGGAGAGTTTCCCGAATATAGTGACATGCAATTTATTAATTGTATTTGGTCCTAAGTAGCAATAAATTGATGTCAAAGTTTAAAAAAGTGCCGACGTGCGCAGTTTCTGCGCAATATTTTTGTATTTTTACGAAAAGTTTTTTGTTCGGCACGAAAACTCTACCCAGCATCAGATTCTGTGAACATTTCTGAAGAAGAAACGGCCCGATAAAAGTGTCGGAACGATATACATTTCGAATAGATCGAGAAAATGTTCGTCGGCAACATGTACACGATGTTTTGCCGCCATATGCTTCGCTGCTCGCTTCTCTCTGTCCGACAGGGCCGAAGCTATGCGTAATCAACACCGACGGAGGGGTCCAATGGGGCACCCACTTAGCGTGTGGGGCGTGCCATTTTTTCTGATACTTCAATGTGCTGTCTTCTTTTACATATTTCTATGGATAATAATCACCAAACTGTGAATCATAAATTAAAAATGGAGAAATAATAAAAGAAAAATAATGAACCAAAGATATTCATTTTATTCTGAATTTGTTCGAATTACAAGTATATCATGTATACAGTTATCGTTTAAATTATAACGATAATACGATCATGAATAAATAATCATTTTCAAAACGTTAAACTTCTTGAAATATATTGTTAAATATATATTTAAATATTTATTTAATTATATGGCGTAGAAGTCAAAATTATACTAGTGTTAGAATATACTTTCGTTACCCACTGCAAATACTCTGGTGTGATCTTTTGTGTGAAATATATCACAGTTTGGTGATTATTATCCACAGGAATATGTAATAAAAAACAGAACATTGAAGACTAAAAAGATTCAAATATTATTTACGAAAAGTGGGTGCCCCATTGGATCCCTCCATCGGTGTTGATTACGCGTAGCTCGGCCCTGTCGGACAGAGAGAAGCGAGCAGCGAAGGATATGGCGGCAAAACGTCGTGTACATGTTGCCGACGAACATTTTCTCGATCTACTCGAAATGTATATCGTTCCGGCAGTTTTACCGGGCCGTTTCTTCTTCAGAAATGTCTACAGAATCCGATCCTGGGTAGATTTTTCGTGCCGAACAAAAAACTTTTCGTAAAAATACAAAAATATTGCGCAGAAACTGCTCACGTCGACACCTTTTTAAACTTTGACATTAATTTATTGCTATTTAGGATCAAAAACAATTAATAAATTGCATGCCACTATATTCGGGAAACTCTCCTCTATCTTCTAACAGGAATTAGAACTTTCTAACGTTTGTACTTTTCATGCAATACCTCATTTTTGTCGAAAATGTTGGGTTTTTACAAAAGTTCGTTTATTTAAAAAACTGAGGGTGATGGAGCAATTCGGTTTTCGGATTCGTGTTCAGGGAGCGAAACTCTACAAGAATTTCATAGTGGCTATAGAAACTCAAAAATCGTGTCGGACAGTGTTATTGGAGTTCGGATTTTATACATTTATCACAAAAGTGAATGAGTGAAATACAAAACAGTAAAAGCTTTAGAAGATGTTAAGAATATTCTTACACTGTTTTTTCAATTTACTAAAGCTATTGGGATAAGAAAGCAATTATTCTGTGCCTGCTGCTTCTTGGAACCGATGCAAAAGATCATCGCTTTCATATGAATCCACGATCTACTAATTACACATATTATTAAAAATCCATATAACAGAGAACTAAACTCAATGTTGTCTAGCATCGTCTCAGCCAATCAAACAATTTAACTTAGGGCGCCCACAGTGTCTAGATCCTTCTACTAATTGTATATTAGTGTGAAATATTATTCGCGTTGCGGATTAGGCAAATGATAGATGGAGCCGGCCATTCTAATTCAGTTTTTTGAAAGACTTATGCCCATTCCAAGGATTCCAACTACCCGACGTACAAGCAGATGTACGACTACATGAAAGCGAACTCCAAAGACGTCCTGACCTCGGACAACGACTCCGGTCTGAAGAAGGTACTCAGGGAAGACTATGCCTTCTTGATGGAGTCGAGCTCGATTGAGTACATAACTGAGAGATACTGCAACGTAACGCAGATCGGTGGACTTCTCGATGCGAAGAGCTACGGGATCGCTATGAAAAAATGTAAGTGAGTCATAATAGTTGACAAAAAGATTACCTTTCACTTTCTACTACAATACTTCAGCAAGTAATTGTCCCTTGTTTATCTTTTGAGGCTGAATTTTTTTTCTGATTTGAAGGCAATCCTTTAAACAAATTTTTATTTTAATGTAATGTCATTTTCATTTTCATGTAATATAATATAACTTTATTTATATAATTTCAACACGAAATGTAATTTTCCAACCGTGATAGAAAAGTTTGTTTAAAGAATTATTTTTGAATATTGTCTTTGAATCAGAAATTCACTTACAAAATATTAACGAGGGATAATTATTTGCTGTAGTATTATAGCACAATATATATATATATATAAATTCTCTCTCTATATATAATATATGTATATAGTTATAATAATTAAACACACAGGGTAAGTCACAAATTAGTTCCTACTTTTCCCCACATTTGACAAAAATATGTTTCCTATTAAAGTTAGTTAGTATTTAACCGACAAGAAATTGCAATTGTTTGAATTTAAAAACAAATTGATTGCCGATAGAAAACAAGGTCACTGTTATATTTTTAAATTAAACTGAGTAATTTTAACTTGATAATATCGTAGGCGAGACGAATTGAACGACCTGCAACATGATGACCTTCAGATAATATTGAAGGAAAAATTGTCAGGAATTAATTGCCACAATATTTGAAATAATTCAGCGATACATAACATCAAGGCTTCGCATGTAAACATAAACAAATGATCGTAAACATTATAAATGCTCATTTTTTTATTCAATTTCAGATCTTAACGCAGAACAAAGAAGAATTTATGTAAAACCAAATACGGTAAATACTCTCCAATCTTCCTCCATCTTGTAAACAAAAATGGACAGTTTGCGAAGTGGAGATACGATTATTCGAGCTTCGCGGCTCATTTTTATAATTATCGATTGTCAGCAATTATAAAAACGAGATGCATGGCTCGAATAATAGCATCTCCTCTTCTCAAATTATCCATTTGTGTTTACAAGCTGAAGGGAAATTAGGGAGAATTTACAGCATTGTGGCAATCGATGCATGGCAATTTTTCCTTCCATATCATCTGAAGATCATCGTGTGGCAGATCGTTGAATTCGTCTCGACGTCGCCTACGATACTATCAAGTTAAAATTACCTAGTTTCATTTAAAAATATAGTGGCGACCTTCTTTTTCTACCGAAAGTCAATTCTTTTTTAAATTCAAACAATTGCAATTTCTTGTCGGTTAAAGTAACTAACTCTGATAGGAAACATTTTTTTGTCAGACCATTGGAAGAGGCTGAAAAATCGTGAGGAATAATTTGTGACCCACTCTGTATATGTATAGTCATAATATGTATATTGGGTAGAGATGTCCCAGTTTCCATGCCTGTCTCAATTTTTGTGCACCCAGACTAGAAACATAGAAAAAGAAAAATTTTATATACAAATTATATTTTTTTATTATGTTTACTTATCAACGTGTAAGATTCAGGGAGAGGTATCACCTTTTTTGTAACATTTTTCTTTTTCTATACGTTTTCAATCCATGAACACAAAAATTGGAACAGGCACAGTAACTGGGACATCTAGCCTCTAGTCAAAGAATGGATATTACATAATGTTCCACACGTGGTGCCACATCCACCGCAAAGTCCCGATTTAACCTTTTAGGTACGGCTGAATTCTGCGCGAGGCTATTTCTCTGGACGGCAGAGTCTGACATGTACTGTACAGAGTGTCTGTATATTCTGTCTGTATATTGTTAACAGCTATATTGTTAAGATAAGTCTGTATATTGTAAATCGATGTGAAGACAAAAGAAGTGTGAAACAATGCATATGAAGACGATTATTTGATTCAAACGATGACCGAGTGAGCTATACAGCTCACAGGGTGTCCCAAAAATATCTCGCAATCCGGAAATGGCGGGTTCCTCGGATCATTTGTTGCAGCTTCTTCCTTTACAAAAATTTTCTCCGAGGCACCGTTAACGAGTTATTAACGAACAACAGTGACCAATAAGAATCGAGCACGGCTGACGCGTGGCGGCTCAGCCAACCAGCGCGCGAAGTCCAGTTCCGCTCATTGGCTCGGTCGCCTCGCACCAGCCGAGCTCGCCTCTTATTGGTCACTGTTTTTCGTTAATAACTCGTTAACGGTGCCTCGGAGAAAATTTTTGTAAAGGAAAGAGTTGCTTCGAATGACCTGAGGAACCCGCCACTTTCGGATTGCGAGACATTTCTGGGACACCCTGTAGTGGCGCGTCGTTCAGAGAGGTGACATCCGCGGAAGCCACTATAGTGGCGCGTCGTGCCTAAAAGGTTAAACCCCATTGGACATTTATGAGATGAAGTAGAAAGATGATTAAGAAATACGGTTATTACTTCGAAAGAAGTGTTAAAACGAAATATTATTGAAATATGGCAATCAATAGATGCAAATGTTACTTCTAAGTTAGCCCACTCAATGGAAAACAGACTTAGGGCTGTTATAAAAGCAAAAGGTGGATCAACTTCCTATTAAAACCTTTAGTTGTTCAATTTAAATAATTGTTAATTGTTTCGTTCGAATACTTTTGTGAGCCATTTCTGGCACGTGTTTACAATCAATGTACTGTAAAAACGCTATGTATTGTTGAATTATTTTCTAATTTTGCTTACGCGGTCTTAAGACCCATCCCTTGTTATATGTGTCATATTATATCAAATGCTTCAGTTTAACACATATATTTTATTAATTGAATGCTAGAAACGCGTAAGCGTTCGAATACTTTCGTGTATGAGTGTATGTACAATTACAAAACGAATCCAATTTAAAATCCAAATGAAAATACAGTCATCGTAATGGTTAGAACAAATAGAAAATATTCAACAGTGTTACGTAGTACGCAAACGGTATTAAAATCTTGTATCGCGTAGTGTCGTTAAAATCGTATCAGTTAATTATACGGTTGAAACAATGTTACGAAGCAATCGATATATATCTTCTATAACTGATTGTTCCAATAATTGTATTTCAGATTCTCCTTACCGCCATGCATTAAACACTGCCGTGCTGAAGCTGCAGCAAAGTGGTTTGATCACAGAACTGAAGAAAAAATGGTGGACGCAAAAACGAGGAGGCGGAAAATGTCGGGTACGCAGATGCGCCGGAAAAAATCCAGGTGGAAATAAACGCACCGTAAATTAATTGAGGAACGTTTTGTAGGAAGATGGAGGTGGCAGTCAAGCAGAAGAATTGGATCTAGATAACGTAGGAGGCGTCTTCTTGGTATTGACTGTGGGTGTTGCAGTATCCTTCTTTTACACTCTGCTCGAACTTCTTTGGGAGGTTGCTCTTACATCCAGACGAGAAAACGTAAGTATCGAAGCGTGTTCGACTTTTTAGTATCGTCTCAATTTATTTACTAATTGAAGGAACATCGCTCGTATCGTTAAAGACTCTTCCCACTTGATGAAACGTTATAGCAATTTTCTGTCCATAAATTGCGACGAATACGATCTTATACGAATACGCTAATTAATTGAAGAAAAACAGATTTGCATCTCATTGGAGATTCTTCCCATTCTATGATGATTTTAGAAACTTCAAAATAGATATTGAATTTAAACCGTTCATCGCGTCTAGACTTTCGATAATAATACATTGCGACAATATCATTGGAAATAATGACGAAAATTTTCGTTACGAAAGTCTTCAAGCATGTATATTTCAATATTACAGTTAATAGATAATAGAAATATACAAATATAGCGTGTTTCTTGGTTTCTGTTTAAATATCAGTAAAAATGTAGAGGTTACCATGAGTTTACAATTATCCACAGCAGTGTGTATTATCCACAGCACCCTATATATTTAAAAAGAACTTAACAAGACAATTACGTTTGTATATTTCTATAGCAAATATATAATAGGAAATAGAAATATACAAATTTGATATTGTATTAACCCTAGAAAGATAACCATATGACAACGTACGTAAAAGATAACCATACGCTTCAGAGGTGCATGCTTTTCTAAGGCGTCAATTTCATACTAACAATGGATATTTATTTAAGTTAATCTAGTCATTTTAAAGGTTTGGCATTATTATAAAAATAAAATGCATTTATATTATATTTTTTTATATTTTAAGTAATTTTAAACTTAAATCACTAGACCTCTATGAAAAATTAACAAAAATCAACAGTCTTCGGTTTATGGGAACAAATCCCGTAAAATATCACAAAAAATAGTGTTTTATCCTTACAAACTAGTAGACTATAATATAATCAGTGTAAAAAAAACTATAATATTATAAAAAATTTCTTTAGAGACAGTCATGACAAACGTCTTTCTTGTGTTCATCACAAACTGTCGCAGGCGCCTCTGCGACGTAGGTTATCTTTCTCGGGTTAAGTTTTGGTTTAGATAGCAGTAACAATGTAAAAGTTACTTTGAGTCTATAATTACGCACAATCACTGCAGTTTGTAAATTCGAAGTTCCTGTATTACCATGTATCGTTGTGCGTAGGTTTCGTTCAAAGAAGAAATCATGGCTGAATTCAAGTTCATCGTAAAGTGTAACAGCGACTCGAAACCGGTGAGAAGAAGAAAAGGATCATCGAACAGGAGCAGAGACGACAGTACAAGGGGCTGTACACCACCTTACGGTTTCATACCTGTGATTAGAACCTCGAGCTCCGACGACAAGTGATTCAAACAGTCGAATGCGATGAACGATACGAATATCAAAACAAAAATGTTCGAAGATGTTGTTTAGCAGAATGTGACTGGCGCACGTGTAAATAAAATTCATCCATCTCGAATGTAAATAAGATTTTCAATTTGCTGCCGCGCGACCCTCCTTTACTCAACTTTCTCATCGCGTGACATTCGACATCACATGATTGGCCACGCACAATTGAACATGCGAGAAGGCCACAAACATCTGTTATGCTCCGACGTGCAATTTTCTTACCACGACATTCTGGAAATAACAGGTTACACTGTCCCACAGATTACTGAACAGAAGCATAAGAGCAGGATTCACTGAAGTTGAAATGATGACACCGCTCTGAGCTCTAAATTATATTTTATGGCAATTTAACTCTTTCACATCATATTACGGGCAATGCCCGTCACGGGATCCCGGAGCCAAACCAGATTATGACGACGCCCGCCCTGTGATTTTTAAGCTATTTCATGACATTCTCTGTCAGTCTTACTTTTATCGGCCTGTAGTAAACAGTCCTTATTATTTATAAGCCTGAGTACGAAGCATTGAACTATCGAGATGATGGATCCAATAATAATCAGAATAAGAGAGAAAAGGTGATATCGAAGAAAAGGATTATGAAACCAGCACGTAGAATTGAATATAATAATATGAGTGGCGTCAAGAGACGGAAATGAGAAATTTGCAAGCTTACCAATTGTGCGAGAATGTCTAGCAGATTATTTTACTGTATTTGAACCGCTTTATACGAGTAAACGAAATTTGTTTGAACACGAAACAATAGAGCTTAATTAAATTATGTATTCTCTCATAAAGAGGATATTAAAACGAAATTCAGCGGACTGCGTCGGCACGGTAATTGCGAATTTCGGAACGATACAAAGGGGTTAATGACAGCTATAGTATCGGTGTATATAGAGGATTCTTTTATCCTGCAAACATTTAAATATCTTCTTTAATTTTGCTCATATAAGAAAATGTGTCGTAATAAATTCGTTTGGTTCAAAGGTAGGAATATTATGATCGATGGGTTTCCTCTTTCAAGATCATTCTTTCCGAGTTTTTTTAAGCTGATCGTCATTTTTTTGCGTATTTTTTTGTTTATAATACAGCATTGTAGCGCATATCAAGACGAATTTAATGATCTACGACACTATGAGCTTTAAACATTTTTTCAGTCAAGGCTCCGTTTTTAAGAAAAATTAAATGGATAAAATAATATTATTAAATAGAGATCAAATGGCGCATCCGGCGATTGCCTACGAATTTCATTTCTCGTCACGCTACAAGCTACGTGAAGTTAATGCATCTCCCAACATAGTTTTATCAAAAACAAAGTCTCAAATCAAAAAATGTTCTTCTTCATCTTCTTCTTTTTATTTTTTAGCGCTGAATAAGCCTCTATCCGACTGTACCATCAGACACCCTGTATGCAGGGTGTCCCATAATTATGGTACTTCCGGGAAATTAGAGATTCCTGAGGTTATTCGAAGCAACTTTGTCCATTACAAAAATTTTCTCCGAGACATCGTTAACGAATTATTAACGAAAAACACTGGCCAATGAGAGGCGAGCTTGGCTGGCGCGAGGCGGCCCAGCCAACGAGCGCACGAAGCCCAGTTCCGCTCATTGGCTCGGCCACCTAGCGCCAAGCGAGCTCGCCCCTCATTGGTCATTGTTTTTTGTTAATAACTCGTAAACGAAGTAGCGGATCGCATTTTCGCTAAGGAAAAAGTTACTTCGAATCACCTTAGGAACCCATCATTTCCCGGAAATACCATAATTTTGGGACAGCCTGTATAGATCTGTCGCGTTCAATTTTAATTTATTCTTTAAATTGAAATTCCGTAGAATAATATTTTCTATTAAGAGTGAAACTTAATTACACATTATTGAACGGTATAATTATTTAAATAGTATTTACTACATGTTATATATAGGATGTCAGGTTGTTACAATACTTATAATAAAACTAGGAAGAAGGAAAGTTTAGATGAAAGGAATAAAACGTTTTCGTTTTATGGAAAGACCAGTTTCCAATTATGTAAGCTACGTGTGCTGTCTAGTCGATTACATTGACTCACGTGTCTGACCATGGCTGATCATTTCTACTTTCACTGTACACTAACGCACGTGTGCGCGTAGAACTAACCTCTTTTCTTTACAAACATTGCATATAAAACTGCATCAATTATTGCAAAAATAATATAATGCATGTTCTAAGTATTCTATGGTCAAAAATATCACGCTTGTTATATATATATATATATATATTATTATTATTATTATATATATTTTTTTATATATTTATATATTTAATATATATATATATATATATATATATATATATATATATATATATATATATATATATATATATATATTATTAATGTATATTTAAACAAGCGTAATATTTTTGAGCATAGAATACTTAGAACATGTATTATATTATTATTATATATATAATATAATAATAATAATAATAATAATAATAATAATAATAATAATATATATAATATAATAATAATAATTATTATTATATATAATAATAATAATAATAATAATATACATATATACACATTTTAAATATACATACCATTTTGTACAATTTACAGTATTTACAGTATGTTCCGAAACATACACGAAATCGAGAATTGCGACCGCTACTGCTAATATTTTGAAAATGGGAACTCGTTAACAAAATATATCGATTTACCACTGCGATATCAGAGTCAAATACGTGGATTGCGAGGGATACGGTCAGTTTGTTAAATCGACGCCTACAGAATCATGGAAAAAAATAAGTGGAGAAGCCCCGTAGGAACATTTGAAAACCGTAAAAGTTATCGGCACGGCGTTCCGAATTGAACTATAAAAACTTCGTTTTGTCCTTGCAACGGTGTAAAACGGCGTCGTAAAAGGAATTCCATGCTCGCGCGTAGGTATTCTGGTTTTTCCGGTTTCAGCTGTATGCGCCGCGGATCGTCGATTTTCTTCGCTCCGAAAAGGCAAAAAGGATATCGATCCGGAGAATAGCTGAAATTCATCCGGCGAACGATCGCCACGGGACGTCTCACTGATTTTCAATCAGCGAATTTATCGACGGTTCGCGAATCCTTCTCGCCTTCCTTTCGTTTCGAGTACGTACACGCGACCGCTTAATTACAATCAACCGTGATTCCTTTATCCTCGTAGAGTGCTGCTATCTCCTACGACTCGGTGAAGCGTCCGCGATATTCATCGGTAAGGTAGCGGCCGAATTTGATTCCCAATCGTCGATACGAGTCGAATAATTGATCCTGCTGCGGACGTGGTTGCGAAAATATACCAAATATCAAGTGGATTTTCGTGGTCCGATTTCGTGGGACGCGTTACCGTTTATTTGGCTCGTTTACCATCGGAGTATGAGAATAGATCACAGCGCTTATTACGGTGAGAAAAGAAACTTAAATAATTGTAATACCTGTCTGCATTGTATAATCCCTCGCAGAAAGTATTCGAACTGCTTTAAAACGCAATTATTATTTTTTTTTTAATGGATCAAGCAACTCGAACTTTTGTTTAACGTTAAAGGAACAGGTTTACTGTGAAACGACGAAAATGTTCTTTTTTAACTTTTTATTAAGGTAAAAGTACTTATATTAGAAAACACCGTTCAGTTGTGACCCCTACCTGAAACAATAGCGCAAACAATACAATAGCAAATGGATAGAGCACATGAAAGCGTATGTAAAAGTTCTACTCATATTTTTGAACATTGTTCTTTATAATTTTACTCGCATAAATACTGTAAAAAGAATGTTTAATCGAGATCAAGTGTTCATAAGCAAGAACGTACTGTTGCATATTGTGTAGCCATTTCAATTTTTGTATTGTTCCGATTTGTGGAACTTGGGAACACGGTGCGAAAACGGTGTTCCGCAATAGGACATGTTCGTACCTTACTAGTTTACTCGTATTATTTTTTATTCATATTAAATAAATATTTCAAAGTTCACTACGTCATCTAGAAACATCAATCTATCGAGCAGTATCCTTATACCTCCTGAAAAACGTTCCATAATAGACTACCTTGCTTGAGATGTCAAAAAATTCCAAGGGATGAAAATATAATATATATATATATATATATATATATATATATATATATATATTATATTTTCATCCCTTGGAATTTTCAAGTTGTCAGAGAGATGGCAAAAGGTCATCGAACAAAATGGAAAATACATTACAGATTAAACTTCATTCCAAGTAAAAAAAAATTTTTATTTCATTGAACAAATCGGCAATTACTTAGTTGCCAACCCAATAAATCCTGCAAATTCCATTGCGATATCTCTGAAATCGGCGAAGTTACGGAAAATTTTGTATCGTTGTGCGACGTTCACGAGTAAGGTTGATCGCCATGTTTCGTAACGCTGCGTCTGACAAACACGAGTCTTTAGTCAAGTAAGCATTTTCTGGTATCTTTTTGTGCATTGTGAACGAAAATTTGTGCTAAAAATCGGAGAAATATAGTCTCCTAGTTCAAACTTCGATAGTGAACCAACTAGATCTACGAACCCTGGTCGAAGAAAACTTCGCCAAGAAGATACTTGGAAACGGACATAAAAGACGGAGAACTCGAGCGATGTCATATGAAAATTCAAGTGGGCAGATTGCAAATAAGAACTACAGTAAAGGGCAAGCGCTTCACGATGCAGAAATACTACCGTATTAAATACTTAACTTGCGATATATATATATATATATATATATATATATATATATATATATATATATATAATAAAATCCCTAAAAGAAGAAATAAATTTCTATTTATCGCCAAGCGCTATTTGTTCGATTCTTTTCACGGTCCAAACTGTATTCAAGCAGAACATATTTTTCACCATTCATTCCCGCATTTTCTCCTAGATCGATAATCACCGAACTCATTAGCACATGCGTTCCATTAACAATTTATTCGTTCATTTTCATGTTCATCAAGTTACCACTCTATCATCCGTGTTATCGAGTCAACAATAACGAAAAGTTTAATCACCTTTCGAATAATTAATAAGTCACTGGTGACTGGTAATTAACAGAATCTCCTCGGTAATTTGCACCGGCCGATAATTCTAACCGCAGTCCGATAATTAATTACAAAGATTGATCAGTGATTTAATCGCGCGATGATCAGAGTAGGGGCGCGCTAACCGGATTACAGAGTAACAAGCTCAGCAGGCGGAGCGAGCAACGCCGATCTGAAATTCAGCAAAATGAGGCGTAAATGGTTAAGAACCCGATCGATCGTCATTCTACTTTCGCTACGATTGTTGGCGTGCGTTTCAGATTCACCGTGAAATATTCCAATGGAACCAGCGATAATTAAATCGTCGGCTGCGCCATCGCACCACTCCAACGTCGCATCGCCTAGTGACATTTCCATGTGGAATGCATTAACCCTTTCACAGTGGAATAGAATTGAATCGTTGGATGCAAGAAGGGCCTCAGTGACAAGAGTGAGTATGTAGAGAAGAGTCTGTAAACATTATGCAGACAAAAATTTTTTATACCTAATAAAGTTGTTTTAAAAACATTATGAAGACAAAAATTTCTTATACCTAATAAGGTTGTTTTAAAATTCTTTAGGATATTAATAACCTCATTTTTTCTCTCCTTTTCATTTTATTAGTATAACATGAATTACGTAATAAATATATTTTATACGACAATTATTAATTATAGTATTCTTAGTCCTTTCTTGCATAAAATACAAAAATGTGGTAAAAAATGATATTTATTAACATTATTCTATATTGCTTGTGATTTTTAAATGATATTTGAGAACATGTACATGTTTAATATTAGAAAAATTATAATTTCGAAATATAAAAATGAAAAAGTGCTGGTTATCTGCATCAATTAATTCGGCTTCATCCAGAGTATTTTGAATATCACTTGGTTCATCCAAAACAGAATCAAAGTCAAAGATTGGATGTCTCCTGATAAATTGTTCTTAAATTGCTCTTCAATTGCTCTTCAAGCCAACTTCTAACGTTTTGTAGCTTTCCTGATTTTATAATTTGCTTTCGTGCGATTGGAATTCGCATTGCGAAATTAGTTACAAATGTGTTGCACCTTGGAAAAAAGGTGAAAGTTGTTCATAGCTTGCACTATAGGATGAACTAGTAAGAATATCGTCGCAAGTTAAGTATTTAATACGGTAGTATTTCTGCATCGTAAAGCGCTTGCCCTTTACTGTAGTTCTTATTTGCAATCTGCCCACTTGAATTTTCATATGACATCGCTCGAGTTCTCCGTCTTTTATGTCCGTTTCCAAGTATCCTCTTGGCGAAGTTTTCTTCGACCAGGGTTCGTAGATCTAGTTGGTTCACTATCGAAGTTTGAACTAGGAGACTACATTTCTCCGATTTTTAGCACAAATTTTCGTTCACAATGCACAAAAAGATACCAGAAAATGCTTACTTGACCAAAGACTCGTGTTTGTCAGACGCAGCGTTACGAAACATGGCGATCAACCTTACTCGTGAACGTCGCACAACGATACAAAATTTTCCGTAACTTCGCCAATTTCAGAGATATCGCAATGAAATTTGCAGGATATATTGGGTTGGCAACTAAGTAATTGCCGATTTGTTCAATGAAATAAAAATCTTTTTTTACTTGGAATGAAGTTTAATCTGTAATGTATTTTCCACTTTGTTCGATGACCTTTTGCCATCTCTCTGACAACTTGAAAATTCCACGCTCGTAGAAATTCTGATCCTTTTCGGCCAAAAACTGAGTTAAATGAGATTTTACAGCGTCATCATCATTCAAAGTTTTACCACGAAGGGAGTTGTCCAGGGATCGAAATAGCGATCATTTGGTCGCACTCAGTTTTTACATAAACAACTTTTCACACAAACAGTGACTGTTTTTTTACAACTTATTAAGAAAGGTACATTGTTTACGTACCCATGTACAAAGTACTTAAATACAAAACAGATTTTGAAAAAATCGAAAAATCGGAGGGTGTCCTATCATTTCGTCGCAGACTGTAGCTCATGAGCATCATTAGCGTTACTCTTCGATCGGTCTACATTCTTCGGTCGCCCCATTCCACGGCCGCCAAAAGCCGTGTTTAATGGCCCGCGAGTTTACGAGGTTACGGTCGGAACCGATGACACAGACACTCAGGAATCCCGGATTGCCGAGAGAGCCGGCGTCTTCTGTGCCTGTCGGGCCGCGCCGACCTGAACAGCGTCGGCCCACCTTTATAGACGCACCTTCCAGGCGCCTATTCAAAGGTACCATCGAACGCACACCTCGTGGGTGGGGACCCTCGCAAGTAGAGATGGGACCAAGCGTATTGCAAGCAGGTTCCAATCGGACCGTTTCCTTCGAGCACTTTCAGCGTTCGAACGAGAACATTAGGTGTTGGACAGTAGACACTTTTGCAGAAAATTATATTGGACAGTGTTGTTTACAATTACTCACAAAATTGAACGTGCTCCTTTAAAAACGCAATAACTTTTTTAAAACTGGACTAAGTGACTTGAATTTTTTTTAAGATGATGGCGGGAATAGTCTACTAGAAGATAATCAAAATGCTTTTTTAAAATTTTTCTATTACTTGGAATAACAGAGAAAATAAAAAACCTTCCTTCTTTTAACTTTTTTATCTGAGCCTATAACGGAAATTTAAAAGATGCCTCTCGTAGATCTCGGTAACTTAAGTAATGCATATAAATGCATGCCGAAAATTGTATCGAAATCGATGGAAAGATGGCAGAAATCGCAGTTTTATCATGATTTTGACCAAAAAACTGGAGGAAATGTGCAGTTTTCTAAATTTTAACGCCTGTAGCTCGCCTCTGGGTTAACCGATATCGAAGAGTTAAAAAAAGAGAGCTTTTATTTTTTTTTGTCATCACAAGTAATAGCAAAATTAAGAAAAGGCATTTTAGTCATCGTTTAGTAGACTAGTGTGTGTGTCCCTATCACCTAAAAAAAATTCAAGTCACTTACTCTGGTTTTAAGTAAGTTATTGCGTTTTGAAAGGTGTACGCACAATTTTGTGAGTAACTGATTATTATCACGCCAGGCAGACAACTCCAGTTGGCACGACGGCTTTTTTCGGTATAGAAATTTTTAAAGGTAATATGTAAAGCGCGTTACATTTTACGTCGTTCTTACCCATTGAAACTTAGTGTGACCACGTGTGTTCGAATTTGCACTGTTTAATTTCGAACACCGCTTTAATGTTTTTTATATAGGAATATAGAAATATCTCGGAATAGATCAAAGCTACGAAAATAATGTTCATACAAAAAGTGTTCAGTATAAAGAGATGTTTCAGGTAGTGTCAATAATTTTTTTATTGATATAATGGCGAATGATATTTCAAGGTCGAGACATTTCGTCGATTATATCGACCTAATTATTACCATCTAATTCTTCAAGATGCAAATCGTGTTATTCAAAAAGTTTGCAAAAAAATACAAATTTCGGTGTCCTGTCTGTAATGCTACTTTCCGTCTGCTTCATTACTTCGATAAATATCACGACGCGAAATAATTACTTCAGCTCGTTTAATTAATCCCTCGTGTATTGGAAACATTGGTTTATATATTTTCTAAATATGTCGTAAAATATTTTGTTAAAATAAGTAATCAACAAATGAAAAGGGATTTGTGTTATTACTTTAAGCGGGATAATACAACTTTTCACTGCGAAGTAAAAGTCTGGGTGATTGTTCGGAATAGGGCCCTCAACACCGATTTCAATGACCTTGAAATATGTTGCCAAGGTAATCGTTCTGAACAACCTTTTCCTATTCACGAAAATACATTTCAAATATAATATACAATATTGCCTTCTTAAAACGTGAACGTTATCAGTCTGCGGCGTTTTGTAGTCCACATTACACAGTTTTAGTACTATTTACACACGTATTCAGTTAGGGTTAGGTATGTGTGATGGGTGGTGGGGACCTACAATACATTCAAAAAATTATGCGATGTATAGAACATTGCAAGCATAGTCGAGCCGGGCTTCACACATTTATAGACACTACCAACCACTCTGCCTTTTCTTTGAAAACTTGTACACATGTGATTCTGTGTATATTAATTATCGTTTGTCGACAGTTTCAGCTAGAATAAAGTGTACTTGTGATCTAAATTTAACTAAAGTTTGTTGCAAACATCCCGAAAAGTAAAGCCCAGAGACGTCAACGTTAGTGTTCGTTAACATTTCATCCAACATTTGTTAGATTAAATGAAAACGGTATTTTCAGAAGTAATTGAAATTTATATTTATTATATTTATGATTAAATTATAATGTAGATGATATTATGTTTTGAAGCGAATATTTCTGCCATTATTTCGAATTATGCTTTTGTATGGTTGTCGAAATCACAACGGCGACGAAATTAAAATTCGGCAATGAAACCGACACAATGTTCTCTCCGTATGTAACTCCGCATGTAAACGGTGCTAAATCTATGTAATGTGAACTGTAGGACATCACAGACTAATAACATTCATGTTGTAAGCAAGAAATACGTATCGTGTATGAAATGTATTTTAAACATACTTCGAGGTCATTAAAATCGATGAAACGAGTCGAACGAAAATTAATTCCTCGGTCGATAGCATAAACGAACCTGTGGAGTTTGTCTCGTGTGCAAACCGAAATAGTAGGATCTAGAATGCTTCGGGTACCAATTTGATTAATTTGCATCAAGGATTTCGAGCATTTCGGATGAGAATATCCGCTATTGGATAATAAACATTTTTGGGCAAAATTCTGTTGGAGAGTGTACGTAGAATCTGCAACATTTTGGAAGCGCAGTAGAGTCTTACTTATCCGATCTAATCGAGAGATTGTTAACGTTTCCATAGCAGGGCGATTACTTAATTATACAACAAATTTCCACTGATCGTGCATAAATCACCTTAGACCGATCTATTTATGTCTGAAACGTATTCCGATAATGGAAGATTTAGAAGGTTCGGATAGTCGAGGTTTTACCGTACGCCATGCAAAACGATGAATAATAAAAGGCAGCAATGTCTGTACAGAGAAACGCGCGAAGCGTGCAAGAAATGCTACGCAAAGATAGCCTTAAAATATGGCAATGAGTCGGTCATGATCCCGAGACCATTTCATTAAGAGGGAACGTCTTTTACTTTTGCAAATCTCTTGAAATCGTATGTTCCATAATGCCGATCTTTAGCCTACAGACTGTTTACGAGTCATAGTTGAAGCATGTGGAACGAAACTTGCATACTGAAATTGATTCGGATTCGTGAGCACGTATTAAACTTGATCCCATCCCTACCGGCGAGGTAGTATTAAAAGGCCATTAAACAGGCCGACATGACATGTGGCTTTGTGCGTATGCCCACGACCCCCGGCTGGTTCTACTTCGCCGCAAACGAATCTACCCCTTCCCACCACGGCAATCTACTTGCCGCCAGTGCTAATAAAACCATAGAAAATTACCGGGGCATGATCACACTTCGCTGTTTTCAAGAGCGTTATGAATAGGTCGGTGATGTTTATGCATTTATATCAAATATATGGACCGTTTATTTTGAAAGTGGTGTAAGTCCTTTTTTTTAAAAAAATGAGATATGACGTAATTTATGCTTAATTTAGTGTGAACTTTTTGTTTATAACTAGTTAGTAGTTAATATCTTAAAAAATGCCAATGCTTAGTTCGTTATCTTCACCTTTGATGCTAAAATTCAAAATGAACTCTGGGATAAATGAACCCAGGTAACTCTCCAATGTTTTTCTCATAAACTGCGTCCTCTGTTGTTATACATTATTTTGTCTTTGACGGCTTATATTAAGACGGAAACTCTGTATCATATTATGTTTCAATAGAATCTGTAGCTGTATCTCAGCGTTACACAATGTTAATTGACCCGTGATACTCTTCGTGTTTTATTACAATAAATATAATGAGACTGTGGAGCTTTTTGCATTCGTTATTCACAAAAATCTGCGAAAGAAATATAATGCTTTTGATAGATGTTCACTCGCTTTTATGTAATCTTTACCGTATCGAATCTATTAGTATAAGAAGTGACACTATATATGGACCGTTTATTTTGAAAGTGGTGTAAGTCCTTTTTTAAAAAAAAATGAGATATGACGTAATTTATGCTTTATTTAGTGTAAACTTTTTGTTTATAACTAGTTAGTATTTAATATCTTAAAAAATGCCAATGCTTTGTTCAATTTAAAATTGGCCGGTAAAAGAAATTGCGTAACCATTGATTATGAAAATGGTGTAAGTCCAATTTCCATAGACAGGTGGCGGGGTTAGTGGCCACCGGTGGCTTCACAATTGTGTTATTTCGCGTGCCGAACGTTACTATTTTAGGTTACTTATTTTATTTTCCTCCAACAATGGATAGAAGAAATAGTAAATCAATGTTATTTTATGACAATTGAGAATATTTATTTTATTTTATTTTAAATAAATTTACACAGAAATAAGACCCATGAATATAAACAAAAGAATTAATCTTAGAATCGGAGGATGAAGATAATTCCACTATGAAAAACAAATTAATGAAGCGTAAAAAGAGAAGAAGAATTATAGAGATAGAATCTTCATCAGATGAGGATATTGTTACTGAGAGAGCTTGGATCTTGTAAAAGAAAATAAAGGAAAATATACGCAACGAATAAACAAAATTAAGCGAAATGCCGGACAAGAGAGCACTTTACAAAAACAGGAAAATTCATTCTAGCAAAAAAAGAAAGTGATATTTGTTGTTTCAAAATTGAAATTAAATGATATTTACAATTGACTAATTATGAAAGTGATGTAAGTCCATTTGCAGCCTGAAAATTGTATATTATTTTAGTTAAATTCGCCTAAAAGAAATTTAAATAATCAAATTACATATTGATAAATTAGTACAAACATTCCCAGACTTCACATAATTAACCTATATTTTTTAATTGTCAGATTTGCTAACATTCAATTTTCTCGAAAATAAACGGTCCACATGCCACGGAAACGCCATAAAGCGTGATTTACAATTAAATTCAATACCGTTTTTCTGCGAACGTTAACGTATCGTAGTTATCCAGAATGAACATTCGTTTAACCCTAGTTCTTATTCATCATCATTGGAGCCGGTGATGAGATTGATCGCGACAGTGAAGATAGGCGGTTTTAAAAGAATTATTAGACATCACTTTTCGTTATGAACGAACATTTTAAGTTACGGATTCCTCCCAGTTTAGAAACAAATTACAAAGTGACGGACCAATTATGATAAACCTAGTTGAATAAAATAAAAGAAATACAATACAGGGTGGCCCACCTGAATAAGGCCACCTAAATATCTCCTTCAATTGTGCAGGTAGTTTTTTTAATTTCTAAGATAATCTTCCTCGAAGTTTCTCAAGATCATCGACTTTTTTGCATATAATCGTATAATTTTTTCCATTGCATTGTGTAAATTGTTCAGATTTGTATATTGCATAACCTCGAAATAATCTTTAAATTCGAAAATTAAATGTGAAACGAAAAAGTTTTGTCTATCGAGACTTTAGAGACGTGGACTGATAGTAACACTTTTTCAGTGATACTTGCACATTCCCGAATAACGTTTCCGTCTTTAAAGTCTCGATAGACAACAATTTTTCGTTTCCATTTCATTGTTGAACTCAAAGATCATTTCAAGGTCATTTAATGTACATATCTGAACATATTTTTATATGAGCTACACGATGCAGTAAAAAAATTATACGATTATACGCAAAAAATTCCCGAAGAATATTACCTTAGAAAAAAGATATTATTGCAATACAATGATTTTTTTTCAAACCATTTATAAATAGCATATATAATATTTGTAGTACCTCAACAATTAGGGGAGACATTTAGTTGGTCTTATTTAGATGGATCACCCTGTATAAGAGGTTTCAAATTAGAGAGACACGCTGAATTTTTCTGGAAATTATTACATAACCTAATTGGTAGAGGGAATTTTGGTCTGTATGAGGTGTTCCGCATTCTCGTTATGATTCGCAGGACTGTATCACCTGCGAAAAATTTATTATACGACCGCTGGCAACAGCTGCTACCAATTTAGCAGCAGTGCTCTTTATTAGAAAATTGGGACGATTGTTGTACATACTATGCGTTCGACTTGGTATGTTTTCATTAGTTCAACATGTATTTTGTTTCTTCAGCAATGGTATAGAAAGTTAATAGAATATGCATGTGATTACAATATTTTTATGAATCATAAATATCGATATTGACTTTGATAGAAAAAAGTAGTCGATTATATACTTTGTACACAGCGTGTCTCAGTAACTCGATTATAAATAACGCGAAAATACTTAAGAAACAAATTGTTTGATTCAAAAGAACACGTGTTGTGATTGAAATCGTTTTCTCTTCAAAGGTCATATCTTTCGAGATTTCAAGGTCATCAATGTTTTTTTAAATAGAATTATAAATTTCTATGATTATATCACGACACCCTGTATATAGAGTGTGTAGAAAGTATTCGTACACCTTTTAAACGGAATAACTTTTTTATAATTTTGAAAGAAGCGATCTAAATTTTTATTAGTTTAATATAACAAAGAACTAAAAAATAGTTTTTCAACTTTTTTATCTGAGCCTACAACGAAAAATTAACTATGTAACTATGTAATTACGTAACTTAATGTATGTTGAAAATTTCATCGAAATCTGTCGATGCATGGTCGAGACACTGAAAAACGTAAAAATCACATGTTTTTGGTTGAAATTAGTGAGAAACTGCGATTTTCGCGATCTTTAATTGTTTACAGCTCGTGTCAAGGTCATTTGAGCAGGCATATAAGTTACCGACGTCTACAAAATGCATTTTTCAAATTTTTGTTATAGGCACAGATGAAAAATTTGAGAAGCAGTTTTTAATTATTTTATCATGCTAACAAATTACAATTTTTGAAAATAATTTTTTATAGCCATTGCCTAGTAAACTAATCCCTCTAATAATTTTAAACAAACTCAGCCGCTTGACCCAATTATAAAAAGGCTATTCCGTATTAAAAGGTGTACGAATAATTTCTATTCGTTGTAATACCTGTTACCTAAAATATACCAGTTCGCGGTTATCAGTTCATCGACCGTTTCAGAAATTAATTTTGACAAGGCAACGTGCATACGAAGTTTCAATACCGATGGTCAGCTAGTATAGACATCAGACTTGTATTTATGATTCGGATTAAGTAGCTTCCGCAATCAAGCAGCGTTTATACTTCTCTATTAGTCACCTCTAAGACATCAAACGGTCATAAACTATCAATTCTTTATACGCGCAATACGATGTCAGTTGAATGAATATTATCTTCGATCAAATTGTTTACTGCGTCTTCGTTCTAACGAATCGGTTTAGAAAGTCCTCCGTCGTTTCGCGAAGCAGGCGCTGTCAAATTAGCGTACGTACGGAGTCCTTGGAGTTTATGCTGTCTTTGATGAATCGTCGACCACTTGTTGAATGTCCACGTCAACGACTGCGGGATTGAGTCCTTCGTGCTCGGCTGATTCGAAAGCAAGAAAACATAATTATCGCAGCATACCTGGTCAAACATTTATCTTCCAATTAACTACCTGACAAGGTAGTAATGTTTAACAACATGTAGCAAGGGAGGAATGAAATTTAAAAACTGGATATAAAGCAGAAAAAAACTGAGAAAGAAAATTTCACCTTCATAAAACTTCATTTTATTACGTCATTGAACTCCTAACGGGGTTATTATCAATCAGAGGTGGGCAGGTATCCGAGATTTCGTGTTAAAATCGGGTCGGGCATTTTCTTTGTATTCGAGTCGTCATCCGAAACTTTTGAATACCCAGAAAGTTCGGGTACCCGAATTCCGAAAAGGCGGATTGGGGACTGTTTATAAATCCAGATGTTTTTTAGAAATTTAGATATATTGAAAAAGTATATAAAAAAATACTTGAGGCAGACGATATATATAATATATAATATAATATAATATAATATAATATAATATATAATATATAATATATAATATATAATATATAATATATAATATATAATATATAATATATAATATATAATATATAATATATAATATAATATAATATATAATATAGTATATAATATATAATATATAATATATAATATTATACTATACTATATATATATACTATATATACTATAGTATATATATACAGGGTGTTCCACAATTATTTTAACAGCCGAAAATGAGGGGTAGCTGAGGTCATTTGAAGTTGCTTTTTCCTTAGCAAAAATGCGACCTGCGGCTTTGTTTACGAGTTATTAACGGAAAACACTGAACAATGGGAGGTGACTGTTTTAAATGTATACACACATATACGCGCGCGTACGCTCGCACACGCACGCAGAAGTGACGAAATCACTTTAATACCATTTCTGTAAACGCTTCTTTTCGATCATATAGCTATGGAGTACATGATCTTTCAAATCAACACCGCCCATCTGCTGATCGTATTCAAGAACAATTTCCCGTTTGATTTGTTGTTTTCCCTTGTAGGTTATTGTTTTTGTAAAATTATCGCGATATGTTATCATTGTCACAGTCTCCTTACCTTGAGTTAATTATTTCCAAATACATTTTGCTATCCATTTTTCCTGTTACAAATTCAATTTCCAGTTCAACATAGTACCCGATACAGCAACAAATACAGCATTGTGCAGGGTGAGAGAAGATCGCGTGATGCATTCTCCCACTATTAATGGAATCAAGAAAGTACAGAACACTGCAGTTATTTATAGAATCGATTCCGTCTTTCGTTGTATCAAATTTCCACGCTGTCACGCAAGTACACGCCTAATTAGATTTACGATTGTAATCCTCGCTCGGAAATGCATTACGATTTAATGCCACAGTTAATCTGGGCGCACTAGTTACTGAAATACAATGGACTAGTAGAGCAGCGAATCTAATAATCTGTAGCATTGAGATTTCACGTCGCTATGTTTACGCAAATTATTAAATAATTAGAGAAAATACATACATAAATGTGGAATGCGTTACAGTTTCTAACGCAATTAATGCGTGCGTAATGTCCAAACGATGTACAGTGGGTCAAAAAAGTATTGGCACAACCAGTTTTCTTCGAATATCTTTAAACTATAAAGTAATCTATTAACATTAACTATGTTTATTAACGTCTTTTGACGCGCATAAGTAGTATGTTTACTGAGAAGTCTCAGTTATACCAAATATCAAAAACTATTATTTTTCTACTACACAAGTCAATGATATGCAGGACGGCATTTAAAACAGTCAAGGTGATCTTGACTTGTAGTACAAATACAAAATAGAACAAATACAGATGTACTAAAAAAGATATGAATTACTAGTAACGATAATTCAGGAAACGTTCCGAGAACTTGCAAGAAATTTTAGTTTTTCTATGCTGAATGCGATTTCTAACTAGCTGCAAATATATCCGCATAAATATCTCAAATAACACAAAGAAACAATCGTACCGCCAGCAGAGGGCTCCTCTTCCGGCTAGTAACCGATCCGCCTCGATCCCTATATATAGAGAGACTTCGTCCTTACTACCCCCACGTCTAAGGCAAGGGTCCGCTAGGATAGTGTGGCGGTTTGCTTGGTATTATGTTCTCTTAAATTGGATTCTCTGAGAACTGGGGACGATGGCTTTTCGGTAATAAAGGAAACAGTTAATTTAACTAACTTGTAACGTGTTTTATTTAACTTTATGCGTACGTCCTTAGACTGATTGTACGTCTATACTCTTGGGAGGTTGATATTAGACTGATGGGGAGCCCAGTGGTTCGCCTAGCAACAGCTAGTTACAAAGTTGCAGGTGGCGCTGTGTGCCGCTTGCAGGTGCGCACGCCACAATAGCCTTACTGATGAGTCCTCTAGCGGGCCCCGGACGAAACGTCTCCCCTCTCCTTTCCGATGACCACGAACCCACGACACTTCGACCCGCCGCCAAACATTGAAAACATTTTTTATGCTATATAACGAAAAACTTCGTCTTTACTTTCGGTTTCAGAATTAGACATTTTTTTGCTCCCTCCTCTATTTCAATTTCGTTATCATAGTTCCATATCCGTTGTATCCGATTCATTATCTGATTCCCTTATTTTAATTAGTTTTTCCCTTATTTCTATTAGTTCTTTTAGGAAAAGAAATTTTTTTTTACTTTTTCCCGTAATAGCAACCCTACAATTAGATGTAAAATAAATATCAGTTGGAATATACCTTTTACAAGTAAATATCGAAATTACCTTGGTGGACCAAATTTTTATTCCAAAAAATTGACTTTATTTCTATTCGCTAAAAATGTATCGGAATGATGAAAGATGTGGTTAGATAAGGCTTTTTTGGTCTCAGCTAACTAATAAATTGACAAGATTGAACATGGATGTTTACGTGTCAGGTGATTTCAGAATTCTGATAAGAACTTTCTTCATGTAAGCCATAAATGTCGCGTGTTTAAAGCGATTAACTATTAAATCATTTCATGAGTCAAATTTGCTTATAATCGTAAAAATATGTATACTACATTCGACAGTGCGAAATGAAACGGTCACCGCAGAGGAGGAGTTACTATTTACATATATTTCATTACGTAACTAAAAACCAACATATGTATTTAAAAAATTAGTGAATCTAGTGATAATTTCGTAACACGGCTAAAAAGTGTGCATACTACAGTCTCTCTAGCTCTCTCATTTCAGCTTTAACCTTTTGCACTCCGCTGTCCCCTCTCGTGGGACATCGTAATTCTAGCATATCACTCGGATGTCCCCTCTCGTGGGACATTAAAGTTTATTAGTGATTACGGGGAATTGAGTTACTTCAGCGCAACCTTTTAAGACATGCATGTTTCCCTGAAGTTTTCTCTTGAAATGGCGCAAGAAATCAAATCAAAATATAGTAAAATTACTAAGATATATACAAGAAATGTCAGCGGGTTTTGACGAGAACGTGAGAGGCGTGTTCACGATGGTCCGAGCACTTCAAAAACGCCACTTGAAAAGAGCGATAAGACAAGTTTGTAGAAGAAAGATCGGTATGCGAACATAGCACGCACTGTACAGTGAGATTTATAATCATAAAATCTGGAGGAAAAGATTTTCAAAGCTGAACTCGGTCTGGTTCGAAGCGTCGAGCGGTATAGATAGATCTAACGAGTGAGAAAATCGGAAAAGTGATTCTTCTCTTGGTAAATAAATTGTTTGGTAAAAGTTTTTTTGGTAAATATCATCTTGTGAGTTAGTAAGAACAATTAGAAATTTTCAACCTATGTATTTATTCATATTTTTTATTAGAACGTAATACTATAATATACTATATTATATTATATTATAATATAATACTATACTGTATTATACTATATTATAACATAATACTATACTATACTATATTATTTTATAATACTATACTATACTATATTATTTTATAATACTATACTATACTATATTATTTTATAATATAATACCATACTATATTATTATACTATATTATAATATAATACTATACTATACTATATTATACTATATTATAACATAATACTATACTATACTATATTATATTATAATATAATTCTATACTATATTATACTATATTACATTACGCAAATATATTATAATACGCAAAACGTTCAAACACGAATGAGTCTCATGACACAAGTAGTAGTGAAGATGAGCTCCAGATAGACGTTTATACAGATATGTTAGAAATGTTACACAGAAATGTTACTACAGATATGTAGAAGGTTTTCTTCTACCGTTAGTCTATCGTTTTGATAGCAGTGATAGTGATATCGTCCAAGCAACAAGGCGACGAGAGAAAAAGTTCGCATAGATAGCGATTACAACAACAAAATAAAATTATAAAACAAACAATAACAAAATTACAAAAAATAAAATATTGACTTTTTTGCAAATTTCTCGATTTCAGCCAATTCATATAAGTCCAATATCATTATAATATGTTAGTTAGTTCCAAAACCATACTAAATAATACGAGGGTCTGTAAATGCCCGTTTCTGCCGAAAAGTGGCGCTGAATAGCTGGTAACCAACGTCCAGAATGGTTCGGAGTGCTAAGGGTTATAATGAACAAAGATCGTCGCTTTATCTCATTTCTATGAAAAGATCTTTGATTTCTACACAATTCGTCACTTTGCCTCACTGTGCGACGCCAAGGAAACGAGGAATGCAGTAAAGGGGAGAATCAACGCGCTCGTAAAGCTACTCGCAAGCACAAGGTAGAATATTAAAACTGTATTAGGGTTGTTACATTAGCGATTTTCCTATTTGTCCTGTTTTATAACGTCTGAAGGCTTCTCGCAAGGATAAATGGTTTATTTAGACGCGTTGGCTGGAAACGAAAAACGACTGCTTTAAACACGTAAACAATTGCGATGTTGTCATCGTGTCTCACAGGGAACACATTAAAATTGCCGCGGAAATGAAAGGTATCGCCGCCATTTCTACGAAAATATCCTGTTAAATGTAGTTTTAATCATGGATAACACCAGTAAAGCGACGCGTCATCGTTTTAAACCTCGATCTAATGGTCAGTGGTAACAGTTTACATTACCACGGCAGAGAAACGCGACTGCACAGGACCATGGTGACCTTGAACCGTATAGCTAACTCCCTCAAGGTCACATGAAACTTTTTCTGAAAAAAAAATGTTTGTGGCACTACTTGAAGAAAACTGTTAGAGTAACATCTCATCAAGTTAAGATGCCATTTTTACTAATATTTTTATATGTCGCAACAAAATGTTTGCACTAATAATCTATTCAAAAGTTATCTAATAGGTCAATTTTTCAGAATGTTGTCTCCTTTTATTGGTGGTTGTAAATTATTTTGAAAATTATTTTGATCAATTACATGAGCACTGACAAGATAGAAGATTATGTGAACGTATTATACTAATAGCAAAGCTTCTAAAAATCAAGCACTGTTTTTCTCTTTGTATTAGTTTCTTCTTATTTAATTCCGATATGGAACGACTAAGTTAATTTATGGTTTCCTTAAATAATGTTCAGCAAGAATTTGCAAATGAATAAAAAGTATTATCGAGTCTATATATATGTGACAATCCTATATTTGCTAAACGAATCGTCTAGTTTAGAGCATTAATAAATAAATGAATTACGTAATAAAACTATTCTCATCATAAATGTGGCTAACAAACTAGTAACATACGCATACAGATCGCGTGAAAAACGATAGACTTCTCGAACATACATTTTTGAATGTCTCGGAGGCAGTGAAAAGTAATAAAGGATAAACATAATTTATAAGGAGAAAATTATTTTCTTAGAAGTGGCCTGATCTTTTTATCATGCTCAGTTAAAATGATCGTCAATCAAGTGTTTAATCGCCATAAGAAACGGACCCAACCACTTGAAATTTATTAGTCAACAATATAAAATTCACATCAACTTCTAAGACCACTCATTCGGAGAATACAGATCTCCGCAAAAACCATCCACACTACAATTCACTTAACTCTCGCGTTTAAAATCATTAAATCATAGGTTCTGTTCGTCGTTACATTACACCCTATATACTTTCCTTAGGTCGTTAGATTTTATGACTCGCGTCTGCAACGGTAAACGATTGCACAGTATACCGACGCGCGACGCCTCGTTGACGCCCCCTTTCCTTAAGCCTTTCAGCGCAGAATGTCGTGGTCATTTCGGGACAAAGATGGGAGGCTGTGCGATTACCTCGTTAAGATCAGAATTCATTCTTTAATCCACGGGCATCCCGTTCGCGTGTAAGCAGCTGGTATGTTTCATGGCCTCTTAACTTACAAAATGAAACAGGCATTTCCTTCAACTGTTCCTTTTCGACCGTATTAAGATTATAAGATCATGAGATCATGAGATTATAAGACAATAAGTATAATAAGTAAAAATGTACACACTTTTACGTACTCGATGTTTATCTATTTTTACATTATAATATAGAACCATTTTGCAAACAGTATGAAATAAAGTCGCTGTATATTGTTATGCAGAATTCGATACAGCTAAAAATACAGGGTATCCCGTATTTTTTCATACATACTGCGGGAGTGTGTCCTGTAAGTAAAAGTAAGACTAAAATGTTATATGACAGAAAGTCCATAAATGCTTTGTTCGGGAAGCTAACCCTTAAATGCATGATTTTTTGTTTTGAATTTTAAAAAATCGTTTTTTATAGGAATGTAGTCATAGGTTACGTAAAAAATAAATTGAAAAATCTAGGTATTATTACCTAGTTATTATTGAGTATATATTTTGAAAAAAAGTTGTATGTAGACTATTGGCAACAAAAACAAATGGTCACGTATTTATATTATCTATTAGTATAGGAATTTTCACATTATTTATAAATGAAATGCAGCAAAGCAATTGCGATGTTTGTTGTGACACAAAGCAATTAGATAAATCACTCCTTTATAGGAAACTCGAAAAAAGAAAATATCTCTCCAAGTAACACATTGAAGGTTATCACCCACCACATTTAAATTCCAAAAAACATATAACTTACTCGCCAAAAGTAATGTCAAGCCTTTTATTTCACACATGCTCTATTGTCTATTGTTATCAACGTGTATTCGGAAACGCACATACTCAGGTTTTTGAATAAAATTAAGTGGAACTGGAATGTAGACAATTGGCAACAATATTTAAGGGTTAAAGATAACGTACAAGAGACGAATTAATTACAAAAATCAACATCGCCTGCGAAGAGATTAGACAAAATTACAAGCAACTGAAATCAAGAATAAATTCAATGGCTCGTCGATGTCAACTTTGTGTCAACAAAAGCGAGCGTCACATTGAAATGGAGATATACACACATACACACAGTCCTCACGCTTATAGTATAATCTTTATAATATAATATAACCTTTGTTCCCGTTTACTAATTGTCTCCCTGCCGCAGCTATCGTTTTCACTATTAGCCGAAAACGGTCGACGGCGGTCAATAGCGGCCGATAATTGTGGCAATGGGGTAGTTAGTAACAGGAGGAATGTAAATACAAAGATGCCTTCTTGTCGCGTGAGGACTATAATTATATTTAACAGTGTTTAAATCATACTTCGTATTTTTGTCACAATTTCATAACAAAATATTTATGGATTTCAGTTATAGATGCCTCTCACTCCCATTTTTATGATATCCATAAATGTTATATTATAAAATTATTATTATTATTATTATGTTATTTTTTATTGTCCGTGAATGTTAACAACTAGACAAATTGAATGCAGCGGTCAAGGAAAAGCGACCAGAATTGGTCAATCGTAAAGGTGTCATTTTCTAGCAGGACAATGCTAGGCCGCACACGTCTTTGACCACTCGGCAAAAATTGATGGATATTGGTTGGGAATCGATGTTACACCCACCATATAGCCCTTATCTCGCGCCATCGGATTACCACTTATTTCGATCCCTGGACAACTCCCTTCGTGGTAAAACTTTTAATGATGATGACGCTGTAAAATCTCACTTAACTCAGTTTTTGGCCGGAAAGGATCGGACTTTCTACGAGCGTGGAATTTTCAAGTTGTCAGAGAGATGGCAGAAGGTCATCGAACAAAATGGAAAATACATTACAGATTGAACTTCATTCCAAGTAAAAAAAAATTTGTGTTTCATTGAACAAATCGGCAATTACTTAGTTGCCAACTCAATATTTTAGTCTTATTTTTATTTGGAGTACACACTCCTGAACTATGTACGGAAAAATGCGGAACATCTTGTGTATGGCATTTTTCTAACTACTTCAAAACGAGTATATAAATTTTATGTTATTACTAGGACAGTCGACACTTTTACTTACAATTATCGTACAGCTGCGGTTCTGAATCATATATCAAAATTGTACATAATACACAAGTCAATAAGTATGCTTTCTTTCAGATAAGACGATAGAGGTGTACAGGATGGTCCACCATGATCTGTCACCCAAATTACTCGAACTGTTCCGTCTATAGAAAAATGATTTGAAACAATAGTTGTAGTATGTGAAATAAGGCGTACGTCGATATGATTAATATTTTTCTATATTGCTTTTTTATCGAGATTTGAAGATCATTTTGAATTTTTTAATTATAATGTATAATATCTGATCCAATTACTCTGACAAGAGTATGTGAAACTGAATAAAAAAACTGTAAGACAATATGTGTCTAAAATCTAATGCTTACCGAGATATTGATCAACTAGTGCTGAATATAGAAGATTTGGCAAAACATTGCCAATTGTGAGCAACACATGTTTTCAAATGGACCTTCAAATCTCGATAAAATGGCAATATAGAAAAAAAATTAATTATATCAGTGTATGGCCCATTCCATATCCTACAACTTTCGCTTGAAACATTTTTCTATAGAAGAAACGGTTTTCGAAAATAGCTAAAATTAGATAGAAAAGTTACATGTTTGTATAAAAAGTAGTAATGACAACACGATGTGAAAAGTTCAATAAAAAAAAACCACCTAAATAGCAATTACAGAAATACTGCACTACAATAATTTGTTCCAACAAATAAATTAACCGCATGATTCAATTTTGTTTTCCGAACGTGAAATATTGTAGTCCAGTTATCAAGTTGTTTCCTATACAAAATCATTTCGTTTCGAGCGCAACACGGTTCTGCCTCAATTATTCACTCGAATAATTGGTAACGTCAGTGTATGTGTCCTCGCTTCGCCGCCAATTGCAGAGGAAGACCATAATAATAATACGAAGCTGAAGGGAGCCGAGTCCGCTTGAATTTGAAATACCCTAATTCACCGGAGACTCGCAAAGAATTTAAATCCTTTCTCTGCTCCGGCGGGATCAATGGTTTCGCGCACGCAAAGATCTGCTGTATTCAGAACCAGTTTCCTTTGACTCTGTCGTCGGGCATGGCACTCACGGGATATAAAAATTAATACACATTGTATCTCACGGAGTTAGTATCGTTGCGTGCACGTCCGAGGTAACTGAAACTCTCGTCCCTCACTCGGCAGTTCGCCACTTCTTTCTTGTCGAGATCTGTCAAAGCGATTTAACACTTTATCGACCGCTAGCCTATTTATCGGCTTTTCGATTGCCAATGTTTATCGATCGCTAGCCTATTAATCGGCTTTTCGATTGCCAATGCTTATCGACCGATAGCCTATTAATCGACTTTTAGCTATCGACGGTTTTCGCTTCTTTACTGTTTTGTTAGTAGCTGACCTCCTGTATGCTGACCTCCCCATATCCTTATGAATTATAATTATAATAATTATATTATTATTTATTATTATTTTTAAAGGAATAAGCACAACACAATGAATAGCGAAAATTTAGCCGGTACTGGGAGCAAATGCGCGCGCGACTAAGCCAGTCCTTACTGAGTGGCAGCCTCAACCACGACCGGACGATAAAGTGTTAATAGTTAAACATTCGGAAATAACACGTTTTGCAGGTACACGTGCAACCGAACAGAACGAAATGTCAAAAGATGTATTCGGTTGAATTTCTTAATGTCGTCTTATCTGATTCGGAATCTTCAGAAACGACACACGGAACATTATTTCACGCTTTGTCACACTCTGTTGACTAAAATGCTGTTAGGAATTATTAAACCAATGCTTTCGTCTTCACCGTAAACATAAAATTGGAACCGCTAAAAATCAAACTATTAAGTTCAATACTACATTATATGCAAAAATCGATAAACTTGCTGGTAAGGTGTACCATTTAATATTTTGACGGGATTTCATTTAATCACCTTATTTTGATGTACTGTCGGTGTAAAAAGTATTCTTAGACATTTTTAAACGGAACAAATTTATTATAATTGAGTAAAGCGATTTAATTTTTTGGGAGGACGTTAGAGGGATTAGTTTTCTATTGAATGGCTAAAAAGCAGTCTTCAACCGTTGCAATTGATTGGGATTTTAAAACAATAAAATTTATGTTTTTTCATAACTTTTTATCCGAGCCAGCAGCAAAAATTTAGAAAAATGCGTTTTGCAGATCTTAATAACTTATACTGAAAATTTCATTGAAATTTGTTGACGTTGTTATGAGCTGTTATCATTCAATGTTGCTGAAAATAGCGGCTTTTCACGAATTTCAACCAAGAACAGGTAATTTTTACATCTTTCAGTGGTTATGCGTCATCCGATTTCAATGAAATTGTCAGCATGCGTATAAATTACCGAGATCTGCAAAATACACTGTTTAAATCTTCGTTCAGGATCCGATAGAAACATCATTGTTTTTATTTTGTTTGTCATCACAACCAATTGCAGTTGTTGAAAATTAGTTTTTACATATTGTCTAGTATACTAACTCGTATAACATCCCAACAAAATTTAGACCGCTTCGCCTAATTAAAAATTTTATTATTAAAGAAGTTATTAGTTTATAAATTAAACGTATGGAGATTAGAAGAATTGGAAGGACGCGGGTTCGAAACCCGTGGGCATTTTTCCCATGAATCTACACATACATACAGTGGCCCACAAAAGTGTTCGTAAACCTCTTAAAACCTAATAACTTTTCTAAAATTGAATTAAGCGACTTGAATTTTTTTAGATGGTAGCAAGACTGATCTACTAGACGATAGCCAAACTGCTGTTTTTAAATTTTGCTATTGCTCGGAATGAAAAAAGAAAAGAAAAATCTTTCGTTTCTTTAACTTTTTTATCCGAGCCTATAACGGGAATTTAAAAAAATAACTCTTGTAGATCTCGGTAACTTACATGCATGCTGAAAATTTTATCGAGATCGGTTGACGTAGTTACGAGTTACAACAAATTAAAGATGGCAAAAATCGCAATTTCATCACGAGTTTAACCAAAAATTGGAAGAAATCTACAGTTTTTTTAAATCTTTCAAATGTAACTCGACTCTGGGTTAGCCGATTTCGATCAAATTTTCAGCATGCACATGATTTACCGAGATCTACGAAAGGCATTTTTTATATTTTGTCATAGGCTCAGATAAAAAAAAAGTTAAAAACGAAAGCTTTTTATGTTTATTTCATCATTCCAAGAAATAGCAAAATTTAAAAAAGGCATTTCAGTCATCGTCTAGTAGACTAGTTCCTCTATCATCTAAGAAAAATTCAAGTCGTCCAGTTAAATTTTAAAAAAGTTATTACGTTTTATAATATACGTATAAATTATTATTTTATTATATTTACGTATAAATAATTGTATAAATTATATGAATTGAGTGCGCGAGTTTGTGTTTGTCTCAGCGTTAGGTAGCTCCAGCTTCGTCAATATCGCTGTAAAAAATCTCTTTTGAAATTTGGCGGCTACGGCGAAAAATACAGTGTTTCTTTTGGGATGGTTACATCGTTTTTGAAATTGATATTCCGCAATGTAGGATGACAGATCCTCATCTTTCTTTCCTTATCGTGAAATATGGATCCAGATATTACGCAGTCCTAAAGCCACGAGGACATGCCATATTTACAAAGTTTCGTAGTGTTTTATATTATTTCAAGGTCGCCGTGATTCGATCAAATCTTTTTTTATTTTTTATTTTACACTTGGATCGAAGGAAAGTGATTAGAAAGAGTCCCGTTAATATCGAAAAAGAGGCACCTTATCGACGCGTTACCTCGAAAATAATATGCTGATTTGAAAACGTTTACAATTTTCGTGGTCACTTGTATTTTACGTATACCAATTCGACACGAGCTTTTATCAGTGCGAAGCGTTGTGGAAAAACGTAAAGAAAAATCGTCTTTTTGGTATACTAAATTGGAGACACTTTTAACGCGCGCTGCTTTACATAAAAGGCGCGCAGATTCGATTAAGAAATTATTGCCATTGCTCGCCTCGGGCGGATTCGTTGTAATAACCTGTTACAGTAGATGCGCGAATCCCGTTGCGTAAAAGGACTGTTCGCTTTTGGAAAAAACCGAAATCGCTTGTTTACTTGAGATATACACCAACAATTTCTTCACCGCCGCAGTCCAGTTTTAATGGGGCGGCATTTTCGCAAACGCGATGTGTCGGTTGTTATTATCATTGCTGAGTCTACTTTGTTCGACAGTTTCGATGTGTACTCTTGGCAGGATGTAATTTCAATAATACCAGATATTATATCCAAGAACGTTCGTACATTTATTTCGTATCCGTGGTGTCTATCCCCGATGTTCGTCATCAGACAACTAAAGAGTTATCTGACTCAGCACCTTTCACGCAAATAATAATAATAATAATTTTAAAATATAACATTTATGGATATCATAAAAATGGGAGTGAGAGGCATCTATAACTGAAATCCATAAATATTTTGTTATGAAATTGTGACAAAAATACGAAGTATGATTTAAACACTGTTAAATATAATTATAGTCCTCACGCGACAAGAAGGCATCTTTGTATTTACATTCCTCCTGTTACTAACTACCCCATTGCCACAATTATCGGCCGCTATTGACCGCCGTCGACCGTTTTCGGCTAATAGTGAAAACGATAGCTGCGGCAAGGAGACAATTAGTAAACGGGAACAAAGGTTATATTATATTATAAAGATTATACTATAAGCGTGAGGACTGTGTGTATGTGTGTATATCTCCATTTCAATGTGACGCTCGCTTTTGTTGACACAAAGTTGACATCGACGAGTCATTGAATTTATTCTTGATTTCAGTTGCTTGTAATTTTGTCTAATTTCTTCGCAGGCGATGTTGATTTTTGTAATTAATTCGTCTCTTGTACGTTATCCTTAACCCTTAAATATTGTTGCCAATTGTCTACATTCCAGTTCCACTTAATTTTATTCAAAAACCTGAGTGTATTCGTTTCCGAATACACGTTGATAACAATAGACAATAGAGCATGTGTGAAATAAAAGACTTGACATTACTTTTGGCGAGTAAGTTATATGTTTTTTGACATTTGAATGTGGTGGGTGATAACCTTCAATGTGTTACTTGGAGAGATATTTTCTTTCCTCGAGTTTCCTATAAAGGAGTGATTTATCTAATTGCTTTGTGTCACAACAAACATCGCAATTGCTTTGCTGCATTTCATTTATAAATAATGTGAAAATTCCTATACTAGTAGATAATATAAATACATGACCATTTGTTTACGTCTACAATAATGTTAGTAATAAACTAACTGTCGCCAAAAAACCAGCAATACTATTCAGTCCTAAAAATGTGAGAATATTATTGGAACATTCTAGAACATCGTTTCCTTTATTAGAACTCGATACTTCGGTTCCAAGCGCATTGAATTAATTCTGAATTTCATTCTTCTCACGATAATATCATTTTGTCGAACAAAAAATGTGGGACATTTTGACCCAGTGTGACAGCGAATGATTAATCAAGCTTTTTGATCGTTTGAGAATTATAATCCGAAAAAGAGTTACAAATGCGAAATGGGAGAAAGATTGATGTTGCCAACTAGAAAATTGCCTACAATGTAAAGAGAGTGGAAACAACATTGATTCGCCAATGTGAATGTATTTGTAAATAACTATCTCGTATCTGAGAAATTTTCAAGTGCCACGAAAGCACGGAGCAGGTTAATTTTGCTTCGAGACGCGTACTTTGTAAGCAGAAGAAAAATTTGGCCGATTAGACTGAATGGAAATTGGATCCGAACGGCAAATGGATTAGAATGGCAAACTTTTGTCGAGCGTCCGTTGGCAATTCGTGTTCCAGGTTTCTCGTGTTCTCGGGACAGCAGAAGTGGCTTGACGGACAACAAATTCGAGGGAGCTGGACGAATGTTTCAAGCACTGAAAGAGAGGAACGAGAAGGAAGAGAGATCTGGAAGGTTGAAACAAGATTAAGTGGCATGCAGTCGTGGACAATACGACGTGCGTCGCATAGCCGTGAGTGTAGCCTGTCATGTTGTCGCGGCTGTTTCTGTCCCGCGTTTGAACCGAATAAATCGAACGCGCGAAAAATAAGTCCAAAGAGATTTCCCCTGTACTGTCACCGAACCTGAATCCATCTATAATTCCCGCGTCAAGTCCCCAGCTGCACTCTCTGTTTCCGGAATGATTCATCGACCGCATACGGAAGCGATTATTCATTTTGTCATTCCCGGGCGCACGGGGCTCGTGTGATCCGCGATACCAGTTATTTAACCCGAGAAAGATAACCTACGTCGCAGAGGCGCCTGCGAAGACTGTTGATTTTTGTTAATTTTTCATAGAGGTCTAGTGATTTAAGTTTAAAATTACTTAAAATATAAAAAAATATAATATAAATGCATTTTATTTTTACAATAATGCCAAACCTTTAAAATGACTAGATTAACTTAAATAAATATCCATTGTTAGTATAAAATTGACGCCTTAGAAAAGCATGCGCCTCTGAAGCGTATGGTTATCTTTTACGTACGTTGTCATATGGTTATCTTTCTAGGGTTAACTGCTGTCCGCCCTTCTTTATAGTTGCACGCGAGTCCGTCTGCGTCTCAAACGAAACACGACTAATGGTCATTTTAAACGGAATCTGTGACACCTCGTGTTCCCGATGTCGTTTCGCTATGATGCAACTGCGTAAGTATTGGATAGTTTCTATGAATGATAATCTATGCTGATTTGAATATGACTTGTAGCGCGGACATTTACGGTTTAGCAATGAATCATTTGAAAATGGCAAATTCAATACGTATCAACGAGATAGTGAATAAAAGCGTTGCGTTATGAATCTATGGATTGATTTTAAATTAATTGGTTTGCGTCGGTAGGATTTATATCAACGGATATGAGCAGAAATCTTGGGCAAGGTTACAGAAATGTATTAAATATTCTGTGATTTTCTGCGTACTGTATCTACTGTGCATCAAAATTGACAAAAGTACACGGAAATAAATAGAAGAATTATTTCGTAGAATTTGACAATATCTGATTCTGGAGATTGACAATTTTCCAATATTATGCCGATTATATTGGGTTGGCAACTAAGTAATTGCCGATTTGTTCGATGACATAAAAAATTTTTTTTTTACTTGGAATCGCACTTTCAAACTTTAATTATAAATTGTCATTAATAACATGCTTATTAATGCAAAATAACTATCAATATTTCTTCAGGACATATGAAACTAGAAATTTAATTTGAAAGTTTTATAGTTACCGATTGTCAATAACCATAAAAAAGAGTCTCAAGGCTCGAATCATCGTATTTCCTCTTCCCAAATTATCTACGTTTGTGTACAAACTAAGGGTCAATTAGGGAGAACTTCATATTTACTTAAGTATGATAGACAAGTGTGTTCCAAATGTCATTTCACATTACATTGGGTTGGCAACTAAGTAATTGCCAATTTGTTCAATGAAATAACAATTTTTTTTTACTTGGAATCGCACTTTCAAACTTTAATTATAAATTGTCATTAATAACATGCTCATTAATGCAAAATAACTATCAATATTTCTTCAGGACATATGAAACTAGAAATTTAATTTGAAAGTTTTATAGTATACAGTTATCATTTAAATTATAGCGATAATACGATAATAATCATTTTCAAAACGTTTAACTTCTTGAAACAAATTGTTAAATATATATTTAAATATTTATTTAATTATGTGGCGTTTATATTTCGTTACCCACTGCAAATACTCTGGTCTGGTTTTTTTCGTGAAATATATCACAGTTTGGTGATTACTATCCATAGAAATATGTAAAAAAAACAGAACATTATAGTACCAAAAAAAATTCAAATATTTACGAAAAGTGGGTGCCCCATTGGATCCCTCCATCGGCGTTGATTACGCGTAGCTTCCGCCCTGTCGGACAGAGAGAAGCGAGCAGCGAAGGATATGGCGGCAAAACGTCGTGTACATGTTGCCGTCGAACATTTTCTCGGTCTACTCGAAATGTATATCGTTCCGACACTGTTACCGGGCCGTTTCTTCTTCGGAAATGTCCACAGAATCCGATCCTGAGTAGAGTTTTTGTGCAGGACAAACAACTTTTCGTAAAAGTACAAAAATATTGCGCAGAAACTGCGCACGTCGACAATTTTTTAAACTTTGACATTAATTTATTGCTATTTAGGACCAAAAACAATTAATAAATCGCATGCCACTGTATTCCGGAAATTCTCGTCTGTCTTTTAACACCGATTAGAACTTTCTAACGTTTTTACTTTTCATGCAATACCTCATTTTTGTCGAAAATTTTGGGTTTTTACACAAGCTCGTTTTTTTCGAAAACTGAGAGTGATGGAGCAATTCGGTTTTCGGATCCTCGATCGGGAAGTGAAGCTCTACAAGAATTTCATAGTGGCTATAGGAAATCAAAAATCGTGTCGGACAGTGTTACTTCCGGGAAAGGAGAATTCATCTGGCGGAGAGGGCAGGCGGTAGCACCTCTCAGAAATTTTGATAATGGAGTTTTCGCTTAATGAATGTTCCGATAACCGACCGCTCCATTAATAAGAATTCCGGTAATCGAGGTTCTACTGTACACGTTTTCGATATTCCTTTCGAGAAAACGATTTCAAACTCTGACGGATCTCTTTGTAAGCTAGATAAAATGAATACTAAAATAAAATACATCGCTGTGATATTCATCAATCCAAACGATCTACAAAATGCAGTATAACTTTAACCCTAGAAAGATAACCATATGACAACGTACGTAAAAGATAACCATACGCTTCAGAGGCGCATGCTTTTCTAAGGCGTCAATTTTATACTAACAATGGATATTTATTTAAGTTAATCTAGTCATTTTAAAGGTTTGGCATTATTGTAAAAATAAAATGCATTTATATTATATTTTTTTATATTTTAAGTAATTTTAAACTTAAATCACTAGACCTCTATGAAAAATTAACAAAAATCAACAGTCTTCGGTTTATGGGAACAAATCCCGTAAAATATCACAAAAAATAGTGTTTTATCCTTACAAACTAGTAGACTATAATATAATCAGTGTAAAAAAAACTATAATATTATAAAAAATTTCTTTAGAGACAGTCATGACAAACGTCTTTCTTGTGTTCACCACAAACTGTCTTTTTGCATTTGGCACAGGTCATCTTTGACATTCTTTTCTTTTTAGACGTGCAAAGACTGCAAATAACGCCTTTTTTGGCCGAGGGTTCTTCTTCATCATCTGTGGAAGCCTGTACAGCAGATTTTGGAAGAATATTTTCAATGTTGCTTCGCACATGCCTTGGCAAAGTGGGTGCTTCCAGTCTTTGCGTCATCCACGGTGCAGTCAGTTGTTTATTTCGCAGGCGCCTCTGCGACGTAGGTTATCTTTCTCGGGTTAAACCGTGTTATCACGAAAACACGTACATGCAGCTCGAGTTTGGTATTCGATAGTAAAGGTCAGACATAGCAGAATTCTATTCTAACAAGAGGATTAAACATAAAATGTGTTTTCCTCGCGATTAGAACGCGGAATCCAGGACAGATGCAGCACTCGCAAACCAGTTACCATCGGCAGTGTTTGCATAGTTTCTGTAGAAGCTTGTATCTCGTAATTGATGAGCCTCTACATCCCGGTGCAAACGCGCTAAATCCATTAGAAATTTCTCGCGAAGTGTTCGAACAGCGCTAACCGGAGTTCATCGTGTTAAGCAACCGCTCAACCGGGTTTGACTGACCTGCAACGAGTTTTGCGCGCAAAATCCCGATGGACTCTAACGGTTCAAGCACCCACGCGCGATTAATGCGGGCAATTTAGTGAGAGAACTCGCGGCGATGCGTCAGACGTCGCCGCATGACGGATCGCACTACGCTGTGTTGCGCTGCATTGAATTGCGCTGCGCTGTGCATCGCACTTGTACGTTGTAGCCAGGAAGGAACGCGAATGTAAATGTCTGCCCGTCGGGGATCCAATCGATTGCAGCTGATCCACAGACTGGTAACAAGTCGTGAAAACTCGCGTTACACCTGGCACTGTTTCCGTTCGACCAGGATAGTCTGCGGCTGCGGACCAATAAATACAGGGTGCTCCACAATTATTTTAACAGCCAAACATGAGGGGTAGCTGAGGTCATTTGAAGTAACTTTTTCCTTTGCGAAAATGCAATCCGCGGCTTTGTTTACGAGTTATTAACGAAAAACACTGACCAATGAGAGGTGACGGCGCGAAGTTTGAGAGCCCGCAGCACGTGGCTTTGGCAGAAAGTCGCGTCAGATTCGGGCGGCGTTCGAAATATCGATCAAGTCACGAAGCGTGAACTTTCCGGATTTTTTTTCTACGTAACAGTGATATTTTGAAGAAAAACGCTGTTCACCTTTACTTTAGAACGTCTGAAGAATATTTACTAATTTCTGGTGTGCATGGCATCTCGTGTATACCATATGAAATATTTATGCGAGGTGTACAGTGAAGATTGACGATTACTCACTAACCTTAATTAATTAATTTTGTCGCAATTTTTATCAATGAACTTTAGTCCCATCAAAGTACTGAATAACTTTTATTCGAAATATTTTTTTGTCAGATTGGCCTAAATGCCTAAAAAATCGTGGCGACCGTTACGGTGAACACCCTATATATGTTCCAAATAAAGTTTAATATTTTTGTTACTTTCGTAACTATCGTCGAGATTATTTTAAAATCTCCCCACCGACCCGAATCCCTGTATGCCACATGTATCTGAGATTATTAGTTACAGTAGTTACAGCGGTTTTCTTATGCTTCAAGGATATTGTTCCGTTCTCGTAGAACGTTTCATGCCAGTACAACTATCCGCATTTTTCAACCCATAAAACAAGTAATCAGACACTCCACAGCACATCTGCGCCGCACATTTGCTCCGGCACGGAAGAACAAATTCCGTCGAGTTTTCGTCGACCAGGTTTACGACACGGATTCGACAATAGGATAAAGACCTTTTTTACGTCTGGCGACCATCCGGCCTCCAAAACTAATTTTCGGCTATTCCACCAATCATAACGTGTCGTAAACCTAGGATTTCCGAAGGGTCATCTCGAGCCGAGTGCGTAACACGGTACTCGAGGCTACCGTGAGTTGACCTGGAGGAATTTCCGTTGTGTCGTCGAAGGCGGCGGAAACCCTTCGACCGTGTCATAAAACAATCACGTCCTCTCCGAGACCAGTCGCTCTCGGGGAGTTGCTAAAATTTAAAAGGGCACTGATTGGACAAACATAACTTTCGGCAAAAACCAATCAGTGCACGTCTCTATCCGGGAAGGGGGAGCTTCACAAAGAAGCTTCCTCAATAAAAAGGCCGGTACATCGCGAGGCGCGGATAGTCTTCAACAATCATTCGACACCACACAGACCGAAAACACTCCATGTACTATAACTAGTCTTCTAAATTAAAGTCGTTATTTCTGTTAAAAAGTGCAACAGTCAATACCCTTCACTACCAGCTCTGTTACTTTAAGTGGGCACAGAGCATCGCGAACCACATTGTCAAATTAGAGTCGGGAATTTACAACCCCCGTAGACCGAACAACGGTCGCAGTGTCGGTGCGCGAACAACAGATATTCCAAGGTATCAATAAAATATGGGAAGCGGGTAAAATGTTCCAACTGACTCCGACCCCGGATCGGTTGTAACACAGTATGGGGTCCACAGTAATACAAATTCAATATTGGAAAATTAAGATATTTAATGAATTACATTGCAATAGTGCATGCAAAAAGACAATGTGTTCTGATACATACAAAAATGAAAAATAAAAAATACAAAATGAAAGGTTATATCTTTTTTCCATTTTGAAACAACGGTAATTATGGCAAATACGTAAATCGTTTCGTTCGGGACATTCTTTATGTGCCCAGCCATCACAGCCACAACATCGGACCCATTCTTCAATTTTGCTTGTGCTATAAGGTACCTGGACCTCTTCGTATGTTTTTATACCCATGCTTCCTTTATTGGTTTCTCTGATTTTTTTACGAGGCATTCTAAAAGTATCATTACGATATTAAATTGTAGCAATTGTAAATTTATAAATAAATAAATAAATAAATATAGGTACTCTTATTTAAATTACAAGTTGTTTCATTACTAATATTATTGAATTACAAAGTGTTAATATAATACGAACTGAAAGAAGTAGAATTACTAGTCCATGAACAGGCACCATCGACTCATTTTTGTTCAGATCCAGTTTTGTTCTAATACCAGGTAAATTACTTGCAAAAAGAATTTGCGAGCTAGTGTGAAAGGTGATGATGGGTCGGGAATGATATGGGATTGTATGAGTGCAAAGGGATTGAGCAATTTGCACATAATTGACGATATTATGGATACATTTGTTCATCTAAGTATACTTAAAGATAGCTTAAATGTTAGTGCTAAGTTCGGAATTTTGATACAACTTCTACCAACATTCTTACACGAATCGTGTTTAGTACAACAATGGCTTATCTATAATATTCCCCATGTGACAGCAACACCATTTCAGTCTTCGGATCTCAATCTAGTTGTACATCTGTGGGAAGAATTCGACCGAAAAATTAGAATTACGCCGATTTTGAACCGAGAAGAATTAAAAAAAATATCTTAAATCTGACTAGGAGGATATAAGCAATGAAATTACTTCCAACTTAGTGCAATCAATGCAGCGACGATTACAAACTGTAATGCAAGCAAAAGGTAACCCTACGAAGTATTAATAATCTTTAAATTCGTATTATAATTAAGTATACGAAGACTTTTGTGACCCGAGATCCCTTGAAGAAAGAAGGTCCGTTTTTATTTACTCCTATATAGTTTTGAAGATGAAGAAATATTCTTTAACTATATGTAAACACATTCCAAAGAAACGATATGTAAATACTAATAAAATTGGATTAAACAAATTTCGTTCTGGTGCACGAACATTTTTTTGGGCAACTGTAGCTACACGAAATAAAACAAAAAGTATACTATACAATATAGAATTTTCATAACGAGACCCAATCAAGAATATTTATGCAATTTGAACCGTTTGCACTCTGACGACGAGTCTCATTCATCACGCTATTCTTTGCATTAACATCATCTTAATTTACAGTAATTCTAACCTTGGTTCTTACATCTTGTGCTACTATTAGGTCTACCGGAAAGTTCTGTCCGATAATGTCATTGCAAATTTCGATAGGTATGCACATGTTCATTTGAGACATATATTTTTGAAAAATGTTACTCACAAATTGCCATCACGCTGGCAAGAGGTCATAAGTAACGACGAAAATTATATTGTACAATAAATATTACTAAATTTATGAAAAATCTATTATTTCCTTTCACATTTCTTAAACGGGCAGAACTTTCCGGTAGACCTAATGTAGTATCGTAATTTATTAGAGGTATATATATATGTTTAGGACGAGGAGGAGTGTAAGGCTTAAGACCGTAGTTCTAAGACGTTGTGTTTAGGGTAGGCAATAAAAAGAGAAACGTTGGCGAAGGCCGGGACAGATGGAAAAAACCCTTGGCGACGGAGACCCGGCGGATGCGATCGCCACGTTTTGAGAAAAAGGCAAGCAGAGTGTGTTCGAGAGTCGTTGAGTGAGGAGCGTTACGAGTCGTAGAGTTAAGCGAGTAGTTATAATCTTAGTTGTAGATATGGTACGCGATAGTCTCTGTCTTCATCAGGCTCAGTCCTTTCCTAGTCTCTACAGATTCAATATTGTTTCAATATTGAGCAAATTTCTACACTAATATTTATATTACAGAAGCGATCTAATTGGAATTCTACAGATGTGGTAAAATAAGTATCAAAACTGTATCCTGTAGCTATTATTACTACAAGACTGATTGATAAAAACAAAAGACGTTATAAAAAACGGTATTATTGCTCGATATGCTCTGTTTTGGTAAAGTAATATCATAACAATATAAAAAAATAAGCGTAATCAGTCAATATTGACGTGGCATTGTAACGTTTTGATTAATTAAGTTATTTTAAATTTGACTATGAATATGTAAAATCTTATTTTATTTTTCTTTAAATGTGGCTCCCATATTGAAAGAAAGTTTGGATTGCAAAGGATTAAAGAAAACTCTAACATTCCTTGAATGTAAATGTAAATTCTCCTTAATTGACCCTCAGCTTGTACGCAAAAATGGACAATTTGGGAAGCGGAGATACGATTATTTTATAGTTGTCGACAATCGACAACTATAAAAACAAGTCGCAAGACTCGAATGATCGTACCTCCTCTTCCCAAATTATCCATTTTTCTTTCCAAGCTGAAGGTCAATCAGGGAGAATCTACTGTATATCAGCTAATATCACAACCCACCGAGGCACCGATACGAAATAACAGCAATCTGCAGGTTCTATTAGAAGACGAAGCAGCACCGCCTATCACCAGTCAAATAAAATAAATCCAGAATAACTAACCACACCCTGCACGAGCGGGATCAAGCATTTTTTCCAATTACCCAGCATTTTACAGAACGGTCACTTACAATTCAGAGATAAGAGAGTCAAGCGGTACGGTAAGCTACGAGAGTACCAATTAGAAATAGCGGCTTCGGTACCGGAGGCATACTGGGCTTTGAAAATCCTCGGTGCTCGATAATCCCTCCGTCGCGTCGAACGGTCGGCCCCAAGATCGGGAGCCGAGTAAGCCGATCGCTCGATTTGCTGATCGCCGTCGATCCTCTAGCGGAGGATCCTGCGCGTCATTTCCGTAATGTAGTTCCCAATAAACAAAGTTCCCCGAGAGGAAAACTTAGCGAACGAGCGTTCGTTACACCGGCGCAACAGGAACGCTCGCGTTCGAATGGCTGGCAGACACGAGAGCCAGGCCGGAGGACCGAGTCCATAGTGGCGAACACCTCGGGACGAGATTGAACCGTGAACCGGTGCTCGCGGTCTAATCTCGTTTAACCGGTGCCTGGCCCGTTTTGCATCGGTACGGGTTTGCATACCGAAGTTAAGCTTTCGCAAGGAGAACGATCCAACCGACCGACTACAGTTAGCGAAACAGGGAAAGTTCGCCGCGTGAGAACATGGAAAAGGAACCGGCGCTGCCTGCCAGCAGAACGCTTCCCTGCTAGATGCCAGCCAGTAGATTATCCCTGTCCGCGGCCCCGACCAGACGGTAGTCATGGCCCCAGACCCGGCAGAGTAAAGCACACACGTAATTGACCATAACTCAAGGAAATGAAGCGGCGAACGGTACCGAACATCTATATTCCGCTGCTGCGAGGAACATCGGGCGAGTTAACCTTCGGCCTAGATGTGCGGAGCCGCGCCGACGACCATGCAGAATGCAGAATGCCGAATACGCTTGGCAGCGGCGCGATGCGCCCTCTTCGAGGGCCGAGTTCTTCGGAGTCGACCGATCACGATTACCTCTTCCAGCGAACAAGGATGCTGCCCGCGAACAATACGCTCGAAATCGTGCACGGGCAGACGTTTGATGGATCGAATTATGGCGACCCTCTTTCTTTCGGACAGCTAGATAGCTGTTCGCGCGACTTTAGCTAGGATCTAGTACGGAACATTTCGAATGTAATAATGAGGTCATCGTTGGGATGCAGACTCTACAGGGGTTGAAATTATGGCGATCTAGTTTCTATCGATTAGCAAGACGATGCTCGTTTACCTGTTCGCAGGGGAGACCAAGGACGGTTGTAACACTTTGATTTTAAAACACGATTACGCATAAAGTATTTCATTTACAACGACAATTATTGTACGTATCTTTTCACCTACCTGTCTGAGATTATTCAGTTACGGTGGTTTTGTTGCGCATTAAGGAGTACTCAAGTTATTAATAAAATATAGGTAGCGGGTAAAATGTTACAACTGACCCCGACCCCAGGGATTAAAAAGGATTCGAAAATAGTTGTTTCAAACTGTTATACGTCGGTTCTGACTGAAACAGTTATGGAGAACTAATAAAGTATCATAACAGTTATGAGGTATATCGGTTCTGACTTACATCGATTTCGGTTTCGGTTTTTAAGAACCGATATTATATCGATTCTGTAACTGTTACCTTCCGGTTCTGGATTTCGCTTATATTCCGAATTTAATGCTTTACGTTTTTTTTTTACACAATATACATACAATATACATTTTATTTCTACAATAGCCAAATATTTATGCATAAGTTTTAAATTGCTTATAAATATATGTGTATTATACGTGTGGTAACTTATAATTAGACGGCGGATTTTATTCATTTATAAGAAAAATGTATAGATGAAACATAGAATAGTGATGAAATTGGAAGAAAGTAAAAATGTGAATGCGATAATTACAAATTATTATAATTATTTAAGAAAGAAACAAGATTACACTTGGCTCCTATATCTTACAATTGCTTTCGGTCAATTTATGGTAGAGTCATGGGTTTGAAGGCACCTCAAAGTTATACGGATATTTTATGGGGCGCATTCGTTGACGCACGTTTAGAGGCGCAGCTTGTCAGTGAGCCAAAGGATTTCAGAACCCATACTCCTAATCCCCAAAGGAAATACAATGTATTTGTTACGTGAAATAGAATTAGAACAGAAATCTATAATCGAAGCTCAGAACCAAAAAATAATAGTTATAGAACGAATATAATAACGGTTATGTAGAACCGAAATCGATATAAGCCAGAATCGATATACATGTGTAATATGTATATCATATCAGTTGTGAGAATATTTCGGTTCTCCATAACCGTTTCAAGAACCAGAACCTATATCATTTTCAATCTCTGGTTCTAACACAGCATGGCATTGTTTGTGTGCCCACTTATTACAGCCACAACATTGGAATCATTTTTCATTAAATTTGATTGTGCTATAAGGTTCCTAGCCATCTTCGTATATTTTTATATATCCATGGTTCCTTCAACAGTTTAATTGAAAGTTTTATTATGATATCAAATTATAGCAATCTGAAATTCATTAGTTAGAAAGACGTAGAAATCTCTTGCAATTGACCCCGACTGTCGGTGTTGCAATTGCGCCTTTAATTGCACTTTCAAACTTTAATTATAAATTGTCATTAATAACATGCTTATTAATGCAAAATAACTATCAATATTTCTTCAGGACATGTGAAACTAGAAATTTAATTTGAAAGTTTTATAGTTACCGATTGTTAATAACCATAAAAAAGAGTCTCAAGGCTCGAATAATCGTATTTCCTCTTCCCAAATTATCTACGTTTGTGTGCAAACTGAGGGTCAATTAGGGAGAACTTCATATTTACTTAAGTATGTTAGACAAGTGTATTCCAAATGTCATTTCACATTATATTGGGTTGGCAACTAAGTAATTGCCGATTTGTTCAATGAAATAAAAATCTTTTTTTACTTGGAATGAAGTTTAATCTGTAATGTATTTTCCACTTTGTTCGATGACCTTTTGCCATCTCTCTGACAACTTGAAAATTCCACGCTCGTAGAAAGTCCGATCCTTTTCGGCCAAAAACTGAGTTAAGTGAGATTTTACAGTGTCATCATCGTTAAAAGTTTTACCACGAAGGAAGTTGTCCAGTGATCGAAATAAGTGGTAATCCGATGGCGCCAACCAATATGCATCAATTTTTGCCGAGTGGACAAAGACGTGTGCGGCCTAGCATTGTCCTGCTGGAAAATGACACCTTTACGATTGACCAATTCTGGTCGCTTTCCCTTGTCCGCTGCATTCAATTTGTCCAGTTGCTAACATTCACGGATAATAAAAAATAACATAATAATAATAATAATAATTTTATAATATAACATTTACGGATATCATAAAAATGGGAGTGAGAGACATCTATAACTGAAATCGGCAATTACTTAGTTGCCAACCCAATGTATCTGACCTATACAATAATATCTATCGCATATTTTGAAATAATTAATGTGTTACAACCGCTCCCATGTTATAACCGTCATCGGTCTATCTTATGATCTAGAGTAGAAAATTACAGTACTCTGTGAGAACTTCTTTTACGCTCTATTAAATGTCTTATCTCAGTCTGGAAGTGATTGAATTATGGCGATATCTTTTCCTAGAGCCAGCAAGACGATGATCGTCTCGCTTTGGATCTCAAGATGATAATCTAGCGGAGGATGGGAATTTTCGAAATGAATAACGGGGTCATTGTAAATAATGAAACAATGTAAGCAATGAATAAACAGCTAACTCTTGGGAACTTGGAATACTGCGGGCATTACCGAATGTCATATCTGAACTTGGAAGGGTTCTAAATAACAAAGAGCAAATACTTCTGTCGCAGTCGATCTTTGGAGCGATCGCCGCAGTTAGGCGACGGGCCGTGTGCAGTGTTTCATGTTATAATCCACTGTCTTTATTTCGTCACTTTGTGTCCCATACTGCTATTCTGGTTCTCATAAAGTAATCTATGAAAATTCAAATTTTCATAAATCAATCTAAGGATCATCGAAGTCAACTATAAATTCCCGTGATCATCTAAACCGCCCATTCGTGGTTACAGTATGAAGCGAACGATTCATTCAACATTGGTCAGTGAAGTGTCATTAGGGATCGTACCGAGCATTGAAGATTTCATTAAATTCAATTGCACTTAAAGCTTCTGCCTAATCCAACATTATTACTGACGGGATCCAGGTCATCCTTAGAGGTCCTGAGAAATGTTCGATACTTGTCCCTAGACCCGAATGGTCCCGAAAAGCTACTAAGCTCAGGATTAGTATAGTCATTACGTTAATAGCAATTCGTAAATTTCTGGGAAAGCTGCACTCACGAAAATCTCAGACATATACTGAACTGTCGAATTATTTGATTGAATATTTTGTCACCATTTCAGTTTTATAACATTGTTTAATATTTTTATTGTGTGACAAGAAATCAGTTTAATTTATACTGTAATTTCTATGGCAATGTCTGCTAATTTAAATTCGCATTCACACAATTTATACACAGTGCCCTTAGGTTTTTCGGCGAAACAGTATCAACATGCTCTATGGATAAAAATAAGAAGAAAATGTCATGAAAACACAGGCTGAGGAATGCTTTAGTAACAAATTATAAGAGAAATACGAAAGAACAACGGACTAATCGGGAATATATATCTACATACGTTAGCTGCATTTCGAAGTGTCGCTCGATTTTGACATCTGTGAAAAATTGAACGGATTAGTAAACATAACTTGGGTAAGTAAATGCAGATAAGAGAAATGCCACTAACATATTTCTACATCGAAGGAAAATCAATCCGTTGTTACTTCCTACTTTTTCTTGCGATTTTTTTAATAGAGCATAATTTAGCCTATGTGTATTTTATACGACATAAGACATAAACTGGGACACCCTGTATATGACAAGTGCTACTGAATCTTCATTTTCTAACGTCTCAGTTAATGAGAAGAAATTTGTTGAAGCCGTAGAATCATTCTTCTGTTCGATGTAGTATAGGCAAACGCATACTCCTCCTTCTTCAACAATAAATAATTAACGAACTTTCTGAAGACGGATAACTTTCGATGGTAGCGCAAGACGAATGAAGAGTCATTTCGTTGCTTATTAAAGTTTTTATTGCAAATTAATGTCGGAAAGGAATTGTATATGAAAACTCATTTTGAAGCACATATACAGTGACTCGCATTAATATTCGGACACGATATTATTAGCAAAATTATTGCTCCTTTTTATTGTTTATAATAGTATTATTGAATCAATTGTTTTCTCATATAATAAAGCACTTCTTAAAGTAAGTAGAGACATAAATTTGGTTTATTTATTGCACATGTTCTTTTGTACAATAAGCGATAAACAAGATTGTGACAAAATTTAACGTCGAAAAAATATTCGGACAGTGAATGAATTACATTAATTTTATATAAAATGAAAATCTTTTTAATCATGTTATCATAATATTAATATTTTGTCGGTTGACCCTTTTGTTTTATTACTTCGTGTAATCGCTTGGGCATGTTACAGATGACTTTATTTAAATAATCCGGCGAAATCCGTTTCCATTCGTCTAACAAACGTTGTTTTATCTCTGTTGTTGTCTTTGTAGGTATTGCACGAATTTTGCGGTCCAATTGATCCCATAAATTTTCAATCGTATCTAAATTAGGCGATTGAGGAGGAAAATGCAGTACTTTTGGACAATTGTATAATAACTATACCTGTACAATTCTGTCCACGTGTTTAGGATCGTTGTCCTGATAAAACTTAAAACTGTACGTATACCCATACTTATAGCACTTGTAATTAAATTTTTGTTTTAAATGTCCAAATACTTCATTTTGTCCAAAATACCATCGATAAAACTAGTTCACCTACACTTACAGGCGAGATACAACCCCCCACACTATTACACTCCTACCACCGTATTTCACTGTCGGTCTTAAATTTGAAATGTTTAATTCTGTATTTACTTTACGCCACACCATTTGTTGACTGTCGGATCCGTAAAGATTAAATTTGCTTTCATCCGAAAATATTACATCATTCCACCACCAGTTGTCTTTGTAAAAATATTCTTTTACAAAGCTCAATCTTTTCTTGCGATTTGCTTCATTTATGTATGATTTTCTACGAGGAACTTTTCCGTTGTAACCATAAGTTTTTAATACCCGTCGTACTGTGCCCGGGTGTACCTTCTTCCCAGATTCTACGAACAACTTCTTTGTTAATTTTGTAGCACTTTGTCTAGAAGTTTTCTTTATTTTTCTTATTACCTTGCGTTGGTCGCGAGAGTCTAATAATTTTGGACGACCTTTCTGAGGGATTAAATCGATTCAATCCTCCTGAATGTACCGACGTGTAATATCTGCCACACTACTCTTGCTTATATTTAATAATTTGTCTATACCTCTATACGATTTTCCCTTTTCCTTGTGATAAATAACCAATTGTCGGATTTCAAACAACGTATTTCTTCCTTTTCATCCCATTTTCACAAGTAAAGCGTCTGATATCACCAATAATTTCTGTGGTACCGAGTTCTCACAACGAATTTTTATTTGTTTATAAAATTTGTTTATAAACAATGTGTGTTACGCGTCGTCAATGTAGTACAGTATTTTACTCTGGCATCTAAGATGTTGTGTTCGAATATTTTTGCGACATTAAATTTTGTCACAATCTTGTTTATCGCTTATTATACAAAAGAACATGCGCAGTAAATAAAGAAAATTTATGTCTCTACTTACTTTAAGAAGTTTTAGCACTGAAGGGAAGGTTAGCGAATCGGAGAGCGTGTTTGAGGTTACTATTAATGCAGTTTATTGAATTGCTATCGATGAGCGCGGGCGCGACTAGCGTGGTGTCGTAGCACTAGCAACTTAGGACAGACTGAGCTTTTGGAGTTGCGCGTTTGTCTCTTTTATAGTGGAAGAGAAGAAAGGAATAGATGGGCTTTCGTAGGAAGGGAGAAAGTTGGGAAAGTCCCGTGCGGGTCGAGGTGTCCAGATGTGAGGAGAATTGTTTTATTAGGGGTGCGTGATTTTTAGGGAATTTTGAGGATTAGGAACGGTACTTGTTTTATTGCTAGCGGCCGCGCTCAGGTAGAGGGATGCGACGCCACAAAGTGCTTTATTATATGAGAAAACAATTGATTCAATAATACTATCATAAACGATAAAAAGGAGCAATAATTTTTCTAATAATATCGTGTCCGAATATTAATGCGAGTCACTGTACTCTATTGCCTTTTAGTTCTCTGTACATCTAATACATAAAGTGAGTGTATTTTTTGTATGCTTCTTACGAATAAATTTATTTCATTTTATTGATACACTGAATTCCAGACCGTTCTATTACTAACGAGTCAAACTGCATTCGTCGTACAAGGGTTAAATATAATATTCTCCAAGCTGGTTTCTTAACAAGAGATTTAGTAGTAGTATGGATAATATTTGAACGATGAATTTCTTCTCAATCGAGGAATAATTTAAAAAATAGTTTGTCGCAGGGGTTACTGCGACGGTTTATATAAAATAATCCGAGAGAGTTTTTTTGGTTTTTATATAACGAGAACTTTAATATAACTTGTAACAAAAGGCGATAGGGTACAGTGTGTAAAAGAGAAAGGTAAGCGAGTGACGGATGAGATAGAAATACGGACACGTCGAGAGTCGGAGGAAAACTAGCTAACTAACTTCTCCCGGTCGAGAGGTCCTCGTATTTATTGGGGAGAGCGTATTGAAATTGGTAAGGGAAAGTCCTTGGGAAGGGCGAAGGCCTTTCCCGAAGATTTTCCGACCGGGGTGATCCGGAACCTAAGGTCCGAAGCTGTGTCCCAACGTTTTTATTGTTTTATGGCGGTGTGTACGCCTTGCGTCGGGAAAACCCGAAAAAGGCATCTGCACACCCCGCTTTTGGAGGACGTGGCTTTTTATGTCTGGTCCGCCACAATAGTTTCATATATATTTTAAATACGTAGGTCGCATTCTCGCATTTATAACCGTGTTTAGTCGATGCTCAGAAATAAACAACAATGCAAGCAAAGCAAAATGTCGAAATTATGAGACGGCGTCTTTGAATATAGAATCTTAAACAAGTAGGCGATCAATTAGGCAGCAAGATATAAAAAATTATTCCACGATAAGGAAACACTGGAGACGATTCTTGGGAGAAACAATCGACCACTTCCGAACTGCCCATTGCAATATTACAGCGTACAAATTTGTAACACCGGGGTTCGGCTCGGTGGGGAGATTTCTAAATAATCTCGACGATAGATACGAAAGTAACAAAAATATAATCGTTATTTGATCGGTTCTAACAATGAGAAAGGAAAATAAAAGTCTTTGGTTTATCAATATTGTTGGGGCGTCACAGCGTCGTCAATAATAGCGACGAATTATGACGCTATATTTGTGGACTGTATCAAATAAAGAACCGGATTCTGCCTGCTATTTTGTATTGAGCCCCTGACTACAGTACACCCTTGGTCAGGATGTCTTGATGCTACGACTTCTATTACAACTCTGAAGCTCTATCAGAGAATACCCTCGCTCGTAGCAGACTACCATCCCTCCAACGCACCTACACTATTCGCCGATTGGTCCTACCCGATTTTGGCAATAGCCAATCAGCTGGTCCGTTTCAAAGCAGACGGCCGGAAGGCCCCGGCAAAGACAGGAAAGTTCCTCCAGGCATGACCGTCATAAATCAATGTCAGGCTGACCCTTCGGAACCTTTCCTTCTTTATAACTAGTCCCGGCCATCGAGACCGAGAGAAACGATTTCCCAAAAAACCTGGGCTCGAAAAACAGCCGGTTATGCACGTCCGTGTCATAAAGACATTAGTGCTGTGCACTAACAAATATAGTGTTGGGAATCACTCCGTTTCTCTCTCGCGTCGCGACATTTTATATTTACAATAAAGAATATAAACTATAACACAACGCGATACGATTATATTTCAGATCTTTCAATTTGAAATATTGCTCGTTCGATGGTCCGATTTCGACTCTTCGACTGTCCGTTGATAATACTCTTCCGTGGCAACCCCTATCTTCTATTATTTTTTAAGGAGTTGTTCACAACAGGGCAGTTTCACATTAACAATAGCTACCTTTATAATAAAAGTAGAATCTGGAAAAGAGCCTTCGGTGACTCAGGGAACTTTCACTTGTACGTATTTCACAGTCGGTGGTAGCGGTGCTCCAGCCTCGTGTCACTTTCGATCGCCGCGAGATCCCTACTCGATCGCCTCTGCTTCGCGATCGGTTACATGGAACGAACCAGACGAGTGTCAATATAGCCGCGAGTTTAGGAAAGGAAAGTGGGAAAGTTTATTGGTCCAGTGACCGCTGATGCAGCGTGATCATCCTTGGTCGTGTGGACCGCCTTCGTCCCCGCCGAGCCTCGTTCATCATCTCGGCGCTTGGGGCTGGCGCCGTTCGTCGTATTTCGCCAAATAGTTCTCGACAGACTTTCTCGAACAAGTTGTGGAATTCCATCTTTTCTAATGAGCTCCTGCTCATTGCTTGCCTCCTTATATAGGTTATTTAGAGAAGCTCCTGGTGAGACCCGGTCCTGTGATTGGCCCTTAGTCGTGTGGTGGGGAAACGGTGTTTCGGCGGCTCGACTTGCGGCGACTTCCGGGTTCGGCCGCTGGTATAGCCAAAGATCCCCGACATGGATTCCGCGGGTCAGTTTTCCGCCTGGTCTCAGCAGATCGGCGCAGGGCGCTGAACACAGGCAGAAAGGCGGGTAGGATACGGCTTGCCGGGTCCTATTCTGCTGATTCCTTAAGTGCTAGGCGTTGTAGAGTAGCGACTACACGATCCCGAAGCGCTAGCCGACCAGTGCTGGAGATGCGGTGTCTCTGAACATGGTAGTAGCGTTGCTACGACAGGTCTTACCAGTCGGCCTTCTAAATACTGGTACCTCGGGTGTCGGCGTGCCCACGAGGTCCCGGTCATCTGGCCCGGGATACCTCGGGCCGGCAGTGGGTAGGTCCATCGAGGGGGCAGTGGTAAATGGCTAAAGCTGGCCAGAGGCTCCTTCCCTTCCTCTCCTTACCTCTTCCCTCCCTCCTCGTTATGTCCCACCTTAAAGTTGTTGGGGGCCTCGACGGGTGAGCTGCGGTATTCAGCTCGGGAACCGACCTGCTGAGCCGGTAGAGCATAGAAAGGGCTCGGCACCACCAGTTGTCTGCTGACGAGAGTCCGCGTCCTCGTAGTAACTGGTAGCTCCTGCATGGCTTGGCATGTGGGAGCGCGCTTATTGAGCGTATCTCAATTCCGCGCCCATGGGGGCCGTGTGGATAAGCCTTTGGGCAGGTGCTGCACGTAAAATCACTAGAGACTATGGTCTCAGCAGATCGAAAACGACCGGAGTGATTCGTTGTCGTGCCTCGAACGGCCCATCACACTTCGCTGCCAGTTTTGCATTCTATCCTTTGGCGCGATTTGAAGGACATATTCGCCGATTCGAGATATCCAACTTCGCCGAGCGCGATCGTAGTGTCGCTGCAGTCGCTGGAAACTGCGCGCAAGGTTTGCTCGCGCCATCTCGATTGCCTCGGTGATCCGTCGCAGCCGAGCCTCGGAGTCAGTGGTCGTCGTGGTGTCCCTTGCTCAGCGGAGTCTACCTGGTGGACGTAGTTTCCGTCCATGATTAAGGTACGCCGGTGAATATCTGCTCGAAGAGTGCAGTGCGGTGTTATACGCGAACGTGATCTCCGTAAGATGGCGGTCCCACTCCTGATGCTTTTTCCCGGAGTACTAACTAATCATTGTCTTGATAACTTTGTTAGTCCTCTCGACGGGATTGCATTGAGGAGTGTACGGGGGACTTCGACGATGCTCGATTCCACAATCCTGCAGTATCCGTTCCATTTCTTTGGCAATGAATTGCCGTCCGTTATCGCTGACAATCGTTTGCGGGCATCCGTGACGGAAGACGATTGGTTCGTAGATGGCCCGTGCAACAGCAGTTCATGTGGCTCACCATAGAGGGCGCAGTTCTACCAGCTTCGTGAACCGGTCCTGCATTACCAACAGTGTCGTATTGCCCGCCGCGGAACGCGGCAAATGTCCCACTAAGTCCACGGAAACCATTTCAGCAAGTCTGTTGTACAAGAGTTACGTGCATTTTTCCAGCCGGTACTTGCTGCTCTGCCTTATGCTTCTGACAGCTCTCGCAGCTCCGTACGTATTAGGTGCCGTCTGCCATCATTCCAGACCAGTAATACGAGGGTGGTCCTAGAAGTATCCGACCTGAGGTATAGATGGCGGTTATTGTTTTAAAAAAATTACTATGGTCGAAAATACCAACCTTACAAAGCTTAAGTTTCAAGTTTAAAGACGCTACAATGTTTAGTATTTGTTTGACAACCATTAATAATGAACGCTCTCGGTGAATTTGTAAACATAGAAAAAAATTGGTCATCGTTACGTGATAGAATATCTTCATTTGAAAGGTCTCAGTCCAAGTAGTATCAAAACTGAGCTACATTCTACGCTAGGTGAGTCTGCTCCTTCGTTTACAACAATAAAATATTGAGGGGCAGAATTTAAACGAGGCCGTACGAGCTGCCAAGACGTACGCCGCAGTGGTCGATTAAATGAAGTGATCACACCGGAAATGGCGAAGAAAATCCACGAAACGGTATTGGACGATCGTCGACTGAAAGTGTGCGGGCTTGCGGACATAGTAGGCATTTCAAAAAATATTGTACATCGCACATTGACCGAAAATTTTGATATGAGAAAGCTGTGCGCAAGATGGGTGCCGCGTTTGCTCACAATGGAACAAAAACAGCGTCGCGAGGATGTTTCAATCGAGTGTTTGGCGATGTTTTACAGGAATAAAGTCGACTTTTTGGGTCGATTCTTAACCATGGATATGTAACGCACGGAGAATCTTCCTACGAATTTTTTATATTCCTTCCTGAAGGCATACGCCAGGCTGGCGCCAGCCAGCCGGGGGTTCATTTGTATATCGCGAGTCGAGTAGCTCCAAGGGGGTACGACGACGAACGTTTTTGGAATCGGACCACATAGGAACACCCCCACTACCATTTTTCCAGAGAAAATCTGACTATATAAAGGGCCCAAACGCGATCGGGAATCGGGCTAGTTTCGAGTCATTCGTCGACGTGGAAACGCTAGTGAAATCGAGTTTCAATTCTCCTTCGAACAATCTAATTGGTAATTAGATATCAAGTCAGAGAAGCCCCCCGCCGACTCAGTGCGAAAAGCTGAGAACGCGTTAGAGTCCGCGAACAATTACATACATTTATACAACCCAAAACGAGTAATAAATTAGCTTTTACCAGTTTCTTTGGTTACAAGTGTGGCGTCGCATCGTCCCATTCGTCCCATGATGCGAAGAGTACCTAAAAACATAGGAAAGTCCGCGCAGGCGGTACAGGCTTTTCACGTATCGACAGCGGCTCGAAACGGTTCGCGACACGTCCACGATACCCCCTCAGGCTACACGTCTCGCACGCGGCTGGTTTCGCAATCGGAATTTTTCACTTGTAGTGCCCCTAATCTCAGGCTAACCTCCCTACACGCGGTCGTCTCGCGGCGAATTCTTGCGCTCACAATACCCCTTGCACCGGGCTACCCATCTCACACGCGGTCTGTCTTGCGGCAAACTCTCGCGATCGCAATATCTTCCTGAACGAGGCTACCCGTCTTACACGCGGACCCTTTCGCGACAAATTCCCATATTTCGAGCACGCACGCGTGTAGTTCGATTTCCTACGGAAATTCTTGCTACCAGTCGCGTGCGAACCGTCGAAGAGTACAGACGTGTATAAACAGCGATCCTCGAGTGTAAACATATATACGCCTACGCATACGCCTACTTTCTCCGGGACGAATTACCTTTTCCTTTGATCCCTAAAAAACATTTATTGACGGGGAATCTTCGGCTCAGCGAGACAGATTAACAGTCCTTCAACGAACGACGTGCAATCGACAAACGGTCACGTTCGTTAGACTTTCAATTTCGTAGAGCCATAGCCTTCTTCATTGCAGTTTCTAAGTTTATGATTTTTTCGAGCCGTCTTCTTTCCGGCAATATAGTCATTTCTGCACTTTCGAATAATGCACACCTTCATCGGCAGCATTTTTTATAACAGGGTCGTTAGCACGCACCGCTTCGGTCGCCCGTCCAGGGTTTCTTGCTACGTCACTTTTACATCCCCTTCCATCGCGTCACTGGCCAATCAATTTCTAGTCTTCTGTCCACGAAACAGTATAAAAACTCGAAACCGATTCTTCTCTTAGTCATTTGTCAGTTGTCATTTGTCACCATGTGAGTTCATTCGTCATTTAGTCTTTAGTCATTCGTCGGTCTTCGGTCAGTCAGTGTCAGTTAAACTCAGTCATTCTCGCTCGGTCTCTAGTCCGCGACTCTGTTTCATCAGGCACGCGCTGTCCATTTCAACTAAGTTCTGAATCGCAGTCAATCTGCTTCAGTCAACTTCAGCAGACTCCAGCTCACGCTAGTCTACTACACTCAACTCTTCAACTTCAGTAGACTCCAGCTCACGCTAGTCTACTATACTCAACTCTTCAACTTCAGCAGACTCCAGCTCACGCTAGTCTACTACACTCAACTCTTCAACTTCAGTAGACTACAGCTCACGCTAGTCTACTATTCAGTTAGTCAGTCAACTCAGCTTCAGTCAACTACAGTAGATACAGGGTGTCCCAAAAATGTCTCGCAATACGGAAATGGGGGTTACCTGATGTCGTTTGAAGTAACTTTTTCCTTTGCGAAAATGCAATCCGCGGCTTTGTTTACGAGTTATTAACGAAAAACACTGACCAATGAGAGGCGAGGGCGCGAATTACAACGTAGTCGATCGATCGTGTGCAACGTGCTTTGACCGTGGAGCGTGATAGAAGAAGGAGGATTCCGCGCTGCGTTCGAATCAGGTTTCTAAAGTCCAACCCCACCTCCGAAGTAGTGGAGACCGGGCAACGACTCCCTCAATGGAGCGGATAACGGAGCTATGACGACCTCCCATCCGATTTTTTTCGGGGGAGCAACGAAAAATCGTAGCTCTGCGGACATGAAGATACATCTCACGTCTATTCATGCTAAATAATCGGTCTTCCGATATAACTTGAGACAACTCCTTTGGACAATTAACATTGAGGAGATTGTCTTTTGACACTCTGAAGATAATGGTACGGAGTAGTCTCACATAGGCTGTGTGCAGGGCTCGTCCCTCCACGGCCAACATTCATGATTATCAGTAATTTCAACTGCTGCTAAGAAAAGCAACAATCTTTACTGCGCCACGGAATCGAGACCGTCTTCCAACACGCTAGTTGGACCAACGTCGAACCCTTGGCAGTCTGTTTACCGCTGATTTTCTATCACTGACATAAGTCCAAACGGCTTCGTCCAGTCATATAGGTTAACTGCGTTTGTTAGTGCACAGCACTAATGTCTTTATGACACGGACTTGCAGAACCGGCTGTTTTTCGAGCCCAGGTTTTTTGGGAAATCGTTTCTCTCGGTCTCGATGGCCGGGACTAGTTATAAAGAAGGAAAGGTTCCGAAGGGTCAGCCTGACATTGTTTTATGACGGTCATGCCTGGAGGAACTTTCCTGTCTTTGCCGGGGCCTTGCGGCCGTCTGCTTTGAAACGGACCAGCTGATTGGCTATTGCCAAAATCGGGCAGAACCAATCGGCGAATAGTGTAGGTGCGTTGGAGGGATGGTAGTCTGCTACGAGCGAGGGTATTCTCTGATAGAGCTTCAGAGTTGTAATAGAAGTCGTAGCATCAAGACATCCTGACCAAGGGTGTACTGTAGTCAGGGGCTCAATACAAAATAGCAGGCAGAATCCGGTTCTTTATTTGATACAGTCCACAAGTATAGCGTCATAATTCGTCGCTATTATTGACGACGCTGTGACGCCCCACCAGCGTTCGAATCAATGAACAAGTCACGGAAGCGTGAACTTCCGATTCTTTTTTGCTACGTGACAGTGATAATTTTAAGAAAAACATTATTATTAAAACTCCTTATTTCAGAATGCCTGAAGAATATTTATTTACTAATTTTTAGTATGCGTGACATCTCGTGTGTACGATATGAAATTTTTATGCGAGGCGTACAGTGAAAATTAACAATAAGTAACATCGTTGAAGTACGTAAATGACATTTTAATTTAAATAATTCCGTGTTCGAACAGAATTCAACAAACGATTCATAAAGTTAAGTTAATAATAAATAATCTTACGATGGCCGACAATGTACAACAATGTAATGAAATATTCGATCTTTCACCGACGTATTTGGTATCTGTTGACATTCACCGGTGAAAGTCGACATTCTCCAATTTCGGTCATTCACGGTAACATATTGTAAGCGTAAGCGAGTAAGCGATCCTCTGATCCAGAATCGGTGCGTACTGACATTCTTCCAGGTGTTTCTCGGGTAGGGACTCGCCAGCGTGGTTATCCTAGGTGCTTCTTGGGTTCGTCGTCGGGAGGGGGAGCTGTGTCGGGAACTTCCCTAAGCCAGGTGCTTCTGGTGGGGACTCGCCAGCGTAGTTATCCTAGGTGCTTCTAGGGTACGTCGTCGGCATTAAAAAATTGGCTCTTTTCAGGGCCATACATATTAACCTAGGAAAGTTCGTCCGCAGATATTATTGATATGTGATCAATGTTTAGTGATAATGTAGTAAAAGTGACCGTTGGAATAGCCTGCCTGGAAACATCCTTCTGTTCGTCGCCGTCGGATACAGATCAGCTGTGCAATTCGTCATACATTGTTCGAGGTCAATGCACTATCCTCTAGCACACATTTCCGACCCTGTAATGGATTTACAACTAAATGGGTGAGTTTCTTATTGATAATATTCTTCATATTTCTCTATCAAACAAATCTCTTACGTCCTCTAACGCGATTATTATTTATTAAATTAGAGCTTTGCGAATCGCTCGTTGAATTGTGTTCGAACGCGGAATTATTTAAATTAAAATTTAATAAATTGACGTTTACGAACTTTGTTAATCTTCACCTTGCATAAAAATTTCATATGGTACACATGAGGTGTCATGCAAACCAGAAAATTAAAACGGCTGTCATACTTATTATTTCGGGTCCGAAAAATTAGTAAATATTTTTCAGACATTCTGAAATAAGGATGAACAGCGTTTTTCTTAAGATTATCACTGCCACGTGATAAAAAGAAATATCGAAAGTTGATATTTTTCGTGCCTTGTTCATTGATTTGAATGCTGTCAAAATCAATGGTAAGAGCACATGGCACTCGATCAATTGACCACGTTGTGTTTCGCGCCATTTCATTAATAACTCGTAAACAAAGCCGCAGATTGCATTCTCGCAAAGGAAAAAGTTACTTAGAATGATTTCAGCTACTCCACATTTCCGTAATGCAAGACATGTTTGGGACACCCTGTATATCCGAAACTTGTAAGGATTTCGAATATACGTATTAGATGCACAAACTAATTCTCGGTTTTGTTCTTAAGATAAGTATTTATTTATAAATAGTCAAATTACTTTTTAATCGTCGAAATAATCCTCATCAGTATCAATATTCTTCTGCTATTTAAACAGCAGTAAATGATCTTGAACGATTTTCGAAGACCAAAGTGTTATAGTTCAATGAATTGGCTTCGAAATGCACAATTTGTTTAATATATATATATTAAAAAGTAATTTGACTATTTATAAATAAATACCTATCTTAAGAACAAAACCGAAAATTAGTTTGTACATCTAATATGTATATTCGAAATCCTTACAAGTTTCGTATACGTCCCTACTGACCGACTTCGAGTTCGGCCAGAGTCAGACGAGCGTCGAAAAAGCGGATGATCATCTTTGCTTGTTTTTCTAGTAAAAACAAAGACAAATTTTCCGTGTTTTCAATTAATAAAAAAAAGGAGAGACCACCAGCGTTCGTCGATTTGACGATCGTATGATCTCAGTTTCTCCAACATGATTCGATCCGTCGATACGTTACATTGTAACGGTCGCTACAATAATTTATTTGCCAACAGATTCTCGCAAAGTGTCTACACTCGATATGCAGATCCATACAAAATGTTATAACAGCGAGTATCAGCGAAACCAAAAGTGATTTTGTATCCGGCCAAATAACATCGAGCCTATGACCCGTCAACGAAACCTTTTTGAATAAAATTTATTAATATGATTAACAAAAATATACTATTACAAATACAGTTTATCACTAGACTTATAATAATACTTAGTAGACATGTTCTGTTGGGTAGTCCCTGCTTAACTTAACAAGCTTAACCTACTGTTCGGTCGTGATTGGTGCAATCTTTTACAAGATTGCTTATCGGATGCGTCGTATGTTTAGATCATATTTGGTGTTAAGTTTGGTAGTTATCTTATTTTGTAGGAAAAGTTCTCGACAAAAACCTACGTCAACGAAACCGGTTTATTTTTCGCGAGTTGTTGCAGCCGATTAATAATTCTGCGATGATCGAAAACGTCGTTTGACAGGACCCACTTTGTGATACGTGACGCAGGATGTTTCAATATGTAATCGGGAACATCTACATTTATTAAATGCGACTTTGGGCAGCGCATTACAGCCTCCTCTCGGTGGCGTCCGATGATGAGATATTAATCATTCTCGATTTAATGCAGGACCGCTACCGAACCAGTTCCTGGGGGACGAAAGGACGTGCACCGAGATTATTTCGTATGAGCATTGCCAACCTAAAAGAAACATTATGCCGCGAGTTAATCAGGTCCTCGCCCCGTTGCGCGGATAAACACCTGGTTAAAAATATATGCTCCGAACGAAAGACGTAATTTATTAAGACATTTATTATGTCAGATTTCACGGCTGGACGTTGCACACGATTGCTCGGTGGACTAGGTCACTGAACGCAATCAGCCTCGGAAAGACTTTTTTTTCTGAAATACAACGAAAGAAAACGATGAAGGGATACAGTCTGGCGACGAAAGAATTAAAGTTAAGAGGATTTAAAATATAATTTATAACGATTCTATCCTAACTCGTTTTAAGTTTTTATTCTTCCTTATCGTTGGTAATATTTTACTGTTATCTTTTAGTCGGTATGTTTCTGTTACGATTATATTTACGATCAAGTATTTGCAGTAACGTTACTTTTTGTTATGAATTATATACATACAGTGACTCATTAATATTTGGACACCTTTTAAAACAGAATAACTGTTTTAAAACTGGACTAAACGACTTGAATTGTTTTTGGATGATAGAGACGCAAATCTGCTAGACAATTGCTGAAATGCTTCTTTAAATTTTGCTGTTGCTTGGAATAACAAAGGAAAATAAAGAAACTCTCATTTTTAACTTCTTTGTCTGAGCCTATAACGAAAATTTAAAAAAAAATGCGTTTTGTAGATCTCGGTAATTTATGTGCGCGCTGAAAATTTCATCGAAATCGGTTGTCCTCGACACGAGTTGTAAACAATTAACACGTTCCGTGCCAAGCCATTTTTGCCTAACTTGTCGTTCAGGCCATTTGATGTTTTGACTAAAGATTGATACATTATCACATAATATTTCATTATATCATCAGTAGATAAGTAGTGATTGCCCGAATCAACCGTTTTTATGCAGCTCTTGCTTTAAAAAAGTCAAACATTGTAATTAATAGTTATTGTGTATATAACGATTAAACAAATTTATGTGCTTTGTTCTATGCAGCATTTTTTACAATGCCTCTCATCCTTTTGGTGGAAATATATTTTATACAATCAAATTTGTCACAAAATGTATGTCTTCAGCGCTTTAAATAAATATGTCCGCGTGTACCATTTATGGTACACGTGGCCTGATGGTCAAGTTTAACGTGTACCATTTATGGTACACGTGGCACGGAACGTGTTAAAGATCGCGAAAATCACAGTTTTGCTTCGATTTTTGACACTTTCGACCAGTAACTATCAGAAATCTGCGATTTTTGAAATCTTTCAACGCTTATAGCTTGACTCTGGGCTAACCGATCTCGATCGTATTTTCAGCACGCATACAAGTTACCGAGATCTACGAGAAATTTTAAATTTTCGTTCTAGGCTCAGATAAAAAAAGTTAAAAAAAACGACAGTTTTTTTATTTTGTTTTGTCACTCTAAATAATAGCAAAATTGAGAAAAGAATTTTAGTCATTGTCTGGTAGAATAGTCCTTCTATCATATAAAAAAAATTTAAGTCGTTTAGTGTCGTTTTAAAATGGTTATTCTGTTCTAAAAGGTGCCCGAATATTAATAAGAGTTATTGTATATTATCAAGAGATAATTAATATCGACACTTACTCACAAAATTGAACGTACACTTAAGTTGGCAATGATGACTAGCGGGAAAATAAACAAAGAACGAACATTTTCAAAAGTAAAACACAATATATGCTTTATTTGGATATATTTCAAGAGTCAATTCTTTGAAAAACATTTCTAAAATCGAACTATTTATCTATATTTCACTCCGAACGTAAAAATGCTCTTATTTCGTCGTCACAAAATTGAGCGTACGGGTGATGATGTATTTAAAAGCCTGAGTTTTGTGAAACTTGTTATGTATTTTTTATTAAAATTGCGTTTAAGTTTATTACTTTCGTATAATATAAGATCTGTATACTCAAATTTTTGTAGCGATGACATAAGAATATTTTTAAATTTGGTGTTAGATATAGATAAATAATTCATTTTATCAAATTTTCTTTTATAGAATTACCTGTTGAAATTTCCAGATAAAGTATATATTGTGTTTTTACTTTTGAAAATGTCCGTTTTTGTTTATTTTCCAGCTAATCGTCATTGCCAACTTAGGTGCACGCTCAATTTTGTCAGCGACTGTACAATATTATACATTGAACACTTTCAATAAGAACCATTCTCTCTTATAATTGTGACATTTCGATATACGACTTACGAGGTGTGGTCGACAAAATAAGTTACGCAAAGGAGTGGGGGCAGGCGACACACGTGCGCGAGTCCCGCACAGCGGTGTGGCGCGTCTACCGCGTGAACGTTATAATTCTGGACTAGGATCAGACAGACGCCTTACATCGCGTCGCGAGCGTAGCTCAGAATTTTAACACGTTCCGTGCCACGTGTACCATCGATGGTACACGCTTGCATGTTTACTTAGTGAACTGAACAAATTGTTTACAAGAAATTTAGAACCGAAGAATCAATTTCCACCGCAAGAATGGGCGTTGATAAGTTTTTGTTACGTTGTTATGTGTACGAGAATTAATAATTGCACGTAATACATCAAGTTTTAGTAAAATATCAAAGTGTGAAGATTCGAGTAAAAAAAGCTCGGCACGGAACGTGTTAATGTCCACCCAGTAGACGCGCCACGTCGATGCGCGGGAGTCTCGGCGCAAGCGTCACCAATCCCACTCCTTGCGTAACTTATTGTGTTGAGCACGCTGCTTACGACGGCATACTCACACATGGGACAGCATTACCAACCACATTCACACATCGTATCCGCAGCCATACGATCGTCACGCGACAGAAACACTTTACGACGATCATCACATTACAGTTTCAAACGTGAGAAAAATATAGCTATTTTACAATCAACAATAAAATAAATTGAATTGAAACAAAAATGAAACTTTGAGTAAATCATGTAATTACATAATTTCTATCGAGTTGGAAGTTTATAATTGGAAGCCTCAATTATCCGCAGAGGTTATTATCCAAGCATCGGACAAATAAGTTTATTTTACTAGATGGTCTTTTTAATTAATTGTATAGGATCGCTATCTGAGCCTGGGATCTCACGAAACGTACATCGAAGTAGTTCAATAATTAATCGCAAGGTGGTAAGTAAATAATTACAGAAGAGGTGTAATACATATACAACAAGGATTTACGATATTAAATTGAGTGAACCAGAGCAAACCTATGTAATTAATTTTGATCGTGGTTTATTATAGCCATCTGACTTCGATGTCTGCACCAATCAACAGAATGAACGGGAGAGGTTAAAATTGCACTTCACATGGAAAGTTCTTCCTCCGAAGTATTAATTCCGTTTTTTATTACGAAGGAATGTAAATCTTGAAATCATTCTTATCATTCGAATGAGTCATGTGACTTTATCATTTTTCAAAATGTTTCGTTTCATAACGTACATATGTATAGGATGAGTCACCCCCATCATTCAAACTTAAAATGATCACTAAGAAATCGTTATTTAATCCTCGGAATGATATTACCGCAAGCAAGCTGTTCTATTACTAACAATAAATCCATACGTCCCTGACTAAAGTTCTATCATTTTTTGAAAGTTATACCTGTTTTTGAAAGTGTAACGTAAGATTTTGTTGAGACCAATGAATAAAGAAGATTTTAACGAATGGACCGTAATATTCTAGCGAATGATATTCTACAAGTCGTCGTTTCGTTGAACGCATCTTAAAATACAAATACCAGATTTCAAGCAGCAATATTAAAACTACTGCCAACTATACAAATGAAGTAGAAAATAAATTATGAGCAAAAAGAAAATCGTATCTGCAAAACGTCTATAGATGTATAATAGAGCTATTGTATCAATTTCAATATGGAAAACAGATGATAAACGTTAGCCTTTTTTTACATAATACGAGAAATGTTCATTCATTGGGAGATGTTAATTCATTGGACACATCACCTTATCTTAGGAAAACAAATAAATAGAGTACGAAAAAGACATTACAACAAATTAAGAACATTGTTAACTTATTTTGGATCTGTTCGAATTATCACAAGAGAGGGTACATTTTCATTAAAGTTCTGTCTTTTAGAAATGCCTTGAAAAAGTTGTGTTTTGCTTGAATATCTGCAGTCTATACGTGTTCACGTTACGCAAACGGTAATATTGGGTTGGCAACTAAGTAATTGCCGACTTGTTCAATGCAAGAAAAAAATTTTTTTTACTTGGTATGAAGTTTAATCTGTAATGTATTTTCCATTTTGTTCGACGACCTTTTGCCATCTCTCTGACAACTTGAAAATTCCACGCTCGTAGAAAGTCTGGTCCTTTTCGGCCAAAAACTGAGTTAAGTGAGATTTTACAGCGTCATCATCGTTCAAAGTTTTACCACGAAGGGAGTTGTCCAGGGATCGAAATAAGTGGTAATCCGATGACGCGAGATCGGGGCTATATGGTGGGTGTAACATCAATTCCCAACCAATATCCATCAATTTTTGCCGAGTGGACAAAGACGTGTGCGGCCTAGCATTGTCCTGGTGGAAAATGACACCTTTACGATTGACCAATTCTGGTCGCTTTCCCTTGTCCGCTGCATTCAATTTGTCCAGTTGCTAACATTCACGGATAATAAAAAATAACATAATAATAATAATAATAATTTTATAATATAACATTTACGGATATCATAAAAATGGGAGTGAGAGGCATCTATAACTGAAATCCATAAATATTTTGTTATGAAATTGTGACAAAAATACGAAGTATGATTTAAACACTGTTAAATATAATTATAGTCCTCACGCGACAAGAAGGCACCTTTGTATTTACATTCCTCCTGTTACTAACTACCCCATTGCCACAATTATCGGCCGCTATTGACCGCCGTCGACCGTTTTCGGCTAATAGTGAAAACGATAGCTGCGGCAGGGAGACAATTAGTAAACGGGAACAAAGGTTATATTATATTATAAAGATTATACTATAAGCGTGAGGACTGTGTGTATGTGTGTATATCTCCATTTCAATGTGACGCTCGCTTTTGTTGACACAAAGTTGACATCGACGAGTCATTGAATTTATTCTTGATTTCAGTTGCTTGTAATTTTGTCTAATCTCTTCGCAGGCGATGTTGATTTTTGTAATTAATTCGTCTCTTGTTATCCTTAACCCTTAAATATTGTTGCCAATTGTCTACATTCCAGTTCCACTTAATTTGATTCAAAAACCTGAGTATGTGCGTTTCCGAATACACGTTGATAACAATAAACAATAGACCATGTGTGAAATAAAAGGCTTCACATTACTTTTGGCGAGTAAGTTATATGTTTTTTGGAATTTAAATGTGGTGGGTGATAACCTTCAATGTGTTACTTGGAGAGATATTTTCTTTTCTTGAGTTTCCTATAACGGAGTGAGACATCTATAACTGAAATCGGCAATTATTTAGTTGCCAACCCAATACATCTGTTTGAAAAAGGCGTCGATTTAAAATCACGAAAATGAGGGCCCGCAAAAAAGGAAGGAATCTTTATTTTAATTGATAAATGTCTCACCGAATGAAATACTTTGTCCTGGGCATCGCTAAAAACAACGGAGGCACTTTCGGTGTAAATGTTAGGTGACTCAGTCAGCCAATTATACATATACATATCGAGTAATGGCTGAGCAGCAGATAGCGAGCGCGATTAACGGGATAGCGAGGGAACATTCGCAGACCAAATTGGGAATCGTACACGCGTCGGAGTTTCGAAGAAATGGCATCGTGGTCTGCGAGCCTTCGTCTGGCTGCATTCGTCTCGCGGTTTTACAACGCGAATCGTTCCATCCCGCGGCTGGTGGCCCCCACCGCCCACCTCCTTCAACTTGGTCCTCGCATTCCGCGCTAATTGCGAAATGCGACCGCGTCTCTGATGGTGGAAAGTGAATTTACATAGCCCCAGAGTCGGACCAAGGAACGTCACCTTGAGTGAACGAGGGTGACCGAAGCCTACTAGACGGTTTACGCAGCCTCTGCGTAAATTTAATATCGGCTCACGTTTTCTACAACTTTTGAACGGTAGTGGTAGAATTTCGACTCGTTCCCATAATCATTGGGTTGGCCAATAAGTTATTGCGTTTTCTTTATCGGTAAATGCAAGACAAATTTTTCACGAAAATAAAATCTTTAATCAATAGTGTATTTTCAATTTTGTTCGATTACATTTGGCAATTTTTCAGGCAAATTCGTGATACCGTGTCCAAAGAATTTCTTATCTTTTTCGGCAAAAAGAAAAACTGTTCCAAGAACAATTTGACATCTTTATCGGCAGTATAGTATATAGTAATAGTATATACTATTTAACGTGTTTCGTAGAGAACGAAATTAATGATAATCACATGTTGCCAGGTCTGGTATATATGGTGGACATAGTAACAAATTCTGTCCGAGCTGTATCAGTTTTTGACGAGTGACCAAACTTGTGCGTGGTATAGCGTTATCTTGGTAAAACGCAACACCTTTGCGGTTCACCAGTTCTGGGCGCTTCTCTTTGATTGCATCGTTTAACCCGAGAAAGAACCTACGTCGCAGAGGCGCCTGCGAAGACTGTTGATTTTTGTTAATTTTTCATAGAGGTCTAGTGATTTAAGTTTAAAATTACTTAAAATATAAAAAAATATAATATAAATGCATTTTATTTTTGCAATAATGCCAAACCTTCAAAATGACTAGATTAACTTAAATAAATATCCATTGTTAGTATAAAATTGACGCCTTAGAAAAGCATGCGCCTCTGAAGCGTATGGTTATCTTTTACGTACGTTGTCATATGGTTATCTTTCTAGGGTTAATTTATCCAGTTCGAATCTCGCCAGAGGTTCACGAAATTCAGTATTGTTTCCAGCTCGATGCTAAAATATCAGCATAATTGATACGACAAACAAGATTTTGCGCAATGTCTGACGCTGTAAGCAGCGTTTAGAAAATGTTGTACACCATTGAAAGTTCGAAGTCTAAGAATTCGTGTACTGTTATCGCTTCAACGACTTGACGGTAACATACCAAGCAATGTTCACGAGCCTATTAAAACCATGTTTCGAGCAATAAATCAAAATATAAATTTCAAGTCCGAACGACGCGAAATAATTAAAAACTTTTTGTTAACGCAGGTTGCCCATTCGGCCACCATGCGTGGGTCGTGGGAAACGTTCGCCTATGTGCAGACTATTGGCCGGCATGGTAATCGCTGCGTGCATCGGCTGATCTTATCTCAGCCAGATTATCAAGTCGTCTCCTTGGCTGACCGGCAGGGAGGCAGCAGAAAAATAGCAAATTGATTCTTAGGACAACGCTGCCTCGTATCGACTGCGATTCCGCGAACGGATCGCTGGTAATTACGTTTTTTTGCCATCGGCGACCGGGTGGAAGGACGCGCTGCCCCGTGAATGGCGTACTCTCTTCCTATCGCGGAAACCCGCGCGATCCCGGCGAATCGATTCGATCGGTGCCGCACCATCGATTTTATAACCCGGAGCGTTTATTAGCCGTGTTCACCGAAGCTCCGGGGATTCGTGAAAAATGTTCATGCGTACGGCAACGCGGTCGCGCCAGAACGCGCAACAAGGACTTATCGCGTTTATTCGATTTATTAGGCGGTCCTGGTTTATGTTAATTCACACGATAAATATCATTGCATTAATTCGAGGCTCATTTTTCAATTAGCGGCACGTGCATCGCGGCTCGCCGCTCGCGGCGAACAACATGGCGAAAAAGGTTTCATTTACGATACCGGGAGCATCGTCCGCCGTATCGCAAGACCGTAAATTTCCGCGGATACCATAATCATATACAATTGAACGGAATTAGCTATCGCGTTTACAATAATCCTGCCTTTTCGTTTACCGGGCGCAGCCATTCAGGAAGGGATGAGAGCCGAGCGGCGTCCTTTGACCACGCGATTTTAATTACGCGAGGCTTTCCACGATTATAACGTGCTGCGAAAGAGATTCATTGTTCGAGAAATATTCATTCTTTGACATCGTTGCGATCCACCTTCCCGTTTTCTTCCTCTTAATCCGTTTCAGGCATTAAGAAATGTGACTGTGCTCGAATAATGTCAGAAAAATTTTCAATGAACGCAACATTATTTTCTTCATTAAATTCTTGTGTTTAAATGTTGACTACAGAATCTGTACTTCATCTGTTGTAAAGTATTGCAGAATACATTAATTTTAAAAGTAAAATAAAATTTGTGAATTCGCGTCTACATGTGTATTTTTAAATCATCTGAAAAATTGTAATCTTTCTCGAAAATCGTTCGAGTTAGAATAAATTGTAATACGACGTAACAGACATGGTTTTGTGTAACATATTTTTCGATATGATCAATTATTTAAAAGATATTCCAGAAAATCGATTTTATAAGCATTTAATCAATTATTTTGACGTGTTAGTCAAACGTGTTAAGATAAAATTTTATGCGGATCATTTTTTTTTTTTACTAATTAAGACTATTCCAACGGGCGTGTTTTTCGCACTTGTTCTTTCAAAATTTTATTACGATTTTGAATATACACTTATCTTGTGTCAAACGTTCTTATTTTGAATATCTATTCACAGAGCTTTTCATTTTCAAATATGCCACCTTAAAACGAGATCCTGTCACTGCAAATAAAATATAGGATTCGGAAAACGAAAAAATACAGGAAGAAACTAGATCAATTGCGAAATCGGTTGATATGTATGTGTATCTTTACAATTTAATTATATAATAATTGAAGAAATTATCCTAATATTGTTGTCATTTAATAGACTGTCCCATTCATAAATATCAAAATATCCCTCTTAGTACTATCACTTTATGAGAGGAATAAAACACACTTTTTAAATGGAAAAAATATGACATGTGAATGTAAAAATAGGTTAATGGTAGCACGTACGTTTTTCGTTAGACAGTAAAAGGTAGATATTTATTGATATCGATATCGAAATAGAAGTGCCCTTTCACGGTACCTCGCCGCTGCCTACTATTTTACTCGATTTTACCGCAATGAATTTTCTGATCTATAAAACGAATTTCTTTCTTGTTTGAGTTATCATCAAAACTTCAAAAATTTTGTCAAATTAAAGTATCTCATTCAATAAAATTAAAAAATCAGAAAAATCAACTACTTTTCAACATTCCTACGTTTCGTGAATCCTGATCAAGATATGTAAAGTATAATAAATATATGGATATAATAAATTGGCGTGAAAATATATTTTTATACTTGAGCAAACAGTTCCGTCGCCCATGTACGGGCGACAGTGCAGACAAAGTTTTCAAACACAGGTGTGTGAACGCGTTGAAAAGATATAAAGATGAGCTGTCTTTTTGGAAACAGAATCGTATTTTGAAAGTATTTTTTGTTGGACAATGTTGAAAAAAAAGGAAATTTTAGCCTCGAACAAAAATTAATCTATAGTTTACTTAGTACTAAGATACTAAGATATCGGTTTACATTTTCGTCGGTTCCGTCAGCGGGCAACGACGGTGATGTAAACTGTATACAGGGTGTCCCACAATTATTTTAACAGCCGAAAATGAGGGGTAGCTGAGGTCATTTGAAGTAACTTTTTCCTTTGCGAAAATGCAATCCGCGGCTTTGTTTACGAGTTATTAACGAAAAACACTGGCCAATGAGAGGTGACGGTGCGAGAGAGAGGGTCCGCGAGAGAGTCCGCAGCACGAGGCTTTGACAGAAGGTCGGGACGGACTCGAGCCGCGTTCGAAGTATTGAACAAGTCACGAAGCGAGAACTTTCCGGATTTTTTTAACTCCATAACAGTGATATTTTTAAGAAAAACGCTGTTCACCTTTACTTTAGAACGTCTGAAGAATATTCACTAATTTTTCGGACTCGAAATAATATGTAGTTTAACCGTGACAGTCGTTTTAATTTTCTGGTGTGCATGACACCTTATGTGTACCATATGAAATTTTTATGCAAGGTGTACAGTGAAGATTAACAAAGTTCGTAAATGATATTTTAATTTAAATAATTCCGTGTACGAACAGAATTCAACGAATGACCGCGATACATCATCACCGGTACCATTAGATACACATCGTGCCCTGACTGTTTGGGGATCCCAGCGTCACGTATGCAATGTGAAACGCGACAAATAAACGTCTCCGATTGGTGGATAAGACGAACCCAAGAAGGGTATAAAAGAAGCGTTTTTTCTTACCGGACTCTCAGTAGAGTTTGGTCGCTCGATCGTTTTTGCCCATATACCTTCTCTCAATAAAGGAATAAAATAAAGTCTTTTTAACACTTTATCGCGTCCGGTCGTGGTTGAGGCTGCCACTCAGTAAGGACTGGCTTAGTCGCGCGCGCATTTGCTCCCAGTACCGGCTAAATTTTCGCTATTCATTGTGTTGTGCTTATTCCTTTAAAAATAATAATAAATAATAATAATTATTATAATTATAATTCATAAGGATATGGGGAGGTCAGCATACAGGAGGTCAGCTACTAACAAAACAGTAAAGAAGCGAAAACCGTCGATAGCTAAAAGTCGATTAATAGGCTATCGGTCGATAAGCATTGGCAATCGAAAAGCCGATTAATAGGCTAGCGATCGATAAAGTGTTAAGAAAAGAATTAGAATCATATTCATTTTTCATTCCATAATCCCAACAGACAATAAATGTACAAAATTCTACAAGATTTTGTCGCTAATCTGGTAGATCGGGAAGGTGAATAAACGATGGCATGTAACCGCTACAACCGTGGCAAACGCCAGCACGCAACCCGTCAGCATTCATTCGCAGACCAACGTTACAAGATTCCCCGGGCTGGTTGTTCAGATGCGTTCGAATGCGTGTCCATCCGGTTCAGTCGAATAAATTAACGAAAGATCAAAATGCAAATGGGGGCGTTTATTTGCGATTTGGACGTGCGTGTCGCGTGAACGGCCGTGGCTACAATTTTTTCGACACTTCGTACGCTTCTTCTTGTTAGCGTGTTCTCAAGTTTACGCAGCCTATTCCCGTTTGTTTCTTTTATCGTTACGACACGGCGGAGTGTAAGAAATACCCGCGATACCATACCAAGATTAAATAGTTGAAATATGTTTACCGACAGGTGCAGAACTGTCATTCGAACATGTACCTTGATGTTCGGTAACGATTGCAGATTTTATGCACAGCGGGTAAAAAGAATGCGTCGCCACACTTTCGGCACGCAATAACTTTTTTAAAACGGGGCTAACTGACTTGAATTTATGTTTAGATAACAGAAGAACTGGTTTATTAGATAATAAGTAAGATACCTTTTTTTTTTTATTTTTGCTATTATTTGGAATAACAGAACGGACGAAAAGCTGTTGTTTTTTTAAATAATTTTATCCGATCCTGGAATGGAAATTTACAAAACGCGTCGAAAGTGTCGAAACTCGTGACAAAACTGTCTCGCGGATATTAATTGTTTTTACCTCATAACAGTGTCAACTGATTGCGATATAAAATTTAATATATAAAAATATATATAAATTTTATATATTATATATATATTAAATTTATATATATAATATATATATATATATATATATATATATATATATATATATATATATATAATATAAATTAATATATATATATTATATATATAAATATTATATATATATATATATATATATATATATTATATATATAAATTTAATATATATAATATATAAAATTTAATATAAAACGCATTTTTTAAATCTTCGTCATAGACTCGGATAAAAAAATTGAAAAAATATAAGCTTTTTATTTCTTTTTTTGTCAGTCCAAGTAATAGCAAAATTAAAGGAAGTATTTTAGTCATTGTTTAGTAAACTGGTCTCTATAACATCTTCAACAAATTCGAGTCATTCGGTCAAGTTTTAAAAAAGTTAACCGTTTCAAATGGCGTGTCAATATTTTCTTTATCGACTGTCCTAATAATACTTTCTACTCGATAAAACTTTTGTCTATCGAGTCTACAATCAATGACTAAAATATGTATATCAATATCCATTATAGCTTGTAGAATGCGTAATTTTGTAATTCTATTACATTTCTTTTCGTTTCCTGTAAACTTTATTTCCTATTGCAACTGAGTAGATGTCTTCTTATATCGTGTACTAGTGCCATTTTTACCAGTATAATGAATGAATAAATAAAGAAATAAAAAAGGAGTAAGAGAATTTTTTATTTCTTAAAATAAATGCTGATGCCATTCGATAGATCACAAATATAAACTGCTTCCTGTAAATTTGTAATTCTCTATTGTGACCAGGAGCGTAGTTATAGGATGTCTTCAGTTTAACGGTTTCCGATCGATTTTCCTTATTTACATGCGTGCAAGAATTTTGACAAAAATATGACAAATCACACATCACAAGTCGGTGTGCATTTTTGAGAATTTTTTCAGTCTTTTAAGTTGACAATCCTAATCGTAAAAAGTAAAATAAACGATTTCATTCCCAAAAAATTCAGATTTCTTATAAAAGTAGATTCGACACGCCGACCAAACTTTTATGGTAACAACTTATTATCAAGATAGTGACTTGAAAATTTTTTTGGATTTTTTATTTACTGCGCCATAATTAAAAAAATAAAAACCAATTTTTTTACGTTCTTCGCCCGAGAATACAACTTATACTGGAATTAATCTTTTTATTTTTATTTTATTTATTTATGTAATACTAAATAATTTACAGTGATAAACAATAAACGTGTCTAAAGATCTGAAAATACTCGATAGTATTGATGCTAATACCAAAAGCGCTGTTAGCACAGTTGCCGTTGCGGTACCCCGCGTATGCCAACTTTTGCTTCAGAAATCTCATGCATTACTTTTTTTAGTATTAATCGTCTAATAGTAATAATAAAGCTCTAATATTTCTCTAAAATCATCGCACAAATATTTTTTAAATATTGTAACATGATTATACATGCAAAAATATAATTTGGGACTACGTACCCATGACGCCCGTTAATTCGTTGTGTTACACATTTCTTTTCACAAATCCTACTGAATAATGTTACTATTTAACTTCTATCTTAATTAATACATTTATAGAAGCAATAATTAAAAAATACAGATTGTCATGAATATCGACGGATCAAAAGATCCTACGTATCATTCTCCTCAATCTTTATTGCTGTTTTCCTCAATCACTATTTGTCTGGTGTTATTTGGTCTTTATTAAATATTTCTGAAAACATCGATGATGTTTGTACAATTTGAACTATAGGTATAAATTTAGAACTCGCAAACAAACAAATTTTTCCTCTGGAAGTATACTCGCAAATGCTTCTTTCAAGAGTTATTCACTTCTAAAATTATCGAGAGTTACGAACGATAATTAGAGTAAATTCTCCCCAATTGTTTATTGTTCCTCAGCTTCTAAACAGAAATGGACAATTTAGGAGGTGTTACGATTATTCTAGCCAATTACCAACAACTATAAAAACGAGCTGCAAGGCTGGAATAATTGTACCTCCTCTTCCTAAATTGTTTATTTTTGTTTCCCAGCTAGGATAATTTACTGTAACTGTTGACAACATTAAAACATTAAAATTGAGGATAGTGCAAGTGTGTAATGAAACAGTAGACATATAGTATGAGTCACATAACAAATGAAGTGGTTACTTCATTTGTTATTCATGTGGGTGTAATATTTATTAATAACATATGAAATAATTACAATTATTTGTATAATTATTTCTACAATATAATAAATACAACAATTTTCTTTTGTAATTGTCGTGATAAATCTGAATTATTTCGATGCCATACATTACTAAGAGTCCTACAACTATAGTAATAAATATCTCTTGAAGAAAGCATTTGCGAGTATATAGTAATTTCTCCCAGAAATGTTTGGAGGTCGAAATTTAAATCGACAGATATGAGAATACTAAGTCGCGATTCTTCGAGCCTCGCGGCTCGTTTTTATCGAAACTCGGGCAGTCGGCAAAAAAACAGCGATCAGCATGCCGATGTACATTAATATGAATATATAGTAATGCTAAGATAAAAACGATGACCTATTTCTGATTTTTTGCCATGATTCGAAGGTAATTCGGAGGTCACATGTCACGATTCAAAGGCAATTCGGAGGCTACATGATACGATTCGAAGGCAATTCGGAGGCCACGTGACACGATTCGACGGTAACTTACCTAGTACCTGCCACGTACCTTGTAGCTCCGCGCTTTTTCTTACCTGACTCACACTCAACGGACCATTTTGTAGTCTTCCGGGAATTCGCGTCGCGTGCCGCAACACACGCTTGACCGACTCAGTCAGCCCTTAGTATCGATGTGGCAATAAATTACATAAGCGTAGGACTAGCACAGGGAAATTCACAGCAACCCGAAAGTTGGCATTTCCGGGAGAAATTACTATATTTCCAGAGGAAAACTCTTTTTGTTTTAGAGTCATAATTATACCTAAAGCTTCGCTAGTACAATATTATTAGAAATTTTTATTTTGCACACAAATCTGTAGGCTAACATTATAGTAAATTCTCCCTAATTGACGCTCAGCTTGGAAATAAAAATAGACAATTTGGGAAGAGGAGATACGATTATTCCAGCCCTACTATATATATATCGTATATATATATATATATATATATATATATATATATATATATATATATATATATATATATATACGTATATATATACGTATAATACGTATAATCGTATAGCTATACGATTATTCCTGCGGCTCGTTTTGTTGTTATAGTTATATTTATAGTTGACAATTGGTAACTAGAAAAAGCGAGCCGTAAGGCTCGAATAATCGTATCGAAAATTGTCAATCTTTGTGTACAAGCTGAGTGTCAATTAAGGAGAATTTACTGTACATATTTTTCCGAGAAGTTGGCAGTGCATCTGTCATACGCGCTACGATAAAGCGTCTAAAACAGAATCGAACGCCATATTTTAGTAGATTAGTGGAAAAAAAGCTTGGATCTTAATGTCTATGTGAGATTCGGACACAATAAAAATTGTTTAATGTTTAGAAGTCGTTATACAGAAACGTTTCTTCAGTTTCCTATCTATTCCATGTCTAGTAAAGACATCTTTCAAAAGAAGAGAAAACGTGTGATGAATTATGGAAGTAAGGTTAATCGTTGTACGATTCCTTTTCACGAAATTAGAATAGTTCAAATGTGGTAGATTTTCCAAAAATCGTCGTAAATCGTCACTTACGTGATCCACTGTGCCTTTTTCAATGAAACGGTGAACCTCGGAGGAGATTCCGTTCGTCTTACAATAAACGAACCACGCTAACACATATTTAGCAGTCGGTGTTTATAACGCTAACCGTACCGGTCGTAAGAAGTGTCTCATCCATGTTGCTTTATTTCGATCTTTCCTAATTTTTATATTAATACCTGTCCGGATGAATAAATTTATTTAACGGTTTTGCGGAGACAGCGTCGTTAGAATTTCAATAACTGTAAGATAGGAATTGTCGAACCGGTCGTTTGACCGGTTATGGTGCGGTTAGTGTTAAGATCTCCATTCGCGAGTCCGCCTGGACGTTGCCGCGGGAGAGGTTAGAGTTTAGGAATTGAGTTTCGGCCGCAAAAAGTCGCTCAGCAGAGCAGCGTGCTCGGCGATTACCTCCCTCGAACGGCGAAGGTGACCCAGAAGGTGGGAAGATTAAAGTGTCCTTGCCCCTCTTGGGCAGTCTCCGCCGTCCAGACTATACCAGAAAGAATCTGCTCCGCTCGTGGACGGAAGGGGGAAGAAGAGCGGCAAGAAGACCGGAGCGTGTCGCCGAGCGATTCCACGCGATAACGTCGTTCCGGTTCTCGAAACCGGCGTGCTGGTTCGCGCGTGAAAGAACACGTTTGCGGGACGGCAATAAAATATTAGGCTGCGGGCCGGCTGTATACGAGGCGCAGCAATCCTTCCTAGAAAATTAAATGCGATGTTTTGCTCAATCGCGGCGTCCCGTCGCGTTTTCTCACGGGCCGCTGTCGCGTGAGCTTTAAATAGGTCGGCCGGCTACGCGTATCTTGCACAATGCAAGGTATTCCGGGGAATTGATGGGTCGGGATAGGCTCAAAAAACGATGAAAAATTAGCTACTATACGCCAGGCTTAATGGCAGTCATGCTGAGCCTCGAGGGACACCGTTTTCTGTGATATACCGTACGGCTATTGTAAGACACGATGGAAATATTACGTATTATTGGCGTCATTAGTCTTTTCAAATGTCCATTCGCGGGGATTATGACTGATATTTGCAGCTGCGGCTGCGAGTCAAAATCGAAGATAGATTGTCCTTTCTATATATGAGCTGTTTATTTTGAAAGTGGCATAAGTCACTTTGTTTTTAAGTCGATATATTTAAGGGTTTGCGTTTTAACACGTTTCAAAATATGGATGCTAACTTTCGAGAAGATTTACTTGTATTTGTTATCTCAGGATACTGATCTTTTTCTCAGTATAAATAATTTCGTATAAACATTAAAAAATCGTCACTTTTCATTACGGTAAAGTGACTTAAGCCACTTTCAAAATAAACAGTTTAGAAAAATGACTGACATATATTAATTTTGTCCGACGTATTTTACTGAAGTGATGTTTTGAAAGGACAGTGATTTACTAAAATTGTTGAATAAATTACATATATAATAATAATTTATACCATGAACATATTTAATATAAAGGTTTGATTTAAGTATCTTTTATTTTAATATTCATAAAATACAAAAATAATTAGTACATTTTGAAACATAAGTATAAGTAATTTATATGAAAATACATCGGTTCAATTTAATTTTCGTCATCAATAGGAGTGATTAAGTCCTCGGAAATCGTGTTTTGTTTCAAATTTTTAAAATAACTGTGGTATATTGGGGGTATATAATTAAGCAAGTCCATCATGTCTTTGTATTTTGCTAAAGAAACAGGACGAGATCCAGCGTATAACGGATCCATTTCTATTTGTGAATAACGCCTAGGTCTTCCCCTTTTTGGTAACAAATCCAAAGTTAGAAATTCATCTTTTTCATCTAAAGTTAGTTTATAAAACATTTTATAGCCATCTGCTGGCGGGTCTGGAAGTAGCCGCCACATCATTATAATATAATTTACAAAACTGCACTATTCTTTCGCACTTATAAAAATAAGTCCAGTGATCGCAACTTTTTTAAAAATACTGAAAATAATTCAAAACAATACTTCACACACACTTATCACACGTTTCTATTTCTTTTACACTAAGCCCCGCAATTAATTTCCTGAGTACAGCGACTTACGCCACTTTCAAAATAAACATGTTTGTTATACCGTTAATTAGCAAAACTTCTCTCGAACAAATCTCAATAGTTCTCAACTTATTGACTGCAAATTTTTTAAAAATGAAAAGATACCGTTCAATTGTAATTAGTGTTACCATTAACTTGATTTTTTTGAAAAAGTGACTTATGCCACTTTCAAGATATACGGCTCAAATATCAAGGCTTCGATCATTGATCTAACCAGAGATCTCAAAGCTCAAGCAAAAATGTCCAGCATCGTCCTAATTAAACGTAATCCAATCCAGCAAAAAGCAAGGTCTAACTAAAAGTATAAACTACTTTAAATTCTATCACAAAAATAAAAGTAAGTCATGGTACGTTTTGCAAAAATAAAAGTAAGTCATGCTATGTTTTTAATTATTTTATCATGTCAACAAATTACAGTTCTTGAAAATAATTTTGTAGCCATTGTCTAGTAAACTAATCCTTCTAACATCCCCAAAAACATATAGATCGCTTTGCCTAATCAAAAATTATATGCCAGTACTTTTTTTACCCACTGTACACATTCCGACGACGAATATCACAATTAATTCACACAGCAATAACAGTCGAGCAGAGTTCGAACACTTAAAATAGCAGAGTCCTTCTCTGAAGGTGGAACATTTCCTACCCACCTTTCACGTCTATGGAGTTCACTCGTTCGTTAAAGCGAACAATATTTGCCTTTCGTGGCGCTCATTACCTCGGCTCGAGGTTGGTTAATGTAAGTTAACTAGGAAAGTGGAGATTAGCTCTGAGTGAATCGTGGGAGAGTAGTCTCTTCTTGCCACTTTCTGGCAGACACGTCGAAAGCTTTGGCAAAAGGAGTTTGAAATCCCTAAAGACACATTCGCCTAAGATCCCTGGATGGCTTAGTCCTATGGCTTCGGTCTACTGTTGCAAATAATTTCATTCATTGGACAGGTGAAATTCGTTTCACTGTACCTTATTAAAATATATTTTAATTTAAAGCACATGCCCCAAGCATTGGCATTATTGTTGCGAAATACAGTATTCTCTCCCTAAAAGGCACGGGGTCGGAATTGTAACCGACAGGTATGAGAATAGTAAGACACGATTCTTCGAGCCTCACGGGTCGCCTTTATAGTTGCCGACAACTCGTGAGAGTGAGAGTAAAAGAGAGAGAGAGAGAGAGAGAGAGAGAGAGAGAAGGAGAAACGAAACTTACAGGACGAACGAAACTACCTGGAAAGGCAGCGGCCAGCATGACGGTGTACATTACTATGAATACATTGTAATACTGGAATATAAACGATGGCTTCACTTTTTTATTTCTAATTTTTTATAAATGAAAGTTTTTTTAATATATCGGTCAGATCTTTCCAATTAAAATGAGTCCAAACACGATATGCTTTAGACCATATTTATGCATTATACGTGGCAAGTAACTTATTTTATTTACGAAACAAGCATTAGAAAAACTGATTCTTAACTACGTATGAAATATTAAAGGCAATGCCAAAGAAGGTATGTACATATATCATTCGAAAGAAAATATCAGTGGAGTTATGCTATTCAAGCCTATATTTGACTGACATTTGGAGAAGAGATGCCTCAATTCGACGACATTCGGGAGATAGATTACCTCTATTTGATGACATTTGGAGGATAGATGTCACGATACGACGGTCACGTACCCGGTACAGTAAATTCTCCCCAATAGTCTTTCAACTTGTGAACAAAAATGGACAATTTGGAAAGAGAAGATACGATTATTCGAGGCATGCGCCTCGTTTTTATAGTTGCCGATTGTCAACAGCTATTATACAGGTTGAGGCATTTTAAACAGGTCACCTGAATAACTCGCTTCTTTTTAAAGATAGGAGAAAATGCATTAGACCAAACTTCCTTGGTATCGGGGGCTCATAATCTGGTATTACCAATTTTTCTGTAGGTGGAGGCGTCAAGGAGATATGAAGGTCAATTCTGTATTTAAAATGGAACAGTAAGTTTTTTTACTTACATTCTGATAGAGTGTTTCGAGGCGAATACAATGAACTATTATGAAGGTCATTCAAGGTCACCCAAAGTGACACAGAAAAGCAAAGCTAAAATACAGTAAAATGGCAAATAATCACACGAATTTGTTTATAAATCTAATCAAAAAATAATGTCATCTATTTACTTGCGTGCAATTTTTATTGTCATAATGTAAAAGCTAAGATCAAGTCCAATGCAACGACCACAACGCTATGACCATATGACATTTAGTACGAAAGGTCCAGAAATATTTACGACATTTCTAATCCTTTGCTGAAATGTATAAATCTCTAAATTTTTCTTCAAACTATTTTCTAAAACAGATAATTTAAAATTACCAATAATGTTTGAGGATACAGATAAGCGTACAATGTGATTGAATATTTGTTTATCTTTTGTGACCCGTGTCACCTAATACAGACACGTGATACACAAGTATTCGAAAAGTACTCTGAGACAATTTATTTTCTCTTGCAGTTGACTTTGGGTGACCTTGAATGACCTTCATAATAGTTCATTGTATTCGTCTCGAAACACTCTATCAGAATGTAAGTAAAGAAAACTTACTGTTCCATTTAAAAAAACAGAATTGACCTTCATATATCCTTGACACCTCCACCTACAGAAAAATTGGTAATACCAGATTATGAGCCCCCCGATACCAAGTAAGTTTGGTCTAATGCATTTTCTCCTATCTTGAAAAACAAGCGAGCTGTTTAAAATGCCCCACCCCGTATAAAAACGATGCCTCGAATAATCTTACCTCCTCTTCCCAAATTGTCCATTTTTGTTTACAAGCTAAAGTACGATTGGAGAGAATTTACTGTACCTACCACGCATACATACGTGTAGTTCCGCTCACACACAAATTCATAACCAAACAGATCATTTTGTGTTGTCTTCTGGGAATTTGCAGCGCGTGCCGCATCATACGCTTGACTAACTCCGAAGAACCTTCGCAATAGCGTAACGAGAAAATCGATAACACACATAGGCGTAACAATAGCACCGCGTCATTCATTGCATAGCAAGATTTTGATATTTAGACGGGATTACATCAAGTCTCTGACGATCATTTCATCGACAATGCCCTCTACCTACATCATTTGACCAACATTGATTTCGCCGACAATTTTAAGCAACTGACATGTTGAAATCATCGAGAATGTTTTCATCGACACTCTCGTTTACTGACTTTACGTTTACCTATCAATATGATAGTCATTCAATACAACTGGCAGGTAAACATAAAGTCCAACGTCGGTGAAATGAGTGTCGATGAAAGCATTGTCGGTGATTTCACTATGTCGGATAAACAATATTTTCGGCGAAATCGTTGTCCGTCAAATGGTGTCGATTAACACGTTGACTGCCACGCGTATTTACAACAAAATCTCCTACAGGCCACCCGTGCCGCTATAGGGAGCGTGCGCTGTTAATTCATATCACAGATGAAACCTGGGTTCATCACTTCATACCTGAGTCGAAGGAATAGCCGAAACGATGGACTGTAAGGGGAGAATCAGCTCTAAAGAAGGCGAAGGCAGTTCCATCTGCTGGCAGGTTACTCATGGCGTCAGTTTTTTGGGATGCGCGTGGAATAATTTTCATTGATTATCTTGAAAAAGGAAAAACAATCAACGGCGAGTATTATGCGAATTTACTGCAGCGTTTGAGTGACAAAATCGAGGAAAAACGGCTGTATTTGGCGAAAATGGAAGTGTCGTTTTACCAAGGCAATGCACCGTTATCATACATCCGTTCACACATCCGTTATCGCGATGGCCAAAATCCAAAATCTCTCTCACGCACCCTATTCGCCGGATTTAACCCCCTCGGATTATTTTCTCTTTCCAAACTTGAAAAAATGGCTCCGTGGTAAAAAATATGCCAATAATGAAGAGGTGGAGTCTGCGATTAACACGTTGACTGCCACGCGTATTTACAACAAAATCTCCTACAGGCCACCCGTGCCGCTATAGGAAGCGTGCGCTGTTAACACATTGCGGACGGGGCTCTGCGCGTTCAACACGCCCTCAAAGACCGCACATTTTCGAACGCTCCAAAAACATGCTTGGCAAGTAACAGGAAGCGGATACGCACATTTCTAATTTGCATTTAGTATTCTTAAACAATACTATATATACATAGTTTATATATCTGTTTATTATATAAGATTTTTTACATTTTAACTATTATTTATTATACAAATTTGAATATTGATTCAGAGTGGCTATAATGACTGATCATTTCTACATACTTGGAATGATTCATTTGTTTCGCTAAAATTACTTAGGAATGCGGGAGGCTTCGTTACCATGGTTACGTAACAGAAATATTTGCGGCTGGTTGCTTGTTGCCGATTAAATAAAAAAAAACATGAAAACGAGATATCTCGTGACCCGTCCGCAACGTTCAATTTGCTAAAAACGAGATATCTCGTGAGCCGTCCGCAATGTGTTAATTCATGTCTGTTTCTGTTCCTGCATGAACAGTTGGAATCTTTGCCGAGTACCGAATGGTATAACTTCAAATCTCTGCCCTTATTTTTTTTCAATAATGAAAAGAGATCGGATTGCCCGGAAGGAGAAGCATAAATAAAATTACATCGTCAGATTCTGATTTGGATACTGATAAATATAATCTTAGTGATAATGAATGTTATGAAGATACTATCGACAAGATTTTACGAGAATTGGTCATGGAAGAAGAAAGAAATGTTGATGATACCGAGGAAGCTACAGTTCAAATAAAAGATACGAAATGGACCGATCAGAGGCACGAGCATATCAGAAAAAGCAAACAACTTTTTGTCCAAGCTGTCCTGATCAACCTCAACTTTGCAGAGAATGTTTTAATGTTATACACTGTTGAGGACTCGTCAGATGGATGACGGAGATCCTCTGAATATTGCACTTGGTGCCGACTACCTCGAAGGACCACCCACTGTAGTGGGACTATTTGTAACGCGCAACCTAACCGTTACGCGTATCTCTCTATGTCTGTACTTTCTGTATTCTGTGCTTTCTGTCTATCTGCTGAGAATGTTCTGTCTGTCTGTACTCTCTGTATGTTCTGAAGTTGTTCTGTCTATACTGTTGAGAATGTTCTGTCTATACTGTTGAGAATGTTCTGTGCTCTAGAGGACCGGAGTCATGTCTCATATCACCTCGGTCCTCCCTACTTCTCTTAACCTAGGGTGGGCGGCAAGGAATTACGGTCCAATCACTGCAATCCCAAATCCAGCGAGACTGCCCCAAAACGGTGGGCCGGGAGTTAGGAGGGAGAGTGACAAAATCTGCTCCTGCGAGACATCCCGCGCTGATGGGCCTACGTGCCCGAACAATGCCAGACCCAACCGTCATTGACTGGACCGTAATCAAGGACCAGGAGACGTTATGACGGTGCCACATGTGCCCGGGAACGGCCCGGGACAGACCCATACCGTCCGGGTACCCAAGCACATGGCCCCTGCCATAAATCCTGGCCACTTGGCCCTAACATACCGCCCACCTTGAACATGCATCGCATGTTCAACTATGTCTATATTTTATAACCCATATAAGTGTAAGCTTATGATATGATTACAATCTACGTATTCTGTGCGAATATTACAATATTTACAATGATCGAGATTTACACTATACATAGTTGCGCTACACCTCGTGTGACATTTCTAAGTGATCTAACGGTATTATACACAATTTTGTCACGGGTCGTTTAATTGTTCCGGTTGACGTTCTGACTGTTGCGACACGAATCACTCCATCTGTACCAGGGTGTACCTGAACGATTCTTCCCATGCTCCACTGTAACGGGGGTAGATTGTCCTCCTTGATGATGACCAAGGAATCCACGGCTAATTTCGACGTGGTGGAATGCTGCCATTTGTGTCGTTGCTGCAACTGTTGTATACATTCCCGCTGCCACCTTTGCCAGAAATGCTGGACCATTTGCTGGATTAGCTGGTATCTGTTAAGTCGAGTGACCTTGATATCTCGTAGGTCATGAGATGGCAGTGTTGTAAGGGCAGTACCAATTAAAAAATGCCCAGGAGTCAAAGGGTTTAGGTCTGTGGGATCTGAGGATAATGGTGAAAGTGGACGTGAATTTAAACAGGATTCTATTTGCGTCAGTAACGTATATAGCTCTTCGAACGTGAGCCTCTGATCTCCTATAACGCGTGTGAGGTGGTATTTAGTAGGCGGATTGCTCGTGTGTACCTTCTACAATGCGCGACATATGCCCTAACGTCTCATATTCTGACATGAATTCTGTATACTGCTGTCTTTTGGTCGTAGTCTATGGGTGCGTTGTATAGTCTTCCGCCCACCCTGAGTAGTCCGCCATTGTCCAGAAATACATTTAGGGACCGTAGCGCACTGGAATTTGGAAGTGCTTGTTGCGTTTGTACTAATCTGATCTCTGTCGAAAATGCCTCCTTTTGCGCAAGTAATTCCAAACGTGTTCTCGCTGCATTGATTTCTATTGTTTGGGGTTAGTTCCTCTATGTCCCAAAACCTCTCTAATTGAGATTGCAGGTCATTGAGTGTGGCTAAACAACACATATTGTTTTGTGGTAATTTCTTATCTGCCCAGGTAGGAGTGCCTCCCAACACCCAACCGAGTTGGGTCTTTTGCAAGAGCAGGTTGGGAGTTGATTTGTGTTGACCGACACATAGCAATGTCCAAAATAGACCTGCTCCAATGATCATATCTATTGGCCGTTGTAAATGGAATTCTGGATCGGCTAGCTCTATGTGACTTGGAATTTCTATTTTTTCTCTATGTATCTGAAAATTGGGCATGTCTGACGTGATGGTTTCTATTGATAGGCATTGTACCGTGTGTTGAGATTTATTATATCGCGAATGAATTGTTAATGTTGCTCTACCTTCTATGGAATTTACTGCCCTTCCTAATCCTGTCACTGTTGAACTTATTGCAGTCGGTTTGATGCCGAGTCGTTGGCAAAATTCCGTGGTTATAAAATTTGCTTGAGATCCCGAATCTAATAATACCCTGCATTTATGTGACTGACCACCCTTGTCCTTGACATAAACTATTGCTGTCGATAATACGGCATGCCCTATTGTATTTGCTACGTTAGCTGTGAGTACTGGGGGTTCTCGCGAATCTGATTCTCCTGTATCCGCGTAGCCTTCTTCTGCGCGTTTGAATTCGGGATTATGTAATAAGGAATGATGCTTCCTTCCACACTGTTTGCAATGACTTCGTGTACACGCCCGTACCCGATGTCCCGATGACAAACAATTGAAGCACAGCCGGGCTTCTTGCACTATCTTTGTTTTTTTATTTAAATCGCTGTTCTTAAATTTGTCACAGTTATATATCGCGTGATTGGCCTTACATGCGGGGCACCCGGCTGAGTTAACTACATGCGAAGCTATGTAGTTGTAACGAGGGGTATTGTTTGTTCCTCGAGGTCGCTGGTCGACCCTGGGTGCAGCTACCTGAACACTGACCGCGATATTTGCTAAATATTTGGAACGTTCTTCTATAAACGCAGAGAATTGACCAAATGTAGGCATTTCCGACTGAGATATTATTCTCTTTTCCCATTCTCTCATGGACACTTGACCTAACTTTCTGGACAATAATGGAACTAACATGGTATCCCAAGTTTCAACCGATTCACCCAAAGACATTAACGCTATTCTATGATTTGTAGCTTCGTCCAGAAATTCCCGCAATGTGATGTCTGATTCCCTTTGAATGGATTTTAAATCAAGTAATGAATTTACATGGTGCCGCTTGAGACTTGTGGAATCTTCATATCGCGACTTGAGTAATTCCCATGCATGTCTGTAATTTGTTCCGGACACGCCTAACGCTTGAATCACACGAGCCGCTACCCCCTTGAGTGAGGTATTTAAATAATGGAACCGTTGTATGTCTGTTAATGAATTATTCTCGTGAATCACTGATGTAAATGTGTCTTTAAATTTCACCCAATCACTGTAATTGCCATCAAAGGAAGGCAGTTGCAGTGTCGGTAATCTAATGTTTATTGCGGTATCTGCAGTCTGCGCGGATATCGGGCTGTTCGTGGTTATCCTACTCTGCTCCGGAGTGGCACGGGCAATGACTATTTCAACTTGATCTATCCGATCAAAATACGCCGTCTCGAATTCTTCGCGCTCGATCGAGTGCGCTGCTTCGGCGTCCGTTCCAGCTACGAGTATTTCGATTCTCGTTTGAACTCTATTAAAATTGTCAAGGAGACATACATTTGCATCTAACCGTTTCTTAAGAGAACCCACCGAAGTCGTGGTCGCGAATTTGCAAATAAATGTCTTAAACCGCGTGAGTGCAGCCTTGACCGTTCCGCGCTCGATCATCAACGGTTTGAGATCTTCCGCCATAGTGATTTACTGACGCAAATGGGACTATAAAGGTACTTATCACTTGGGCTGGGATACTTGGTACTGCTGTCGATGCCTGTTGGCTGCAATGGGATGCTGCGTTGTTCTGCAATGATGTTGAGCTGCTGCGTGATTGTCCTGCTGTGGTGCTGGACTTCTGTGGTGTTGCACTGCTCTGAAGCTATATGCACTGCCTTCTCTGGATGCTGTAGCCTCCGGAAGAAACTTCTCGTCACTGAGCTCCTGAGATTCCTGATTGAAGCCAGGTGTTGGTGCTCTCGTGATACACTGTACTGCGTGGCTGTAGCCTCTGATGATCTGTCACTTCGTCTATGCGTTCTTATATCCGGCTCGAAGGACCAAATGTTGAGGACTCGTCAGATGGATGACGGAGATCCTCTGAATATTGCACTTGGTGCCGACTACCTCGAAGGACCACCCACTGTAGTGGGACTATTTGTAACGCGCAACCTAACCGTTACGCGTATCTCTCTATGTCTGTACTTTCTGTATTCTGTGCTTTCTGTCTATCTGCTGAGAATGTTCTGTCTGTCTGTACTCTCTGTATGTTCTGAAGTTGTTCTGTCTATACTGTTGAGAATGTTCTGTCTATACTGTTGAGAATGTTCTGTGCTCTAGAGGACCGGAGTCATGTCTCATATCACCTCGGTCCTCCCTACTTCTCTTAACCTAGGGTGGGCGGCAAGGAATTACGGTCCAATCACTGCAATCCCAAATCCAGCGAGACTGCCCCAAAACGGTGGGCCGGGAGTTAGGAGGGAGAGTGACAAAATCTGCTCCTGCGAGACATCCCGCGCTGATGGGCCTACGTGCCCGAACAATGCCAGACCCAACCGTCATTGACTGGACCGTAATCAAGGACCAGGAGACGTTATGACGGTGCCACATGTGCCCGGGAACGGCCCGGGACAGACCCATACCGTCCGGGTACCCAAGCACATGGCCCCTGCCATAAATCCTGGCCACTTGGCCCTAACATACACTGCGAATAATTTTTTTAATAAACCATTTTTATGAGAATTCAATAGTTTCATTACCTCCTGTAGAATATTCGTCGAAATATTTTCGGAAATCCTTTGTAAGTAGTCAAATCAGCGTCTCCCGAATTACGGGTGACGTGGCCTGATGAGAACTTTTGCTGTCACCCGAATACGGGTGACGCGGCAGTCAACGTGTTAAAAGGCATTCTTGGTGAAACGATCATGGCTTTTCTCTACATTTTCCTATATTTTTTGCAGCCACGAAAGCGCCGAAGGTATTACAGCGTGCACGATAAAAGAAACACCCTATATGCAGCCGCAAGTCTTCGCCAATATAATGAACATCCCTATGCTCGCTACTAATTTTATACCTTTATAGTCTGGAAAATCATCATGCACCGGGACCGTTCATGATAATGACCATCAATAACCGATTCTTCGGAGAGTGTGTAGGTGGCTCAGGTATGGCCGAGCGATCCAATGCTCCATTGACGTTCGCTGCAGCCTCGTTAGCGCTCTTTAATGTAAATCAATCGGAAAGTAAGGCAGTCTGTGGCGGCATAGAGGATTAATAACCAATTAGACGCGGCTCGGGACCGCGAGCGGTGCTCAACGATTCCACGAGCGCGCTCCGGTCGACATATTAAATTACTCGTTTTTTCTGCTTGTCCAGACATTACCGGCGGCTACTAATTATGCGTGGTCCGTGGGGCAGGAGGAGCAGGGAAAAGCGGATTCACCGCGGAGCGATGCGCGGAGCGGCTGGAGTTAGGTAGATAGCTGTATCAACGGCTGCATCTATCGCGGTGGCCCGTTTTAAAATGCGAGAAACGGCTCAGTAATGGTTGTCTCCGCTGACTCGCGTTTCATTAGATGGTAAACGCTCCTGAAACCCCGGCCTACTGATTGTGTGTTAATTTTACTGCCGGCACAGCCGCATGCGGAACGCTCCCTTTGATTCGCGCACGCGGCTGATCCGTTTACTCGGACTCGGCTACCCGCCGGATGATTCGTTAACCTTTTTCTAATTGTAAACGCGCAGTTCCGAACAACATTGTAGCCAGAAGCGCGCCCCGCGAGCTTCATATCTACGCCAGCACTAAACTTTAACTAGTGTGTATAAGCGCCGGTTTATGTGAGCCAAGCATGATTCTTCTGCATTAACGTCTCCCTCGATTTTAGGGTGCTTTTAGACGGAAGAACGGCGGTTCGTTTAATGTACTTGCTGTGCCTCGCAATATTTCTTTTATGTACCTTGCCGATCCTCTGTGTCAGGTTTACGTGGATACGCATGGTTTGCTTAATTTATAAATATACTTTGCAGCATATTTTCCAGTTACACGTTCATTTTACGTCAGCATTTCGTATTTCTAGAGTCGGATCGTTATGAGTATCAAGGAAACATTTAATGGGGCAATTGTATAATATTGCTTACAAAAATTAGACGCTTTTAACGGACTGCAGACTATTATTTTATGTGTGTATTAACTCTCGTCCGTTCCTCGTTCGTTCTTCGTGTCAATTTGACACAGTTTTCCTATATCTTAATACGTAAGAGTAAAAGCCACGAACTCTCCGGCAAATTTACTCACAAATAACTGAATAATGTAATAAGTTATAATTAATATTATTATAAAATTTACTCACAAATAACTGAATAATTATTTGTGAGCAAATTTGCCCGAGAGTTCGTGGCCTTTATTTGTCTTTTTAAATGCGAAGCACGTGTGCATAATATTGTCGATGATAACAAATTATGCCAATGTTAGAAATCTTTCCCAGATACCCGGATATTTCATAAGATATATGAGATACATGAAACACATGAGGAAATAAAATCGCGAACAAGTGATAATACGACTAAAATCCTAGTCTGATGGTATAAAAATTGAACCGAGGAAATAATATGACAAAACGATATCAGAAAATTATTTTAATTTTAAGATACAGTTTATCTTTTTATAACTATTACTTAAATATTTTAATATACTACATTTCAATTCTGAAATAAAAATATTAATAAATCAACATTTTCTGACAGTGAACTATTGAGTTTTTCTGGTACTATTTTTCCAGCTGTAGAGAAGAAACATTCTGAGCTAACACATATAGCTGGGGTGCTTAAATATACCTTTACCAAATTTGATAATTTTTTATATGCTTTAAAGTTACTTTTTCACCAGAACGTCAGAGATTTAAGCTATGATTTACTTGTGATTCTAACAGATACGTTTCAAGTTCTGAATTTTTCATTGTTTGTAACACTTATTTCTTCGAATATAAAATCTAATGCACTTGAAGTTGTGCGCGATTTTATTTCCACACGTATTTCATGTATGTATCTCGTATGTTTTATGAAATTCCCGGCTACCTGGGCAATTTTTGTCTATACAGGTATCTCATGGGTGTCCGAGTACCCGGATATCTCAAAGGTTCAATTGAAATCATTATGTCATTATCGTCATCATTATGACATCATATGTTGTACGCGATTTTATTTCCACACGTATTTCATGTATGTATCTCGTATGTTTTATGAAATTCACGGCTACCTGGGCAATTTTTGTCTATACAGGTATCTCATGGGTGTCCGAGTACCCGGATATCTCAAAGGTTCAATTGAAATCATTATGTCATCCCTATGTCAAGGTTAGGACACATACCATTTTGCGCTCTGTCTCAGCATTTCTCATATGTTTACATTCTATTGACTCGAAGTGTAACGTAATACCCACGCAGCCATGGAAATATAAGTGTAAAAAATACGTGTGAGCAATACGGAGCACGAGACAATAAAGGTAGACTGTTTCAAATCGGATTTGGGTATAGATCCAAACTAAAGGAACACAGCGAAGGATATAAAGCATTCTAATAATTACTTTACATATTATAAGAATGGCTCATGGTTTAGAAATAAGTTTTAGTGATGAAAATACTAGTGATAATAGTAATTCATTTGTAAGTAATTGAAGATGATGCAGATTATGTGACTATTGAGAATGTAAATAATGAAGTGGAATATGATATTGATATGAGTAGTGAAGAATTTTTAAACCAAGCAGCTCGAGAAATAGCTGCTTAACTAGAGAATTGCTTTTTGTCAAAAGACAAGAAAATATTAAGCTCAAGGGATCCACCACCAACCAAGAAGTTCATTTATGTTGAATTATTTTCCAGATAGTGGAGAACTACTATGAACGTGTGACCCGCATTAAATGGGACATTACCGTTATCTCAAAAATTGTGAATCTTTCTGTAATGAAATTATACATATTTAATAACTATATTATACATGTTTAAGCGCATCTAATTGGAAGCCACTACCAACTGATGCATAACTATGTCAGACAATTAATTTTTTTTATGCTTAAAGGTAATATTTCTTCTTTTTTACCGCAACATTGTATGAAGTATTGTTACTGTTGATTAAGTTTTCATTTATTGAATTCAATCAGGTATTTCGCAAGAATGTTGGCGTATACACTTCCAAGCAAAAAGATAGCATACGCGTGCTATCTTTAATTTCTTGCGAAATAATTATGGTAAAGGAAAAATTTTATAAACTACATATGGGAACGTGCCGAAGAGTTTCTATGTAAGCCCGGGAGAGTCTGACCACTTTTTGAAAAAAGTATCGTATTGCTGTGTTTTTTTTCAGAATTTTATTGTATTACAGTAATATCTAAGTAATTTAACATATACGTAAAGAACATTTCGACAACGCAACACGAATGCCAATATCAATATAAAATACAGAATAATAATACCAATAATAAAAGTTAATGTAACTATTGGGTTGGCAACTAAGTAATTGCCGATTTGTTCAATGAAATAAAAAATTTTTTTTACTTGGAACGAGGTTTAATCTGTAATGTATTTTCCATTTTGTTCGATGACCTTTTGCCATCTCTCTGGCAACTTGAAAATTCCACGCTTGTAGAAAGTCTGATCCTTTTCGGCCAAAAACTGAGTTAAGTGAGACTTTACAGCGTCATCATCGTTAAAAGTTTTACCACGAAGGGAGTTGTCCAGGGATCGAAATAAGTGGTAATCCGATGGCGCGAGATCAGGGCTATATGGTGGGTGTAACATCAATTCCCAACCAATATCCATCAATTTTTGCCGAGTGGACAATGACGTGTGCGGCCTAGCATTGTCCTGGTGGAAAATGACACCTTTACGATTGACCAATTCTGGTCGCTTTTCCTTGACCGCTGCGTTCAATTTGTCCAGTTGCTAACATGCACGGATAATAAAAAATAACATAATAATAATAATAATTTTATAATATAACATTTACGGATATCATAAAAATGGGAGTGAGAGACATCTATAACTGAAATCGGCAATTACTTAGTTGCCAACCCAATATTTTGAAATTTCTATATAATTAAGTTCCACGATACTGATGCGAAAGCTTGGTTCACGTTCCCCGACGCATTTTCATATTTTACTCGAGATGTTCTCTGTTACTTTCCTAAAAGCTGCCCGGCACTACCGTGCACGATTTTGTAAACGAAAAAAGCTGTCTTATAGCTTCAGCACGTAAATAAGGCGCACTCAATTCTGTCGAGTGTCGAATACCTAGTGAGCTATTACGATGCTGATAAAACATTGTCTCCTGTAAATGGGTTCATCGAAATTATCACATTGGAAAGGTTCCTACGTAGAAGTCTCGTAAGTCAGTTTATTATCTGCGTGCATAAAGTGCAGCATGTCCGTCGAGTTTTAGCCTCCTATATTTCATTAAAATCACCTTACGCTTGTAGCAATAAAGGGCGGCTTGCTCTAGTACCAGTTCCATGAAACTTTAGTACCTATTACCCTAGATGAAGGCAGCATTAACTTCAAATTTATTTTTCCGCAATAAGAGGCAACAGATTCCACTCGTGTCTCGCATGCCGTTTCAGTTCGTTAATGACTCCACTTTACTGTTTCTCTGACCCTCGCTTACTATTCCGTTCATTTATTTAATTATTTTATTTATGTATTTATCAATGCTTTAAACCAGACGGTTTGTTTAGCAAACACAGTATTAATATTTGTACATATATTCAAAATTACTCGCTGTTAGTTTCTATATACTTACGGAACATCGTTTAAAAAAATTATAAACTATTCGTAGTCCCTCTATACCGGAATTACATAAGAGAGAACGTTGCTTTGTTTCTAGCGTAATGTGTCCGTTTCCATAATCTAAATCTAACATTGCCATATAATAAAGTTCAGATTTTGGTATTTAGCTCTGTACTGGCAAGCGCTGTCGGTTATAAAATTAACTCTTGCTAATGAAGCATTTAAACTGTAATGATCGAAACGATATCTGTTAGCAAATAATATAAAATCTCAGGAAAATCCAAGTCCAGCGTACCATGACTTACTTTTATTTTTGTGATAGAATTTAAAGTAGTTTATACTTTTAGTTAGACCTTGTTTTTTGCTGGATTGGATTACGTTTAATTAGGACGTTGCTGGACATTTTTGCTTGAGCTTTGAGATCTCTGGTTAGATCAATGATCGAAGCCTTGATATTTGAGCCGTATATTTTGAAAGTGGCATAAGTCACTTTTTCAAAAAAATCGAGTTAATGGTAACACTAATTACAATTGAACGGTATCTTTTCATTTTTTAAAAATTTGCAATCAATAAGTTGAGAACTATTGAGATTTGTTTGAGAGAAGTTTTGCTAATTAACGGTATAACAAACATGTTTTGAAAGTGGCGTAAGTCGCTGTACTCAGGAAATTAATTGCGGGGCTTAGTGTAAAAGAAATAGAAACGTGTGATAAGTGTGTGTGAAGTATTGTTTTGAATTATTTTCAGTATTTTTAAAAAAGTTGTGATCACTGGACTTATTTTTATAAGTGCGAAAGAATAGTGCAGTTTTGTAAATTATATTATAGTGATGTGGCGGCTACCTCCAGATCCGCTAGCAGATGGCTATAAAATGTTTTATAAACTAACTTTAGATGAAAAAGATGAATTTCTAACTTTGGATTTGTCACCAAAAAGAGGAAGACCTAGGCGTTATTCACGAATAGAAATGGATCCGTTATACGCTGGATCTCGTCCTGTTTCTTCAGCAAAATACAAAGACATGATGGACTTGCTTAATTATATACCCCCAATATACCACAGTTATTTTAAAAATTTGAAACAAAACACGATTTCCGAGGACTTAATCACTCCTATTGATGACGAAAATTAAATTGAACTGATGTATTTTCATATACATTACTTATACTTATGTTTCAAAATGTACTAATTATTTTTGTATTTTATGAATATTAAAAGAAAAAATACTTAAATCAAACCTTTGTATTAAATATGTTCATGGTATAAATTATTATTATATATGTAATTTATTCAACAATTATAGTAAATCACTGTCCTTTCAAAACATCACTTCAGTAAAATACGTCGGACAAAATTAATATATGTCAGTCATTTTTCTAAACTATTTATTTTGAAAGTGGCTTAAGTCACTTTACCGTAATGAAAAGTGGTGATTTTTTAATGTTTATACGAAATTATTTATACTGAGAAAAAGATCAGTATCCTGAGATAACAAATACAAGTAAATCTTCTCGAAAGTTAGCATCCATATTTTTAAACGAGTTAAAAACAAAGTGACTTATGCCACTTTCAAAATAAACGGGTCATTTGATGAGGGACTTTCTTTGGTCACTTCTTTGACAAATAAATCTACGGGCTGGTATTCAAACGAAATTAATAAAATTTGGCTTTTATTAGTCGATATAAACTTAAAGTGATTGGTTTTAATTTCGATAATTTCGCTATTAATACCATAACTGAAGGTTGAATTCTGCATTGACTTGATTACATTTTGAGAATCGATGAAGATGAGGAAGTTCATATCATTATACAGGGTGCCTCAAAATTATGGTTCTTCCGGGAAGTGAGGGGTTCCTGAAGTCATTTAAACTTATTCCTCAGCGCAAATGCAATCCGTCGTTTTGTTTATGAGTTATTAATGAAAATCAGTGACCAATGAGATGCGAGATCAGCTGGCGCGAGGCGGTCGGGCCAATGTCCGGAACCGTTTATGAAAACGGTCTCTATAAAATAAATAATATTCCGAACTATTATTTAACAATACCAGGTAATACTATTTAGAATTAATGAAAAGATTTGTTAGGTTGTCCCATTAGTTCATATCACAGTGTGTTTATAATTCTCGCGTTACGTTTCCTAAACCCATAGTATGCAAGGTTTTGGGTAACAAAATTTGTATGCTTCAGTTTAGTCGGTAAAAAGCATTCACGAGAGACGGGTCGTCAAGTTATAAAAATTTCGTATTTAATACTCGATGGTGGTTTAATCGATTTCGGGAAGGAAATTTTAACCTGGAGACGGACGAAGACGGAATTCGTAAAACAATGAGTTTATCACTGCGAGAAATATCGGACATGTTAAATATGCCAAAATCAAGTGTACATAGACATTCGAAAAAAATGGGAATCATGCCAAAGTTGGGACGCGTGGCAACATGCATATCGTTGTTTGCACGAAGCCCTTGGTTGGAAAATTTTATCTTATCCACCTTATTCTCCGGTCATCACGCAGTTAGACTTCTACCTCTTTCGATCACTACAATGTTTTTTAGCTGGCATGAAATTTAAGAATGCAAACGCAATAGAATAGTCGTTACCTAAAAAGTGGGATAAAATTGTGCAAAGAGAGGGTGATTACATTTATTCGTAAGCTTCATAGGTAAGATTGAAATATTATTTCACGTGGTGCAGGAATAAACAGCATGAATTTATGGGACGATGTAATATTATAATGTACTTACAAATAATAAATAAAAAAGTCAATACAATTTCACAAAAGAAACATTGTCTACATCAATAGAGATTATATTATTTAAATTTCAGTGTTGAAAAGGCACATTCGACGCTAATTTAAACAACACAGTCGTCATGAATAATAACTACTTTCTTGTGAATATACATAAATTTATAATATAAAAAGAATAAATTTATAAAGTAATTTATGAATTAATAAATTTATAATATTAATATAACAATCTGATGGAACTATTTTTCGAGGAAATCACTTTTGATTTATAATCAGAATAATAATTTAGTATTGTTATAATATCATTCATTAAATACCATTATCATTAAATATTATATTAGTTAACAAAATATTTATTCCTGTTATAGAAAAAGTTATATTTTTAAATATTATTAATTTTAGTGAAACAAAAATGTTCAATCTCAAGAAGTTATTTATACCTGTTTTCATTGAAACTTATAATATAAGAACATTATTAAAAAGGTACTACGTGCAAAAAATTCCAATGTAGCTTTTAAAAAAGTTCTGGACTTCGTTCGAGGCCTGGTATACGATTCACAATTTCGTAACGTTTACAGCCACAAGAGAATTATCGGGTCTGGGCACGTCTTTTCGTAGAATTTCAGATTTTTACGATTCTTGTCCATGTGTGCAGTTCACACAGTTCATACACATCTTGCAATTTCTTTCGATTTATTTAGTTCATATATTTCGTCGTCGCGACGACCAGCCAGTTCATGCAGTCTCAAGTTTCTACAGCGCTTGTAAGTTTGTACGCGGCTAATACTTATACTGAATTCCGTTCATGTAACTTCAAACTATTCGTTCACTCTACATACTTCACGATCTTTATGAAGCTCGAGGAGCCTATGTATCCGTCTGCGATGCGCAGGTTATGCAGTTTTATGTGCTTGTTAAACTTTATAGTTTTCAATAATCTCCGAAGTTTATTCACTCCGCGGAATTTATACGCCGTACGCGATATGTACATTATGCAATCTATAAAATTTAATCCGAATGTATACTCGGCTGTTTATGCGCCATAAGCAATTCGCGAAAGCCACAAGATCCGACCGTTTGTTGCAATTAATTCGATTGGCTTACCTATTTCGGGCAGTGCGTGCGGACCGTGTATGGGCCATTTCATGTCAAACGGATCACTTTTGTACCTCGATGTCAGGGATTTTGATGATATTGAAATAAGTTGTAGTTCATACGCAATTACGGGGGGGGGGGGGGATAAGTTATCATTCTTCTAATTTTAATTACAAGCTCTCAAAATTTGCAGTTCAACTGAAATTTCTCGGTTTAAGGTCACCCGAAGGTCATACTCTTGACACAAGCTACATCAGTGTAAAGTAAAAATGTTATACCATTTAAAAAGATTAAGGTGACTCCAATTTTTTATTAAAAAAATAACAATTTTCTTTAAATTATGTGTTTTGTCGAACAGAGAATCGATAAACATTTGTTCGAAAGATATTTTTGTTAGATCAATAGAAATGCACGAAAAAATGTGTGAGAAAGTTGGGGCAACAGGGTGGATATATAGGGTGGACCACGCTTAACTTATCCTCTGGTTCAACTGGAAATTTTTTGTGCTGAAATAACATGGTTTAAGGGGAGCTTTACGGTGATTGTACCAAACTTTTTATCAGCCCATTATTCCGGAGTTATCAACGTTTTTCATAGATGAACCTACAATATTTTTATATTAGATTCGATAAAACTATATGTTATGATGCTTGACAAATTCGTCTCAGCATCCCTTAAAAGCAGGATGGCAAGGAAAAACAAGGAATGGAAGGGATACGTTTCGTAGAGAATTTCGGAGGACATGAGTTGCGACAGAAAACCTCGCTTTATCCTGGCAACCGTGCTGTGTTACGGGGGAATATTCGCAAACGATAGATGTCTCGCAGTAACCTGCCATTTCTTAACACTATGCCGTCCGCAGATCTTAGATATGATTCTTTTGTTTGACGCCGGCATAATAGCTTGGAAATTTTAGATTTTAAAGAAAATTACGAAGATGGCGGTAATATAAATTCCTAAAATTAAGATATGTCATCCAAGAATTTTGAAATGGCTTACGTCTTGTGGTACGTGTATGAAAATTATTTCGATGTAATGTACGACGTATCAATTGCAGCATGCATATCAATTCAATTGAATTTTCGTAATTCTTTTGCAATACTTGTTGCACTTGTAGTGTAGCTTCCGCTTCTTAAAATAAAATTTCCTTCTTAGTTCCTAACTTCTTGGGTCTTATTGGGTCATTTTCTTACAATGCATTGTACTGTGGAGTGTGATTTCCTAAACATGCTCACAATTTACCTTAACGATTTCTGTTTCTTATAAATAAATTAATAATAATGTCCTGCTTTTAATTTTGTAATTGAACTTATTGCACTCGTTGCTGACAGAATTTTATCCCGCAGCTATACGAAGACTTTTGTGACACGACATTTGTACCATATAATAAGTATGCTCTATTTATTTAAAGAAAAAAGGTTTGTGTTTGTTTGCTCCTGTACAGTTTGGAAGACTAAGAAATTAAATAAAATTGAATTGAACAAATTTTATTCTGGTGTATAAACACACCTTTGTGGGAAACTATATGTAAGTAATAAACTTGAATATTAGCTGGATTTAGAACGTACACGTACAACGATCTGTTATAGATGGGCAGCGAACACTATATGTGTACAAGCTCCACGGTCTTAACATTATGCCGTCCGCAGATCTTAGATATGATTCTTTTGTTTGACGCCGGCATAATAGCTTGGAAATTTTAGATTTTAAAGAAAATTTCGAAGATGGCGGTAATATAAATTCCTAAAATTAAAATATGTCATCCAAGAATTTTCGTACTTAATTCTTAGTTAAATAAGCACAATGCTGTGGCGGTTACCTCCAGACCCGCCAGCAGAGGGCTCCTCTTCCCGCTAGCAACCGATCCGCCTCGATCCCTATATACAGAAAATTAATACCAGAAAATTAAAACGACTGTCACGGTTAAACTACATATTATTTCGAGTCCGAAAAATTAGTGAATATTCTTCAGACGTTCTAAAGTAAAGGTGAACAGCGTTTTTCTTAAAAATATCACTGTTATGTAGTTAAAAAAATCCGGAAAGTTCTCGCTTCGTGACTTGTTCAATACTTCGAACGCGGATCGAGTCCGTCCCGACCTTCTGTCAAAGCCTCGTGCTGCGGACTCTCTCGCGGACCCTCTCTCTCGCACCGTCACCTCTCATTGGCCAGTGTTTTTCGTTAATAACTCGTAAACAAAGCCGCGGATTGCATTTTCGCAAAGGAAAAAGTTACTTCAAATGACCTCAGCTATCCCTCATTTTCGGCTGTTAAAATAATTGTGGGACACCCTGTATATAGAGACTTCGTCCTTACTACCCCCACGTCTAAGGCAAGGGTCCTGCTTGGATAGCCTTACTGATGAGTCCTCTAGCGGGTCCCGGACGAAACGTCTCCCCTCCCCTTTCCACTCACGAACAGACACACTTCAACCGCCGCCAAAATGCTATAGTTAGTTTGCTGCCTTTTAACACCCAAGAAATATAGTTCAAATGTTATTTCAGTTTTTTAAAATGACACCAAAGTGGTACCACCGGCATACAACAGATAGTTTCTGCATGGCACCAGCGTGGTGCCACCGGACGGCATAGTGTTAATATGTACAGTAATGTCACTCTAATTGACGCTCAGATTGTCCACAAAAAATGGACAATTTAGGAAGAGAGGATACGATGATTCGATCTTTGCTGTTCATTTTTATAGTTACAAATTGTCAACAACTATAAAAGCTAGCTGCAAGGCTCGAATAATCGCATCTCCTCTTCCCGAATTGTCCATTTTTGTGCACAATCTGAGCACCAATTAGGGAGACATTACTGTATAACGTATACTGAGCATGGCGTAGAAGTACGGTGTTTGAGGGATCGGTTTTAAGACGCGCAGCATTTGGTTTCAGTTCAAGACTAATTTATGTTGTTGTTTCGCTGTTATTTCGCTGTCCTTGTATATTAACCTAACCTATCCTAAAAGGATGGGGGGCGAAGTTCGTCCTTCGTTCTACTGAATCATTTAATATTTTTGAGTCAGATGCCATATGGAATCATTTGGCTATTCTTCTTACTCAAGAGGTCAGATGGATGGTGTTTGAAGGTTTGTGATGTCATGGATGCTGGCCCCGATGCGGTACACTTGCATGCAACACCAAGGAGACAAATATTTTAAAGTAAACGTTGCATTACTTATCTGGAAATCCTTTGTTTCTTCATACGGTCGTAATAGATTAATAAAATAATTGTGTAAAACGTTTCTTTGCTTATTTTTAATTTACATCATCGCGCACTTTAATTGATAACATTATTTAGTTTATAGTATCGCATTAACACGTTCCGAGCCGAGCTTTTTTTACTCGAATCTTCACACTTTGATATTTTACTAAAACTTGCTGTATTACGTGCAATTATTAATTCTCGTACACATAACAACGTAACAAAAACTTATCAACGCCCATTCTTGCGGTGGAAATTGATTCTTCGGTTCTAAATTTCTTGTAAACAATTTGTTCAGTTCACTAAGTAAACATGCAAGCGTGTACCATCGATGGTACACGTGGCACGGAACGTGTTAATATTGAGTATTGTATATTATTGTGTATAGTATAGTATATTATATTATAGTATAGTATATTATATTATAGTATAGTATATTATATAGTATATTATATAGTATATATATTATAGTATAGTATATTATTGTTCAGAAAGTTAACTTCTTATTTCCAATTGAAGAACTGTCCGAAAATTGTGATTCGACCCTGGTCTGACCACACGCAGTGTTCTCGGGAAAGGAGTGGGGTAGCTGACACATGCGTCGGGAGTCCCGCACAGTCACGGATCGTGATGTGACGTAAAACTTCTCTCTGATCGTAGTTCAGGACTGTAATGTTGACGCAGGAGACGTGCCACGCTGTTGTGTGGGACTCCCGGCGTATGCGTCACCTACTCCACTTTTTGCGTAACTTATTTTCCTGAGAACACTGGTCTCGCGTGACCTGCGTACAGCTGTTTATATTTTCTGCCAGTTCTCGATGAACGAAGTACATATAGGATCGTTGGAAGGAATATCGAACATGTGCAAATACTGTGGTCGCAGTAAAGCATGTATAACATTATTCATATTTGGAAAATATAGTTCATTCTTTTGCTTTTATCTATCACGTACCGTGTTTTCTAATTAATCTCTACAATCATTTTAGCAAAATCATCGTAAGAAGGAGTTTTCTAAATACGACGCTTGTCTTGTTTGCCAATTTTTTCACAGGAAGCATTTGCCCATGTTCTTAAAAGGTTATCCACACACATACATAATGCTCACCAAGTCGTAGATTTCCATGTATCGGGAACACCGAATGAATTCATGCACATGCATATCTCGCAAACGAATAGTCTCCGAAGCAAATAAGGATGACTAACTGCATGCGGAATGAATGATTAGTAAATGAAGAGGCCGCGGAGCAATGTAAATAGCGTACAAACGAATGATTTATTTGTCAGCCGGGAATCCTGTTAGACGAAGCAATGACGAGTACTTCGATGAGATAAAATTCGGAAGATTGAAAACCGATGGTACTAAGGGTCAGTTCACTTGATCCGGGTGATTTATGAACACAGTTGGGCATTATTATTCTCTCTCTCACTCTCTCTCTCTCTCTCTCTCTCTCTCTCTCTCTCTCTTTCTTTCTTTCTTCCTCTCTCTCGAATTGTATCGAATAGATATTTATCAAAGAAAATAATTATCCAAATGTATTCTTATTAGTCGAATATTTTATTCACATAACAATTATTCATTATTCTTAATAAATTATTCCATCTATTTATTCCAAATAAATTACTCACATAATTCCTTACTCGAACTCATTTTAAGAACATGGACAAATGCTTCCTGTGAAAAAATTGGCAAACAGAAGACAAGCGTCGAATTTAGAAAACTCCTTCTTACGATGATTTTGCTAAAATTATTGCAGAGATTAATTAGAAAACACGGTACGTGATAGATAAAAGCAAAAGAATGAACTATATTTTCCAAATATGAATAATGTTATACATGCTTTACTTGGTTCATCGAGAACTGGCACAAAATATAATATTGGTGGCAACTAAGTAATTGCCGATTTGTTCAATGAAATAAAAAATTCTTTTTCACTTGGAATGAAGTTTAATCTGTAATGTATTTTCCATTTTGTTCGATGACCTTTTGCCATCTCTCCGACAACTTGAAAATTCCACGCTCGTAGAAAGTCCGATCCTTTTCGGCCAAAAACTGAGTTAAGTGAGATTTTACAGCGTCATCATCATTCAAAGTTTTACCACGAAGGGAGTTGTCCAGGGATCGAAATAAGTGGTAATCCGATGGCTCGAGATCAGGGCTATATGGTGGGTGTAACATCAATTCCCAACCAATATCCATCAATTTTTGCCGAGTGGACAAAGACGTGTGCGGCCAATTCTGGTCGCTTTTCCTTGACCGCTGCATTCAATTTGTCCAGTTGCTAACATTCACGGATAATAAAAAATAACATAATAATAATAATAATAATAATAATTTTATTATAATAATAATAATAATAATAATAATAATAATAATAATTTTATAATATAACATTCAGGGATATCATAAAAATGGAAGTGTGAGACATCTATAACTGAAATCGACGATTACTTAGTTTGCAACCCAATAGAATTATAAAATTGCCAATGCCCTTCCTCAGCACCCGTAGAAAGACTATGTAACAAACTTTTCGATGCAACATTTGAAAAGTCAATAATAAATTATTAAAAAAATCGATCATTTTCTGTATGAATTCCTGTACGAATAACTTCTCTTATTCGGATACATTTTTATTTGACCGGACATTTAGTCGATAGCGTCGAATAAGATTGCATTTGCTAATCTTTATCTTGTATCCGTCATCCGAATAAAATTTCCCCCAACTCAGTTGATGAGATCCTACGGCTCGTTGGATTCCCACCGTACTTCATCCCGGTGCAGTGGCTGAACGAGATGCTACCTGGATCACGGGTCACGGGTCAGTAAGTCGCGCACCGCGGCGATTCGCGCCTCCTCGAATAGCAGAAACAGGTGGCCGTGTTCCGTTAAACGTCACCAGGCCGAGGAAAACTCTCGTCGACGGCAGTGGATGCTCGTCGCGCGGCATAGCACGGTGCGGCTGCGCGCGACGCGCGGCGTGCTCGGCAGTCATGAGGCTCGCCTGACTTCTTATCCGGGATCTCGGACGATGGTAACTGTTCATTTGTCGTCGGCCGAGCCACGTGATAGGGAACACTGCCGGCGCAATCTGTCGACCTACTAGCAAGAACACCGATATCAACGACTTCCGGAACGAGTAGACAACTCCCGCGGCTCTCCTACAGATTTTTTCACGACCTCTCTCATGCCTCCTCGTTCCTCCATCCATCCTCGGCAAAATCCTCCGTAGATCCTCGATCGTGGCGCACGTTCGACAGCGATGTCGACGCAGATAGACGAGACCGGGGAATGCCCGAAATTGCACTCGTGCACTTCAAGACGCTAGAAATACTGCAAACATTAGAAATTAATCGACTTAAGGATATTTAAATTGAACTGAAATTATTGAATCCTTGCTGTATCATTTTCTACACAGTTACATTAATTAGATCGCATCTTTTCCGAGTGTAATTGTTGCTTAGAAGAAAAAGAGAATTTATATTTATTGCGCGCTTACCATCTCCATCACGAGTTGATACTCGGCAAAGTATGGCCGCGGGTTAATGCGCATTCGTGAAAGATTATTATGTACGCCTAATTATCTAGGAGCATTTTCTAATCAACTTGTCTATAAATGGACCTTTGTTGTTTTTTTTATGAGATATTGAAGGGGAAATGAAATTTGTTCAGAAAATCGTAACATCCTATTTTGTTAACGAACTTTTACTCGTCTTTAGCTTTTAATTAAAATTTCTCTTATTTTCTCATCGGAACTTAATTTGGAAGATTTGATCTCATTGAACATCATAGAAGAGATTGGCTACTGCAAAGTTCATTATTGAAACTTTACTTTCTCATTCGTTTACTAGAATCGTTTACCAAATAGAGTACATTTTATTTAACGATAAACTTACCGAGCACTGAAGATGTTCGACATGTGTTGCTTTATGGGTGTGGCAAGACTAAATTTATTTGGATATCTTGTTATTTTTATTAAATTGTATGCTTGAATTTTTATTCAAGCATTTCCAACACAAGACTTAGTTATGAAGAACCTTTACCGTATAACACAAAGATGTCCCGAATGTCCTATGAACGGGTTACGAGCGGCCTGAAAACGTCCTGTGTTACAAATCGAAGCGTCTTATGAACTTTTTTAAGACATCCTGTGTACATCGTTTAAACGACGTCTTTAAGACATCGTTTAGACATCTTTAAGGCGTCACTTAGACTTTTAATTACATGAAGAAGCGGATTTTAAGAAATCAACTATTAATAAATTAGCAATGATACACATGTATGTGTAATGAAAACAGAAAAAGTTTATTAACGAATCAAATTGATTAGTGTAGTAATATGTACGCCTTTTCTTACACAGCTCGGCTATTTCTGATACCCTTTCGTCCGCCCTCAGCCATTAATACTCGCTGATCCCAAATTCTAAATAACTATTGGGTTGGCAACTAAGTAATTGCCGATTTTAGTTATAGATGTCTCTCACTTCCATTTTTATGATATCCATAAATGTTATATTATAAAATTATTATTATTATTATTATTATTATTATTATGTTATTTTTTATTATCCGTGAATGTTAGCAACTGGACAAATTGAACGCAGCGGTCAAGGAAAATCGACCAGAACTGGTCAATCGTAAAGGTGTCATTTTCCAGCAGGACAATGCTAGGCCGCACACGTCTTTGTCCACTCGGCAAAAATTGATGGATATTGGTTGGGAATCGATGTTACACCCACCATATAGCCCTGATCTTGCGCCATCGGATTACCACTTATTTCGATCCCTGGACAACTCCCTTCGTGGTAAAACTTTGAATGATGATGACACTGTAAAATCTCACGTAACTCAATTTTTGGCCGAAAAGCATCAGACTTTCTACGAGCGTGGAATTTTCAAGTTGTCGGAGAGATGGCAAAAGGTCGTCGAACAAAATGGGAAATACATTACAGATTAAACTTCATTCCAAGTAAAAAAAAATTTGTATTTCATTGAACAAATCGGCAATTACTTAGTTGCCAACTCAATATTTTAGTCTTATTTTTATTTGTAGTACACACTCCTGAACTATGTACGGAAAAATGCGGAACATCTTGTGTATGGCATTTTTCTAACTACTTCAAAACGAGTATATAAATTTTATGTTATTACTAGGACAGTCGACACATTTACTTACAATTATCGTACAGCTGCGGTTCTGAATCATATATCAAAATTGTACATAATACACAAGTCAATAAGTATGCTTTCTTTCAGATAAGACGATAGAGGTGTACAGGATGGTCCACCATGGTCCACTTCATTCCAAGTAAAAAAGAATTTTTTATTTCATTGAACAAATCGGCAATTACTTAGTTGCCAACCCAATAAATCCCAACTAACCAAATCTAAATTCTAAATTGTCTAAAACGCGTCAGGATACATGTACCATAATTCCATTTCTGAAATTTCTAGGAGAAAATTATGGGAAAAATCGACCGTTCGGCTAGATCGAGATCGGAATTCGACCTGCAATCTTTGGCATGCCAGGCGACTGCTTCAACCAATCCCGACCGACCGACAACACATTCTCTCATAGTCTGTTTTACCGGTGCAGACGACAGGCCTACACCATAGCCACTCAAAGGTCCAGGACACATGGCCCAACCATAAAAATACATATAGCTCGCTATACGCCTGAACAGTAACGATCTCGATGATCGTCACTTTAGCGACTCTTTTCCCAGTGGCTAATTTTGTTTTATACAAATTGGTAGTCGTCAAGGGCACACCGATCAGCAATTTATTTTCTATAAATAAATTCTATAAATAAATTTATTTTCTACAAATAGGAAATAAATTGCTGATCGGTGTGCCCTTGACGACCACTAATTTGTATAAAACAAAATTTGCATCTTCATTTTTGTCTCCTGGTTCCATCGTCTATATTAAAATTGTATTTAAAATAGCACTTGACTGTTTTATGTAAAGAAACCACAAAAACATGAAAAACGCCTTGAAGAAATATTTCAACTGTCTGAAAGATTAGAAATAGATGTCTTAAAGACGACTCGAAATAGACGTCTTTAAGACATATTGTTTCAGACGTTAAAAGGACGTCCATTTTAGGGCGTACGACGTTCGGACCTAAAATGGACGCAAAATGTACATCTTTAAGATGTCCACTGCTTACTAGGTATATTGTGTAGAACCAATATTACCGAGCATATCAGTTTTGGTTCTGGTACTTCAGAACCGATATTGTATTGGTATTACATATATTATTATATCGTTAATGATATTCGATAATGCTAGAGGAACAAATTGTATGATTCGAAGGGACATATGTTATGGTAGAAATAATTTCTTTTTGAAGGTCATATTTTCCGAGATTTCAAGGTCATCGATGTTTTTTTTAAAAATAGGATTACATCTTTCTGTCGTTATATCATGATAGCTAAGATGGCGAATCCAATGCGCTTTAAGAAATAAATTAATAGAAAAGAGGAATAAATAAGTTTAATAAAAAAATGAAATCAATTTAATGAAAATAAATAACTAAATTAAAAAGAAATAATAAATAAATAATTCAATTAGGTTGATTGGCCGCCGGGTACTTTTTTCGAAGGACAGAATAAATTTAATGAGATTCTTTCACTGTATTAACACTTTATACAATATTCTCCTTTGTATCGCAAGCAGACAAATGACCGCTTTTTAAATAAGCGTTATATTCTCCTCCAGTTGATTACAAGTAATAGACAATTTAGCGCGGACAATAAAACACAAAATAATCTTTAGGTAATAATTAAAAATCATTTATTTTTTACATTTTAGACATATACATTTCTAAGATTTATAATACGCCGCATTTTTTTAGATGGTGAGTCTCTCCAGTGGACATTTTCCACGAACATATTTTTTACGTGTTCAATAGACGTTTGTGGTTTTATCTTTTCTTACGTATTCAATTTGGCATGTTTTTCGTTTTTCAGAAGCTCTAGTGGAATCTGTTGATGTTCCCTCCATACTTTTTGTTCCTTGTTCCTGTTGTCCCCCGATAGAAAATGCAGGCATTTACTGCACCTAAACCAAGAATGTTGGAAAATACTTCGAGAGGCCATCTAAGAAATTTAGATTTTAGGCTAATTTTCTTAATATTTGCATATGCATATGCGGCTTGCGCCTAAAACACAATTATTATAGTTATTTTATTATAGTTATTAAAACACAATTATAGTTATTTTCCTTGGAAAAATTAACAGTAATTGAAAACAGAAGAAGACCGCTCACGATAGATAATAATAGAGAACATAAGATTATTAGAAAAAAAATGAAAGATGAAGACAAACAGATATTGAAAAATTAAGCAGTTGTACATTATAGAAAAACCCTACAGGAAGTTGATTACAAGCGAAAGCATTGAATTTAACAATTTCGCTGAAAGCTAACAAAATATTCGATCTCTCTGGCTGGTCTAGTGTTGATAAACCAGGAAAATCCGGGGAATACGAGGGGCGTCGGTAAGCCGGAAAGCCTAATGCATTCGCCGCTAATAAAGAAAATTCAAGTTCAACAATTACAGGCGATCACCTCCGCTCGGTTTTTAGCAACGTGCTTCCCACATTGAGCGATTGGATTCCCAGGATCCATAAAAGCGGTAGGTAGATTGTAAATCGTATCCTGGAGATGTAGGAATCACTTCTCGCATCGGTTCACTTCCTTGTGGAATATTAATTAGAATCCGCTACAGGGATTATATAAAAGCTGGCGGCTAATTAAAAGATATGAAGCGGCAGAATTTCGAAGACCATAAATGCTACGCTTTTCCGGACCGCTTGAGAAAATAAACCCGTTAAGTTTGCACCAGCCGAACCGGCGATCCTCATCTATTCCGTGATGCCATAACGAGACTAAGCCTAACAGGAGGAGAGGAAGTGAGTTTACGAGAACGCTCGGCCGAATTGAATGATACTGTTAACTCGGAAAATCAACAGGTAGAAATAGTATAATCGTCTAACGGTGACACGAGTAACGGTGGACATAAAGTTCCAGCATCTTTCGCTCTATCTCGACAGGTCATTTGACCGTTACACTTAACAGTTTTGCAGGAAATGCTGTTTACGAGCTGCGCTTCCCACGCGGGACTCAATAGGTTGCAATCTTAAAACGAACGTAGAGACCGCGGAAGATCTATCAATTTCATTCAATTTTGCTCTTCTTGGGATCTTAGAAGATCCCCCCATTATGGATTACTTTACACTCACGTTTATAAGCTAAAACAAATAATCGATCGACTAGATTTGTTCCGTTGTATGACGGAACCCCTATAAATCAAGCGAGGAAAAATGTTGTCCTCGAGTCAAACATTATCGACCATCCACGTCCGTCCCTGGGAAGAGGAAAATTGCCAGATGTGGATAACCCAGGGACCGAAGGCCCTAGGAAATAGCGTATTTTCGACGAAGCAATCGAAATGCCAGAACACCCGTAGTAAGCAATTTCGTTGAAAGCCATTTCCGTCTTCTATTCAGGTATTTCTTTTATGATCCACAGTTGGTCACCAAATTTTAGCACTGAAGGGAAGGTAAGCGAATCGGATAGCGTGTTTAAGGTTATTATTAATGCAGTTTATTGAATTGCTATCGATGAGCGCGGGCGCGACTAGCGTGGTGTCGTAGGACTAGCAACTTAGGACAGACTGAGCTTTTGGAGTTGCGCGTTTGTCTCTTTTATAGTGGAAGAGAAGAAAGGAATAGATGGATCTTCGTAGGAAAGGAGAAAGTTGGGAAAGTCCCGTGCGGGTCGAGGTGTCCAGATGTGAGGAGAATTGTTTTATTAGGAGTGCGTGGTTTTTAGGGAATTTTGAGGATTAGGAACGGTACTTGTTTTATTGCTAGCGGCCGCGCTCAGGTAGAGGGATGCGACGCCACAAAATGTCATTCCTAGTCGTTTTTTACGATATGCATGTTCCACCGAGAAGAGGCATTTTCCGGATCATTGTTTGCTACGGCTTATCCTTGGGACACTCGGATTCCTTCACGGGCGTCACCCGAGGGCACGAGCACTACCTGCGGGTGACCCTTAGTTTGGGGTGGTCACTTTCCTAATTTTGCAATCCAATCAGTCAGGGCGACCGTTTCCCTCACTCCTCGCAAGAATTAAACAATCCACGAATCCGACTGTCTCAAATTTAGAACACACCCACACCGAATTTACCTCCGAGAACACACAACACACAACAGTCATTCTACCATCAACCCGAACACGGAATAGTCTACTCTCTAAAAATTATACTCTGTATCGATGTGAAGTTGAATGTTCAAATATATTCCTTCTTTAACCCTAGAAAGATAACCATATGACAACGTACGTAAAAGATAACCATACGCTTCAGAGGCGCATGCTTTTCTAAGGCGTCAATTTTATACTAACAATGGATATTTAATTAAGTTAATCTAGTCATTTTAAAGGTTTGGCATTATTGTACAAATAAAATGCATTTATATTATATTTTTTTATATTTTAAGTAATTTTAAACTTAAATCACTAGACCTCTATGAAAAATTAACAAAAATCAACAGTCTTCGCAGGCGCCTCTGCCACGTAGGTTATCTTTCTCGGGTTAAAGAAAAGAAACTCAGCTTATTATCCCTAGCATCTTGAAAAGTCGTAGGGAACCGCGAATATCAAATACGTATCTAAGTTCGTAAAACATAAAACGTATGCACATATGTACCTATTTATGTTTCGTCTTTAGCGTAAGTTCATTTTTGTCACAGTGAAAGCCATTCTCCTTTGACTTTTTAACTTTTATATTTGAGCTTAGTCGCAGACTAAGTTACTTGTCAACCCAATTCTTTGATATCCATTCTGATTCAAACTTCGTTTCGCGCATAAAACAGGAGAAATCGTTCAGCCGAAATTCATTTGACCAATTCAAGTGCAAGTTTACTAAAAATATGAATTTTTCCTCCCATGGAAAATGGGGTGTCGCACACTATTATTCATTTCAAAAACTTACACAATATTCAACCAAATGTAGATCGTTTTCTGAGAGTAACTAAAAAGTAACTAAACGCACGCACTTACCAATGCTCAAGGATATAAATCAGTGAACGATACGTGTCCCTTGTAAACCTGCCATTATAATATTTTAGAAGTCAGCAGACTTGAAAGCACTGCTGTGCTATCCAAACACGAAATGGAATAACAGTGAAACGAAGCACAGCAAAACCTATGGTTGCCAATCGGTTAACCACAAGTAACCGCGGGTACGAAATGGCACTTCTCCTCCACTCTGGTCTCCGTTTAAAAAATATCACGACCCTCGTGACAGGTCTTCTCGGTAGCGCATGATCGGCGCGCAAATCGCGACAGCGATTGCGGTCTCCGGTAAAAACTAATCAGCGTGTGGCTCCTGATCGTCGAACATAGAAGCCGTGCATCAAAGCCGCCTGGGAACGAGATACGCGCAACGGAAGATGCCCGAAAGCGATTAGAAGCAACCATGCCCCCCGTCCGTGTGTCGTTTAGTGACGAACTCTGCAGGAAACGCGGGCTGCGCTGAGCAGCGCGGTGCAGCGCAGAGGGTGCACGGGTAGGCGTTGATTGAGCACATGCGAGAGGAACGGCGGGGCCGGTTCGTTGGCTCGTTTTTCTTTTCGCGGCCGCGCCGGGACTACCGGGAGAAGGCAACGCGGGCAAGAAACGTCTGTCCGGGACTTGCCCTCGGCCGGTTGACACGGTGACTTCCACGTTGGTTCCATGGTGTTCGCGTACTAACGATACAATCAAGGTATCGCTAACCCGAGGAGTTATTATCATAATTAACGACCGCGCGCTTAATTGACTTCTACCAGGCAATTAACGACTTTCTTGAATTTTATTACCCAATAATGGCTCTCCAGGGTTCATCGCGATCGCCAATTTAAAATGTACCGCTACGTCTAATCTTTGTCCCCTTACCCGCTCCGCCAGTCTCTGGGAACATTTGGCCATTTTTCTGACAAAACCGTGGAGAGACTTTATCGTTCGTTTCTTTTTCACGATATCGCGGAACTAGACAGATTCTGTAACAGGATTTTAATTCGGCATGTCGAAATCTATACACAGTCGCGTCGGTATTTATGTTGACGGCCGAAAATTTCAATGATACGTTGCATTTTTTGTTTACGTCAAATATGAGTAATGATTTATGAACAGACATCTAGAAAAAAAAGTGAATGCACTGAAATATCTAAATTTTGTTAAAGAACACAAGCCGATTTCATTTTGGAAATCGATCATTTGAAGCGATGAATCGAAATTCGAATTGAATTCAAACAAAGGAAAAAAGTATGCATGGAGAAAAAAGGACAACGCTTTCAAGCAGATACTAGTAACATCCACTGTCAAACATGGTGGTGGGAATATAATGATATGGGGTTGTTTTAATGACAGCTAAGTGGGCAATTTAACTATTATTGATGGAAAACTGACTGCTGTTAAATATGTTGAATTATTAAATGAAAATTTATTTCAGTCAATTGACAAATTTGGAGTCGATGACATGTTTCAATATGATAACAATCCAAAATACACAGCAAAAATAGTTGAAAAAAATTTCGAAAGAAATGATATTTCCGTACGTTGGTTATCTCAGAGTACAGATTTAAATCTTATAGAGCATCTATGGGATGAACTAGAGCTACAAATTCCACGAAATCAAAGATATAGAAAATCAGAATTCGTTACAGCCATAAAAAACAAATGAAATGAAATAACGGCAAATATTTTGGAAAAATTAATAAATGCTTCGTCGCTTACTAGAGATTATTATTTAAAACGAAAGGTTATCAAATCTCTAATTAATTAATTTTTAATTTATTATTTTCTGTATTCTATCTCTTAGAAATATTTATCGTCAACTTAATTTCCGTTATGATGAGATACAAAAATTCATTATCTTTTACTTTGTGTTATTTGTTATTTATGTTTATTCATTATATATCGCCTCTATTAATGTTGTGACGATAAAATAAATGCTTTGTTCCCAATTCAAATAGCATTTACATTTATTAAAATTTTTTTACCTTAACTTTCCCAAAAAGTGTAAGCGTCACCTTAAATACCGACGCTACTTTAGAACAACATGTAACATGATGAAAACAAAATATAATGTGATTGAGTTGGGACAGATAGAATGTACCGATAGAACACTTTCGTGAAATTAATGCTGGGATATCCAAATAAAGGAAAACAAGAAGCAGAAATGACAAACAAGGTCCGACTTTGAAAATATTTTTTGAACTTGACCAACCCTGGAAAAATTTCAATTCATCGTTTAGAATGTATCGTTGATTTTTTCTCAAATCCGACCATTTAAATATACATTTCTGCAAATTTAGCAACATTTTCAATTTCATCTTCGGATCATAGTTTCGTTTTTACTCTGAACAACGTTTTGTTTTCACTGTGATTCAAAGATCATCAATTTCTTTATCCTTATCATTATACTATGTATTCTGTGTTAATTTTATTTTGCCATCTCTGTTACTTTTGAATTATTAAACTGCAGCCTTGTATTTTGTAATGTAATTGTAATTCAAATGTGGCGTTATTCGATTCTTATCGAATGTATCTGCATTGTCTGGCAGAAGAAGAAACGAATCTGTTTTTTTATCATCGTGTGAAACAAAGCGTTAAATTAGGTAGTGGACCCGTTGCGATAGGTGGAGTGGGGAGTGGGAGTTGCATTACACAGTATGGTACAGGTCCAATGCATCGAATAAGTGAGATAATGTATCAATGCATGAATAAAGACATTTGAAAAAGAAAGTTGCAGGTAGCGGTTCAGAATTATCCAGTAGCGGAATATGCCATTATATTCCAACATAGTAACAATTCAGTCCATGTTGCAAGAGCCGTGAGAAATTGGTTAACTGTTCAACCGTACCAATTTGATTCTTGTAAAAAATATATATATTTCTGGTCAATGAGCACTAAAACACTAGTGGTTTCTTATTGCTAAAGCGAGTAATTCGACTTTGTATTATATTTCAGATATTTAGTCTACAAGGTTCATATTTTAATAACGGAAAAACTATATTTAGTATGAATCTGCATAATTATGAATATAATTTCTAATAGAATGATGGCATTATAGTAAATGTTTCTCGAAAACTTAGGAACGATTGAGAGGGGATACCACCCCAGTGGTTCAATAAAGCCGATTTTTTTAATTTTCTTAAAGTTTAAGGTGTGTAAAATGTTATGTCAAAGCGATATTTCGAAATTTGAACATTTTGCGATTGAAAGTAAAGTTTAAAGAATCTTACTTTGTGAGGGAGAAAAGTTATCTTAAAACTTTGGATTTAGAGATCCGATTCACCTAACACTGTATGAAGATATTTTGCATAGAGTGATAGAGTCCTACAATGTAGATTTTTTAAATATTTTAATATATACATATGCAAATATATATATATATATATATATATATAAATAATAATTTAAAGTTTCTTAGAATAAAAAGAACTGTTTTTTCTTCAAGCTGCGGCCATTTCTACGATTATAACATATATATAATATATAATATATAATATATAATATATAATATATAATATATAATATATAATATATAATATATAATATATAATATATAATATATAATATATAATATATAATATATAATATATAATATATAATATATAATATATAATATATAATATATAATATATAATATATAATATATAATATATAATATATAATATATAATATATAATAATAGTTTCTAGTTTATGAATCAACAAAATTGTTTAAATTCAAACGTCCCACTACTTACTAACTGTGACGGCCAGGAATTAATGTTATGCGAGAAGAGGTTTCGGAAGCAACGTATATCTTCACAATTTTTTATGATTTTTACTGTTAAAAAATTGGACAACAAAGCGTTAAATTGTATAATTCTGTATCTTTCAGTTCTATTTTAATATTTTCTTTAAATGTAGATATGTCAGGAGTGTCATAACTACACTTTGCTTTCGCCATTAACGAACATATACTTAACGTCAAATACACGAATAATTACAACGAAAAATCTTTGATTGATTTAACTGTGCATTTGACTCATAAAAATAAAATATTCCTTCAATTTTGCTTCTCAAAAATGAGAAGACCCTTAAAAAAGGGTCACATTTTTCAAGATTTCAAAGTCATCGATGTTTTTTTTCTTAATGGGGGTACATATTCTTATCATTATATCACAATAGCTAACATCAAGATGAATTCAATGACCTGTAAAAACATGACCTTCGCGTGGCCTTAAGTTGCTCGAGCATCACATTGCTCGTCGCCTCTTTTTACCATTGTATTTCTACAAATATTCTCTTCTTTTACTGAAACGATGATTTCATTATGTAAATCTTAAGTGAGATACGTTCGCTTAAACACGTGTATTGACAAGTTCCATTACGGTATGTCATAATTTAAGGAATTCCAACAAGGTAGAAATTCTACAAAAGCGTGTAGAAATTTGGTAAACGTTTTTGGTGAAGATACATGTCTTGCAATTCGCTACATTCTCCGGACTTAGCATCATCCGATTATCATCTGTTTCTGTACACAATTTTTTGGAGGAAAATAAATTAAAAATGAAGCTGATGTTAGAGCCAAGCACTGCTTGAGTTCTTCACCTCCAAAATGAGTCATTCTATAGATGGAAATTGTATTGTTCAGTAAATATTAATAAATACATTGATAATATATCTTTTTTAATACATAAACAGACAGAACTTTCTGGCAGACTTAATATTATTCATTCTGTGATTCCTGGTCTCTTCGATAATGACTTCAAAATATACAGTTAAAACTGAGCTAAGTTACTTGAATTTCTTTTAAACGATAGCGGGACTAGTCTATTAGACGCCAAAATGTTCTTTTTTAAATTTTGCTATTACTTGGAATGACAAAAAAGAAAATAAAAAATTTCGTTTTTAACTTTTTTATCTGAACCTATAACGGATATTTAAAAAATGCCACCGGCATTCCAGTTTTAAAAAAGTTATTGCGTTGTAAAAGGTGCATGCTCAATTTTGTGAGTAACTACACGTTTGCATGCAGTGCGTAGATGCCGAGAAACATCGGTTTATGGCCGTATGACTGCGGTGGACGTGACAACTACGGTCATTGAGAATGTCGGCTACCAGTATCGGCTTGCTCCTCACAGCTCATATTTCCGGTTTAGAATCATAGTTCCGAAAGTCACATTTCGCTGATTGTGAGAAACAAGGAGTGTTATTGTTTACTAACAGGTGTACTGTTTACTGCCAACATTGTTGTGTTAATTGTAACACTTGCAAGTTAATTTATAGTAACTGTATAATTTATTTCACTTCTCCTTTTAACATTTTGGCATGTGTAGGTTATATTTTAAGACATAGACAGCGTGACGATTAACCTTTTAGGCACGACGCGCCACTATAGTGGCTTCCGTGGATATCATCTTTTAGAACAACACGCCACTATAGTAGCTTTTGCGGATGTCATCTTTCAGAACGACACGCCACTATAGTGGCTTTCGCAGATGTCATCTCTCTGGACGACGCGCCACTATAGTGGCTCATCGTTTGAACCAAATAATCGTCTTCATATACATTGTTTCACACTTCTTTTGTCTTCACATCGATTTACAACAGTCTACATGGTGTCCAAAAAATATTTCACAATCCGGAAATGACGGGTTCCTCGGATCATTTGAAGCAACTTCTTCCTTTACAAAAATGTTCTCCGAGGCATCGTTAACGAGTTATTAACGAAAAACAGTGACCAATAAGAATCGAGTACGGCTGACGCGAGGCGGCCCAGCCAACCAGCGCACGAAGCCCAGTTCCGCTCATTGGCTCGATCGCCTCGCGCCAGCTGAGCTCGCCTCTCATTGGTCACTGTTTTTCGTTAATAACTCGTTAACGGTGCCTCGGAGAACATTTTTGTAAAGGAAAAAGTTGCTTCAAATGGCCTGAGGAACCCGCCACTTTCTGATTGCGAGACATTTTTGGGATACCCTGTATATACAGTATCAGACTCTGTACAGTATACATCAGACTCTGCCGTCCAGAGAAATAGCCTCGCGCAGAATTCAGCCGCACCTAAAAGGTTAATATTTAAGACTGGACTAATAAAACACGATCAAAATAAATGTTGTTTCATTTAAAATAATTTCCTCTTGCTTCAATACACTTGCTCCGGCGATTCAAAAGGGATTCAAATGCATGATTTAGCTCATTTTTGTGGTATCGCATCTAGTTTCTGTGGTGAAGCTATTTGGTTGGTCAGAATGTCTTCGAAAAGGCATCCTTTTAACTCCAATTTCAATTCTGGAAATGCATAGAAGTCGCACGGGACCTAATCAAGTGAATATGACGGATGATTGAGTATACAGAAAAATTGACGCTGGTCAAGAATTAACGAGCAATGAGTGATTTGTGGCATGGCGCGTTATCGTGCAACAGTCTCTCGGTTGAGATCCATAGCCGCTTCCATAATTCTCGGTGAAGCATTGCGGTCAATTGCGATAAAATTATGTATTTTTGCAAATGTTTCAGGTTTTTGAATTGAACTCGATCTTCAAAACTCGTTCATCGAAACGAAAACACTTGATCGACTTAAACAAGCATCGCCATACATTTGCTGCATCAACCGGAACGTTTCTCATGCACTGTTTTTTATTCCATGATCAACATCGATTAAAGGTTTGGACAGAAAGAACTGTGACAATTTTGTCATTTATCAATTGATTGGCGTGAACTTAGGTGCCTTAAACAGATAAACGATTCACCTTTTCAAGGATGCTAACGCTCAATAAACGTCGCCACCACTTACTGAGATATGACGCCAATCTTAAAAATTAATTGTCACACTGTGTACAGTGGGTGTAAAAAGTCTTCGGGCTCCTTTTAAATCAGTATAACTTGTTCCGGACTGGACTAAATGACTTGAATTATTTTGGAGATGTGAGAGAGACTAATTTATCCTACAGTGACTAAAATACTCCTTTTTAAAATTTTTCTATTACATGGAACGTCAAGGAAAGTTAACAAAATCTCATTTTTAACTTTTTTATCTGCGCGCCTGTAACGAAAATTTAAAGCATGCGTTTTATAAATCTCGCTAAGTTATATACATGCAGAAAATTTCATCGAAATCGGTTGACGTTGTTATGTGTTACGAACAATTAAAGGCCACCAAAATCGCAGTTTTGTCACGACTTTCGACACCTTCGCGACCAAAAGCTGCAAGAAATCTACCGACTTTTAATCGATTTATTCATAAAATTATCAAATGCACTTTATAAAATTTTCAATATGCATATAAGCTACCGAGATCTACAAAACGCATTTTTCAAGATTTCGTTATGGGCTCAGATAATAAACGAAGAAACGTGAGCTTTTGATTTGATTTGTCACGTCAAGTAATAGCGAAATAAAAAAGAATTTACTCTTTAGTCTTTGTACAGTAAACTATAATCCCTCAAACATCTCCAAAAAAATTCAAGTTAGTCCAGCTTTAAAAAGTGCATACCGTTGTAGAAAATGTCCGAAGGCTATTTTACATTCGGTGTACTACTGTGATCAAAAAGTAAGGTGAAATTGTCATTTAAAACTCCCGGACATTAGGAAGGCAGGCAATTGTTTTTTTCCTAGGTTGGTAGGACTGTCTATAACAATTGCCAAGCGTCTGTTTGTTAAAAGGTTTAATTATCTCCGAGTTACACGTGTTTTAGTAAACGACCAAAAGTGAATTTTTCGATTTTTACAATGGGTGATTTTGTTGAGCAAAGAACTTGCATCAAATTTTGTTTGCGGAACGAATATTCTTGTGCGGACACGTTGAAAATGTTGCGGAAGGCCTTTGGTGATCAAACTATGGCACAAAAAAACGTTTATAAGTGGTACAACGAGTTCAAAGCGGGCCGAGAACGCGTTGAAGACGAACCGCGCTCTGGACGACCATCAACGTCTACCGACGAGGGCCACGTCCAAAAAATCGAAGATTTGGTGCTTGAAAATCGTCGACTGAGAATGAGAGACCTCGCTGATAGTGTTGGAATATCATTTGGCTCAGTCCAAACCATTTTGAAGAATGATTTGTGTCTCAAACGCGTCAAGTCTCGATTGGTGCCATGTCATACTGCATTGGTTCTTCGCGACTTTTTTGCCAAAAACTCGACTCATATCGTTCCGCAACCACCGTATTCGCCTGATTTGGCTCCGTGCGACTTCTGGTTATTCAGCAAACTCAAAAAGCCAATGCGGGGACGCCGTTTTGACACGATTGAGGAGATAAAAACCGAATCTTCAAGGCTATACCGGAAAAAGACTATTCCGACTGTTTCGAGGACTGGAAAAAGCGTCGGAAACAGTGCGTTTTATCGGACGGGGATTACTTTGAAGGGGATGAAATTGATTTGGAAGAATAAATAAAGAATTTACATTTTATAAACAAATTCGCCTTACTTTTTGATCACAGTAGTAAGTCAAAATTTTCGATAATGTTACCTACGCCATTACGATTCCAACCCACTCAATGATGAATAATAAATGATTTACACACGTTCGTTTTACGAGTTCGTCGGTACCAGACTCGGTGTCTTGTTTGTTGCTGATGAAATCGGACGTTGGATCGCCGCCGGGCGGAGATCGCCCGGACGTCGGAAAAAGTACTGGTACCGTTCTAACGATTACACCGTTCGTAGACGTGTCCGCTTCAGGCGAATCGAAGAGTGTGACACCGTATCCGGACGAGCGTCATTATTCGCGGTAGGTGTCCACCGTGACGCGAGGGAACCAAGTGAGTGTCAATGATCATGAGAGAATGCAACCATAAGCCCCGGCGGTCGGTCCCGAGCGATGGAAATGAAACGGTAAATAGGCATCGCCGGCGGTATGAGTCACGCTGTTTATTGGATATTGGATCCCGCAGTGATCAGCCATTTTTCCACGAAGGCCCAATAAAGTAATTTATCTAATTTCAATCATAGTAAAATTGAAACCTATCTTAGGTTTTCGATTTAAGATGACTTTATTGGCGGTGCGAATCTCGCGAGAGGATTTTACCGGATTCCTTCCTCGGTGATTACTGGACTGCGGATCTTTATGCATTTATGATACCTGCAAGCCTGCAAAATGCAAGGGAACTTCCATGCTGATGCAAATCAATTGCATTATTATTCTATGTTCGCCGTTAAGGAACTTTTTACTCGACGTAAGAACATTTTTGCCTCCTTCAGATAGTTAGAAAGTGATTAATGAAAACGAGAATTTGCACGAAGGTTATGCCAAGGTTAGCCATCCAGCGATTACTGTAATTTTGAATGTAACGGTATAGAAAAATTTATAAATAGAGTTCGAGTATGTGGAAAATATGTGTGCATAGTTTCGTGAAGATACGTTGTTCGATTTGTTTGACGAAAATGTCCAAAGTATCTCCTCGCGTAGAAATTCGAAGGAGAATTATTTAAATTAAGCATTTAGTTTTTTTCTGCATCGTAAAGAATATATACTATAGAATTTAGTGCTCCCAAAGTGATTGAAAATAATTATATATATATATATATATATATATATATAATTATTATATATATATATATATATAATATATAATATATAATAATATATAATAATATTATATTATATAATATAATTATATATATATATAATTATTTTCAATCACTTTGGAAGCACTAAATTCTATAGTATATATAGTATATATAGTATATATATATATATATATCAAGGAAAAAGTACAAGGCCGTAAGGGAGCTTCGCGGTTTTATTTCTAGTCGCAGATTGTGCTCTGATTATGCATTGATTATTTAGAAGCGAGCGTGAACGAATAAAAATGAGCGTAATAGGTTTCTATATAAGTATGGCAAATGAGATGACTAAACAAAGTACCAGGTTGAAAGACCTCATTAAAAGGTACAGAAATATTCCAACGTATGTTCGGAAGCTAACCGGTTCCGGAGATATTCAGGTTTCTGGTTCACCAGCCAATTTATCTTCCAAGGTTCTTATTTGATTCTTGCTCGCATCACTTTCTGCCAGAATTACGCATAATTTGCAGGTAATAATGCAAAAAATTCTGGGACTTGTTACGATCAATAATCGTCTTCGTTACTATAATAGCGTCACGAAAAACTGGGCATCCCTGGAACTACATATAAATCGTTGTACACCATTATTGCTTAGTGTAAAACGCGTACGCGGTGTTATTATTTTATACACATTGTGTACTTAGCTGTATGTACCATCACGGCAAGAAGTACCCGTTTGATTGTGGCCACTGAGCATCTACAAGAAAAATTAAATCACTATCAAATCTAGGAAATAAAGAGCAAATTAAGTAACGTAAAATCATTGCTTTTGTATAATTTCTATATGGATGGGGAAATAAACTATGTTTGTTGTAGAATTTTCAAATAACGGTAATTAGCACTTCTTTCCAATGATTTCCATTGTCACAATATTAATATAGTTACATTATTTACATAGCTTACACGGTCTTATTTCGTCTAATTTGTGTACGTTGCTACTCGATTCATTTCATTTTCAGCAAGGCTTATACAGCCTTATTTCAATTAATTTGGATACTTTGCTAATCGATCGCCTGCAGTTTATTGCTATTATAGTTTTACTCCAATTGAATAGAATAGAATTTTAGTCTACGCGCATCATTTTCTCACAGAGATGAACTTGCAGCCTGACATTCAGGGTACGATCTTACATCGGCAAGGAGAAATTCCTTTCTATGTCAAAGTGCAATCATCGCCATGCAGGCCAATGATCGCCTCGGAGCATCGCCACGGGCCTTAAAGAACCTTTAATTATCGTCCCGCAAAAATGCCGTCGCGCGGTAAATACCACATAATACCCTCCAATTCGTCTAACCGCAGCAATCTTCGAAAACGTTTTCACGTTACACGCTAGCAGCCCGTAGGCTGCCCTCTAAACCACACCTTAGTACGTGAAAAAAATACAAAGTCCGAAGTACCAAATAATTCCTTCCCCGAAATGCTATGGCTCCCTACAAAAAACTCGACTGTCCGAAAAATACAGGTGTACGCCTTGTATGTAATCACTTTATATAATATAAAAATTATTAGAGCACGATTATTGAAATTGGATACACAAAATCGTGTGTGAGCGAATGTGAAAAATTTCATCGAATAATTTCTCATCGTGCATAACTTAACCCAACGTACAGTATGCAACACGAATATGTAAAATTGATGCTTAAGGTGAGAGAGACCGATAATCTTATTAAAGCGCCCATTACGCTTTCGTCCAGAAATTCTCAGTTTCGCCCGAATCATTGAATTATATGGAATTAAGATCCGTGCAGCGTATACAGAAATATTTGATGCGGCGTTTTTGCGTTTACATCCGAAAGGATTAAACATGCATGTGCGAAGTGCAGCGAAATATAATACATGCACAATTCACTAAATCGACGATCAACGCGAGCGACAACAGTTAAACGCGTTAAAGCGGTCTTGCAATCTTTTTTGTGATGCAGTTTATTCCTTATCATAAAATGTTTATGACATTGTGCGACAAAATGGTAGAACACGTTGATGAAAAATGAAAATTAAATCGAAAAACGGTGTTTCATTTGAACTTCAGAAGTGTGTATGTTTTCCTCTTTTTATTCTACGACTTCCAATAATCTCCTAGGTAAACTTTTATACAATTTTTTTATGAACTTTCTTGGAATGAAATTTCAACCTTCCTCAATTTCAATTTTTAGCTCTTCCGGAGAATGAAATTGCTTCCCACCTTGATATATGTATAATTATTATACAATCATGTATAATTATTGTATGTATAATTATTATATATGTATAACGGGTTAAATAGCCCCGTAAATTTTCAATAATATTTAAATCCGGCGACCTTGTCGGCCATTGTAGAATTTTGATTCAATTTGCATGAAAATAATTTTTTACTATTTTGGCAGCATGCACGGCTACATTATTCAGTTGAAACACGGATTGTACACTACTTAACCGTATAACATGTGTCCTTATTTCGTCATCGATGAGTTTTACGTAATCCGCACTTCTCATTTTTCCGCTTATCAATCAAATATTTGTTTTATCTGTGATGTCAATCGTTCCCCAAACTATAATACCGCTTCCTCCCATTTGACGTCTAATTTGATATTGAGGATCCTATCACAAATCATGAAAGTAATACGACTACCCATCAGGTCCGTCTAGTGTAAATCTTTTTTCAATCTGAAAACACAGCTCTCATTCACTTTTTCCTCCATTTCACATGTTCTCACGTCTTTTTTTGTAAACGGTGGCTTTCTTTTCAGTTTTCTTTATTGAATAGTTGTTCTGTAATATATTAGGTCTACCGGAAAGTTCTGTCCGATAATGTCACTTCAAGTTTCAATCCATATGCACATGTTGATTTGAGACATATATGACTATCTCTCTTTATCATTGCATTTACACACATGTGCTCTCCTAAATAAACTGAAACAAAGATGTCTCGTGTCATTATCAAGTGAGACGCGATCGTGAAAACATGGCTACCGATGATAATGCCAGACCATATGCTGCTTTGGCGACTCGTCAGAAAATCGCAGAGCTAGGCTAGGAAATTCTGTCACATCCACCATACTCCCCAGACCTAGCACCCTCCGATTATCACTTGTTTCTCTCTTTGCAAAACTTTTTACAGGAACAAAAATTCAAAACTGAAGCTGATGTCAACCAAGCACTAGTTGAGTTCTTCGCCTCTAAAAATAAATCATTTTTTAAAAATGGCATTTACAAGTTGCCATCGCGCTGGCAAGAAGTCATAAGTAACGATGGAAAGTATATTCTAGAATAAATATTATTAAATGTATGAAAATCGTGTTATATTTCAATTCAAACACGGACAGAACTTTCCGGTAGACCTAATATATTCTCAGTATGTCTTCTCACAAATCAAACGAAAAGAGAAAAAGAATGGTGCTTTGTATTGATGAAAAATTTGAAATTTTTTATTAGAAATTTGAGATTATTAGCTTAAAAAAGGGCTAAACAATTAATTCCTTGCCTCGTGAATATAACATTGGATATAACATAATCACAATGTGAGTACAGTAATTTCTCTCAGAAATGTTCGGAGGTCGGAATTGAAACTGGCAGATCTGAGAATACTAAGTCGCAATTCTTCGGGTCTCGCGGCTCGTTTTTATAGAAACTCGGGGCAGTCGACAAAAAAACGCTGCAGCCAGCATGGCTGCACTAATATGAATAGATAGTAATGCTAGAATAAAAACAATGGCTTAACTAGTTATTTCTAATTTTTTGCCACGATTCGAAGGCAATTCGGAGGCCACATGACACGATTAGAAGGCAATTCAGAGGCCACATGCCACGATTCAACGGTCACATACCTAGTACTTGCCACGTACCTTGTAGCTCCGCTGTTTTTCTTACCTGACCATTTTGTGGTGTCTTCCAGGAATCGCGTCGCGTGCCGCATCGCACGCTTGACCGACTTCATTGACGAAGCAACAAATTACATAGACGTAGGACTAGCACAGTGAAATTCGCAGCAATCCGAAATTTGGCAATTGCAAAGGATCTACTGTATGTCGTGTAATCGGTATGTCGCGTATACTAGAAGCGGATAATAGGAGCAACGTTCCTGACATCTACTATGTCGGATAAACGGAGTTCTACTGTATACTTTTAGCACTGAAGGGAAGGTTAGCGAATCGGAGAGCGTGTTTAAGGTTACTATTAATGCAGTTTATTGAATTGCTATCGATGAGCGCGGGCGCGACTAGCGTGACGTCGTAGGACTAGCAACTTAGGACAGACTGAGCTTTTGGAGTTGCGCGTTTGTCTCTTTTATACTGGAAGAGAAGAAAGGAATAGATGGATTTTCGTAGGAAAGGAGAAAGTTGGGAAAGTCCGGTGCGGGTCGAGGTGTCCAGATGTGAGGAGAATTGTTTTATTAGGGGTGCGTGATTTTTAGGGAATTTTGAGGATTAGGAACTGTACTTGTTTTATTGCTAGTGGCCGCGCTCAGGTAGAGGGATGCGACGCCACATACTTTCCCAGCTTAATGAAATCCGTCGTGCAACAGAAGCGCAAAGAAATCAGACGTCTCGCAGTATCTAAAAACAGAAAACGGAAAAATGTTCATCACGAGGAACATGTTCTGCTTAAACATGAGAAAGCTTGTAAAAGCCCCGATAGTTACCTTATCCCAAGGATGAATTTTTCCCGTAAATTCTCAACATTCTCAGTTAACGAGTAATATAACCGCCCAATGATGATCTTTGTCTCGAGTATGTACGGTAAGTACACGGCACTTACGTTCTAATTTCGATGAATAATTCAAAGATGTGTCAGGATTTATGTGTAAAATCGCTGCTTAATATAAAATCAAGCTGACGACGCTGCAGGAAGTGGCACCCTTTCATTTTCTCGACCACGGCCACGCGGCCAATAAATTACAGGCGTGGTTTTTCAAGAACGGCAGAATTTACGGAGCGACTTGACAAAGAAGCACGGGCAGGCAGCTCGGTAAACGGAGCCGAGTGTCTCTGCGTCTACAGTGTACAGTATCTCGTCATTACCGAATAAATTAAAGCCCGGTGTCGGCTGCATCTGGGTCACTGGGGAGCACTCTGCGCAATGAGAAACGTAATTCTTCGCGCGCTGTCGCCGACAGAAAGCGAAACTGAAAGAAACCCGGCGAAGAAGACGCAGCGAAAAATCCGTCCATGAGAATGAGCGTAACTTGGTAGTGTTCCGTTTCCGCGACATCCTTCCGCCAGTCATGAAACTCGTCAGGGATGGTCGTCATACGCGCGAGCAAACCTGGCATTATAATGAAAACTTATAGCGTCGTAGGTCGCACGTCATTCCGACCATCGTCGAGCCGTGGCTTAGCTTGTCCAACCACGGCAAAAACTTCTGCACGGGGGATAGATAAGGATCTACGGAATACCGAGGGGATCCTGCGGACCTCTACAGCGGGCTCCGTCGCGGAAACGAGAAAGCGAGAGTTATGGTTGCGACGCAAAAACATAAGTCTCAAGGCTTTCACTTTCTAGATATTGTGGTTTCGAGTCAAGTGTGTACCTGTTCTTGTTCGTTTGCTTCTACACTGTTATACAGAAGAACGTACGAGCATTGTAGAACACCGTTTGCGCGAACCCCATTTATACTGTTACTCGCAAAATTGATTGTACACCTTTTCAAGCGCTATAAATCTTTTAAAACTGGACTATGTGACTCTTGAATATTTTTAGCAGGACTGGTGTATTAAACGGTGAATAAAATGCTTTTTTTTTAATTTTGCTATTACTTGGAATGATAAAAAAGAATAAAGAGCTCATATTTTTCATCTTTTTTATCTAAGTATATAACGAAAATTTAAAAAATCTTGTAGATCTCGGTGATTCATAGGCATACTAAAAATTCCATCGACTTTGGTTAATGCAGAGTCAAGCTGCAATTGTAGAAAGATATAAAAAAAACAGTAAATATCTGACAGATGTTAGTGGACAGTGTCAAAAATTGGGACAGATCTGCGAATCTCGCGATTATTAGTTATTTACAGCTAATATCAAGGTCAACCAATTTCGGTGACATTTTCAGTGCACACATAGGTTACCAAAGTTATAATTAATAACTAAAGACTAATTGATTAAAGATCGTTTAGCACTGAAGGGAAGGTAAGCGAATCGGAGAGCGTGTTTGAGGTTACTATTAATGCAGTTTATTGAATTGCTATCGATGAGCGCGGGCGCGACTAGCGTGGTGTCGTAGGACTAGCAACTTAGGACAGACTGAGCTTTTGGAGTTGCGCGTTTGTCTCTTTTATACTGGAAGAGAAGAAAGGAATAGATGGATTTTCGTAGGAAAGGAGAAAGTTGGGAAAGTCCCGTGCGGGTCGAGGTGTCCAGATGTGAGGAGAATTGTTTTATTAGGGGTGCGTGATTTTTAGGGAATTTTGAGGATTAGGAACGGTACTTGTTTTATTGCTAGCGGCAGCGCTCAGGTAGAGGGATGCGACGCCACAATCGCGAGAATCGCAAGTTTGTCCCAATTTTCAACCAATAACCGTAAAAGATCAAGAATTTTTACACTTTTCAATGCCTGTAGCTTGACTCAGCGTCATATGTTTAGACAAATCTCGAGATTCCTTGCACTTATTGGTCGGAAGTCGTAAGAAACTGAATTTTGCTATCTTTAAATATTTCTAGTCCATAATAACTTCAAGCGATTGCAATAAAATATTCAGTCTGCATATAGATTACAGAGAGCTTTTGTCGCAGGGGTTACTGCGACGGTTTATATAAAATAATCCGAGAGAGTTTTTTTGGTTTTTGTATAACGAGAACTTTAATATAACTTGTAACAAAAGGCGATGAGGTACAGTGTGTAGAAGGTAAAGGTAAACGAGTGACGGATGAGACAGAAATATGGACACGTTGAGAGTCGGAGGAAAACTTGCTAACTGACGTCTCCCGGTCGAGAGGTCCTCGTATTTATTGGGGAGAACGTATTGAAATTGGTAAGGGAAAGTCCTTGGGAAGGGCGAAGGCCTTTCCCGAAGATTTTCCGACCGGGGTGATCCGGGACCTATGGTCCGAAGCTGTGTCCCAACGTTTTTATTGTTTTATTGCGGTGTGTACGCCTTGCGTCGGGAAAACCCGAAAAAGGCATATGCACACCCCATTTTTGAAGGACGTGTCTTTTTATGTCTGGTCCGCCACAAGCTGCAAAAATTTTCGTTACAAGTTCAGATAAAAGGTAGAAAAAACGGCATATTTTTATTGTCGTCATTCTCCTGTATTCTCCTCGGTTCTCGCAATTACAAAAATGTGACTCTCACGTCACTATGATTCTGAGCCACTCATTTCGTGTAAATATCTTGCAGCAAGAAATGGATGAATTTTCTTCGAATGCACGTCGAATTCATTCGTCGGTGATAAACTTTCTTGTTGCACATTTTCTAACCGAACGGATGAAACTAAACCTATCTCAGCGGGGCCACAGTTACAACAGATAACATCATAATATTAATCCCACCGTGTGTCTACGTGTTAATTGCGTTAATTGCGCGCGGAGAAACGATTCGAAGGTAGTCGGCTCGGCGGATCGCTGCCCAGCGAATGAAACGTGCCGCCAAATAAAACAAGAATTCTAGCCAGCTGGCTCGTTCTTGTCTTTTTGAACGTTTAACGGATCGCAGAAATTTATGAGAGGATTATAATATCGCCGCTCGTGGAGATAAATGTCCGGGTGGTACCGCGGACTGGCGAGGAATGAGAAAAATTACAGCAGCCGCAGTTATAGAAGCTTGTCGTGGCGATCCTAGGGGCTTTCGCTTTCGTTGCTTTCGTTGTTGTGTTTTGAAACGTGGTTGGCATAAGTGGAACTTCGATTATAGTTGACGATGGTGTATCGAACAGAAACCGCGATCACGAATATTTATACGTCCGTGGAATAACGGAATGTCAAATTGCATGTAAGAAAATGAAAATCTTAATTCGAGCAGACGATGCTTCGTGCAGTAACTCTAAGTAATCATTGGTTTTGTGATTAATAATGGTATCGCGAAATCGATACTGCTTTCGAACTGTTTTCATTAACCCTTTCGCTCCGAACGACGGATATATCCGTCATCCATATGAACACTCGCGGAGCCGAACGCCGGATATATCCGACATCCACATGATCGCCCTCTGGGGACGAACGCCGGATATATCCGACATGCTGGTATTGCGTGAATCTTTTGACGAAACAAACAAACGACAGTCCGAAATAAACGACACACCATTCAAGTTATATTTGTTCTACCTGCATTTCCCATTATTATTGTGTTACATGTCATAAAGGGATAGAAAATCGAAAGTACTAACTTTAGGACTAATTATTATGTATTATGTTTTGTATTATGAATATTATGTTTTATTTTATTACTGTATATTATATATTATTTCTTCACTTTTTCCATTGTTAATGAAACTTTTTTTACCTATTAAATAACTTTATACCTTATGCAGAAATTATAACTATATTGTTTTAAAGAAAAATCCCTTTTCCTCCCAAATACACTATCCACGCGCAATGTGCACAATTTCGGCGGGTGGTTCCGTTCAGGAGGGGCGCTACGGCGGACTGAACCGCCGTAGCGAAAGGGTTAAACGAGTATTCTAGTATAAATCTTTGGGAAAATCAATTTTCTTTCGTTGCAGTTTCTTGAAGAATCTAGATTCAAAGATACATCTAGAAAACCTTAGGTCTGAATTCTTCAAATGAAAAGAATTACAGCTGATTGATCATTCAGTATTGGTATTCAGAACCTTAAATGTGTGTTTTTCTCGAAACCAGGTTTTTTTAAAACGGTGACCATAATATCTCAAAATCTACTTAACACGTTCCGTGCCACGTGTACCATCGATGGTACACGCTTGCATGTTTACTTAGTGAACTGAACAAATTGTTTACAAGAAATTTAGAACCGAAGAATCAATTTCCACCGCAAGAATGGGCGTTGATAAGTTTTTGTTACGTTGTTATGTGTACGAGGATTAATAATTGCACGTAATACATCAAGTTTTAGTAAAATATCAAAGTGTGAAGATTCGAGTAAAAAAAGCTTGGCACGGAACGTGTTAACCAATTGCCTTCCTGGTAACACCCAAAAATTGGTTCAATCAAATCGTTGGATTCAACCGAATATTGAAAAATCAATAGGAAAAATTGATGAACAATATTCAAAGTGTCGCCATCTTTTTAAATATATAGATGTTTTTCTTTTGTTCTAGTCGCTGCTGTAGCCAAACCTATGCTACTTAAGAATCTTACACGTCTTTTCATTTCAGATAAACAGAGTGGCTGCAATCAAGGTGACCATGGGATGATCTTTTTGAAATTCGACTATATTTCACAGTAGCCAGTGTCATCAATTTTAAACTTTTTTTAAACCAAAAAATTGTTAAACGTTATTGATGCATACATAAATACACCTTGTAAGCACGACTACAAAAAGATATTATAGTTTCTACGCAAAAAATTCCCAAAGAAGGTTAAACAGAAATGTGTGCCATTTACAGTAGAATATCTCCTTGATAATGTCGAAATAATTAAAAAAAAAAAAAATTAAAATAATTTCCAAAAAATTCAATAAAGCAACTAATAGAATGTTTACAGAGCGTCTTAAAGCAAAAAAAAGATATCTTCATTGATTGGCGTAGGAGAAAATATAAGATGAAATGAAAACAGATGTGTAATAAGCGAAATATTTAAAAAGAACAATCATCTCGAAAGAATTTCAATTCATTATTATCGTTTCTCTCCGGGTCATGTGTATATCTTCTGCCTTCGCTTAACACGTTCCGTGCCGAGCTTTTTTTACTCGAATCTTCACACTTTGATATTTTACTAAAACTTGATGTATTACGTGCAATTATTAATTCTCGTACACATAACAACGTAACAAAAACTTATCAACGCCTATTCTTGCGGTGGAAATTGATTCTTCGGTTCTAAATTTCTTGTAAACAATTTGTTCAGTTCACTAAGTAAACATGCAAGCGTGTACCATCGATGGTACACGTGGCATGGAACGTGTTAACATTCCAATACTCTCTCACTAAAAAGTCTACGCGCTACAAAAAGCTCATTTCCAGTCCTCTACTGGAAACGTAGCTAGAATCTGTATTTATTAATACGGCGATTCTTTGCCAGTGTAATGTGCACGCACAATTCCGTAATAATTTAGACGCGACGCGAGATACTCACAATTCCACTGTTATCTCCAGACAAAAAAGAATTATGAAATCTGAATAAAGTGAGAAATATGAGATGCGCAACGTGGAAGCAAACGCGGCCCGTTACTGAATACCACAGGGGCATGACGTACCGTCATAAATAACTCGCGAGAGCAACATTGCCACTAACATATTCTTATGAAAAACTGCTTTCTCGGCCGAGTATCGAATCATTCCGAGTGAACACGCCGTTCTAGTTTTTCATCTTGTCCGTTGGCCCGCAAAATGTTTCCTTTCACTTTGCATTCCAATTCAAATCTCCATTCGAAGTGACATCTACTTAAACCATCGACTTTATAGAGCAATTATTATAAACGAGGGATACGCGCGTCACGCAACAACGATTTCACTTCAACCACGATTCATAAATGTCCGATACTTCCCAGTAAAGAACAAATATGAGATTACAAGGAAGTCAGGAAATTCGGAATGGTCTCCAAATATGGAATCGTGCTGGTTTCACAAATCTAACAAGTTAATGTCGGTGAAACCGTTGTCGGTGAATCCTGCTCCTAGTGGCATTGTTTGAACATTTCTCGAGACAGGTAAAGATGTAATTTTCAATATACACGCGGTCATAAAACGAATTATTATATTCGTTATTCAATCTTCATTAGAATGATGTAATAACTATCCACCATTACACCACTCTTATAATGAACTTCCCATTATTTTCATTTTGATGTGGTAGAAATGAGTGCAATGAGTTTAAGCCTCATATATAAAAGCTAAGTTACTATTAAAACAATAAAATAAATTGGATTTCATTTTCATAAATTTTGCTCATAAAACATTGTTATACATAAAAAATATTATCACTGCAAAAACCTAATTCTCCTTTTGTTGATAATGTAATTTACATCTATATTTTCATTATCACTAATTATTATATTAACAGGTTATAGAAATATCAACCATGAAAATGATCAGGTTACATTTTAGACTCAACTGTGAATTCCAAGAAGTGGCGAGATCTCGTATTCGCCGCACAAGATTAAAAGGAACAATCTAGCTTCTAAATTGGCCGGCCAACGTTGCAACTTAAAGTGGAGAAACCCACGGGTCCATGCCACAAACGTAAAATCGCGTCGTTGTTGACGCGTCTAAAAAGGTAACAAGTAAAACTCGAGGAATACTTTACTTGTTTCATGCTTACAATCTTGCCGTCAACGCGGAAAATTGCCGGCACGATCCAGGTGTTGCGTCCTCGATAACTCAGCCGTTTTCCACGCTCGACGTAACAGACGCGATGCGACGGTTCAATCCGCCTCTCGCACAATGCGTGGTCGTGTCCGCATATCGTGCGAGCACACGATAGAATCTTTCAGTGCTCGAGGCGACGACGTAACACAGCTCGTAAACGGACACATATAATTCGGGGAACACGATAGAGTCCGTCTCGCGTGAAATGCACGCGCGTCGCTTTTCGTACCTACCAGTACGTATACACTAGGGTGGTTCCTAGCTATAGGGGTCAAAAATTGTGCTACATGGTGAAAAAATAATGTGTGCAAAATTTCAAAGCTTTATTAATGATTTATTATAATTTATTAATGATTCATTGATTTTATTATAACGTATAATTAGAAATTAAGTTTGGATAATATTATGTATATGTAAGGCATTATATTTTCATTAAAAAAATGTAACACTGCCTCTAAAACAGTGGAACACATTTATTAGGTCTACCGGAAAGTTCTGTCCGTTTTTGAATTGAAATATAACACAATTTTCATACATTTAATAATATTTATTGTAGAATATACTTTCCATCGTTACTTATGACTTCTTGCCAGCGCGATGGCAACTTGTAAATGCCATTTTTAAAAAATGATTTATTTTTAGAAGCGAAGAACTCAACCAGTGCTTGATTGACATCAGCTTCAGTTTTGAATTTTTGTTCCTGTAAAAAGTTTTGCAAAGAGAGAAACAAGTGATAATCGGAGGGTGCTAGGTCTGGGGAGTATGGTGGATGCGACAGAATTTCCCAGCTTAGCTCTGCGATTTTCTGACGAGTCGCCAAAGCAGCATGTGGTCTGGCATTATCATCGGTAGCCATGTTCTCACGATCGCGTCTCACTTAATAATGACATCAGACATCTTTGTTTCAGTTTATTTAGGAGAGTACATGTGTGCAAATGCAATGATAAAGAGAGATAGTCATATATGTCTCAAATCAACATGTGCATATGGATTGAAACTTGAAGTGACACTATCGGATAGAACTTTCCGGTAGACCTAATATGTTGAAATTAAGGCAAATAATAGAAATTTTAAAACTTCATCTCTAATGCGGCACGGATAACCGTTGTTCAATCGCTTTAAAATTTTGCACACATTTTAACCCGTGCCACATTGGAGATAGAGTTTTAAAATTTCTATTATTTGCGTTAATTTCAATATAAATGTGTTCCACTGTTTTAGAGGCAGTGTTAAACATTTTTTAATGAAAATATAATGTCTTACATATACATAATATTATCCAAAATATTATATATTATTCTATTATCTATATTATCCAAACTATTATACTATTATATATTATTTTAATATTTATGCATGAATAGAATATTTTTACTTTTTCGGGAATAGGGAGAAGTTCTAGTTGGACAGTAACTGCTATCCTACTTTGAAAAAGTTGACGTACTTTCAAACTTTACTGTTTAGTATTAAACGTAATTGAGTCCTACAAAGAGTTGTGATCTAAACGTAAACATACTAGAATATTGGATTAATCGGAGATTTAGAAACCTGTTTCTAAGTCAATATTGGCAGTAGCAGTTCATAATGTTTGTGCTACACAAGTCAGTATGAAACGAGAATTTAGTGCCTTGTAATTTAGTCTCAATGATCTTAGGACTAGCATTAATGAAAATTCTTTGGAAAATGTATTACTTCTAAAACTAAAATGCTGAACACTGAACGTACACGTATGTACATATGTAATGGTTCTTTACCTTGTCCAATTTCTCTTACGATATAAGCGTACAATAAAATAAGTACATCAAAATAACGACTTGCTTACTCATCTATATTTATCCAATTCCTTAAATAATGTATAAAATAGCATAAACTTTTGCATTTTACATTGAAGTATGCTTCAGAATTGTTATCAACCTGATATAAAATAGTTGTTAAAATTGAACTTTCATAACAGAATTAAAGTGTTAATGTAAAAGTTACCTGAAAACAGGGAAAGAAATAATTCAACAGTTTACTAAATAACTTCTATTATATTTATAAAAGTTTATAGTTAAATTCAAGCCCTAATTAATATTCGATCATGAAAATCATATTTAATGTTGTCTAATATGAATGGAAGCTTCTGTAATTGTAGATTAAATGGAGCCAAGTGTCTTAAACACAAAAGTATCGTTTCAGTTATTTTCGTGATTCATTTGCCTAATGTATCATTTTTGTGGTTGGAGCAAAAATGTTTGAGCTGGAACGAGCAATTCTTTAATAGCATTGAGAACTAGCAATAATCAAGATAAGACTATTGTGGATGTTAAATTGTGAAGTTTATTAATATGGTATTGACTAGATTCCTCCATATATTCGAATTCTTATAGACAGCAGATTAAATCAAACATACTACGACGCATGCATTGACACATACACTATCTATGAATTAGGGTCAAATACAACTTGCATCGATGCAAAAGCAAAATTTCGAATTAATGATTAGTCCGTGAATTACTGTACATACAGTCGCCTCGGAGAGCAAGTTGACGCCTTCTCAAACTGAATAAGTTTTTTAAAATTCATTCGAAGGACTTGAATATTTTTGAAATGTTAAACTTTAGTAAGTAGTTTTTTATAGAATGAATATATACAAAATTTTTTATATTGCAATTGATTGGGATGATAAAAGAGTTAGGAAATGATGTTTTATCAATTTTTTGTATGGATTCATAATGAAAATTTGAAAATTGCATTTTGTAGATCTCGAAGACTTATATGCACGTTGAAAATTTCATCGAAATCGGTTTACCTTGATATGAGCTGTAAACACTTGAAGATCGCGATAATCTCAGTTTTTCACGAAATTCAAACAAAAAACAGATCATTTTTACATCTTTCAGTGGCTACAGCTTGATCATGTATTCACCGATTACAATGAAATTTTTAACAAGTTTCGACATGTAGTGAAACGTAACCAAATTGAAACTAGATAAAGAATTCTTGAAAAAGTTTATTAAAATTTCTAAAATGAATGGATATTAATGAAATAATGGAAAATTAGAATATTCAGATAAAGAATTCATTGAGAGGCTGTAGGAATACAGCAAAGTGAATTGAGGGAAATATAAAGAGAAAAGTTGTAGAAAAAGAGCGAGATGAATTGAAGGAAGTACAATGGGAAACAGTGTAAAAACGGGTATGGTAGGGGAGAGCTTCCATGAATGGGTCATTACCATTATCTCATAAATTATGAATCATTTTATAGTCAAATTATACTTGTTTTGTAACAATATTATGCATGCGTAATCACATGCAATTTGGAGCCACTACCAGTTAGTGCGTAAGTATGATAGGCAATTAATTTTTTTCGCTTAAAAGTAATATTTTTGCTTTTCTTTCGTAACGTTGTATGAAGTACTGTTACTTTCGACTGAGCTTTTATTTATTGCATTCGATCAGGTATTTTTTCAAGAATATTGACATATAGCATTGTTTATAGTAGTAATTAAACAAGTTAGTGTTTCAATGTTGTTACCAATTCTCTCATCTAATGCAATAAAACAATAAAGAAAATTTAAACCTATTAGAAATATTTTCGAAGATAATTCAATTAAGATACAGGAAAATATATAAACAAACTTTATTGAAGAATTCACAAAAAAAAAATAGAAAAAGAGATCATAAAGTATTACTCTCGAAGAATAGAAGGACAGATTTGTTAAATATTACAGAAACTGTATCAGGCAGAAAAATTATTATCAAACGTAAATGTAGTGCAAAAAGAGGAGTAAAAGATGTTTGTAAAAAAAAACATATTTACAAAGCAATGGAGACTGGTATCTGTACAAGATCCTATACTTGTGTTGCTTATTATACCATTAACTTTTAGACTATATATTAACATAATTTTGAAGATATTTTTATGTAAAAAGTTCTGTTAATTTTTTCAGTTTCTTTTTATTCAAAGGATTATTTCTTGTCATTAAAGAAGAGACAGAATAATATTTATAGTAAGAAAAGAAAGCAAAAGGAAGCAAACGTAAGTGAAATTCATTGACACCATACATTCTTCTAGTAAAAGAACTGATCTAAATGAACTTCACCGTGTTGAGATTGTTGTGCAAACTGTAATAAAACTGATAATTCTATATTCCACAGAACTATCTCGCGACACAGTAACGTCTTTCTGCAGTTTAATTTTTTTTCGACGATGTACTGGCACTCCTCTCACCACTCTTAGCGGTTTTTGAATTCAAAATTTGTTTCAGTTTTTTTCGGTCTAATAAACTAAATTACATACCAAACTGAAAATTTCCTAGTCCTCAGAAATAGCAGTTATATTCGCCTGTACCGCAATCTTTAGGAATTCTTAAAATCCTAGTTCTTAAATAATTGAATGACAATATCTCCATCAAGTTCATCCAATTAGGATAAAAAACATTCAGAGAATATTCCCGAAATATAATATTTTCACAAACAATAAAAACCTAAAAACTAATTTTTTTAAGATTTCTGAGCGCGTACAGCTAAGCTCGTCGCCGAGAGTAGAAAAATTGTCGGAACACATGTAACACGGATTTATAAACAATTTAAGGAATTAACGTAGAGAAATTAAATATTATTGCGTAAGATATTAAATTGTACCTAGTAAATATTGCAAAGTTCTTGAACAAAGCAGTTCTGATGATGCAGAACTAGAAAGCCAGTTCCTCCTTTGTTCACTTCTTCCTCGTCTTTAAATTTCCATTTTCCGCAATTGACATACTTCTTCTCTTATTGATAGCAATATGCATATACTAAAGCACGTGCTGATGCAAACGTAACAATATTTATTGCATTTGAACGCATATGGGGACTTTTATGGATGAAATGCTTGTGCGCGCATTCGATGCGCTGCGCTGCACCGATCGACGTCAAGCAACCGCTGCACGGAAAAGCTGCGCGATTTATGGCCCCGCCAATAGCCCTTAATCCTGATTCCGGAGATTTGTTCCACGATACCACTCGCAAGTATCAATTTTCGCGCATTCGCCGATCGTTCTAGTCGATATCACGATGGGGAGTTTACTTTACGCTGTGCCCTATCCGCTAACGCGTGAAGTCTTATTCCCGTGTCTGATTTACAGCATCGTACAACGTGCAATTTGTTGCTCGTCCCTCGAGATCGGTGACTCCCATTTCTTTCGCCGGTGGCTACTAATTCGATTAGCCGACTAGTGGCTCGCGGCTGAATTGTAGGAAATATAATGTTGAAATTTTGTTGGCGACGCAAAGTTTTATGGTGATTAACGCTTTATGTCCTCGAGGTACTTTCAAGTTTCAATGACTACTAATTCGATTAACAGACTATTTGCTTTTAGTGCAATTTGCAGGAAGGTACGATGATACAAGTGTCCCTTGTGTAAAATTATAATTTACTCATATTGGGTGTTCACGTAAAATCTAGCCAGCGTTTTTCCTGTAAGTGGTAAACATTAGAAATGAATGAAAGAGGAAGAAATTATAGAGTTTTTGCGAACAGTGTAATCGTGATTGTGATTACTTACTCGCGGCTGAATTGTAGGAAATATAATGTTGAAATTTTGTTGGCGACGCAAAGTTTTATGGTGATCAACGCTTTATGTCCTCGAGGTACTTTCAAAGTTTCAATGACTACTAATTCGATTAACGGACTATTTGCTTTTAGTGCAATTTGCAGGAAGGTACGATGATACAAGTGTTTCTTGTGTAAAATTATAATTTACTCATATCGGGTGTTCACGTAAAATCTAGCCAGCGCGTTTCCTGTAAATGGTAAACATTAGAAATGAATGAAAGAGGAAGAAATTATAGAGTTTTTGCGAACAGTGTAATCGTGACTGTGATTACTTACTCGCGGCTCAATTGTAGGATATATAATGTTGAAATTGTTGGCGACGCAAAGTTTTATGGTGATTAACGCTTTATGTCCTCGAGGTACTTTCTAGTTTCATAATTTATCATAGTAGATGACACTAGATCTCTGTCGCATCCGAAACATCCTAGTCAAATTCAGTTTGTTCGAATATGTTACACAAAATTAGTCAAAAATTAGTGTCACCCATACGTGACCGACGCATACTGATGTGAGCTTATAGGCGTTCGGTACAAAAATCATAACTTCTAAACTAATTAATTTTCGATCAAAGTACGTTAATCATTTTTTAAAGGGAATACGAAGATGAATCGATTTTGTACATAAATAATATACAGTTCTGTTAAAAAAAGATTGCGATGATTTTTATTTTTTGTTGAATAAAACAATCTTTCATCAACATTTAATATTGTAATTTCTTAGAAAGTGTGTATTGACTAATTCTTATACGAAACATTTTTTATTAAGAATTACTAGGTGTCGGTACACATAAACGTAGACACGATAGATGAAAATCTGCAACTTTTTGAAGTAATTTTTTCCTTAGCGAAAGTGCAATCCATGGCTTTGTTTGCCATTTCACAGTCAAAATAACAGATGCTTAATACCTTCAATTAAATAATCCATTTATAAATATAATATATAATATATAACATTATTAATAATTATATATAATTATAATATTATAATATTATTATAATATATAATATAATATATAATATTATTAATAATTATAATATTATAATATTATTATAATATATAATATAATATATAATATTATAATATTATTATAATATATAATATAATATATAATATTATAATATTATTATAATATATAATATAATATATAATATTATTATAATATATAATATAATATATAAATATCCATTGCCATATGTGTACTTTGAATAACTCAATGTTACATGTTCAGGATTACGTTTTAGTTTTTTAAATTGTTTTCGTATGAATAAGGACTCTAGAGGTTACAACCGTGTTATAAATAGTCCAAGAAATATTGTTCCGCTGGTCGAAGCACTGTGCGTCGCTGAGCTCGACGTGTTAATTTGTTCCTGCCGCTGTCGAAACACTGGAGCTGTTACAGTTCTAATTCGTGTACCGACTCAACTCAATTTAACAACCGCGTCGGAAGAGAGAGAGAGAGAGAGTTTCAGCAGGCGGATCAGAAACTCCGGCTAACTAATAAATAGCGCGGCACAGCCCCATAAAGTAGCGCAATACAATACCTGCGTTATCGTTTTCCGTGGATCCGCAGTTGTGATACACAGGCGGGCCCATCGTTGTAGTTTCGTTCCTGATCAAAGAAGTCTCGGCGTACTCGTTTGTACATCCTCATGTCGATGCCCCGTGCCCCGCGGGGCCGAAGAGCCGCGCATCTCTCGCTATAGGGAAACAATAACGCAAATCCGTACATGGTGCATACAGATTGTGCGGGCCGCTCGCGCTCGCCCGGTGCACCGAGACGTCGGGTGCTCGATACATGCACCTCGGCGAACATCGATTCCATTTGTATTCCAGCCACGTTCTCGCGTCCTTCTACTCGAAGACTGGGCTGCGCTGATTGTTTCTGAAGCATTCGTATAATACGCGCGACCGCAACGACTCGCGCGTGCACGGTGTACGTGCGCTCGCGGGATGCAGCAAGCGAGATGCAGTTCGCGGGACCCGGCTCGCGAGTTGCAGCTCGAAATCTGCAACGATGTTCTACGAGGGCGCGCGTGACATTTTCCGCTCACGATTGTTCCTCCTGACTGCTCGTTATGGCAGCTTCTAAGAAGCTCGCGGAAGATTAATGGTTGATGGGAACACGTTGGGGTGGAGGATTCTCCTGGTCTGTGAAAAGAACGGGTTAGGAGAGAGCAACTCCGTTCTATTTTCGTTGTTAGGGCCGTACGAATATATCGCACGGTGCGCAGATTGAAACTGTTGCTCTTCCAGATGCTGCGCATCCAACGACAACTTAATGGCGGTGGAGACGATTTGTAAAAAAGCTCAAACTGTGTCGTAATGTAGAACAACGCAGTTTATTTACAGAAGTTTAGCACTGAAGGGAAGGTAAGCGAATCGGAGAACGTTTTTTTCTGCGAACGTTAACGTATCGTAGTTATCCAGAATGAACATTCGTTTAACCCTAGTTCTTATTAATCATCATTGGAGCCGGTGATGAGATTGATCGCGACAGTGAAGATAGGCGGTTTTAAAAGAATTATTAGACATCACTTTTCGTTATGAACGAACATTTTAAGTTACGGATTCCCCCCAGTTTAGAAACAAATTACAAAGTGACGGACCAATTATGATAAACCTAGTTGAATAAAATAAAAGAAATACAATACAGGGTGGCCCACCTGAATAAGGCCACCTAAATATCTCCTTCAATTGTGCGGGTAGTTTTTTTAATTTCTAAGATAATCTTCCTCGAAGTTTCTCAAGATCATCGACTTTTTTGCATATAATCGTATAATTTTTTCCATTGCATTGTGTAAATTGTTCAGATTTGTATATTGCATAACCTCGAAATAATCTTTAAATTCGAAAATTAAATGTGAAACGAAAAAAATTTTTGTCTATCGAGACTTTAGAGACGTGGACGTCGTACGGGAATCTGTAAATGTAAATAAATATATTCACTACTACGAAACCCAATTATGAAATTTGTAATACCTTTTTAGGAACCTATTTTTTAAGCTGTCATTGGAGTAAATGTTTGAAACGGTGCCCCTCCACATCGATACAATTTTTTGAAACGTAGAATAAGAGAGATATTGTGAGATTAATTGCAGCACAAGTTGTTATATTATTCTGTCTTTCATGTTCTCTGGTGTTGCTGTTTTTTTAGACTAAACAACTTCTTTTAAATGTCCTCATAAGAAATAATCCATAGGCGTGAGATCCGATGAACGCGGTGACCACGATAAACGTCCGATACGCCGAATTCAACAATTTGGAAATTTTGTATCTAAAATTTGTCTTACAAAACGTGTAGAATGGACCATCGTGTTAATGCGTGTTTAGCACTGAAGGGAAGGTTAGCGAATCGGAGAGCGTGTTTAAGGTTACTATTAATGCAGTTTATTGAATTGCTATCGATGAGCGCGGGCGCGACTAGCGTGACGTCGTAGGACTAGCAACTTAGGGCAGACTGAGCTTTTGGAGTTGCGCGTTTGTCTCTTTTATACTGGAAGAGAAGAAAGGAATAGATGGACTTTCGTAGGAAAGGAGAAAGTTGGGAAAGTCCCGTGCGGGTCGAGGTGTCCAGATGTGAGGAGAATTGTTGTATTAGGGGTGCGTGATTTTTAGGGAATTTTGAGGATTAGGAACGGTACTTGTTTTATTGCTAGCGGCCGCGCTCAGGTAGAGGGATGCGACGCCACAGAAGGTCCAGGTTTACAATTGTGTGAGAGTGCTTGACACGTCTCTCGTGAGAGTTGCCGAAAGGCTTGATGTATCGTCAAGTTTCGTTCCGCAGGTTCACTTGCTCGGGGTGGAGTCAATTTTGTTCGGCCCATTTTTGAAGCCTGATTGGTTTCACCCCCAACCTGCCCCCACTTCCGAAGACGTTGCTCTAGGGCCTTGAGAAAAGGGGAAGCCGACGGAAGGCAGTTGGAGACCACCTTGGGTCTCCGGCTAAAGTGCAGTAAAAAAAGAACTATTTTCCTTATTTTTTAACTTTACCGGCATTAATTGGTAAAGTAAACGGTATAAAAAGGTAGTTATAGCGGGTCGTCGTTGTAAATCCGCCGAAGTATTGGACCTTGTCCCGTAAGGTTCGGTTTATTTTATTGGTCTGTCAGGCACCTTTTCTCGAACGACCTGACAGATTGCCTGGTGTTGATCCGTCCAGGACGGAACAATCGTGTTGGCATATTTGAGGCGCTACATATGGCAAAGTTTAAAAAATAAGTAGTACAGCATATGAAAGATGTGCTCTAAAAATGTTGCGGTCCGACTCGTAGAAATCATGATGCCACAGGCCGTTTGGTGTCATGCGGCAAAATAAACTGTTCGTTACAACAATTTCTTTTATATGTCATCTAGTAAAGTACTTCTCGCTTTTAATTTACCAAAAAATTGTTTGATCCAATTTGAAAAACGAAGTTAGGATTCATGGATTTACTGAATTCTCTAAACTGTTCTAAAGTGTTGAAGAAGATCGTTCGAAACAGGGATTAGTAATAAATGAGACGTGTGGATGATTAAATATAAATGGCGTGAGGTTCTAATTAGTGTTAACTGTAAGTGCTTGATTTAATCGAGCCCATTAATCAAACTGCAAGCATGGGAGAAATATCTACAGATCAAGAACTTAATTACTAATATCACGATAGTAACTATCACTTCTGATGCAATTGGTTAATAAGGAATAATGGGGTCCATAATTAAACGTTTTCGTTGCCTCATTGCTCGACCAGTACTGATACAGATCTCACTTTACCCATCCTCCTTGATCTCGCGATCACCGTTTTCAGCTCAATACTAACTTCCATCTGCACTCGATTGCCTGCTAAATATCTCAATCAAATAATATAGTTTCGTTTTCCCTGTACGACGCACTACGAGGGAGACGAATTTTGAATGAAACTTATCGCATCAATTTATTTATGATCGGCTCATTCGTATCCGTTTCAGCCAGATCCAATTAGCTTTAACAAGATCCAGTATCCCCAGGTTCTCTCCAGTCCATGTATCTTGTAATTTATCCGTTAAACATTTTTCCCGTGTCGTTATGAACTGCGTGTACATTTTAAGTAGGCACATTAATCGGTATAAACTGCAGGTTGCAACAGATAAATTTATTATTCTTCAGATAATCATTGCATTCTTAACATTGCTATCGCAGAACTCGATTTTAAGACTTCGAATTATTCGTTTATGATCCTTAGTGCGAAATCATTAAGAAAATATAAATATATATATTAATATAATTATAATAATAATAATATTAATATAATATATACTATATATACATATATTTTTTTATTATAAATTTTAAATTTTATTTTAAATTTTTATAATAAAAAAATATATGTATATATATTATATATTATATTAATATTATTATTATTATTATTATTATATATATATATATAAAATATTATAATATATTAATATTATATATAATATATATAATTTTTTTTTATTACAACAAAAGTGTTATTGTTAAATATTTATACTATTGTTCGATAGATTTATGTTTCCAAATAACATAACGAACTTTGAAATGTTTATTTAATATGAATAAATAGAAATACGAATAAAATAGTAGAATACGAGCATGCACCTATTATGGAACGTCTTTTTCGTACCATGTCCCCGTGTTTCATATTCAATGTCCCCATATAGGACCACCCATTTGAAATGTTCGTTCGAAAATAGGAATATTGAGTACGAAATACGGATGCCAACTGTTCCGTAAATCGGGACGATGAAAGAATTAAAGTATACAATATATAACATAATAATATATAATAATACAACAGTATGTTCTTACTCAGAAACACCTGCACTCTAACAAACTTTGCTTTTTCAGCTGGTTGTTATGGGTAGAATTTTTGTTCTCATATATATTAATTTTTTTTATTGTTCGATATATCGATTTTTTATTGTATTATTAGTGCTACTGTTTCTAGAAAGGGTCATAATTCAGCGCTGTTTCGTAATATAGTATATTCAACATAGAAGTCTCGAAATCGTATTAATAAAAAGCTTAAAAGCAAGTAAAAAGAACTGCGGAACAACTCGTTCCAAAACTATATTATAAATCTCAACCGATATGACAATTCAATCCAGTCCAGTTCACGCCAGTCCGTAAACAAACTACATACTCCTCCAGGTCTGTGTGCCAAGAGCAATCATGAAAAGGCGACTTTATTTGCTGAACACTTCTCGGAAGTATCCTCGCCCCATAGCTCTGACACCAAACAGGAAATTGAGGACTACCTAGCAAAATCCATGAACTTCCACTGTCTCGAACCATATCAAACTTACTTCTCGAATTGAAATCGTTATACTAAATAACAAGAAATCACTTGGCTCGGAACTAATAACACCAAAAGTTTAAAAAGAACTTCTAGAAAAAGGCATAGTTATGCTAACATGTATATTCAATGCAGTCTTCGGACTAAACTACTGACCTCAACCACTCAAAACCGCAGATATTATTTTAACCCTTTTGTTACGGGCAGGTTCTTCCGCTGAACGGAGCGCCGCGACATCACTGCACGCTACGTTGTTTTCGAACGAAAAAAAATTTTTTTTTTTGTCCCTCAGTTTTTGTCAAGGGCAACAATATTTCGGAACCTTCAACAGTACGGTACTTAGGATTACACTTAGACAATAAACTAACTTGGAAGCCAGACATTGCTAAAAAAAAAGAAGGCAGTTGGACCAAAAATTCAAGAATTCTCTAGAAAACAAAATATTACTATACAAAACAATAATAATTCCGATTTGAACCTATGGTTTGGAGCTGTGTGGCAGTGCTAGCAAATCTAGCATTGCCACAATCAAAAATACTCCGCTCAATGGCGAATGCTCCTCGGTACGCGCGTCTGCAACGTAACGTTACACAATGACTTGGGCATCTCATTTGTACTTGATATCATCTACGACAGGAGCAGGAAGCATTTCGTCAAACCGACGGACACATAAATCCGCTCACCAAACCACTTACCATGGAACTGGACAACAGGAGACTAAAAAGAAAATGGCCAATTGACTTTAGATAAGGTCTTAGGAGGTCTTCTTAATGGAGAAAAGCTCATCACGCTATATCTGGGCAACGTGTAAAAGCCTATCGACATCATATCAGCCCATTGAACTCATGGTTCAGATTGCTGATACGGAGAAAAAAAAACATACAAGTCTCGCAGCTCGGAATCGAAAATGAACAACTGGGGCAACTCAGTCACGATTCTTCGAGCCTCGCAGCCCGCCTTTATAGATGCCGACATCTCGTGAGAAAGGGAGAGAGATAGAACGAAAATGCATTCGGCAAATTTAAAAGCCAGCAACCAGCATATCGATGTACATTAATACAAATTGCACGATAATGCTAGAATAAAAACGATGCCTTAACATTTTGATTTCTAATTCCTTGTGAAAATTTGTTTAACATGTTGGTGAGATTCTTCTAATTAAAGTGAGACCGAAAACGACATCCTTTAGACAATATTTATTCAATTACATTGATTTGAAATGAAGTAATCAGAAATATTTGTCCAAACTATATCATGTTTGATCTCAATTTAATCAGAACATTTTTTAGAATGTTAAAATTAAAAAAGTTATGTTATTATATTAGAAGTATAACACAATTTTCATGCATTTAATAATATTGATTGTAGAATATACTATCCATCGTTACTTATGACTTCTTGCCAGCGTGATGGCAACTTGTAAATGCCATTTTTAAAAAGTGATTTATTTTTAGAGGCGAAGAACTCAACTAGTGCTTGGTTGACATCAGCTTCAGTTTTGAATTTTTTTCCTGTAAAAAGTTTTGCAAAGAGAGAAATCGGAGGGTGCTAGGTCTGGGGAGTATGGTGGATGTGATTGAATTTCCCAGCCTAGCTCTGCGATTTTCTGACGAGTCGCCAAAGCAGCATGTGGTCTGGCATTATCATCGGTAGCCATGTTTTCACGATCGCGTCTCACTTGATAATGACATGAGACATCTTTGTTTCAGTTTATTTAGGAGAGCACATGTGTGTAAATGCAATGATAAAGAGAGATAGTCATATATGTCTCAAATCAACATATGCATATGGATTGAAACTTGAAGTGACACTATCGGACAGAACTTTCCGGTAGACCTAATATATTACAGAACAACTATTCAATAAAGAAATCTGAGAAGAAAGCCGCCGTTGACAAAAAAAGACGTGAGAACATGTGAAATGGAGGAAAAAGTGAATGAGAGCTGTGTTTTCAGATTGAAAAAAGATTTACACTAGACGGACCTGATGGGTAGACGTATTACTTTCATGATTTGTGATAGGATACTCAATATCAAATTAGACGACAAATGGGAGGAGGCGGTATTATAGTTTGGGGAGCGATTGACATTACAGATAAAACAAATATTTGATTGATAAGCGGAAAAATGAGAAGTGCGGATTACGTAAAACTCATCGATGATGAAATAAGGACACATGTTATACGGTTAAGTAGTGTACAATTCGTGTTTCAACAGAATAATGTAGCCGTGCATGCTGCCAAAATAGTAAAAAATTATTTTCATGCAAATTAAATCAAAATTCTACAATGGCCGACAAGGTCGCCGGATTTAAATATTATTGAAAATTTACGGGGCTATTTAACCCGTTATACATATATAATAATTATACATACAATAATTATACATAATTGTATAATAATTATACATATATCAAGGTGGGAAGCAATTTCATTCTCCGGAAGAGCTAAAAATTGCAATTGAGGAAGGTTGAAATTTCATTCCAAGAAAGTTCATAAAAAAGTTGTATAAAAGTTTACCTAGGAGATTATTGGAAGTCATAGAAAAAAAGGAAAACATACACACTCCTGAACATCAAATATATGTCTCAAATCAACATGTGCATATGGATTGAAACTTGAAGTGACACTATCGGACAGAACTTTCCGGTAGACCTAATATTATGAGTTGTCATTCCGGGAATTCCAGTCAAAGGAGCCGCGTCGCGTGCCGCACCATACACTTGACCGACTTCGTCGAACCTTAGCATCGGCGTAGCAATAATGCATATAGGCGTAGGAATAGCACAGGGACAGTCCCAGCAAGACCGTAACATGGACTTCTAGGGAGAATTTATTGTACATAGGCTCACGAAAGTGTTCGAATTGAAATTATCATAAGCCAAACAGTATAATAAAATATTTTGAAATCGTCGTATATCGCTTACGGGGAATATGAGAGAATAATTTGTATAAATTTCATTGAAATCAAGTAACCCATATTCGAGTGAGAAAAAGTTTATTATATTTAATAACATATCGTAGGTCACAAAAATATTCGAATCGTAAGGGCAGTCATCGTATTAACACTACGCCGTCCGCAGATCTTAGATATGATTCTTTTGTTTGATGCCGACATAATAGCTTGCAAATTTTAGATTTGAAAAAAAATTTCGAAGATGGCGGTAATATAAATTCCTAAAATTAAGATATGTCATCCAATTTTAACGGTCAAGAAATATAGTTCAAATGTTATTTCAGTTTTTTAAAATGGCACCAAAGTGGTACCACCGGCATAAAACAGATAGTTTTTGCATGGCACCAGCATGGTGTCACCGGACGGCATAGTGTTAATAACATTTCTAGGCAGCGGCGAATGTAGACAAACATTGTTCAGTTCGCAATAATCTAAGAGAAACACTGTCCAAAAATCGCGTCGCAGTTTATTTTTGGACAGTGAGGTTGGAAACAAGTCGGAAAGAGAACTGATAGTAAAATGGTACAAAGAAGGAAAATTTATGAATAATATTTCAAACCTTGTAGACAGTACAGTTCATATGTACCCTTAAAAAATTTAATAACGAAGAAATCATTGCAAGGAAACATCGCTGTAATTGCCGATCGTCAACAGGCTCTGTTTGGGTGCGTCGTATTCACATCCGATATTGCCACTCCGCGATATTAATTATCCTTCGGGTTGTAAAGCCGAGTCCGCTGCGCGACGGAGTGGAGCAATATTTTTGTCCGTTTGATTAGAAAGGGACAAATATTTGGTTTAGAATGTGTCACTAAACAAGAATGATCACGATTGATGTTATGAACTGAAACTGACGACTGCTTGAAGACTAAGGTGATGCTGACTATCGAGAGAAGACGGCCTTTACATCGGGTTTGAGCTTATATACTGGTTCGTGGATCGAATACTGGAAATTGAGTGGACATTGATGCGATGGAAGGGGATGCGGAGATGACGTAGCACGCAGTACCGCAGGTAGCAAAAAACCCTGGACGGCGACCGAAGCGATGCGTACTAGCCCGTCATAAAAAATGCTGCCTATGAAGGCGTACCTTGTTTAAAGGGTGTAAATGGTTTCATTGCCGGAAGGAAAGTTATGGCATCTACGACCTTAGAAACCTAACGGACGCTACCTTTTGTCAATGGCACGTCGCTCGTTGACGGACGGGCAACTCGCCTCGTTGAGTCGGAGTTTTCCCGTCAATAAATGTTTTTTCTTCTTTTGGGGGGGGGGGTGGAAGGAAAAGGGAATTCGTCCCAGAGAAAGCTGAGCCGATGCGGCCCGAAATTCCGTGGAAGGACGGAACAGGCTCGAATAATCGTATCTCTTTTTCTGAAATTGTCCATTTTCGTTTACGAGCTGAGGGACAATTTGAGAGAATTTGCTGCAGTCTGCAAAGTGACAAACGCCGCGGGGTACCCCGCAGATCATCCACCGCGGCAGCGAGTAAATTCTCGAGACAACGGCAGTAGTAGCCACGGAGGCACATTAATCGGCATCATGCTTTCAATGTTTCAACGCTGAATTCAGCGGCGCGCGATCCAGCATCTCCGAGATCGCTGCCCGCTGCGTCGCGCCGCGACGCCACGCGCCGGTTACAGGAGACGACCTTGGGAGATCGACGTTGCATGGTCGGGATCGAGGCATACTATTTAACGATAACTTGGGAAGGAGAACTGGTCGACGGTGTCACCGTTGCCGCCGTAGATCATCGACGGGGCGCGCGACGCGAGTCACCTACGGACTCTTGTTGGGTCTATTTGTCGTCTGCGTCCTCGTTCTCGGCCGCGAAAAAATCCGTCGATTCGCGTTGGCCGGGGCTGGATGCGTTATTAGAGCGGAACAACTGGTCACGCAGGTGGGTAAGACTGCGTCCCATGATTCACGCTGCCATTAGCAAATTTTTTGCCGACGTCCGTCATGGTCCTCTTGTTCGATTTCCCCGTCTCGTCTGGTCGTGTCGCGTCTCGCGCCACGCCACGGCGGAGTTAATAACTCGTCGCTAAGTGCGCGAATCCATTGGGAAAAATCGCAGGAGTCATTACCGGTGTCGGGCGGTAGATTCGCACCGGATAACTATTTATAATCGTCTCGACGCGCGGCGAAAGGAACAAAGACAATAAGACCTTTTGCAAGGTGATTCGCGGGGTAAGACGAGCCCAGGCATGCGGGCGAGAGACGTTTACACGGTCCGACGGCCGCGATTGAGTGATTCCACGTTTTAATTCAAACCCCGAGCACGTATAATTAGGCTCGAATTACACGTACACGCCGTTCCCCGCGCGGCGTAGTTGTCAGCGTTGACACTGTTACCCGGCTCGTATTAGCGATGCAAATGATCTCCGTTGCTGGACGAAATTATCGAGACGGGTTATCGACTCGCCGCGGATAAAATCTGAACTAATGAAGACGACCTAGTCGACGCGTCCGAGACGATAAATGAGGCAACCGTCGCCGTTACGAAGCGCGCGGAACCCTGTACACGACGTTCTTCTTTATGCAATCACCCGAAAAATTCGAAATCGCATTTGGCATCTGCTCACCGTGCATTTCAGCATTTCCTTCATCGCGGTTTATCTAGGAATATATTAACCAGTTAGCTGCGTCGATCTACTTTTCAGATCAATTTTGTATGCGTTTTTTGTCGATTGCACTAGGTGCAGTAACTTTCGGCAAGTTGTTCTAGAATTATTCTAAAATTTGCGAAATTTATGAATTTGTCTCTCAAGCATTTTAACCTTTCAGGTACGGCTGAATTCTGCGTGAGGCTATTTTCCTGTGGACGGCAGAGTCTGATATGTACTGTGTTTTGTCCTAACGTTCGGTTAGTCGCCTAACGTACATGCGCGACCGAACTATTGTACGCTCGATTCGCGCTTCCTACGGCAAATTAATGACGTGGAAGGGTCTCTAGTAGTCTTAGAGAACTTTATTTTTTGTGTTGTACTCTCTGCGAGCGCTGGTGGAAGAATGCTCTTCCAACGCTGGAAAGTCGTGGAAGAGCACCCGTGGATGGAGGTAGATTGTTTATTATTGGTCGAGGCACGAATCACCCCTTGGAGGGGGGTGTCTGCCTTGACCCTTGTTGGGGCCTGAGAGGGTTTCCCCAATGGTGTGACCTTTTTATGGCCCTTGTCTCTGGATGCAACATACTGTAGTACACAGTCTGATACTGTATATTCCGTCTGTATATTGTTAACACTGTTGTAAATCAATGTGAAGACAAAATAAGTGTGAAACAATGCATATGAGCCGTTTATTTTGAAAGTGGCATAAGTCACTTTGTTTTTAAGTCGAGATATTTAAGGGTTTGCGTTTTAACACGTTTAAAAATATGGATGCTAACTTTCGAGAAGATTTACTTGTATTTGTTATCTCAGGATACTGATCTTTTTCTCAGTATAAATAATTTCGTATAAACATTAAAAAATCACCACTTTTCATTACGGTAAAGTGACTTAAGCCACTTTCAAAATAAATAGTTTAGAAAAATGACTGACATATATTAATTTTGTCCGACGTATTTTACCGAAGTGATGTTTTGAAAGGACAGTGATTTACTAAAATTGTTGAATACATTACATATATAATAATAATTTATACCATGAACATATTTAATATAAAGGTTTGATTTAAGTATCTTTTATTTTAATATTCATAAAATACAAAAATAATTAGTACATTTTGAAACATAAGTATAAGTAATTTATATGAAAATACATCAGTTCAATTTCATTTTCGTCATCGATAGGAGTGATTAAGTCCTCGGAAATCGTGTTTTGTTTCAAATTTTTTAAATAACTGTGGTATATTGGGGGTATATAATTAAGCAAGTCCATCATGTCTTTGTATTTTGCTGAAGAAACAGGACGAGATCCAGCGTATACGGATCCATTTCTATTTGTGAATAACGCCTAGGTCTTCCTCTTTTTGGTGACTAATCCAAAGTTAGAAATTCATCTTTTTCATCTAAAGTTAGTTTATAGAACATTTTATAGCCATCTGCTGGCAGGTCTGGAGGTAGCCGTCACATCACTATAATATAATTTACAAAACTACACTATTCTTTCGCACTTATAAAAATAAGTCCAGTGATCGCAACTTTTTTAAAAATACTGAAAATAATTCAAAACGATACTTCACACACACTTATCACACGTTTCTATTTCTTTTACACTAAGCCCCGCAATTAATTTCCTGAGTACAGCGACTTACGCCACTTTCAAAATAAACATGTTTGTTATACCGTTAATTAGCAAAAATTCTCTCGAATAAATCTCAATAGTTCTCAACTTATTGATTGCAAATTTTTTTAAATAAAAAGATACCGTTCAATTGTAATTAGTGTTACCATTAACTCGATTTTTTTGAAAAAGTGACTTACGCCACTTTCAAAATAAACGGCTCATATGAAGACGATTATTTAATTCAGACGTTGAGCGAGTGAATTACTAGAGTAAGCCACTATAGCGGCGCGTCGTGCCTGAAAGGTTAATCCAAATCGTAGGATAAGTATTTTTCTTGTAAATCGCCATTTCCTTACGACGTGTATACACGTCATTCACAGCTAAGAGGTTGAGCCGCTCCTAGAGTTCCCATCATTTTCCGCCGCACATCTTTATTACTCGTTTCCTCTGGCTTCGAACACCGGTCTCCGTCACTTTACCCACAATTATTTCTCCGACGATCATTTCACCGATACGATTTCATTTCGACGACAACGTTTACTCACCAGCACATTCGTATCTCCGACCTTGGTACTTAAATTTACTCGATGTAACTTTAACGATAATGTATAATCATCGGTAATTGAATTATTTATTACGTATGTACATTGTGCGCTGATTAGGTCTGGATTAAGACTGGGTTAGAGTTACAACGAATCAGGTGTCGAGATGAAATGATTGTCGACGTAACATCGTGTCGGGAAAATTATTGTCGGCGAGGTGATGATCGAAGATACGACTGTGGCGATGAGTAAACATCGTCGACGAGACCGCGGTTTATATAAAATCGTGTCGATAAAATGTGATCGCTCGTGAAATATTTAATAGTCGGTAAGATAACAGGAATTTGTTCTGAATGAGACGAGAATCTCAGTGATTGAGATTCCACTGCTCTGATATCGTTGCTTAAAATGCCATCGAGCGATTGAAGATCCTAAAAGAGTTTGGACAATTAGGAAGATAATGTCGATGTCGAAAGCTGTCAATACATTAGTATACATTTATTAAAAAGCTGTCAAAAGTAATGACACGCGCGAAAACAATTTGTATATCCATCAGATTATCTAAATTGTTAATGTCATTTTTTAAGCATCGTGAAAGAGAAAATATTATACCACATATTTTGTTGCAATAATTTGTTTTTCAATTTACTTTCCAGTACAATTTTTCATTCATTCTTCATAACAGACTCGTCAAATGCCTTCCCCAATTTTTCGCATACTTGACCTTTTCTGGTTTCATTTTTTACGCGGAGCTAACCAAATTGCCTGTAACTTGTTTGCCCGTTGAAGGTGAACGACGAATCGAGGAGAGTTAAAAATTTACATATGCATCGATTGCGAATAGTGTACAAAATTAATAAAATTCTGGGACGCTTTCGATCATGTCTCGCAGAGGAAAACTGCCATAAATGGGACACTTTCGTTCAGGACAAGATAGCAGAAAAAAAAGAAACAACCTATTTAATTCTAGTTTGAAACATTCGAAAGATCAATTCTTGTACTAGAAAAATGCACAGTGTCAATGAGTCTCATCTACGTTTCCTCCTTTTGTTTTTCATTTTCTTCAAAAGTGCATTTAGTCCTATTCATTAATTGGTTGTACTGAATGAGACAGGCATATTTATGAATGGAATAGTGTAACAAAATAATGTAGTGTAGCTATTAATTTCGTAAGTACTGTACTACCCCACCACTTTAATTCTAATTAGATTTCTTCTCCTTCTCCTTCTTCTTCTTTTTATTATTATTATTATTATTACTGTTATTATTATTACCACTATTGTTGTTATATCACTTATTATTGTTAATGTTATATGGTACACCAACGTCATTCCGTGATCATCACTTATCATTGTATACCAACATCATTCTATTATCTTTTCATCGAACATCCCGAAATCTTCTGTAAGCCATGATTTCACCCTCGACTCATCCTCAAATTCTGCCTCACCCTCGACTTCTGTCCTTGACGCATCATACCTTTGCTTCGCCACGTCGTCGCTACGTATTTATCTTAAAGAATTTAAATTTAATTTATTATAAGATTTGATTAAAGTTATAAATTATGAAGTTTAAATTTTATAAATTTAGAATATTTAAATTATAAATATAAAATTTTAAGTTTCAGATTATTTTAATATATATTATAGAATAATAAAAATTAAAATTATCATTATTGATTATGTTGATTGATACTATAAATTTTAAATTTTTAATATTTTATGAATGTAACAATGTAAGCAATTTAACACGATTTTTAGAAAGTTATTCTGTCTTAGATACTCTCACGAGTCAGTTTCCCGTACATTGACTCACAAAAATGGTTGTAACTGAAGAAAGTGCAACGTGATGCAGCCAATTTTTTAAGTGCGGCTAGATGAAACTACGAACTATGGCTCCAGTAAGTTTGAAGGCAGGCCCTCATAAACCGCAAAAGTTTCGACTATAACTTTACAGTAGTGCTCTTATAATTTGAATCTACAATTTATCGATTTACTAATGTAATAGTTAACAAATTCGTGAGATGTTAGCGGTACAAAATATTGTACTTAGCACCAGAAACAATATCCATTTTACACAATTGAAAAAGAAACACTTCCACAAAAACATACTCGCTTCAAACTATCCACTTCGCACTGTCGGTCACGCTCACGAGTAATGACTGCCCAAAGAACTCGAAGTTCGAAATGCAATTGCCATTCAGGTATAAAAGTATGGGTCATTTCGTTTCTCCCACCACACGCACGGATCATTAAACTATCCAATCCGTAAGTCAAAAACTCCCCAACGACAACTTCGATGCTTAGGATTTTAGCCATGATTTCAGGCTTTTATACGACTGTGCGTGGTCTTCAAAACTCTAACTTTACCATACTACTCCTTATGATTTCCTAAATTTCCACCACTCAAGCAAGAACCAATATATGGATCGTTTATTTTGAAAGTGGTGCATGTCCACTTTCTTTCGTTTCGAGAAAATTGAATGTTAGCAGATCTGACAATTAAAAAATATAGGTTAATTATGCGAAGTCTGGGAATGTTTGTACTAATTTATTAATATGTAATTTGATTATATCAATTTCTTTTAGGCGAATTTAACTAAAATAATATACAATTTCCAGGCTGCAAATGGACTTATACCACTTTCAAAATTAGTCAATCGTAAATATCATCTAATTTCAATTTTGAAATAACAAATGTCATTTTCTTTTTTTGCTGGAATGAATTTTCCTTTTTCCGTAAAGTACTCTTGTCCGGCATTTCGCTTAATTTTGTTTATTCGTTGCGTATATTTTCCTTTATTTTCTTTTACAGAATACAAGTTCCGTATCTGATGAAGATTCTATCTCTATAATTCTTTTCCTTTTACGATTCATTAATTTGTTTTTCATAGTGGAATTATCTTCATCCTCCGATTCTAAGATTATTCTTTTGTTTATATTCATGGGTCTTAGTTCTGTGTAAATTTATTTAAAATAAAATAAAATGAATATTTTCAATTGTCATAAAATAATATTGTCATAAAATAACATTGATTTACTATCTCTTCTTACCTATATCACTATCCGATGTGAATATGAAATTATCCATTGTTGGAGGGAAATAAAACAAGTAACCTAAAATAGTAATTTTCGGCACGTGAAATAAAACAATTGTGAAGCCACCGGTGGCCACTAAACCCGCCACCAGTCTATGGAAATTGGACTTACACCACTTTATATAATCAATGGTTACGCAATTTCTTTTACCGGTCAATTTTAAATTGAACAAAGCATTGGAATTTTTTAAGATATTAAATACTAACTAGTTATAAACAAAAAGTTTACACTAAATTAAGCATAAATTACGTCATATCTCATTTTTAAAAAAAAAAGAACTTGCACCACTTTCAAAATAAACGGTCCATATGTGTACATCTACTTTCCCTCAGCTCAAAGCTCTTCAAAACCTGCACCAGTTCAGTTTTCTTCAAAACGTGCGTCTCAGATCTGTTCGCATCATCAACACGCTCAGAAATAATTACTAAAGTAAAAGAAGTTTAACCCAGAACGAGTCTTGGTAAATTCTCCGATCAGAACAAAAACCCTCACATTTCTCGGGAAATTCTCGTTGAGTCGCGTGTCGCCGTAACAGTACATATGACATTACATAATGATCTTAAATTACGTAAATCTTTCTTTGCATCTCTCGAGTTAATATCAGATTTTAGTAATTTATGGCAAGAAATAATCCTTTGAATAAAAAGAAATTGTTATTTCAACAAATATTCTAAAAATTCTCTTGCAAAAATCTTCTTGCATTATATTTACGTTTGATTTACGTTATATTTACGGTTCAGATAAAAATATTAAAGAACACGAGTACTTCAATTTTATTTGTTATTCTAAGTAACAGACAAAATTTTAAGAAAAGGAAGTATAGTCATTGTCTAGAAAACCAGTCGCACTGTCATCGAAAGAAAATTCAAATCTTTCGATCAATTTCCAAAAAAGTTATTCGGTATGGAAAGCTGTCAACATACTTCCCGCAGCGAGTGAATGTCAACATTTTTGAAGAAATACCTGATCGAATGCAGTCAATAAAAGTTTAGTCAGAAGTAATAGTACTTCGTCCAATGTTACGAGAAAAAAGTAAAAATATTACTTTCAGACATACAAAATATTAATATTGTCTGCCGTAATTACATATTAACTGGTAGCCGTTTTAAATTACGTGAAATTAGATATGCATAATACAGTTATAAAAAAAATATAATTTCATTATAAAAAGATGCATAATTTTTGAGATAATGGTAATATCCCATTCAATATGTGTCCCATGCATAGTAGTTCTCCCCTACGTCATCAATTTTAAGATGAAACATGCTTGGAATTTCGAATGCTTTCGCTAAATCCTTGATACAAATTGATTATAGAAACGTGAATACGCATGAATATTCGCGATTACCACGACCTGTCGACAACGTTCCGCATTTTTGTTTAAAATAGCCGAAATTCATTTCCTGTCAGCGATTTATTTTCAAAGTTGATATTTCCCCGCGCATCGAGCAAAGTTTCACTCGACCAACGATCGATTATACGTAGACAAGAAACATTTATACGTAGATAAAAAAATGTTACGACATTATATTGGATTGGCAACTAAGTAATTGCCGATTTCAGTTATAGGTGTCTCTCACTCCCATTTTTATGATATCCGTAAATGTTATATTATAAAATTATTATTATTATTATTATTATTATTATTATTATTATTATTATTATTATTATTATTATTATTATTATTATTATTATTATTATGTTATTTTTTATTATCCGTGAATGTTAGCAACTGGACAAATTGAATGCAGCGGTCAAGGAAAAGCGACCAGAATTGGTCGATCGTAAAGGTGGTCTATTGTCTATTGTTATCAACCTGTGTTCGGGAACGCACATACTCAGGTTTTTGAATCAAATTAAGTGGAACTGGAATGTAGACAATTGGCAACAATATTTAAGGATTAAAGATAACGTACAAGAGACGAATTAATTACAAAAATCAACATCGCCTGCGAAGAGATTAGACAAAATTACAAGCAACTGAAATCAAGAATAAATTCAATGACTCGTCGATGTCAACTTTGTGTCAACAAAAGCGAGCGTCGCATTGAAATGGAGATATACACACATACACACAGTCCTCACGCTTATAGTATAATCTTTATAATATAATATAACCTTTGTTCCCGTTTACTAATTGTCTCCCTGCCGCAGCTATCGTTTTCACTATTAGCCGAAAACGGTCGACGGCGGTCAATAGCGGCCGATAATTGTGGCAATGGGGTAGTTAGTAACAGGAGGAATGTAAATACAAAGATGCCTTCTTGTCGCGTGAGGACTATAATTATATTTAACAGTGTTTAAATCATACTTCGTATTTTTGTCACAATTTCATAACAAAATATTTATGGATTTCAGTTATAGATGCCTCTCACTCCCATTTTTATGATATCCATAAATGTTATATTTTAAAATTATTATTATTATTATTATTATTATGTTATTTTCTATTATCCGTGAATGTTAGCAACTGGACAAATTGAATGCAGCGGTCAAGGAAAATCGACCAGAATTGGTCAATCGTAAAGGTGTCATTTTCCAGCAGGACAATGCTAGGCCGCACACGTCTTTGTCCACTCGGCAAAAATTGATGGATATTGGTTGGGAATTGATGTCACACCCACTATATAGTCCTGATCTCGCGCCATCGGATTACCACTTATTTCGATCCCTGGACAACTCCCTTCGTGGTAAAACTTTTAATGACGATGACGCTGTAAAATCTCACTTAACTCAGTTTTTGGCCGAAAAGGATCAGACTTTCTACGAGCGTGGAATTTTCAAGTTGCCAGGGAGATGGTAAAAGGTCATCGAACAAAATGGAAAATACATTACAGATTAAACTTCATTGCAAGTAAAAAGAATTTTGTTATTTCATTGAACAAATCGGCAATTACTTAGTTGCCAACCCAATACGTAGACAAGAAAATAATATTCATTTGCAAGTAATGGATAGGAAAGACATTGTATCGCCGCTAAGAAGAAAACGGAATGAAAAAGCCTCGATTCAATGGGATAAAGTGCATCGTACCGATTGACTTTTTCAACCCGCCAGTGATTTTTCTCTTTCTAATTCCATCATCGAAATAGCTGTCGTCTCCGGCTCGATGGAGCTCGGAATTCATGATTTATATTTACCGAAGGGGGACAAGAATGCGGCCGTGCGGTTCACTGAACTGGAATTCAAAGCAATCGAACTATCCGGGTCGACGGTGGAATCCTTCCGTCTAATCTTAATATCGTGGGACGGCTGCCACCTACGGTCCGTCGAGCAGATTTTCACGCGATATGACGGCCGCGATTTTTCGCGAGGCGGTGAATTGTCGAGAAATCCGGGACGGGAAACAATTGCCGTGCCAGTCGCCAATGCGATTCAATGTTAATCGCTTTTAAATATTAATTAAAAATTAAAAATTAAAAATTAAATTAAACTTCTTGACGGTACTAAAATGTGTACTACTAAATGGAAACACATTAATCGAATAATAGGGCACATATGTATACGAGTAATTAATATTGCTTTATAGTCCAGAGTTTGCGAAACACACTCAAATTGGAGCGTGTGAAAGTGTACATCGACACGCGTGGTTAGTCAAACTAAATTGTCAATATATTTAATTAAATCACTGATGAGTTGTCACACATTCAGCGGTTGCATAATTCCTTTCAAGGTTTAGTTCTTTCGTGATAAATTATTCACAATCATTTTTCTTTTCTTTCTAATCGTTCTGTTTTTGCAAATCTTTTGTTGCTGTTAAATTAAAGATTACAAAGCCTGCTTTATTTACTTGATATAACTAAAAGAGTGTTTGTAAATATAAAGAAGCATACGTAGAATCTGGTCTTTACTGTAAAAACATAATATCGATTTCAAGGAAACGTTCATTTTTAATGCAGCATAGTGAGGCCGAAGCGTCTTCTTTAAGAAATTTCTACCATTTAATGAAAATTTGTAGAAAATGAATAATGCCATGAAATGTGTAGAATACTACAATGTTCCTAGAAACGAATGCAGGAATACAAATTCTATTCAACAAGTTATAGTCATTTCGTATTTATACATTCTTAGCTAAGAACCATACAAATGGTAATAACGTAAATGCTTACTTATCCAGCGTATAATTAATCCGTATTTAACATTTTTACAAAAATGTTACAAAAATGTTTAACATTTTTACAAATATTTATTAATTCGTTAAACAATATAAAATGAAAATAAATATTCCTTTTGGACGAAAGTATTCGATCATAATTTAAAAATGAATGTTTATTAACTATTACATGGAAACGCTCAATGATCCAGTCTTTTGAACACTTACCTTTGAATTCGATACTTTCCTCCGGTTTAAGACAATTTCATGAAATTGATAAGTGAAAGATCCATAACATTAAGTATTTATTACATAACTATAGAGATAAGTATTCATTGCATTTCATATATTTGTACACCGAATTAGAAACTTGTTAAATATAACGTTTACTTAATTTTACAGAAAATGTCAATGTGTGTTCTGTATTAAATAGATAATTCTTAAATGTATTGACATTCTTAATCCTGTTCGTATCTTATGATTAGTCTTACCATTAATTCTTAATAATATTCTTGTATTTATTTGGATTAATAATTCTATTAATCCTTTCTATTAATAAAAATATACAATGTGTTTCCCTTTTTTGATAAAAATGATATCTTTGATTTAATATTTACGTCGTATGCTTAATATACATGAATTAATTGTAAACACATTGTAATTACACTTTGTAATTTATTCACTTTACATCTTAGTTTAATCAAATAATTTAATGAAAAACTGCGTACAGTACTACCTTCGATCATTATAACTAAAATGTCCAATAACTGATACATACATATGCAGTCAGAGATCAATGTATGTATGTGGACACCCTTTAAAGAGGTATAACTTCTTTAAATGATTCGAATTCTTTTTTACATGATAGAGGGAATAGTCTTTTAGACAATGACTAAAATACTTCTACAATTTTGCTATTACTTGGAATGACAAACCGAATAAGAAGCTCTCGTTTTTAACTTTTTTATCTACACCTGTAATAAAAATTAAAAATGCATTTTATAGATCGTGATGACTTATATGCATTTTAAAAATTTCATCGAAATCACTTGATATTGTTAAAATTTATAGACAATTAAAGATCGCGAAAATCATAGTTTTGTCCCGACTTTTCACACTTTCGTTCAATACCTGTCAGAAGCTTGACTAAGCATTAATCGATTTCGATAAAACTTCCTGCATATAAAGTAAACAGCCTGCATATAAGTTTCCGAGATCTATTATATGATAGGTCTGCCGGAAAGTTCTGCCTGATAATGTCATTGCAAATTTCGATAGGTATGCACATGTTCGTTTCAGACATATATTTTTGAAAAATGTTGCTCACAAATTGCCATCACGCTGGCAAGAGGTCATAAGTAACGACAGAAATTATATTGTACAATATAAATATTACTAAATTTATGAAAAATCTATTATTTCCTTTCATTTCTGAAACGGACAGAACTTTCCGGCAGACCTAATGTATCTATCATATTTTTAATTTTCGTTGAAGTTAAAAAACATAAGATTTCTATTTGTTTTGTTATTCCAAGTAATAGCAAGATTAGAAAAGGCTTTTTAGTCATTGTCTAGTGGACTCGTCTCTCTATCATGTAAAAAAATTCAATCATTTAATCCAGTTTTAAAAAGATTATATCGCTTTAAATGCATATTTGTCCCCGACTGCGTGAATCACTGGGCCATCGAATGGGTTTAGTATATTTTTTGCAATTCTAGAGTTTCACACCATGTAAAGGTTTCTTTCGACATGCATTTTGGAAAATAGACGATCTACCCTTCCAGATAAGCCTATACGCATATAAATGTAACTGTTATTAATCTAATAAATAATTCATAACGAAAATGCTTTCCTTAATCGTCCAATCACGGGATCATTTAACTTACAACGATTCTTTTTTTCCATTGTTTGCCAGTTATTGGTGTTCTAACACGAAACGAAGCTAAAGATTAGAAAAGAAAGATTCCGCTGTGCGTTCGGACAGGTGCTCTCTAATTCACAGCAATGTTGAATATCCATGATCGAGCATGCGGATCGCAATAAAATTTACACAATCGGTGCCACTAAAGGCACTCGCTACTGGTTCGACAGCTGCAGAAGCTCGGGGCGCGTTGTAACTCAGGACCGTCAGCAATAAGTTTCTTCGGGCGCGTAAATCAGACCGCGAGCTATTACTTTAGAGATTGTTATCCGCTGTGGCTATTTTGTCAGCGACAAGATCGTTTCTCGAAGAGAAATGGTACTGGAATCTTTCTGCTGTGTAACTACCTCCCTGTATCTTGAGTCGGACTCTTGGCAAGTCAATTAATCCAATAGATTGTTGCACGCTGAACTTCGTTCTCTATTCAAAATAAAACTGAGAGTTCTTGCATTGATTTCTTTTACAAATATCTTGCTGATTGATTCGTGATCTATTGCGAGGGAACGTACTGAAATAACACTCACGATTATTTATTTTATTAAATGTATTGCTTTAATTTTATTTCATTTCTGCGGTTGTTGAGTTGGTAACTATAAAAATTTGATTCGATAAGATGGATCATTCACGAAAGAAAATGAAGCAATTGCTTTAAGAGAGCAAGTAAGTGTTGGTAGGATGGTCTGTTGAATTGTACACTTGTGTGCGGTGTGAGTTGTCCTTCACAACTATACTACTAAAAAATGTTTCAAACGATATTTGAATGATTTTAGGGGGACACACGCGAGGATCAACTTTATTTTTTTAAATGGAATCATATATTTTTTAGTATACTATTCGATTCATAAAAATACTAAGGTATTTACTGCGTAAAATGATTGGTTTAGAAGATACTAAAATTAAAATGTAAAATAAAAATTCTTCCAAAATACTTCTTTCTCGTTGCAAAGACGTTGTGGGACACTATAATCTCAAATCCACTGGATTCCGGTGTTCATTATTGCTAAGTCGGCACGGTAATTGAGTTCCAGGAGCTTAGCAATTTCTATAGTAACACTATTTACCTCTTATTATCACCAGGACATCGAACAACCCGAGGGATGCACAGCCAATCGCCATTAGTATCGTCCCTTTCTCGTTGCTCGAGACACTCAGCTGTCTACATTGCCAACACAATGAAATACAATACGAGCATTTACCAACGTTTAGAATTCAGCTATCAGGATTCCTTTGCAGGAGTGGGTGGTGGAAAGATCCTGGTTCCAATGTAACCCCCGCGCACGGTAGAGGAGGTCGTGAAAGTTCACGCTGTCAACCATGTATGCCACGATGTCTTCGCTTCGGCTATGCGCATCTACACGAGCCACAGCGACATTTCAGCCTTCTGAATACTGGATGCAACGGCGAGTCCAACGGCGGATGCAACAAAAGCCGACTTTTATTGCAGGAACGGTCGCGTCCCTTGTAAATCATTCCACGCTGGTATTTTATCGATCGGTACATTTGTTAATGCTCCGAACTCTTGGGTTCAGCGATGTCCGAAGCAGTAAGAATGATAAACAGATGAAACAGTTATTACGCTACGCAATTTATGACTGGATAAAGCCAACATTTCTATGTAAACTGTCGGAGAGGGAACTGATACTGGTCGATCGTGCAAAATCTAGGTCGTTGAATTTTTTCTAATCGCATTTGCGGGAATGAGCGATACAGCGAGTTGAATGGAGGGCCATAAACTCGGAAAGAATATTCGATTGGTAACGAAATTTTGCGAAATGCAAACTTTTCTGTACATTTTGTACATTTCTTATTACAGTAGTATTTATTGCGAAGATATTTGAATTTTAGAGACAATCTTTGCATTCAGGCTGAAGGTCGTATTTTTGAACACTAACTAGAGATAGATGAGTGTTAACACTGTGTATTAATAAAATTAAAATATGTTCTAAACCAATGATTTTTCGCAATAAATGCCTTAGTATTTTTATGAAGAGAATGACGAGCTAAATCGATCAGTATAATGAAAAGTATATGATTCCATTTGGAAAAATAAGCATGGCCTTTATATGTCTTTGATGCGGCCACCTAGAAAAATCTTATTAATACCAGATTACGTGCCTCTTAAAACCGTTCAAATTTCATTTGAAACCTTTTTTTAGTATTATCGACGGTTCCGAAGATATTTCATTGGGTCAATTTAAATGAGTCACCCTACATATCTCTGTACAGGTTCCACGAGATTTGTGCTTTTGTTTCCTTTCTAATTTGAGAGGCAATGAGTTGTATTACTTTCATATTACTTTCAGCTTGTTAGTAAGATTCTAAGTACAGAAAGTAAATTTCCCTTCATATAAAGATTCAGAGGTTGCTCTTAATTGAGCATATAAAGTCTTAGTAATTGAAATAGTAGACAAATTAAGAAATCAAATAACATTGATATATTACGACCGACTTGAGATAATTAAAGAAAGAATTGAATTTTACATTAGTTTTCACGTTATACATAATTAAATTTAAACTAAAATTAATAAAATATAATAATTTATTTTAATAAAAAATAACTACTTCATTTAAAAAATAATAATTTCATGTAATTTAAAATTACAAAGTTTAAGTCATGCTAACATGATAACATAACTTGTTTTTTATTCTTGGTTCTCAACGAAATTTATTTACATAAGGATCCCACGAAACTAAAAGGAAATCAAAAACATCTTCATTATTTCTCGAGTTTTTGCAAGCGTGACTTTTTCTGTAGTCTTCGTTTCAGTAGTCTTTGTTTCCTGCTTCTTTGACCTCCTCGATGACGAACATTTTATGAGATAACACCCAGAATCGCAGGTTGACGCAGATGAACATTGCATTTATTGCTAGATATTATTAGACATTACTGTTAGATATAAAATTTCTCGAAAAAATGAAAAATAAATATTTCTCGCGATGTTTTCCGAGTCTTGGTACTCGAACTAAGCCAGAAAAAAATTATTGTTTACATCACTATGTGCTTGAATTCATTGTGAAAACTTGGTATGCTTAGCATGACCAAATTTAAAATATTCTATAACCAAGGTTATTTTACGCCTACGTCGTAGCGCTAATGTGGGCGTAGTGATGTCACGTGCCGCCGTTACATTTGACACTCGCCGGAACGTAGTGTACTTACTTATAAATAGTTATTACATTATATTATATTTTATTATAATCGTAATACACGCAAAATACTTATGGACGGCTCAGAAGCCAATCACCGTAGGTCTATTAATTTTAAAATTAAGATAAATAACAATAACAATGCCACTAATGATGCAAAGCACAATTTTTATTATAATTCAATAAAGAAGATTAATCTTAATATTTAATTGTATTATTTAGTCGTTCTGTTATGAAGAAATCGATCATATTGATTTATCGATCGTTAATTAATAAATTAATAAAATTGATGGCTCCCGAACTGTCCATCCGAAGCGTTGTATTTACTGTTGTCCTTAATTATTTCATTTCATTGTAACGTATGAGCCGTTTATTTTGAAAGTGGCATAAGTCACTTTTTCAAAAAAATCGAGTTAATGGTAACACTAATTACAATTGAACGGTATCTTTCCATTTTAAAAAAATTTGCAATCAATAAGTTGAAAACTGTTGAGATTTGTTCGAGAGAAGTTTTGCTAATTAACTGTATAACAAACATGTTTATTTTGAAAGTGGCGTAAGTCGCTCTACTCAGGAAATTAATTGCGGGGCTTAGTGTAAAAGAAATAGAAACGTGTGATAAGTGTGTGTGAAGTATTGTTTTGAATTATTTTCAGTATTTTTAAAAAAGTTGCGATCACTGGACTTATTTTTATAAATGCGAAAGAATAGTGCAGTTTTGTAAATTATATTATAGTGATGTGGCGGCTACCTCCAGACCCGCCAGCAGATGACTATAAAATGTTTTATAAACTAACTTTAGATGAAAAAGATGAATTTCTAACTTTGGATTTATTACCAAAAAGAGGAAGACCTAGGCATTATTCACAAATAGAAATGGATCCGTTATACGCTGGATCTCATCCTGTTTCTTCAGCAAAATACAAAGACATGATGGACTTGATTAATTATATACCCCCAATATACCACAGTTATTTTAAAAATTTGAAACAAAACACGATTTCCGAGAACTTAATCACTCCTATTGATGACGAAAATGAAATTGAACTGATGTATTTTCATATAAATTACTTATACTTATGTTTCAAAATGTACTGATTATTTTTGTATTTTATGAATATTAAAATAAAAGATACTTAAATCAAACCTTTATATTAAATATGTTCATGGTATAAATTATTATTATATATGTAATTTATTCAACAATTTTAGTAAATCACTGTCCTTTCAAAACATCACTTCAGTAAAATACGTCGGACAAAATTAATATATGTCAGTCATTTTTCTAAACTATTTATTTTGAAAGTGGCTTAAGTCACTTTACCGTAATGAAAAGTGGTGATTTTTTAATGTTTATACGAAATTATTTATACTGAGAAAAATATCTCAGTATCCTGAGATAACAAATACAAGTAAATCTTCTCGAAAGTTAGCATCCATATTTTTAAACGTGTTAAAACGCAAACCCTTAAATATATCGACTTAAAAACAAAGTGATTTATGCCACTTTCAAAATAAACGGCTCATATATTGAAGCAAATCTATGCCTATGTCATCTATGTCGTCTGTTCGGACGTTCCATCTATCGAATGCAGTACAACCTTAAACCGCGTTATTACAGAAAATCATAAATGCCACATAGACCTTTATTCGAGGTTTCCATTCAATTCCCAAACGTAATCGGTGATTCACAATAACAATTTGCAGATGAACGCTATCACGGCTAAGGACTTGCGAAACCTGTACGTGTCGAGTGATTTTTATGCGTCTTACCCGCAGCTTTTCGAGTCGTCAGTTCGGAGTTCCGCACGAAGTGTTGCGCTGCCTGAAAACGACGTCGTAATGGCAGAGCCATCGATGAAGCGTGTTCCACGGTCCGCGGTGTAATCGAAATTTTATGAGCTTCGAAGCTCCACTCACGGATATTGAAAACAGAGTATCCCCGTTGAATAGGGCCGGATATCGAGCGGCGGTCGTTAGAAGCCATGGGAGGGAAGTTCGTTTTTCGTGTCGTGGCGAGACGGTGTAGAACGTTATGCTTCCGTGTTAACACCGGCGAAAGACGAGCGATGGAGACGGAGCAGTGACGAGAGAGCGGGGACGATAAACCAGATATATTTCATCTCTCCGCCCGACATTCATTGCGCGTAATAACGCGCTGTATTCGGCGAGCGTACCAAGAACGATGCCCACTCGTTGATATTATTCAGACCTGGACAAGTAACGACTGCGATTCCGCAGCGGGGCGTAAAATCGTGAAATTCCAGTCGACCGTGTAACGCTGGCCACTGTCTCACGGAAAGGTAACGATCGGTTCGAGAGTTCGTGGTTTTCCGGAGCGAAACAAGCTCTGTTTTTCTCAGACAGACAGACAGAAGCTCCGCGGGACGGGAACGTTGCGGCTTGGGAATCAATTTGGCTCTGCGGTAAATCGATTATGGGACAGTTTGAACGATGTAGGTTTGGCGTGCGACTCCCGAGTGAACGGGAACAGCCAAAGAGAATTAGTGGGAAACCCTTACAACAGAATCGAACACACCGTTATCATTCCTTCGGGGGGGGGGGGGGGGGGTCATTCAGCTGAAAATCAAATTCTAGTAATTTTCCAAATAAATTTTGAATAAATGTATCGAATCGAATAATATAAATAGAAATAAAATAAAATAAATAGAATAGAATTATGTACAAATTAATTTTCCAACTTTTATTTTTCAGTGACAAAAAAGAATTTTCTTGTGAAGGAATTATCGAACTGCAAATCCATACATAATTTTCTCGAATATCACGTACACAAATTATGGTAAAAATTTTCAATTCAAAATTTCATTCTTGTTTGAGTTATTTTGATTTTAACATTTAATTGTCTGCACCGTAGCTGGGGTCTTGTATACCGTCAGAATCTTGTGAAACGAAATTATTATTGCTATCTATTGCAGTATGTTGCTTTTTCCATTAATATCGCCATCGTTTCCTTTGCTTGTTACGATTTATTTCATTCTCTTTCTTCGGTCTACCTATTTTTACGATCGAACACTTTCTAAATTACGGAAATTATCGGATTTGTTTCAGTTTTATACATTCTGCTTATGTTTACATAACATAAAATTTATTTTGTATTAAAAAGTGTCGGAGTATTTTCATGAATTCGTGAAACTTTCGAAATTAATAATCAAAGTAATATATATATGGTTTACTTTTACTTTGGTTATTAATTTCGAAAGTTTCACGAATTACGACATGAATATATATATTATAGTGTATAGTATATTATTGTAGTAAACCTAATATACATATATATTAAATTAAATTTATTTTTAAATTATATATATAAATTAATGCGCTAAATTATCTATAATATATTCATATATATAATGAATTATATATGAATGAATATATACATGAATATAAATTTAATATTTATAATATAAATTTAAACATTTAAACGCTATTTTCCTGAAACAATACATTCTGAATTATATACACTTTAACGTTTGTAGAATCAAGATACCGTTAATTTACATATTTCTTTCTCATGTAAGAAATTTTAATAAGATGTCGTTTTTATAATGGTCATTAAACTGACGTTTCAAAAATAATTTTAGAAACCATTGTTAGAAATCGATGAAAAAGAGACCGTAATTTTTTCATCGATCAATAATACCATGATCTAAATTGCAGAAGAATTGAATTGTAATTGTTTCAATTTGAATTCTCAAACTCCCCTCTTAAATACCGCGCTACACATTTGAAAGCATTCGGAGAGACGCTAAACTGCATCGACAATTTCTAATGAAGACGATCGCTAGTCTTGTTAACAAGGCATGTAAACACAATTTTATACCAGCCGTTACAGGCAAAACGTATCGGTAATAGTTTTTCGCTCATATATATTCCGAGAAACAGTTCCAGATATTTCCAATCCGCTCACGTTTGCTGCAATCTGCTTCGGTTCGCTTTAACCAGATCCAGTTTCAACCAGCCTTCGTCTGCTATAATTCTTTTCAGTCCGCTCTCTAACCCTTCGCAGTCGTTCAGCTCTACACCAACCCCTGCTAGAATCAGGAAATTAGAAGTAACTTGATCGTCTGTCTGTTGAAAACCAGCGTATATAATACAGTTTTATTCGACACGTTTATCGACACGAAGAACGTTCTTCGGCCAGATAAAAATCGCACGCACGCAAGTAGCGAATTGCATTTCAAACTACAATCTACCATCCCCATGCTATGCGAGAGGATTCGCGAAGTACTAAACGGAATGTTCGAAGAAACTATCCACGGCGGATCTTTTAATACGCTCGATCGGAGTACTGTAATCTCATCAGTTTTGCTCTTCATGCGATGTTCAAGATAATTCAACTGTGTCGGAAATTTATCGCTTCGCAGGCAAACAAAAGCTGCTATAATATCTGTGACCTTTTATGATTAATTATGTTCATTTCAATCGTCAATTGTATGGTGTGCAACGGTATAATAAACAGCATAGTAAAAATTAGTTCACAGAATATCTATTATTGTAGTACGTAATAAATCTGGATGAAAGACATCAAAGAATTTTAATTCTGTTTATATCATGGCAATGTCATTTTTCTTCTTTTTACTAGCAACAAATTTTGTAAGTTTTTAACCCGCTTAAATCGATCCAGTGAAATATCTTCTAAACCAATGATTTTCTTGCAATAAATGCCTTAGTATTTTTACGAAGAAAATGACGAGCCAAATCGACTGGTATATTAAAAAATATATGATTCCATGTAAATAAATAAAGTTGACCTTCATATGTCCTTGACACGTTCACTTAGAAAAATCTTATTATTATTCGAACATTAGGTACTGTTAAAAGAGCATCCAAATAATTTTGTAGTACAATTGCTCTATGAATTTTAGAATCAGACCCAGTGCAGTCGCGAAATGTTACTGTGGAGTGGCGATGCATGCGCAGGGAGCCCCGCAGAGCGGCGCACAGTGGTTCGAAACGCTCAAACTGTGGAAAAAATATGAATACATTATTAAAAGAAAACTGGAAATGAGGCAAAAATTAGTATCCGCGAATTTTCGAGGTCGCTGATTACGAATCTACAGTAAAAAAATAAAAGGGAAAGAATTAAATTAAATTGTCAAAATTAAATTCTCTTAAAAATGTTTCAGACAACAATTTAATAGTTTCAAGGGAGACATAATTTTCATTTCTTGTCTGAGTTCCATTTTTACTTTATCAAAAGGGAGAAAGATTCATTCAGTCCGTATAATAAATTTTCAGCACCAAAGTCGCAAGTTTACACAGCTGTGTACTCTAAAGTTTAATGCACCTTAATAATCAAGTTTTCTTTGTTACACTTCCAGAATTTAGAAATGCGACATTTTACAACTATTACGATCCTATGATGGTTATGCGCATGTAAATAAATTCTAAATTTTAAATTAAACACACATGACGAAAATTCGTCATTTCGCAAACAATCGCCAATAGCCAAATGACGAAAATTCATCACTTTTATATTACAGAAAATAATTGATCCTTGTTCTTTTAATTCTAAATAAATTAAATTCTAATTTTTACCAAACAGTGATAATTCCAATAAAGAACTGATTTCAGCTTCAGTTGCGTCGCATAACGCATTTCACTGAAGAATATACGATTTTTAACAAGTCACGTTGTTTTTATATAGACCATATCATTTCTACATACGCTTCAGAGGCGCATGCTTTTCTAAGGCGTCAATTTTATACTAACAATGGATATTTATTTAAGTTAATCTAGTCATTTTAAAGGTTTGGCATTATTGTAAAAATAAAATGCATTTATATTATATTTTTTTATATTTTAAGTAATTTTAAACTTAAATCACTAGACCTATATGAAAAATTAACAAAAATCAACAGTCTTCGCAGGCGCCTCTGCGACGTAGGTTATCTTTCTCGGGTTAAAACCCTTCTGATTACTTTTCATTCCCTAAAATGAAATTAAAGCTCGAGGGACAGCGTTTAAAATAAATCATACAGCAAATACAGAATGAATCGCAACAGATGCTGTACATGCTTGGTGAAGCTGCCTAGGAATCTTATAGCAGAAGCAAATTTAATGAAAAATGAGTCCACTCTTGTGGTTGTAACGACTCGGTACATGAAAAATGCTTACGTTGCAAAATGGGAAAAAGATATAATCTTTTATTTTGTATTTCTTATGTTTCAATTTCGTGTGTATTAAACCACTTATTTTGTCTTTTTCATGGACTATTACGATGTTGTTCATTAACACGTTCCGTGCCACGTGTACCATCGATGGTACACGCTTGCATGTTTACTTAGTGAACTGAACAAATTGTTTACAAGAAATTTAGAACCGAAGAATCAATTTCCACCGCAAGAATGGGCGTTGATAAGTTTTTGTTACGTTGTTATGTGTACGAGAATTAATAATTGCACGTAATACATCAAGTTTTAGTCAAATATCAAAGTGTGAAGATTCGAGTAAAAAAAGCTCGGCACGGAACGTGTTAATCGCGCAATTATCATCGAATTACCACGCTTCGTACAGTTCGGTCGAATATCCCCGCGTATCGCGAAAATTCGTGTAGAAAAATGAAGCAATAAATTGCAGTCAAAGTGGAGGAAAAAATGATCCGAAAGATAGCGGAACGTAACACCGTCGAAGGGAACCAATTGGGCGACGGTGTCGATAACAACGTGCACCGGGACCTTCGACCTCTTCGCAGGACGTTGCGTTCGACGTAACACGTTCCGAACGTAGGCGATTTAAGGTAGGTGGTGGATAATGAGTTCCTGGACCGCTAGGATATTGTATGCGGCTTATAAGGATGCGCCAATCAGCCCGGCACTCGTTCGTATATAAGATCGATGTAGCCCGGCAGATAGATGAGCTGTACTCGGCTATTATTCGTAAGTCGTGATCCTGGGTCAGCCAACTGTAGGGGATATTCTCCATTACTCGGATTCAATACGATAGAGAGATGGCAATAATGCATGGACCCCGGGGTTCGCTGGAATCCCCGACGGCCCGTTGCTTTATCCATTGATCCACCGTATCATTTACCCTAATCGCGTAACGATATCAGTTACGATAGCCGGCTTTCTGGTATTCATATTTGTTGCTTTCATCTTGAACGTGAGATATTGAGGAATGAAGCCGGAGAATGGGAAGCGATGCTGCGCTTCTGGCTTACTTCCAGGGAAACTTTCTATTGATCGAAGATCATCGTCTCATTTCACAGCTGATCATTCCAATAAGCGAAAGCTTCGAGTCGATTCGTAAAGAAAAATGACTTGACTTTTAGACCGCCGGAACGATGCCATGTGGAGGGCACTATTTATTGTAACGTGTTTTGGGGAATAGTTTTATTTCCTCGGACCTAATTTGTAAGAAAAGATATTTAGGAAATCTAGCTAATGCATGTATTATATTGTTACATGGTGCAGATGTAGCTTTCACATTTGTCAGTAGGTGGCCACGCTGTTAATAATTTTCTGGTAAGTGAAAATAACGAACAAGCAACTAAAATTAGCCTGCTGATCGGAGTAAATTATTCGTGACCACGGAATTACTTGATTTTCGTTTTTGTTCTTCGTTTTACAAATATTACGATCAAATCCGACCCAAAACTTGCTTTGAACATTGTCACACCAACATTGTTTTGTCGTAAACGCAGCACGAACAAATATCATGAAAAAATCAAATAAAAAACAGAGAACCTAAGGAAAGAAGAAAGATCAGGAAACAACACCGTCGTTAACCCGAGAAAGATAACCTACGTCGCAGAGGCGCCTGCGAAGACTGTTGATTTTTGTTAATTTTTCATAGAGGTCTAGTGATTTAAGTTTAAAATTACTTAAAATATAAAAAAATATAATATAAATGCATTTTATTTTTACAATAATGCCAAACCTTTAAAATGACTAGATTAACTTAAATAAATATCCATTGTTAGTATAAAATTGACGCCTTAGAAAAGCATGCGCCTCTGAAGCGTATGGTTATCTTTTACGTACGTTGTCATATGGTTATCTTTCTAGGGTTAAAATGCTTTTTACACCCACTTTTCTATGTCGTTAGCGTAGGGTAACCGTGAAATAAAGCTGTCTAAGAAGTATAATGTAATCTTAGGTACTTTTACTAATCTGAGATATTAATATTGTAACGTGCGGAGAGAATTTTCCGAATGAATGTTCTATCATTTTGCCGCGGAATGCATATATATTAAAGTCTGTGAAACGAAATTGATGAAGGAGGATCCTCCATTTCAATGAGGAGGATAGTAGTTATTTATGTTATACATTTTATGATTTTTGTTATACATTTATGTTATACAACAACATACTTCGTCTGTTAAGACGAAGTGGCCAGTTCATATTGTACACCTATTACCTATGTAGAGGTGCGTCGTGTGAGCACCTGATATCGTTATTCCGCGATATTAACACATTGTTCACGAGATATCTCGTTTTTAGCAAATTGAACGTTGCGGACGGGTCACGAGATATCTCGTTTTCATGTTTTTTTGATTTAATCGGCAACAAGCAACCAGCCGCAAATATTTCTGTTACCTAACCATGGTAACGAAGTCTCTCGCATTCCTAAGTAATTTTAGCGAAACAAATGAATCATTCCAAGCATGTAGAAATGATCAGTCATTATAGCCACTCTAAATCAATATTCAAATTTGTATAATAAATAATAGTTAAAATGTAAAAAATCTTATATAATAAACAGATATATAAACTATGTATATATAGTATTATTTAAGAATACTAAATGCAAATTAGAAATGTGCGTATCCGCTTCCTGTTACTTGCCAAGCATGTTTTTGGAGCGTTCGAAAATGTGCGGTCTTTGAGGGCGTGTTGAACGCGCAGAGCCCCGTCCGCAATGTGTTAACTATCTATCGGGTTGTAAGGCCGGTTGTACGCTGCGCGACGGAATAGGACGATATCGTTGTCCGTTTACTTAAAAATGAACAACTGTTTTACTTAATAGATCGTGAATTTATAGACTGAACGAGACGTAGACTAGAGTGACGAGCGACGTTGAACGATATGAACGAGGTTACGCAGGAGTAAAAAATGACTGACCGAGGTGGTCAAGAGTTCTCGTTTTATATGTTTCTCGCCGAGAGAAAACTTGAAGATCATTGGTTGATCGCGAGGTGGAAAGGGACCTTAGGAGTCCCGGTCGTACCCAGTGTCGCAAGGTAGCAAGAAATCCCGGAAAGGGCGACCGAAGGGATGCGCGCTGGCGACCCTGTCATAAATTGAGGAAATGTTGCTGATGAAGTGTGCGTTATCCGAAATTGCAGAAATGACTTTATTGCCGGAAAGGAGACGGCTCGAAGGAATTAGAAATTTAGAAACTGCAGGCGAAGGCTCTACGAAATTGAAGGCCTAACGAACGTGATTTTTGTCAATTGCACGTCGTTCGTTGAAGGACCGTCAATTTTCCACGCTGCACCGAAGGTTCCCCGTAAATCAACTGTTTTTTAGGGATTGAAGAAAGGTAGTCCGTCCCGGAGAAAGTCGGGCGGACACAGCAGGAAAATTCCGTTGCAAGACGGAACAACCTATGTCATTACACGCTTACACTATTCTGAATTTGAATGCTCAATGTTTCAGTGTTTCAATGTATGCTTATAACAATTTCGAGCTTTATTCAATAATTTTTTAAAACATATTTAGGAAGGAACTTCTTATTAGCCTTTCTGCTGCTACTGATGTAGCAGATATCTTTTTTTAATTGCCGAAAATTGAGTAATTATTAGGTCTACCGGAAAGTTCTGTCCGTTTGAGAAATGAAAGGAGATAATAGATTTTTCATAAATTTAGTAATATTTATTGTACAATATAATTTCCGTCGTTACTTATGACCTCTTGCCAGCGTGATGGCAATTTCTGAGCAACATTTCTCAAAAATATGTCTCAAATGAATGTGTGCATACCTATTAAAATTTGCAAAGACATTATCAGACAGAACTTTCCGGTAGACCTAATAAGTACAAGATTTAAATACCCTCGGACAAAATGATCCGGCAACTGCAATACGAAAATTAACAGTTACTCAGAACGAATGAAAGGAGATTTGTTTACAGTGCAAACGGCAACACGTTAGAAACCTTCGATTTTGGAAACACGGATGTTCCAATGTTATCCATTCCTAATTCTTAACAGTTCGTCAGCGAAGGTGGATCTGTTTGGACCCGTATGTATAGGGTGTTAAGAAAAAACTTCGTTTTGGCCAACATAGGTGAATTCCGCATCCTCGGATCGATGGAAATCTATTTAAAAAACTCCCCGCAAGAGAGTTTCCTTGAGCATGCTTTTCAAGATCAAACTTTATTGCATCTATACGTCACAGGGATAAAAAGTGTCAAAGGAACTATGGGTGTGAAATCCACCCTTTACATTTAAAAAACGATCTTAAAAACCATATATAAAAATTATGTACATGGCATGACCACCGCACTCAAATCGTGATACAACCGGCCATTTTTCCATTTGAAGACTCGGTTTTCGAGAGAAGTTATGTTGAAAAAGTAATATTATTGAATAGGAATCAAGTCGCGCGTCTGACCATGACATTTCAAATCTACTTTTCGTCATACTACAAGCCTCGTTTTTCAACTTATACAAGGAGCGTTTTCAACGAATCTCTATCGATTCGAGGACGTAAAGTTCACCTATGTTGGCCACGACAAAACATTTTTTGACACCCTGTACATGATATATTTGCCAAAGACATTTACTTTGTGTAAAAAGTGTGCGAATGTGTAAATAATAATAAATATTATGTAAGACTCACAATAATGTAACACTTTTATAAGAAAATACGGTTTTAGGAACGAGTTGTAACATATTCTATTGGGTTGGCAACTAAGTAATTGCCGATTTCAGTTATAGATGTCTCTCTCTTCCATTTTTATGATATCCGTAAATGTTATATATTATAAAATTATCATTATCATTATCATTATCATTATCATTATCATTATCATTTTCATTATCATTATCATTATTATTACCATTACCATTACCATTACCATTACCATTACCACTATCACTATCACTATCACTATCACTATCACTATCACTATCACTATCACTATCACTATCACTATCACTATCACTATCACTATCACTATCACTATCACTATCACTATCACTATCACTATCACTATCACTATCACTATCACTATCACTATCACTATCACTATCACTATCACTATCACTATCACTATCACTATCACTATCACTATCACTATCACTATCACTATCACTATCACTATCACTATCACTATCACTATCACTATCACTATCACTATCACTATCACTATCACTATCACTATCACTATCACTATCACTATCACTATCACTATCACTATCACTATCACTATCACTATCACTATCATTATCATTATCATTATCATTATCATTATTATTATGTTATTTTTTATTATCCGTGAATGTTAGCAACTAGACAAATTGAATGCAGCGGTCAAGGAAAAGCGACCAGAATTGGTCAATCGTAAAGGTGTCATTTTCCACCAGGACAATGCTAAGCCGCACACGTCTTTGTCCACTCGACAAAAATTGATGGATATTGGTTGGGAATTGATGTTACACCCACCATATAGCCCTGATCTCGCGCCATCGGATTACCACTTATTTCGATCCCTGGACAACTCCCTTCGTGGTAAAACTTTCAATGATGATGACGCTGTAAAATCTCACTTAACTCAGTTTTTGGCCGAAAAGGATCAGACTTTCTACGAGCGTGTAATTTTCAAGTTGTCAGAGCGATGGCAAAAGGTCATCGAACAAAATGGAAAATACATTACAGATTAAACTTCATTCCAAGTAAAAAAAAATTTTTATTTCATTGAACAAATTGGCAATTACTTAGTTGCCAACCCAATATAAATCAGTTTTTATCGCGCATAAGCGGACCATCCTATTTCACCGCATACGTTTCAATACTATCCTCAGTGGGGACAGTAAAGTTTACCCGAGAGAGAGTGGCGTCGAGTAATTCAAGGGTCCTGAACTCCACCTACCTAGCGACCCAGCTAGTTGTAGCTACACGACATTCTGCTACTTTCCTACGCAAAGCGACGCGCGCGTAGGTGTGCATTACGCGGCAGGAACACCGACGCGCAGCTTGCCAGAGACTACAAGCATATAGGCAGAGCCTGCAAGAGTCTTCCAGAGCCTACCAAAGCCTACCAGAGCCGCGAGCTCTTCTCCGAGCCTCTTCTCCAGCGTGTACTCTATCTTCGGTTATCTTTGCCGGCGAAGAATCGTAAATTCGTGCTCGCCGGTGAAGTTGTGCGTAGAGAACACTGGACGCAGATTCCTCGCATGATTTACTCGACCCCGTACGTCGTACACCACGAACGGCGTAAATTGTGCACGCGTAGATCGGTCGCAGTTTTCTGCGGAAATCGCTGAGAAGTTCTTCGACCGCGGGAGAGATCGTAGGATCGCTCGGATCTATCCGATTTTTTATTTAAGTTTCATCTAGATTTCCGAGCAGTTCAGATCTTAACTATTACTTTACACGTACCCGCATTTCATTACACCGTCATCTAATGAAATTATAATTGATGCGATGCACACGATACCGGGAAAATATTATACGTTCATTTGTTCCACGTCACTACTAGACTACGAATCTTTATGCGAAATCAAAATGATATTTATTAACTTGAAACAAAACTGGAATTGAGAGAATAGTAATACATTTTTTCTCTTAACAATTTCATCTTATCTAAAAATGGTTTGAATAGTTTTTAAATAGCTCGCTTTATCGTTTCCGTCAGAAATGCATACAAATTTGCTGGGTTATATATGTCATCTGTTTATATTATAAAACATCTTTTAATTGGCGAGATAAATCCGTAATCCCCTCCTCTTGCACTAAAGAAGCCAGTACAATAATTGTTTTTGTTATTGTTACAACAATTGGATCTTTATTGGAATTATTAACATTGTCTTCATGCTGCAATTGACGGAATGTTAAAACAATGCTACCGAGCTGCTGCGGTGAAAGTCAGCATTACAACATTATGAATGTTTTTAGAAGTTTCTTTGATTTGACGAGCACCATTTAAATGAGTATTGTAAACAATTTTGTAAGTAATTACTATCATATTATAGCTTCGTTTGTACTGTTGCCATAAAAGATACAACTGTTAAGAGTAAGAAAGTGACAATACTATTTCAAACAAGGTATAACTGTTAGAATACTGGGGATGATTAAAGTAAATTGTTCTTTATTAATAACATTAATACTCTACATTTAACACTATAACTAATTAACTGTCCCATTAGAAGTGCCCTCGCACGCTTCCACTGCGCCACTCTGCTCATTCATCCTGCGCATGCTCACTCACTTGTTTATTCAAGGTATGATTTAATTGGTTATTCCAACAATAACAAAAACTAAACACTCATTCTACTTCTAGAGTAGTGGAGTCGGTTACTGTGAGGTGACCAATTCCAGTGCTTTTGGCTTATTTCTATGCATTTGTCAAATATGAAATTTTATCTTAAAAAATAAATAAAATAAAAGAATAGAAAATTTGTTACGTCTTATTCGATAAATAGAAAGCCCGGAACCAAACTAAAGTCACATTGATTGGTAACCATACAGTAACCGACACCACTATCCTATTTATTAGCACTGAAATTACAAACTGCAAATCTTCGTGGTCCCATTAACCTGCTTCCACATTTTCATGTCATTTTTTTCATTTTTCAAAAAGTGTATTTCGTTTCTTTCATAAATTAGTGGTATTGGAGTAGACAATGGTATTTTTGAATGTAACAGTCTAATAAAAGAGAATTATATTAGCATATTTTCTTCGATGTATGAAAAAAATTTGCAATTAATTTTATTGAATTTCCTTTTGTGTGATTTCGTTTATGGCATATTGTATCTTTTTGCACTGACATAATCTCGTTTCAGGTGGCATATTTTAGCCAAACAAAATTAAAAAAGATATGCCAAGTAAGAATTTTTTAAAATTGTATTTAAAATTATAGCGAAGTTTTGAGTGGATAGTTATGAAAAATATGTCCCATTTGTAACGATTCGTTGCGCCCTTTTCATCAATTTTACAAGACAGTTGAGAACCTAAACAATTATTAGAATAATATTTCGTTGTTCTCCAATAAATGCTTGTTCAAAGAAATTAGTCATTAATAACAATAATTCGAGAAACGTTTCGAGAGCTTACTAAAAAACGGTATAACTTTTTTTAAACTGGTATAAATGACTTGAATGTTTTTGTAAATGTTAGACAGACCAGTTCACTGTACAATAACTAAAATATTTCTTTTTTTAATTTGCTATTGCTTGTAATAAAAAAAATGTAAATAAACGCTCGTTTTTTCACCTTTTTATCTGAGCCTATCATGAAAGTTTTAAAAATACATTCGATACTTCTCGGTAACTTATATGCATGCTGAAAATTTAACCGAAATTGCTTGATCTTGACATAAGCTGTGAAGATCACGAAAATTACAGTATTCAAGAAATTTCGGCCAAAAACAGGTAACCGATTTCAATGAAATTTTCATTATTTTTACACTTTTTTAATTCCTAGTAATAGCGAAATACAATAAAAGTGTATCGGTCATTGTAACATTTACAAAAAGAAAATTTTAATCATTTAGATCAGTGTTCAAAATATTATACCGTTTTAAAAGGTGCGTGGAACATTTTTGCTCGTCACTGTATACACAGTGGTCGAAGGTGCAACACTTCTTTAAAAACATAAATTACGTCATTGAGATAACGGTAATTGAATTAGTCCACTTTCTTTATGAAAGATTGCCGTCAAACCTACATATTAGACTTGGTACCTGGTAACAAGTTGTAACAATTTGCATAACTGGCTGCACTATATCGGTTGACCATGCAAATACCCGTAAGCTGCTGTAAGTGGACATTAAGAAGAGCTGGTACTATGAAATTAGAAAATCGCTCGGCCCGATCATCCAACTTGATTTCCTGACAATGATTGAGGAAGTTAATTTACGATCTTGCGATGAAACAGAAAGAAATTATTGTACCGTTCGTCGTAAGTGTTTATGGAGCACATAATCGCATCGCTGAGCTATTATTTAGAAACATTCGCTCGGTACGTATCGTTCTTCCAGCGATACAGATTATTTCACATCCTTTGTTCAGCCGATTAGCCTTTTTAGGAGATGCTAATGACTAGACTACGCATTTTTTATATTTATCACAACAATTATCTAAAAAGATGCTTTTTTTGGAAATTGCGCTGTGATACAATGATTTTCAGCTTATTATAGAGCTTATTATATGAAAACATACAATAATTAATATGAGAAGACAGAAAACAATAAAAATTTATTAAGCTAAACTAAGCTAAGGCAATAAGCTAGTAATTGAAAATATTATATAGGGTTGTCCATCTAGACATTGCCATGTAAATATCTTCTCCAATAGTGATATTACAAGAAAATATTTAAAAGCGGAATTTGTCTGGTATCAAGAAACGAATACGATGCAAAAGACAGTCTTTATTGCATCATATAGCATTGCTTACCTTATTCCGTTCGTCCCTAAATTTTGGGATAGCGGCAAACAATAATTTCACGTTTCTTTTTCATGTTTGAAGTCATTTCAAGCTCAAGTCACTATACACGCTGAATGTATTTTAACACTGGCTACACGATGCAATAAAAAGTATATGCTTACATATACAGGGTGTCCCAAGAATGTCTCGCAATCCGGAAATGGCGAGTTCCTCGGATCATTTGAAGCAGCTTCTTCCTTTACAAAAATTTTCTCCGAGGCACCGTTAACGAGTTATTAACGAAAAACAGTGACCAATAAGAATCGAGTACGGCTGACGCGAGGAGGCCCAGCCAACCAGCGCACGAAGCCCAGTTCCGCTCATTGGCTCGGTCGCCTCGCGCCAGCCGAGCTCGCCTCTCATTGGTCACTGTTTTTCGTTAATAACTCGTTAACGGTGCCACGGAGAAAATTTTTGTAAAGGAAGAAATCGCTTCAAATGATCCGAGGAACCCGCCACTTTCGGATTGCGAGACATTTTTGGGACATCCTGTATATGCAAATCAACATCGATACCAGTCAAATTCAATTTAAGACATTTTTCATAACAAAACTACTAGAGGATACATTTAGGTAATAACGTTTAGGTGGACCACCCTGTGTGTCCCTAATAACAATAATCGGGTCATATAGACCCGAAATTCCGTGAAAGAGTTGAAGACAAAATATTAATTAAGGGTGAAAGAAAGAAAATGTTTATTTTGTATGAAAATTAGCAGACGGTTTGCCGATGACTTTTACTACACTAATCTCCACGAAGCCCTAAGGTAGTCCAGACTTGTCCCAGACGGAGGAGATGTCTCCTCTATGAATTCCTTGAGCACCGTGCGAAAGGGACAGGCTCTAGTGGCCCTTAGGTTGCCATAAAATTGTCCCGGTCTTCTTCGCAGAGCTCTTCGTAAAACTCATGGTCCATCTGTGGTACTGATGGGACTAAGTCCATCGAAAACTATACCGCATAACGTATTTAAATAATTCGTTGAAAATTTCATAAAATATTCTTACTGTTCTTCATTGTTTGCACTTGTTATTGGAAGCAGTTTATCAACGGCGAGAATTGCAAAGAAATCAAACACTTGCGCGACTCTGACAACTGTGTTACTCAAAGACGATAAAACATAACGTAAATTGCTTCGGGTATGGAATACAAGTTGATGTTACAAAATCACGCGCGCTCGGAGGTCGAGCAGTCCGGGAGCACTTAAAGGTTTAAAAGTGAGGATGATAAAACAGAGGACATTTTTACGAATTAACCCCTTAATGCACAATTTAAAAAAAAAAAACCGACCAAAAGGAATCAATTTTTTTTATTTAAGAAAATACATATTTGGACCTTAATTTCAATAAATATGTAAAAAAATGCAAAAATTACTAAAAATTCAATAAAAATAGTGGATAAATAATTATAGTGAATATTGAATCGCATTGCAGATCGAATTTTGTACCCATCGTACTGTTTTTCAATTACCTGTTACTATTTTGAAGGGGAAGGAGGAGACGAAAAAGAAAACTGAAAAATATTTAATTTTACCTAAATTTGTAATAATATAATAATAATATTTATTAGCTGAAAAATATATAATAAACTAAAACTATTCAAAATTTTCTTTTGTATGGTAAATTTCAAAACAAGGTGCAGCACATAGCCCAACATTCCTTATTTCAACATTAGAAAACATACCTTTTATACACTAAAAATCCAATTTACTCTCTATAAAAATACACCATAAAACAAAAACGTTTTTATATGTTGACACTAATAATATTTGTAAAAAATAAAAAACAATTGTCTTTGAAGAAATTCGCTTTGATAACGTCTACTTTACTTCACGACTTGCTCACGAATAATACACTAAATGTTCATAAGTGCCATCCTAAAAGTGCATATTTTATTCCTGAATAAGCAAAAAATAGAAAGAGATCGGAGATAACTGGAGAGTAATAAATAAATTAGTCATAACAAAACTCACAAAAGTGCCAACGCTAATTAGATACGCAATAATGGATATAGATAGATAGAAACAATTACCAGGTCAGAGATGCTTATAAGCGTCACCCTAAAAGGCCATATTTTATAATCCCAAATAAACAAACTTTACAGCTTACAATACAGAATTACACGATGAATATCAATAAATTGAATGTTTTCCTTGGTTTTTATTAAGTTATTTTTACTGCCCGGATATATTCGAATCTGAACATTTTAGCGACATAAGTTGCGACGCCGACCGTATATATACGGGTCTGCACATTTTGGCCGGTTTTACACGCCCGTGTTAATACGTTTCTGCGCGTTAAGGGGTTAATTCGCGGACCTCGAAGCGGCAGATTCTTTCGGCAAATTAAAATGACCGAATATTAATCCGAGCTCGCGTTCGATCCTCCAGGCAATCGCTTCGGGTCGGAGTCCGTCCAGGTGTAAAGTAATTGAGTACCTTGCTCCCATCCGCACTCTTCGATGATACAGAGCCATGGGCTACTAGTTTCTAACGCGGATGGACCACCCGTGACTCTGTGGTTTCAGCCGTCAATCGTCAGACTTTTCGCTGCGCGGTGATTACGGTGTGACAGTGCTATCAGGCGCGAGACGATCCTGATCGTGTGTACCGGTGCATTTAATTTCCGGTTCGATCGACAGGACGACGCTGCGCGCAGGATCTGCTCGAGCAAAGGAAGGAAAACAGAAGAAACGAAGGTAAGTGATCGCCGTGAACACGCGGAAGAAGAGGACCCGGGAATTATTAAGGAACTGATCGCTTAATTCGCAAAATCAACGACGAGGGTAGGAAGAGAGTGGGGTTAGCAGCAGGTGAGGGAATGGTTAATCAGCTCGCATCGGATTAAGAATGAAAAACAGGTACGGTCGAAGCGACTTCCTGCGAAGCGGCAATCATGAGCTCGTCGGGGAAGCCGCGGCACGAAAAATAGTATAATTAAAGAACGCGATACTTCAAGTTCGAGTTAAGCCTTGAATTCCTGGACGAAGGCGGTGTCAGCGGTAACAGCGACTCGCAGCGGGGCAGTCGGTAATTTCTTTGCAAATTCGCATAACCGTTTCATTATGTATGCACCGAGTTGTTACAATGTAAGATATCGGAGCTCCGCAGCTAGTCGAGTTATCCCAGAACGAACACGGTAACGTATCTGAAATAATGTTTAAATTATGAGTAGACGATTGGAAAAAGCTGCGAGAATGCGGGGAAGTAATGGGTTAACATCGTGTGGCCGCCGATATACTAATGGTTACACGAAACCACTTTTTCAACTGGATCGCGTCCATTAGTATAAACTGCAACTTTGTGGACCAATTAGGTAGCAATCACTTAATGAATAGGGTGTTAATTCGAATGAATTGTATTCTTTAATGCGGTGAGATAAAGAGTTGCCTGGAGCATAAATAGTTTCAGGATGTAGAAAAATGTGAAACATTTTAGATAACACTTCGTTTCGAAGCAGAGTTCGAAGACCGGATTTCGAAAACGAAGTTAGAGAAAGCGAAGATCAATGGAATCTTTGTTTTAGTAGCATTGTGGACAACAAATTAACAAATATAGTAGAATCTGAATTATCTAGTGCTCCAATGACAAAATCATCTGTTATTTAAATACTTGCACACACACATGCAAGACATTTTACTGTAACAATCAAAGAAGATCAAGCCTGGAATTGTAACCAAGTAATTGTTCTATTATCCGAACATTCATGTTTAGACTGGGGATATTTCTATGCAAAATAAAGATTGTCTACCTCCATTCCAAAAACTAAAGTAAAAAGGTAGTTTCTTTCCTTTCTTAACCGTTTGAAACCCACGGTTTATAGAAAAAACACGATCGGTTAATATGCGCACTATCAGTTTATAAATATTTCAAGTTTTGATCGATAAAAATCATTGGAAAGATAACAATGAAATACAAACTGTGTTAGTTGTATTATTTACATTAAAAAAAAAACAGCTATGCGATGTACGTGAATCAGTAAAATTGAACCCGCTACTTCAACAGTTTTGTCGCCATAATTTTTCAGGCACTTTCGACAGTCAGACAAAAAAATGTTTCGAATAAATGTTAATTGGTATTTAGTCGGTTACGTATTGAAATATAACAAATTTTAAAAACTTATTTCTCGACTGAAAGACAAGGTCCCCCTTGACTTCTATAAATGGCCTTCCGTATTTTTGACTTCGTAGGGCTATTACTGGTGAGAAAATAAATTTACCTGATCTATTATACTATTACCTTCAGATGACCTTGATTTCAGCAATTTAAGGTAGAACAAAAAAAGCGTTAATATCGAAAACTATTTTATTTCAATCAATTTACAATAAGTGCTGGAAGTGTAGTCCATTTTTTTATAAGCACAATTCCAGACGTGTAAGAAAATTACAATTGATTGCAGCTGCGATACTTTCACGACGAACTTCCTCGCATGCTGTGCTAATTTGCTGTTTCAAATGTTCGATACGTTGAATTGGCACAGCGTAGGGCGTAGAATATTGACTTAAGCGTCCCTACAAAGAGAAGTCTAGTGGAGACAAGTCGGAGCACTACACTTCAAACACCAATTGTAAATTGATCTAAATAAAATAGTTTACTATATCAACGTTTTCGTTGTTCAATCCTAACAGCTGAAGTCTAGATCATCCGAATTAATTTGTATATAATATTGAATTAATTTCTTTTATCAGCGATAACTCTGCGAAGTCGAAAATATAAGGTGCCATTTAAAAGAAGTCAAGGTTGCCTTGACATTTAGTCGTAAAACAAAAGTTTTTGAACCGTGTTGTATTTCAATACGTAGCCGAATAAACATTGATCAACTTCCGTTCGAAACATTCTTTTGTCAGACTGTCCAAAGTGCTCGAAAAATCGTGGCGACAGACACATGAGCCGTTTATTTTGAAAGTGGCATAAGTCACTTTTTCAAAAAAATCGAGTTAATGGTAACACTAATTACAATTGAACGGTATCTTTTCGTTTTAAAAAAATTTGCAATCACTAAATTGAGAACTATTGAGTTTTGTTCGAGAGAAGTTTTGCTAATTAACGGTATAACAAACATGTTTATTTTGAAAGTGGCGTAAGTCGCTGTACTCAGGAAATTAATTGCGGGGCTTAGTGTAAAAGAAATAGAAACGTGTGATAAGTGTGTGTGAAGTATTGTTTTGAATTATTTTCAGTATTTTTAAAAAAGTTGCGATCACTGGACTTATTTTTATAAGTGCGAAAGAATAGTGCAGTTTTTTAAATTATATTATAGCGATGTGGCGGCTACCACCAGACCCGCCAGCAGATGGCTATAAAATGTTTTATAAACTAACTTTAGATGAAAAAGATGAATTTCTAACTTTGGATTTGTCACCAAAAAGAGGAAGACCTAGGCGTTATTCACAAATAGAAATGGATCCGTTATACGCTGGATCTCGTCCTGTTTCTTCAGCAAAATACAAAGACATGATGGACTTGCTTAATTATATACCCCCAATATACCACAGTTATTTAAAAAATTTGAAACAAAACACGATTTCCGAGGACTCAATCACTCCTATTGATGACGAAAATGAAATTGAACTGATGTATTTTCATATAAATTACTTATACTTATGTTTCAAAATGTACTAATTATTTTTGTATTTTATGCATATTAAAATAAAAAATACTTAAATCAAACTTTTATATTAAATATGTTCATGGTATAAATTATTATTATATATGTAATTTATTCAACAATTTTAGTAAATCACTGTCCTTTCAAAACATCAATTCAGTAAAATACGTCGAACAAAATTAATATATGTCAGTCATTTTTCTAAACTGTTTATTTTGAAAGTGGCTTAAGTCACTTTACCGTAATGAAAAGTGGTGATTTTTTAATGTTTATACGAAATTATTTATACTGAGAAAAATATCAGTATCCTGAGATAACAAATACAAGTAAATCATCTCGAAAGTTAGCATCCATATTTGTAAACGTGTTAAAACGCAAACCCTTATGTATCTCGACTTGAAAACAAAGTGACTTATGCCACTTTCAAAATAAACGGCTCACATATCACATCCTGTAAATAAGAACTGCAGTGACATTTTTATTATATCTTCGTCGCAAGAAATTAATAATCGCAAAATTAATTCTGCCTTAATCGTAATTCTCAGCAAATAATGTATAAATATGAAAGATTGATGGGCGTAAAATGTGTACAGAACGAAAAGCCTAACCTGCATCGTGAGTAATCTTGACCAGGATGATAAGCGACTAATTATAAGACACAAGTTGATTTACCGTCATTGTTGCTCGCCGGTCGTTCGACAGTTAATTACCTCAGACAGCAAACAATGCGCTACCACGTCAATAGGTTTTTCCGGAATGCGGGGCAGCTATAATCTCGATCGTATCATGAGCCTCGCTATGCACACAGCATCGTAAATCTGAACCGTCACGTTCTAGGAGCGCGTCCCACAATTAAAGCACACAAATTGCAGGTCCGAGTACGGGCGCCCTGTGTCGCGCAAGAAAACTCATCAGATACAACTTTTTCGGGCATCCAATTAAATCAAAAGAAAACCATTAGCGGAACGGATAATTAAAACAGATGGGGGGAGAGTGGGAGGGGAGCGGGTAATCGCAATCGGCGAGATTGCAGATTAAGATTTAAGCAAAACAGAACGGTCGGTACAACGGCACGCGAAAGAAACGGTCACGCATCAATCGGCAATTGCGATCGACGGAAGAAGATCTTCGGGCAAGAACGCCTCTATCCGTAGAACGCGAACGTGACCAGCAACGTTGAACGAAAAACATAGTCCCGAGCGGGGCGGAGTTTGCGCGCACCGTGCGGATTAGCTTTGCAAATATCGTCGGTTCGCCGGTTCGCGTAAAATGCGGCTCGCATCGCGCCTTTTTTCGTTTCGCGTGCCGCTCCTTTTCCGCGAAGAATGGGTCCGGGAATGCAAGCGCGGCGAGTGCCAGTTTCGCGTTAACGCCGTTTCACCTGGCAAAAACGGGGCGAAACACTCTCGGACGGTCGCGAACGCGAAACGTTGCGTCGGTTCGCGCGTCCCTGTAAAACCGTTTATTGGCGTGAGAGCCACTTGGGAGTTGGCTTTGCGTCCCGTCATGTCGCCTCATGTCGCGTCCTGTTGTGTCCTGTGGTGGTCCCAATCCGTAAAAACCTGCATCAAATGTATGGCACTTTAACTTGTGCGTTACTCGCCGCGACACAAAAATTCGTTAGCACGTTTTACTACTAATAAAGCCGTACTTGGCCTTTATAGTCTAAACTTGGCTAAATGTTACGTAGCTGCATCGAGTCGTTGCATATCTAATTATCATTGTGTTACTGCTTCGTTAGGATCTTGTAAGTGGTAGATAAGTTCCAAATGTTATCCGTGGCTGTAAGGAAAGATCCGGAGATACGGATTAATTAAGCCATAAAATATAGCGTTTACGTATTTATCAGGATACAAATGATCAACACGCGCCCATTCCCGAAAGTGAAAACACGCGACATGCGGTGGTGTTCTTCCATGCAATCGTACATATTATTACAGATTTTTACTAGCATATAATACATTCAGTCATTGGACATTTCTGAGAATCTAGGCGAATAATTCCTGCAATTTCACGAGCACCTCGATCAGAAACAACTGGCGGTCTTCCATTTTCACTTGTTTGATGGAGCACACATACACTCCTGGACAAAAAGATAGCACATATGTGACCCAAGGAGCGAATAATAGCACATTTACGAAATCCACATATAAATTTATTTTAGAAACACAGTTTACATCAAAATTATTCGATTTTCAAATAATTATTTCAAATCATTATTCCACCACTGTACGTTTGTCGTCGTTGTCTCACAATTTCTTTTTCTCGAATGTGATGGTAATAATATGCAAACCCATCAGGACCGTCTAGATTAAATCTGTTTTCGTCCGTAAATAAAATGAAATTGTGAGACAAGGACGACAAATGTGCGGTGGTGGAATAATGATTTGGACCGGAATTGGTTACAGAGGCAAAACTGATATAAAGTTCATTAATTTTTACATTATCATGTTTGTTCATATTTAAGAGACTGTTAAAAGGGTAATCGTTGTATGAGTTGCAAGACTCGATTTTATATGCATGAACTGTGCTAACACATGGAAATAGTGTAGGTCAGGAAAACTATCTGAGAGTTAAAATGGCTTCGAGTGCAACGACTTAAAGATTGCGAAAATCGCAGATTTTTACGATTTTCGACAGTTTCGACCGTCGACTGCAAACGATTATTCGAGCCTTGCGTTTCGTTTTTATAGTTGTTGACAACCTGTAACTATAAAAACGAGCCGCAAGATGAGCGCGAATTAGGGAGAAATTACTATATTTGGAATGATATAAAAAGTAAGAAACTAACAAGAAACTGAGCTTTTCTATCTCAGGATGGAAATTTAACAAATCAGTTTCGTAGGCCTCAGTGATTTATACAAGGTGTCCTAGTCTTAACTAGGCTGTAAAAAAATCTCGTAGACACGTGATATAAAATAAACAAACTGACACGCATCTTTTAGTAATTAGAGTGGGGATTCAGATGGTAACACTAGTTTTTTTATTAAATTTCATTTTAAGGTTATCTTAGTCTTTGTTCACGTCATCGGTCATGTAACCTTGAGTACGGAAAGCATTTAGGGATGGAGACGAATAATAAAATAACTACTACAACAGAGAGAGATCAACAAATTTCAAATGTCCTAAAATTTTAGAATTTAGGCTTGAATTTGTCATTGTTGATCTTTCCGTTGCAGTTATTTCATTACTGATTCATAAAATAAGTTCTTTGAAAAGAAATTCTTTCTACCACAAGATGTATCCGTTCGAACCATATAATTTGTTCCTGTATCATTTTTTAGTATCATTAACAATAACGAAGATATTGCTTTGTAATACTTTTAGTGGTACAACATGTATATCTTAAAAAATATAGGGCCTATAGAACAATTTTCTAAACAAAAATTTTTTACGTAGAATATGATTCCAGAATAAAAAATCAAAAAACAAGTAGGGCCATTTGAATCTCCACTTATATCTATAGGATTTAATAAAATCTATAAGATTTCTACAGTTTCAACTTATACGGCACACCCTGTATATGTATATACTAAAAACTGCATCGAAATCTGTTGATATTGTTATGAGTTACAAATAGTTAATCCTTTGCACTCGAGTGACTCTGAGGCACCAGTAAAAAAATTGTTACATCATGTTACAAAATCATTTTTACATTATCATGTTTGTTCATATTTAAGAGACTGTTAAAAGAGTAATCGTTGTATGAGTAGCAAGACTCGATTTTATATGCATGAACTGTGCTAACACATGGAAATAGTGTAGGTCAGGAAAACTATCTGGGAGTTAAAATGGCTTCGAGTGCAACGACTTAAAGATTGCGAAAATCGCAGATTTTTACGATTTTCGACAGTTTCGACCGACAACTGCAGAAGATCTTGAGATTTTTATATCTTCTGCGGATGCTACTTCCGGCGCCGCATAACCTTTCCCGCAACTACCTGATCCGTCACCGATTCATATACAGAGTATCCCATTTTTTCCGGCATAACTTTGCCACCATGTTTTACATGCAAAAGAAATAAAATATTATTTCAATACATGCTCTTAAGTGTTTTATTAAGGAGTCATAGCTAATAATATAAAATGAATCTGAATTAGTGTTTCGTACGAACATATCAATAGAAACTGACATAATCTTGTTGAAGCTCTGTGTTCACTAGCAAAAATAAATCCAAGAAAACTGAGCAAAATGAAAGTCCTTCTCGATGTAATAATATATCAAAATGACGTCCCTTATTAAGAATACAGGATTGGCATCTAATAAAAATTGACTTGACATTATTAGTTTCTTCTTAATTTCCTCTAATCGCAGCAAATGCGGCATTAGTCCTCTGTACTAGCTGCTCACAAGTGTTAATTTGTCCACTATAAACTTTTGCTTTCGCAACTTGCCACGCGTAGAAATCCAATGATGGTAATCTTGAAGGCCACGAGATCGGTCGTCTTCGATCTATGTATGTATACATCGTCGTGGATAATGGTCACTTATCCACTGCTTCATTAGTATGTACAATAGATTTAATATCTGAACAAATACACAAACGTGCAGATAGGATCATAAAAGGAAATTTTATCTTTCAGCATGTCAATGCTGCCGTGCATCAAGCTAAAATTGTAAAAGTATATTTTACGAATCAAAATATTGCAGTTTTGCCATGGCCTGCCCGCTCCCCCGACTTAAACATAATAGAGAATTGTTGGGGTGAATTAGCACGTGCCGTATACACGAATGCAAGACAATGTAATAATATTCACGAATTAAAAGAATTCATCGCGAAAGAATACGATAATTTATCCCAAGAAACAATAAAAAAAACTGTTCCAATCATTACCAAATCGAATAATTGAAGTAATTGAGAATAAAGGCAGTTATACTAATTACTAATTTTGATGTAAACTGTGTTTCTAAAATAAATTTATATGTGAATTTTGTAAATATGCTATTATTTCGCTCCTTGAATTTACACGTTATTTCGATAAACTATGAATATCAGTGAGAACGATCTTGTTTACTAACATATTCCTTCCTTTCGTGTCGTAAGCTTTAAATACTATAATTTACATTTGAGAAATTTCACCTAGTTTTCGAGAAATTAAAGATAACATACATGTGCTATCTTTTTGTCCAGGACTGTACGACCATCTCTTATTTTCGCTACAACTGTGTGAGATACTAGACATTCTTGAGCGATTTATCGTAAAGAATATCCTTTATTATTACAGAAAAAAATAATAAAATTTTTCTTATATTCACTCAACGGTTTCACATTGCCTTTCTGTTTCAAAATCATCACTGAACTGAAATAACGTTTACTGCGTGCCACAGTTTATAACAACATTGAGGCATGAGAATGACTGATTACAATTCATATTGACCTCTGTTAATGATTACGCGCTTCATTCAAGTATTATGCAGCGTGCAAAACTGTAAACATGGCATCGCATATCTGTTTACGTTAAATTTGTTCCATATTGTTGTTATTGAAAAAAGAGACTAATAATTTCTCATTTACAACTATCAACTAATAACTTTGATTATATTTATCGGACTTGTGGCGTCGCATCCCTCTACCTGAGCGCGGCCGCTAGCAATAAAACAAGTACCGTTCCTAATCCTCAAAATTCCCTAAAAATCACGCACCCCTAATAAAACAATTCTCCTCACATCTGGACACCTCGACCCGCACGGGACTTTCCCAACTTTCTCCCTTCCTACGAAAGTCCATCTATTCCTTTCTTCTCTTCAAGTATAAAAGAGACAAACGCGCAACTCCAAAAGCTCAGTCTGTCCTAAGTTGCTTGTCCTACGACACCACGCTAGTCGCGCCCGCGCTCATCGATAACAATTCAATAAACTGCATTAATAGTAACCTCAAACACGCGCTCCGATTCGCTAACCTTCCCTTCAGTGCTAAACACGCATTAACACGATGGTCCATTCTACACGTTTTGTAAGACAAATTTTAGATACAAAATTTCCAAATTGTTGAATTCGGCGTATCGGACGTTTATCGTGGTCACCGCGTTCATCGGATCTCACGCCTATGGATTATTTCTTATGAGGACATTTAAAAGAAGTTGTTTATTCTAAAAAAACAGCAACACCAGAGAATATGAAAGACAGAATAATATAACAACTTGTGCTGCAATTAATCTCACAATATCTCTCTTATTCTACGTTTCAAAAAATTGTATCGATGTGGAGGGGCACCGTTTCAAACATTTACTACAATGACAGCTTAAAAAATGGGTTCCTAAAAAGGTATTACAAATTTCATAATTGGGTTTCGTAGTAGTGAATATATTTATTTACATTTACAGATTCCCGAACGACGTCCACGTCTCTAAAGTCTCGATAGACAAAACTTTTTCGTTTCACATTTAATTTTCGAATTTAAAGATTATTTCGAGGTTATGCAATATACAAATCTGAACAATTTACACAATGCAATGGAAAAAATTATACGATTTAACGTAAAATATACTAGTATTATTTGATTAATCAGTAATCTAACGTCGTCTGCTTACACTTTTGCTCGTCACTGTATAGTCGTACATTTTCTGGCATAAATTGCAACGGTTCCTCGATCACAACTTTTTTTATGTTAATTAAGCGACTAACGACGCTTGTGAAATAAATCTGCAAAAATATTATCTCCGACGCAGTTGGAAATTAAGAAATGTGTGCAAAGTTAACTTAGAATCAGATTAGAGGGAACATTTATCGGCCACGTCGTTTTTCTTACTGGCAGCCATTTCCGCGCTACGTTCCCAGCTTACAGAATTATTGACGATATAATCTAATGACGCATCCTTCTCTAGTTTTATTTCATCCCGTTCTCTTCCTGGCTTTTCGGACGATGATTAATCGATGCGTTCCTCGTGAAGGATGCCGAAGACAGCTTGTAATCCGTCCCAAGCTCGTTAATGCGACGCTACCCGCGATTAGGTGAGTAAGTTGTCCGTGGCGACTGCGAAGCAAGTTTGTTTGAAAAGTGTCCCGATATCCGGCCACGATAAGCTGCTTTGCTTGGAAGCCTAAGCCTGCTGGTGCTCTTATTTCGATCGGATCATGCCTATTAATATATTATCATGAATGATAATTATATATTATATACAGGGTGAGTCTCCTAACGTGACCACCTCGAATAACTCGTAAAGTATTTGTTGTATGAAAAAATGTTTCAGATAGAAGTTGCATGGCGGCTTCTAAGGGGACTTTTTAATGTAGAATCCAACGCTTTATCCGAGTTCGGGAAGAAATATTCACTATTCATATCCTGATAAAAAAGCAAAATAACATTCAACTGATTACAATACTATATGTTCCCCTGGAAGCCATGCAACTTCTATCTGAAACATTTTTTCATACAACAAATGTTTTACGAGTTATTTAAGGTCGTCACGTTACGAGACTCACCCTGTATACATACATAGTATGTATATCGTCGAAGCTGCACTCTGCATCCTGGCGGAGCAGAAACGAATGTTTGTTAACACGTCTAATGAATCTCGGATAAATCATATTTCACGATCTAAATGGCAAACTTGAAGTTACGATGTTGAAACGTGACATTTGATTTCACTGTATCTGTTTATTGCAATCCGAATAAGTATTATCGAGTTCGAACTTCTGCTCCACTCCTTTCGCTATAAAAATTTTATTTCCACTGTACAAAGAATTAATTCTACAAATTGAAGTAATTATTTTACGGTATTATATTTCTTGTAGCAATGAGGCACAACTGAAGCAACATTATACAGTAATTCTCCCTAGAAGGTCTGGAGCTCGGAATTGAAAATGGTAGCGGCGGATACTCAGACACGATTCTTCGAGCCTCGCGGCTCGTTTTTATAGAGAGAGGGACGGGAGGGAGGGAGAGAGAGAGAGAGAGAGGCAGAAAAAGGCAGCGGCCAGTATGTCGGTGTGCATTATTATGTATTCATATTAATAAAAGCGATGACTTAACTTTTTTATTTCTAATTTGTTATACGTGAAAATTGTTTTAATATATTGGTCAGATTCTTCCAATTAAAATAAGACTAAACACGACATTACGCTCTTTAAAACATTTTTATTCATTTTATTGGGTTGGCAACTAAGTAATTGCCGATTTGTTCAATGAAATAAAAAATTTTTTTTTACTTGGAATGAAGTTTAATCTCTAATGTATTTTCCATTATGTTCGATGTCCTTTTGCCATCTCTCTGACAACTTGAAAATTCCACGCTCGTAGAAAGTCTGATCCTTTTCGGCCAAAAACTGAGTTTAAGTGAGATTTTACAGCGTCATCATCGTTCAAAGTTTTACCACGAAGGGAGTTGTCCAGGGATCGAAATAAGTGGTAATCCGATGACGCGAGATCAGGGCTATATGGTGGGTGTAACATCAATTCCCAACCAAAATCCATCAATCTTTGCCGAGTGGACAAAGAAAGGCCTAGCATTGTCCTGCTGGAAAATGACACCTTTACGATCGACCAATTCTGGTCGCTTTTCCTTGACCGCTGCATTCAATTTGTCCAGTTGCTAACATTCACGGATAATAAAAAATAACATAATAATAATAATAATAATAATAATTTTATAATATAACATTTGCGGATATCATAAAAATGGGAGTGAGAGACATCTATAACTGAAATCGGCAATTACTTAGTTGCCAACCCAATACGTAGCTAATTAATAACTTAACTTATTTCATTAGACAAATTGTAATTATAACAAAAAAAGTATTATGAAAATATTAAAGGCAATATCAAAGAAAGTATGCATGTATATCATTCAAAAGAAAATATCCGTGGAGTTATGCTATTCGAGCCTGCGTTCGACGGAGATTTAGTGGAACGAGCTTACGCGTTTGACGAAGAGTGCGAAGGATCAACGGGTCGTTGCGATTGGTCACGTATCTTGTAGCTCCGTGGTTTTACTTATTTGACTCACGCTGAAGTAGATCGTTTTGTGTTGATCATTGTTGTGTCTTCCGGGAATTCGAGCCGAAGGGGAATGCGTCGCGTGCCACATCATACGCTTGACCGACTCCGTCGAACCTTAGCATGGACGTAGCAATAAGTCACATAGGCGTGGGACTAATACCTGAAATTTGGCATTCTAGGAAGAATTTACTGTAATCGGGACACCAAAATCTCGATGCTTTTCACAAACCTTTTGAATAACACAAGTTGCACCTCTTGGTTACGTTTGCTCTTACATAAAGAGATGGTATACAGTGTGTCCCATTTTAACACGTTGAGTGCCACATCAGCCATCGGTGGCTGATAGTGAACTTTCCGTTTAGACTGCGTCAACCACCGGTGGCTGGCAGTGTAAAATATGATATAAAACTAAAAACGCGCGTGGCCTGACGGGGATTTCCTTAAGAATTCGCGTGGCGCTCAACGTGTTAATCACTACATGCCCAGAACTATTCGATATTTGGAAAAATGTTTCAGGCATAACTTGTTCTATTTCCAGGGGGGCGTAATTCAGTGCCACTATTTCCTTTGAATATGTACACAGGATACACCAAGAACATCGTTATTTCTTTTAATGAAACTATATAATTTTTTATGCACAATTCGATGCTCCTCGGAATTCTGAATAAAAATGTATTAATCTATTTAAGTAGGAAAACTATTACTTTGAGAGACATTTTTATTTAAATATTATGAATCACTATTATTAGTAAATAAAGTTATGCCGAAAAGGGGCCTTAATTCTGATTTTGCTGAACTTTAGATATGTTGTAGACTGGTAAGTCCTGAATAATATGCACTCTGTTTGATTTTGCGAAACGACCATGGTTCAAAAATTGTGGCAAAAAGAAAATCATAATTTTCTACATAATACTTTCTGTCGTCTGAGGGATATTGTTACATTTTGCAGTTCCGCAGGACCCATGAAATGCTTCACACTTATAACGTATTTCGAGATACGGTCGTAGGAATATAGTACGAATATAGTCGGTCGTAGATTTCGCGGTTCTAATTCTGTGTTCCTTTCCCTCCAAACACTTTTACGTCCATCGCTACCAAAAACGTTAAATTTACTCTCGTCAGAGAATAATATTTTGTCCCAGAATGAATTATTTTCATAAATAAATTTTTCGACGAACTTTAAACGTACAATTTTATTTTTCTTGCTAATAAATGGCTTTCTTCTTGAAACACAGGGAATTAGAACTGCGAAATGTACGATCGACTATAAAACATACTGATGGATCTGTATTAGTTTGGGGCTGCATGGCATTTAGTGGAGTGGGAAACCTTGTGTTCATCGATGGGATAATGGACGAAACGAAATACTTAAAAATTTTGCAGGAAAATTTAAAAAGCAGTGCATCAAAATTGAATTTACCTAGCGATTATTGGTTTCAGTCTGACAATGATCCGAAGCATACCGCTAAAATAGTCAAAGAATGGGTATTGTAAAATGTTCCACACGTGGTGCCACATCCACCGCAAAGTCTCGATTTAAACCGCATTGAACATTTATGAGATGAAGTAGAAAGATTATTAAGAAATACGGTTATTACTTCGAAAGAAGTGTTAAAACGAAATATTATTGAAATATGGCAATCAATAGATGCAAATGTTACTTCTAAGTTGGTCCACTCGATGGAAAACAGACTTAGGGCTATTATAAAAGCAAAAGGTGGCTAAACTTCCTATTAAAACCTTTAATCGTTCAATGTAAATAACTATTAATTGTTTCGTTCGAATACTTTTGTGAGCCATTTCTGGTACGTGTTTACAATCAATGTACTGTAAAAACGCTATATATTGCTGAATTATTTTCTAATTTTGCTTACGCAGTCTTAAGACCCATCCCTTGTTATATGTGTCATATTATATCAAATACTTCAGTTTAACACATATATTTTATTAATTGAATGTTAGAAACGTAAGCGTTCGAATACTTTCGTGTATGAGTGTATGTTGTAGATAGAGTGATACGATAGAAAACAAAACGACAAATATCTATTTTATCAATTCAAAACTTGAATAATCTATTAAATCTATTGGGATTATGGAATGGAAATGAATATGATTCTAATTCTTTTCTTAAAAAGGACTTTATTTTATTCCTTTATTGAGAGAAGGTATATGGGCGAAAACGATCGAGCGACCAAACTCTACTGAGAGTCCGGCAAGAAAAAACGCTTCTTTTATACCCTTTTTGGGTTCGTCTTGTCCACCAATCAGAGACGTTTTATTTGTCGCGTTTCACATTGTATACGTGACGCTGGGACCCCCAAACAGTCAGGGTACGATGTATATCTAATGGTACCGGTGATGATGTATCGCGGTATCTACTATATACAGTTTACATCACCGTCGTTGCCCGCTGACGGAACCGACGAAAATGTAAACCGATATCTTAGTATCTTAGTACTAAGTAAACTATAGATTAATTTTTGTTCGAGGCTAAAATTTCAACAAAATCAATCCATCTCTAACCGAGACCCAAGCCAGACTTAGTTTCTTAAAACTTCCGGACAGCTGGGCGGTTCTAACTGCAAGATGCTGGAGCAGAGCTGTTGAACAAGCCTCGCGGCAGACGAGGGCAAAGCTACGGGGCAAACAAGCGTCTTGAACGGAGTGAGGACGTGAGGAAAGAAAGAGTGAAGTGTTTGTGTTTTCATGCCATCCTTCCTCTCGCACTCGCACGCATTGCCGTTATGTACCGATCGTGCTTGACATAACCTTGACATACCGTGACAAAACTATGAGACACTCCTGAATTTCTAGTGTTTCTTAACCCGAGAAAGATAACCTACGTCGCAGAGGCGCCTGCGAAGACTGTTGATTTTTGTTAATTTTTCATAGAGGTCTAGTGATTGAAGTTTAAAATTACTTAAAATATAAAAAAATATAATATAAATGCATTTTATTTTTACAATAATGCCAAACCTTTAAAATGACTAGATTAACTTAAATAAATATCCATTGTTAGTATAAAATTGACGCCTTAGAAAAGCATGCGCCTCTGAAGCGTATGGTTATCTTTTACGTACGTTGTCATATGGTTATCTTTCTAGGGTTAAAACCGCGGACGTGTACAAAGCTTTTGTATATGAACATATACAGAGTATCACTTTTGTAGTAACATATAAAAAATTGACTTGTATTCATGCTATTTTGCAGTAATGGTAACAGTTTATAAGAAAAACGGGTGCGACAAAACTATAAGGCACGTTGGATTTTTCGTAAAAAGTCATCGCATGGAATGTGTGTTTTGTAATAACGTTACTTCTTTTGTTACTTTGTAATAATATGTATTTCTACCCTTGCTTTTTACTACTTCGAACGGTCTTTGTGGTCAAGACTTGTACAGTTTTTTAATTGTATTTTGTTTCAAATTCTTCCACGTATCCACAATAACCTTTTGAAATTGTTGGACGCGGTGTTCAACTGTTTTCCTCTTGAGTTTTTATCTTCAGTTTTCAATAATATTCAAATCCTGCGGCCTTGCTGGTCACGGTAAAATATCTATATTTTCACCTTCGAAATAAGCTCGTGTTATTCTTGCAGGATGTGCATATTGAAAGATATACTTTTGCTTTTAGTTATTTTTTATGCATATTTCGATAGTTGCCCATTAACGATATCCACGTACATTCTACTATTCATTTTTCTAGAAACAAATTTAATATCCGTCTTGCCATAGTATCCTATAGCTTTCCACATCATAATGCCACTACCACCGTTTGCCGCCTTTGCTACACGATTTCATCTTTACTCTAATCAGGAAAATAAAAATTAAAATGCTTTTGGTCAGGAAAGATTATTTTTTTCCACTTTTTACGCCAATGTATCCGATGCTCTGCAAATTCCAATCTGACTTGTTTATGTTTATCAGTTAATGGCGATTGCTTCTTCATTTTAAGTCTTTCCAAATGTTTAGAACCATTTATTATTCTCTACACTATCCTAACATCTCGACGTATTCTACAGTCAATCTCTGTCACCGTCTCCTGCCAAATAACGTGTCGTCACTGGTAGCGAGTTCCACGAAGAGCTAAGGAAGGGGCACCGTTGCTTTCGGGAGTGGGGCCTAGGACCCGCATCAGGCCCGCAAGTGCATACCCTGGACCGAGCGATCCCTTTACTACCTTGTTTTACATGCTCCGTGCCGAGCCGTTTTTGCTCGACTTTCCGTTCAGACCATTCGATGTTTCCACTAAAGATTAACATATTATCACACAATATTTCATTATATTATCAACCCATAAGTAATTAGCTTGTTTAGTGTAGTTATCACATGGTGTACCATACATGGTACACGTGTCACTGCAATCAATTTTAATTTTTCGATCAGAAGAAAGAACCTGCCGTGCTGAAATTTGTTGCGTAAAAAGCGAAGGAAATGAAATACTTAACAAAAGAAAGAATAGGTAAATATACGCAAATAAAGATTTTTTGTTTTTCATTTGTTTCTTCCGCCTTTTTCTTTTGTTTTTATTGGAAAACAAGTTTGCTTTATTTACTTTCATTTGTTTATTCTTTCGTCGGTTAATTTGTTTGTATTCGTCCAGTGATCTAATTTTCCATTCGTATCCCTAATGATATACAATACGGAAATACAAGATGCATATTTCTAGCGAAATAGAACTACCATTTATGATATATTTGTCAAAGACATTTACTTTGTGTGAAAAGTGTGCGAACGTGTAAATAATAATAAATATTATTACGAATTACTACACTTCTCCCGCGTCGCGGCATTTTATTTACAATAGAGAACACGCGCGAACTATATAATACAACTAAATTAAATTATGTTAGAGATCTTTGAATTAGATGGTGTTGATCGCTCGACGGTCCGATCCCGACTCTTCGATTGTCCGTTGATAAAACACCTCCGTGGCAACCCCTCTCTTCTATTTTTCTTTAAGGAGTTGCTCACAACAGGGCAGTTTCACATTACAGCGACTTGATTTGGACAAGTCGCCGTAACAATATTATATAATACTCACAATAATGTAACACTTTTATAAGAAAATACGGTTTTAGGAACGAGTTGTAACATATTCTATTGGGTTGGTAACTAAGTAATTGCCGATTTCAGTTATAGATGTCTCTCACTCCCATTTTTATGATATCCGTAAATGTTATATTATAAAATTATTATTATTATTATTATTATTATTATGTTATTTTTTATTATCCGTGAATGTTAGCAACTGGACAAATTGAATGCAGCGGTCAAGGAAAAGCGACCAGAATTGGTCAATCGTAAAGGTGTCATTTTCCAGCAGGACAATGCTAGGCCGCACACGTCTTTGTCCACTCGGCAAAAATTGATGGATATTGGTTGCGAATTGATGTTACACCCACCATATAGCCCTGATCTCGCGCCATCGGATTACCACTTATTTCGATCCCTGGACAACTCCCCTCGTGGTAAAACTTTTAATGATGATGACGCTGTAAAATCTCACTTAAACTCAGTTTTTGGCCGAAAAGGATCAGACTTTCTACGAGCGTGGAATTTTCAAGTTGTCAGAGAGATGGCAAAAGGTCATCGAACATAATGGAAAATACATTAGAGATTAAACTTCATTCCAAGTAAAAAAAAATTTTTTATTTCATTGAACAAATCGGCAATTACTTAGTTGCCAACCCAACAGAATGAAACGCTCGGGAATATTTATATTGTTACCTTCCGATGAGACAAGCGATACATCAATTGAGGTTACCGCGCGCTGTAGATCGAAATGCCGCCCAACTGTATGTAGCACCGAAAGAGGAGATAAAACACGAAATGTTACGGATAATTTAACAGACTAATGGATCGGTCCAAGTGGAGATCAACCTTCACTTATACCATTTATGGGTACACCTGGAATAACATTACTGGATTATTATTTGTGGAAGTAAGAAGGTTTTTGCTTACTGTTTGTCAGACTAACATTTAAGCGATGCAAACTTTGGCTCAGAGACGATCATGTCGTTTAAACAAATGGATTCCCACTAACAAATATGAAATAAAAACACGCATCGGCCTTCTCATCTAGATCGGATTAGTAAAATTACCTGAGACGCACTTATACTGGTTCAAAGATTTTAGGAGATTAATCGTAGATGGGTATCACAAACTTACGATATCTATAATCTCTCTCTCTCTCTCTCTCTCTCTCTCTCTCTCTCTGTTTTAATTGAAACAAGATCATTCATAGCACTATCTGAACTAAATACAATTGTACGGTACCGCTATACTTTTAACTTGGAATCACAGGACGAGGTGAATGTCGCGTCGGGGAAGCACTTCTCTCTAACGGGACGGTGAAACGAATGGCCCCAACAATGTATTCGGAGGTCTATTGTGCCCTTGCAAAAGACAGGGTATCCTTTCTGACAAGGAGAGAAGCTATCAGGTATACATACACGTATATGTACATATAGTCGCGTCGGTATTCATGTTGACGGCCGCAAATTTCAACGATACGTTGCATTTTTCGGGCTTAATTGATGTTTTTACACGACTGAAGGAACTCTTGTTTTTTATTAACATCAAGCATGGGTAATGATTTAGTTGCCTGCGCAGAGTGGAAGTGAAAGCATTATACAGGGTGTCCCAAAAATGTCTCGCACTACGGAAATGTGGAGTAGCTGAGATCATTCTAAGTAACTTTTTCCTTTGCGAAGATACAATCTGCGGCTTTGTTTACGAGTTATTAATGAAAAACACCGACCAATGAGACACAATGGCGCGATACACAACGTGGTCAATCGATCGAGTGCCATGTGCTCCTACCACTGAGTTTGACAGCTGAAGGGGGACTCTGTGCCGCGTTCAAATCAATGAACAAGTCACGGAGCATGAACTTTCGATATTTTTTTACCACGTGGCAGTGATAATCTTAAGAAAAACGCTATTCATCCTTATTTCAGAATGTCTGAAGAATATTTACTAATTTTTCGGACCCGAAATAATAAGTATGACAGCCGTTTTAATTTTCTGGTTTGCATGACACCTCATGTGTACCATATGAAATTTTTATGCAAGGTGAAGATTAACAAAGTTCGTAAATGTTAATTTATTAACTTTTAATTTAAATAATTCCACGTCCGAGCACAATTCAACGAGCGATTCGCAAAGCTAATTTAATAAATAATAATCGTGTTAAAGGACGTAAGATATTTGTTTGATAGAGAAATATGAACAATATTATCAACAAGAAACTCACCCATTTAGTTGTAAATCCACTACCTGGTCGGAAATGTGTGCTGGAAGATAGTGCATCGAAATAAGTGCACAATAAGTGCAGATAGTGCAATAAATAATGAACAGCATTTTTTTAAGATTACCACTGCCACGCGGTAAAAAAAAATATCGAAAGTTGATATTTTTCGTGACTTGTTCATTGATTTGAACACGGCACAGAGTCTCCCTTCAGCTGTCAAAATCAGTGGTAGGAGCACATGGCACTCGATCGATTGACCACGTTGTGTTTCGCGCCATTGTGTCTCATTGGTCGGTGTTTTTCATTAATAACTCGTAAACAAAGCCGCAGATTGCATTTTCGCAAAGGAAAAAGTTACTTAGAATGATCTCTGCTACCTCACATTTCCGTAGTGCGAGACATTTTTGGGACACCCTGCATAGAACAAAGTTTTGGTACGTTTAAAAAATTTTTGTCAAATATTGGCCTGACGAAACCGGAGGAAATAAAGTTTTATTTTATAAATAAAATATCAACATCTTTTAATTATTTTTTAATCCTATTACTGGAGTAATGATTTGTAGGATATTTTCACACATTTCTTTCGTGATGACAAGTACCTCTTATTTGTAGTAGTTCGAAAACTACAGAGCTACAAGTATGCGACAAGGTACGCATTTACAAAAGAAGAATTGAAGAAAAAAGTTTGCAAGAAATTGCACATGAGTTTGGAATATATAAAGAACGTGTTAGACAGATATGCCAAAAATTACGAAAGACGTGTAAACCTGAAAATTCGCGAGATCAGGTAGAAAAAAAAATAACCGCTTGCGAAGATCGGTTAATCGCTAAAGAAGTAAAAAAATCCGTTCATTACTGCACAATAAATCAAGGAAAATCTTTGTCTACTAATATCGATGACGCAAATTAAATCTCGATATTTATAGCTATATATATGGACGGATATCTAGAAAAAGACCATACATTTCAAAACTGAATGCACTAAAATGTCTAAATTTTGTGCAAGAACAAAAGGAAAAAATATGTGTCGTGAAAAAAAGGCGACGCTTTCACATAGATTCTAGTAACATCCACTGTCAAACACAGTAATGGGAAGATTATGATACGTGGCTGTTTTAATGACACCCAAGTGGGCAATTTAACTATTATTGATGAAAGACTAACTGCTGCTAATGAGCGGTCGAATCCCAGATTCGCTCATTGGCTCGGCCGCTTTGCGTCAGGCGAACTCGCCTCTAATTGATCAGTGTTTTCCGTCAATAACTCGCAAACAAAGCCGCGGATTATATTTTCGCTAAGAAAAGAGTTACATCAAATGCACTCAGGAATCCCTCATTTCCCGGAAGTAACAACTTTGGGACACCCTATATGTATATGTAGCATTTAGACGAGATGAACGAGGAGCGAAAAGCGCAACGGGACTCGGGAGGCGTAGCCCTCGCGATCTGAATGATGCGTGCCGCTTAATTCCGAGCCCTGGTCTAAGCCATAGTTACTTGTACGCTTACACGTCGAATATTCAAAGTCGATCTTCTCGATAACTGTTGGGATTATGGAATGGAAATGAATATGATTCTAATTCTTTTCTTAAAAAGACTTTATTTTATTCCTTTATTGAGAGAAGGTATATGAGCGAAACCGATCGAGCGACCAAACTCTACTGAGAGTCCGGTAAGAAGAAACGCTTCTTTTATACCCTTTTTGGGTTCGTCGTGTCCACCAATCAGAGACGTTTTATTTGTCGCGTTTTACATTGTATACGTGACGCTGGGACCCTCAAACAGTCAGAGCACGATGTATATCAAAAGGTACCGGCAGTAATGTATCGCGGCATCTAATATATACAGTTTACATCACCGTCGCTGCCCGCTGACGGAGCCGGCGAAATGTAAACCGATATCTTAACTGAAGATATCTTACCAAGTAAACTATAGATTAATTTTTGTTCGAGGCTAAAATTTCAACAATAACGAAGCCCCGAATGAAAAAATTGTATTTCTCATTTTCGATTTGTTTTTTCATGTAGAATCATCCTCTTCTCGGTCGCACCACCGATGCCGGGATACCCTGTACGAACTGGTTGTCTCCCGCCGAGCTCATATAAATGGAGTTCTATCGAACTGTTCTTTGCCCATCCGACTTCAAAAATCCAGAACCACCGGAGCGAGAAAAAGTTGATGAAAGAAAAATCAGCTGACTCAGTGTTGCTAATCGACTTTCCCATGATCGCACTCATCGCGATACAGATTCGCGTAACGCGGCCGCGCGATCGTGATCAGGTTCGTTAATGTAATCGAACGCGCGGTCCCTTGTATTAATGCATGCGAATCGCGGCGGGACGCGCGTGCATCAGAGCAATAAATCATTCACTGGCTCGGCGGGTTCGGCTGTGGCGAAGAAATTCAAAGTATCCACGGGGTGAGCCCGCGTAGAATCGTTCGGTTCTTAGCGATTAATAGCGCAGCGCCGCTGGATGGATGCGCGGCGATCGGTCGCCGGGAGACTGAGATTATCCGGCGAACGTGCTACCCATATTAATAAACTAGTTTTTGCCAGGGACGGTTCCCCGTCTGCTCGCATTCTTATTACCACAGAAACCGGCGGCTACCGGCGAGTAACGCCGTTCCGAGACGTCATCGTCGTTGGTTGTCGCTGGCGGCGCGACTCCGGGCAAAGGGGCTGGACTAATTAGATGCCCAGCAAGGTGACCAAGGTTAAACCGTGTCCATTCCACACATTTTCATACCGACGCTTCGTGTCGACGCTGCACGGACCAAGTCGCAAAAACCGATAAACCCGACGATAAGTCGCAGCGATTACTATTAGGATCTCCGGGAATGAATTACGGCTCGCCAATCTGTTATACTTGCAGCGTTTGCACACCAGGTTTCGTTTACGTTCATTACGCAATCTATGTAGATACCGTCGCTCTATCATTCAGCATTCGCCATTTTCGTTTTCGTTTTCCGCGTGCATCTCAATTGATAACGTATGCGCAATTTATAAGTAGAATAGATTCATATGAATATTGTTGGGATTATGGAATGAAAATGAATATGATTCGAATTCTTTTCTTAAAAAGACTTTATTTTATTCCTTTATTGAGAGAAGGTATATGGGCGAAAACGATCGAGCGACCAAACTCTACTGAGAGTCCGGTAAGAAAAAACGCTTCTTTTATACCCTTCTTGGGTTCGTCTTGTCCACCAATCAGAGACGTTTATTTGTCGCGTTTCACATTGTATACGTGACACTGGGATCCCCAAACAGTCAGGGCACGATGTGTATCTAATGGTACCGGTGATGATGTATCGCGGTCATTCGTTGAATTCTGTTCGTACACGGAATTATTTAAATTAAAATATCATTTACGAACTTTGTTAATCTTCACTGTACACCTTGCATAAAAATTTCATATGGTACACATAAGGTGTCATGCACACCAGAAAATTAAAACGACTGTCACGGTTAAACTACATATTATTTCGAGTCCGAAAAATTAGTGAATATTCTTCAGACGTTCTAAAGTAAAGGTGAACAGCGTTTTTCTTAAAAATATCACTGTTATGTAGTTAAAAAAATCCGGAAAGTTCTCGCTTCGTGACTTGTTCAATACTTCGAACGTGGCTCGAGTCCGTCCCGACCATCTGTCAAAGCCTCGTGCTGCGTACTCTCTCGCGGACTCTCTCTCTCTCGCACCGTCACCTCTCATTGGCCAGTGTTTTTCGTTAACAACTCGTAAACAAAGCCGCGGATTGCATTTTCGCAAAGGAAAAAGTTACTTCAAATGACCTCAGCTACCCCTCATTTTCGGCTGTTAAAATAATTGTGGGACACCCTGTATACAGTTTACATCACCGTCGTTGCCCGCTGACGGAACCGGCGAAAATGTAAACCGATATCTTAGCACTTTATCGACCGCTAGCCTATTTATCGGCTTTTCGATTGCCAATGCTTATCGACCGATAGCCTATTAATCGACTTTTAGCTATCGACGGTTTTCGCTTCTTTACTGTTTTGTTAGTAGCTGACCTCCTGTATGCTGACCTCCCCATATCCTTATGAATTATAATTATAATAATTATTATTATTTATTATTATTTTTAAAGGAATAAGCACAACACAATGAATAGCGAAAATTTAGCCGGTACTGGGAGCAAATGCGCGCGCGACTAAGCCAGTCCTTACTGAGTGGCAGCCTCAACCACGACCGGACGATAAAGTGTTAGTATCTTAGTACTAAGTAAACTATAGATTAATTTTTGTTCGAGGCTAAAATTTCAACACATATGAATATCTCAACTTTTATTTCGCAAAATGAATAATTTAGCGAATCTATCCTCCGCGGATACGATGTGCCAATGGCACAATTCAATATGAATCGCGACGATCGAACTATTTTCCGACAGAGGAAGGAGGAGCCGAGTTCCAGAACCATCGCGGTGAAATCGTGACCCGTGGCTGGATTTTCTAAGCGGGTTGCGAGAACAGATTAAATCGCGGACGTTCAGATCTTCGTGTGCAAACATACGGCAACGGTCGTGTCCAGTGTAGCTACACGGTGTTCCGCAACGGTACGTTCTTTGCGAACAATTGCTGATGTCCGGCCGAGGCTCGAGCGCGGGGAGCGCCGGGTTATTTACGAGTCGAGGGTAACCCTCGGTCATAGGTGGTTGGAGCTGCCTTTCGTGGATGGGGATAATGGGTGTTGGGATCACGACGCGAGGTGTTTGAGTGAGACCTTTGTGGCTAGCTAGGTGCTGCGAGAAGTCAGATTGTGTTAATTAGCCGACGATACCGACGCCCGATGGTTGATTAATTGTGCTGTCTTTAAGCGGTTTCGTTACTTAAAGCCGATACCAGACAGCGGCGTCACGAAAATATCTGTTCTTTATCTGATCTTTAAATCGTTTCCATTTATTTATTTATTAAATATTATATATAATAAATTATAATATATATAAATATATAATATATTATATATAATAAATTATCATATATATAAATATATAATATATTATATATAATGAATTATCATATATATAAATATATAATATATTATATATAATAAATTATCATATATATAAATATATAATATATAATATATAATAAATTATCATATATATAAATATATAATATATTATATATAATAAATTATCATATATATAAATATATAATATATTATATATAATAAATTATCATATATATAAATATATAATATATTATATATAATAAATTATAATATATATAAATATATAATATATTATATATAATAAATATATTCCATTTATTTATTAAAAGCTAAATTGTGTTCCCTGAATATTTTATGACATTGCGAATATTTACAAATGCGTTGGGTTCAATTTAATTTTGTTTATACCATCGTTCTACAGGATGTAAAAAAAGGTTATTTTATGGTTATCACAGACGTATTTTACATCTTTGGATCGATGGAACATGGCGTGCAAATGTCCAGCACGATCTGCTCCGAACATTTCTGGGAGAAATTACTGTGTAGAGATTTCTCCATAAGTGTCACAATTTTGCTGTGCCATGGTTATCGCGATTCTATTGCTATGCCTTTGTGATTTATCGATTTTCTCGCTACGCCGATTCAACGGCTCGGTCGGAGCCAGTCAAGCCTATGATGCGGCACGTGCCGCAGCTCCTTTGTTAAGTCAACGTTTTTATTCTAGCATTACAATGTATTCATAGTAATGTACACTGACATGCTGGCCGCTGCCTTTCCAGGTAGTCTCTCTCTCTCTCTCTCTCTCTCTCTCTCTCTCTCTCTCTCTCTCTCCCTCTCTCCCTCTCTCCCTCTCTCTCTCTCTCCCTCTCTCCCTCTCTCTCTCTCTCTCTCTCTCTCCCTCTCTCCCTCTCTCTCTCTCTCCCTCTCTCCGTGTCACCCTCTCTCTCTCTCTCTCCCTCTCTCCCTCTCTCCCTCTCTCCCTCTCTCCCTCTCTCCCTCTCTCCCTCTCTCCCTCTCTCTCTCCCTCTCTCCCTCTTCCTCACGAGATGTCGGCAACTATAAAGGCGACCCACGCCGCTCGAATAATCATGTCTCCTCTTCCCAAAGTGCCCATTTTTATTTACGTGCTGAGGAACAATTGAAGAGAATTTGCTATAATCATGATATCCACTTATCCGCAGAAATAATAATAATGGTACTAATAATAATATCAATAATAATAAAGAATGTGATTATTGATGAAACTGAAACAATCGTGAGTCGCGTCGTATGCTCCGATAACAAAAAGATATCGCATATACATAGTCTGTTTGGGAGACGTTGTGTTTTCTTTCCCCTGAAGCATACAAAGAAATTTGAATTTTGTACGTGAAATGCTACCTTGGAACTTCACTTGCATCCGTTTTTCGAATTCTAACATATGAAGGGCAACTTTTGTCTTAACCCTTTCGCTCCGATGGACGTATATATATATACTACTACTATATTTATATAGTATAATATATATATATATATATATATACTACTACTACTATATTTAGTACTACAGTACTAAATTAATATTTTGTCCATTTTCCCTTACTTCTTTTTAATGCTTCTAGTCTGCATAGCATGCGCTCTTCTCCCTAGCTCATGAATACTCGTAGGTGAGTTGTCATAATTAGCCTCCTTTCTTTTCACGAAACATCACAAGTTCTCTATTTGATTCATATCCGGGCTTTGTAGTGGCCACTTCATTGCAGAAAACTTTTGATTTTCTACCGAGGGTTTTACTATTTTTGTTGTATGTTTGGGATATCCGTTTCATGGGAATATAATTTCTTCTTTGTCGTATTCAATGGCGCTAACAACTGATGATAAAATGATTTGTAAAATGTTTAATCGTATGTTACGAGCCGAGGGCCAGGCAGCTTGAGTGGCCGGAGGTTGCATGCAATTGGGATTTTTGATAGGGGTGCGTAGATCAGCCGATGCTTATTTCGGCAGGGGTGGCTACCTTTAAGGAAATAAAGATAAGGTGCGTAGGCCAGCCGATGCTTATTTCGGCACGGGTGGCTACCTTTAAGGTTAGGATAGGGTGCGTAGAACAGCCGATGCTTATTTCGGCACGGGTGGCTACCTTTAAGGTTAGGATAGGGTGCGTAGAACAGCCGATGCTTATTTCGGCACGGGTGGCTACCTTTAAGGTTAGGATAGGGTGCGTAGAACAGCCGATGCTTATTTCGGCACGGGTGGCTACCTTTAAGGTTAGGATAGGGTGCGTAGAACAGCCGATGCTTATTTCGGCACGGGTGGCTACCTTTAAGGTTAGGATAGGGTGCGTAGAACAGCCGATGCTTATTTCGGCACGGGTGGCCACCTTTAAGGTTAGGATAGGGTGCGTAGGCCAGCCGATGCTTATTTCGGCACGGGTGGCTACCTTTAAGGTTACGATAGTTTTTAGGGAAATTGGTATTAGGCTGCCTCGTAACTTTGTAAGAAAGAGAAATAAAGATATACCTCGAGCGGTAGAGATATATCTTTGTGGGTTATACCAACTACTGCTTCGAAATAGGAAATGGAAATAATTGAACTTGTAACCAAAGAAAACTGGTAAAAGCTAATTTATTACGCGTGTTGGGTTTTTACAAATGTATGTAGGTGTTCGCGGACTCTATCGCGCTCTCAGCTTTTCGCACTGTATCGGCGGGGGCTTCTCTGATTTGATATCTAATTACCTACTAGATTGTTCGAAGGAGAATTAAGACTCGATCTCACTAGAGTTTCCACGTCGACGAATGACTCGAAACTAGCCCGATTTCTGGTCGCGTTTGGGCCCTTTATATAGCCAGATTTCATCTGGAAAAATGGTAGTGGAGGTGTTCCTATGTGGTCCGATTCCAGAAACGTTCGTCGTCGTACCCCTTATCTTTACGTTATTTCTTAATTTTTGTCAATAAGTGTATTTTATTTTTAGTTTATACCTGATGGAACATTCAAAACTGTACACATTGTGTTACGTTTTTCTTTTGTAAAGATATTCCGTATATTGCAAAATATAAGTAAAAAAAGATAAACTGCTGCATATTGTTAATTCGATTTATCTTGCGATTACAATCACCCAATCTGTCCGATTATTTAAAGAATTGATAGCACGATCTTCATTATAATGAGACATGCGATGCGTGCATAAACTTTTGCTCGTCATTCTGTGCTCGTCATTCTGGCTAGGCTTCGATTTATACTCCTTTATCGAGCAACCAGCGTCGATGAAGCAACTACATTTTGAACGTATACACTCGGAGAATTTTTCTCAAGCTAGCTACCAACAATTATGACTGATAATTATTCGTGAAGTAATTACTAACGCTTCAAGTGAAATACAAAAGGATGTAACGTTGGAAATAATTACTCTACTTAAACAGAATTTGATATAACATTATATTGATACAGATCGTACAGAACTAAAATTTTAACGTTGTGGACGCCATAATCGTCGGCGATCTTGTTATATTACCTAAGATGGATCTTCCAGTGCTAATGATTCTTTAAAATCTCACGACCTACCCTAACATTCCTTGGTACCCCCGTCAATCTACATATAGTTAAACATTCTACAGAATCGATCACTGTCGATCCGCCAGGTCGGCGGTAAGTAATTATTGCGTCTACATGAAATTCTTCGTTTGCCTTGAAGAATTTGCAGATAGCATTAATCTCAATTAGCAGGGAATCGTCCAGCATTCGCGGCACCGATCAGCCTCAAGCTCCACTAAATCGATTCCAATTTCTTAACTGGTCGAGCCACGAATGGCACTCGCAAGTGGAATATCGTGTTCCCCAGCCCTTCGAGTGTCCACTATCACACCTTCGTCCTGCATCCAAGAATAGAGCGCTACGAATCTATATCTGCCTCCCATTACTCTCCCGCGTAACCCCCTCCAAACTATCATATATTATACTCGTTCCGCGATTCTTCGCAGTCCCGGTTCGATCGCGCGATGTTTAACGAATATAACAGAAATTCATACGTCGGTCTCCCGTATCCTTATTATATCCTCGAGGAAAACGTCCGCGATAACACCTAAAATAAGTGGAATACCGTGTTCCCGATTTTTGCCCCCCGTCTGGACACGTCCTGGTTCGCTACGCTTCGCGATACACCTGAGCGGCGGTAGCTTCTTTCCTTCTTGCTAGTTCCTTGTACCGAATGATATCCTGTGGAAAGGACAGTCGACGATACATATTTTGAATTCATTCAGTCGTTTCTACCGTTCTCTATCAGCAATTTACAGATTCGAGATACAATATCGTCGTTTGTTGTTGATTAAATATAACTGTGTGATAAATAACAGTCTATATTTTTTATAAATACAGAGGCAGCTTTAATAAATGATTTAAAACTTGATATCAGCTCTCTCGATTATGCTGCTCGATTGGCAAAAATATAAAGCTGGATGGATCTGTGGATCGGAAACAAAGAGCTACGAATCTGTCGAAATCATAGAAAATTCATTCATATCGTGTATCATCGAACTTCCGTGTCGTTGAACTCTAACATCTTCCAAAAGTTCGTTACATGAGGCTTTAAAGGAATGTTGAAGGTGTCCTATAATTGTGTTAACACCCGGAAGGAGGTGATGCCTATGATCATTTGAAATAACTTTTTCCTTAGCGAAAATGCAATCCGCGGCTTTGTTTACGAGTTATTAACGAAAAACAGTGACCAATGAGAGATGAGCTCGCCTAATGCTAAGCGGCCGAGCCAATCAACGAAACTGAGCTGACCGGCTTATTGGTCAATGTTTTTCGTTAATAACTCGTAAACAAAGCCGCGGATTACATTTTCGCTGAGGAAAAAATTACTTCGAATGATCTCTGGAATCACCACTTTCCAGGTATTAACATAATTATGGGGACACCCTGTATGTATGTACAGAGGCTCAGGAAAGTGTTCGAACACCTTTTACAACGCAATAACTTTTTTCAAACTGGACTAAATGCCATGAATTTTTTTTAGATGGTGGAGGGAGTAGTCGACCAGACAATGACTGTGAAATCCTTTTTCTTAATTTTACTCTTACTTGGAATGACAATACAAATAAAAATACTCTCATTTTTTAACTTTTTAAATTAAATCTCGAACAAAAATTTCAGGCGTTTATTTTGAAAGTGGCATAAGTCACTTTGTTTTGAAGTCGATATATTTAAGGGTTTGCGTTTTAAAACGTTTAAAAATATGGATGCTAACTTTCGAGAAGATTTACTTGTATTTGTCATCTCAAGATACTGATATATTTCTCAGTATAAATAATTTCGTATAATCATTAAAAAATCACCACTTTTCATTACGGTAAAGTGACTTAAGCCACTTTCAAAATAAATAGTTTAGAAAAATGACTGACATATATTAATTTTGTCCGACGTATTTTACCGAAGTGATGTTTTGAAAGGACAATGATTTACTAAAATTGTTGAATAAATTACATATATAATAATAATTTATACCATGAACATATTTAATATAAAGGTTTGATTTAAGTATTTTTTATTTTAATATTCATAAAATACAAAAATAATTAGAACATTTTGAAACATAAGTATAAGTAATTTATATGACAATACATCAGTTCAATTTCATTTTCGTCATCAATAGGAGTGATTAAGTTCTCGGAAATCGTGTTTTGTTTTAAATTTTTAAAATAACTGTGGTATATTGGGGGTATATAATTAAGCAAGTCCATCATGTCTTTGTATTTTGCTGAAGAAACAAGATGAGATCCAGCATATAACGGATCCATTTCTATTTGTGAATAACGCCTAGGTCTTCCCCTTTTTGGTGACAAATCCAAAGTTAGAAATTCATCTTTTTCATCTAAAGTTAGTTTATAAAACATTTTATAGCCATCTGCTGGCGGGTCTGGAGGTAGCTGTCACATCACTATAATATAATTTACAAAACTGCACTATTCTTTCGCACTTATAAAAATAAGTCCAGTGATCGCAACTTTTTTAAAAATACTGAAAATAATCCAAAACAATACTTCACACACACTTATCACACGTTTCTATTTCTTTTACGCTAAGCCCCGCAATTAATTTCCTGAGTACAGCGACTTACGCCACTTTCAAAATAAACATGTTTGTTATACCGTTAATTAGCAAAACTTCTCTCGAACAAATCTCAATAGTTCTCAACTTATTGATTGCAAATTTGTTTAAAATGGAAAGATACCGTTCAATTGTAATTAGTGTTACCATTAACTCGACTTTTTTTGAAGTTTTTTTGAAGAAATTTTTTTCGGTAACTCATATACAGAGTCGAGCTACAGGCGTTGAAGGATTTCAGAAACTGCAGATTTCTTACAGTTTTCAGTCAAAAGTGTCAAAAATCGTGACAAAACTGCGATCTTTAATTTGTTGTAACACATAACGACGCCAACCGTGTTGCTAGTTACCGTTGCTAGTGAAAATTACAAAACATTCTTCAAAATTACGAACAGATTCTTTTAATAGATTTTTCAATAACAGTAGCAATATCTTAGATCAACTAGTGATTCCTAATGATGTAATCCAGTACAACTTCCCTTGGGATTATCGTTTAAATTTTTGAACTCCTGTTTGGAATAACATGCTTGAATATTTATGTACGATATTTTTCGTTGAATTTTCTATCATATTTTGCAAGAAGAGCTCATTGTGTTGTTGGCGAATAAGTCATTGCGTTACATTGTAAAAGCTGTATTGGAAAGAAACGCGGTGACTTATTGGCCAACACCTTTAAAAAAAAAACTTAAACTGCCTTTAAAACTATTCAGTGCAATTTGGACATTTCGATGTTTGACTGAATGTATACCTGCGAGAGAGAAAAGGAGTGACGGAAACATGTGAGAGTGAAATGTAGAGACAGAGCGTGAGAAAATAAGTAGGAAACAAAACAGGGAAACAGAGAGTCATCGAGTGAAAATCAGCATTGCTAGGGCCAGTACTTTATTGCTTCTCGTAGTGGAGAGGGTAACGAAGTACCGCAAATACCGAAAACTGACGCAGGCGCAGAGGGTGGCCTCGCGTGGGGACTGAGGGAAGTGGGAGACTATGTACCTAACCTAAGTTAACTCTGAGCGTTATACAGCTACAGTTGGTGTAGAAAGTATTCGTACACGTTTTGAAACGTAATAACATTATTATAATAGGGCCAAGCAGCGTAAATTTTTTTGAGAATGTTAGAGTGATTAGTTTGCTAGACAAGAACTAAAAAATTATTGACAAAAATTGCAATTCGTTGGCGTGATAAAAGATTGAAGAAATCATGTTTTTTTCAACCTATTTATCTGAGGCTGTAACGAAAATTTAAAAAATGCATTTTGAAGTCGCATAGTCAAGCTACAGTCACTGAAAGATGAAAAAATTATTTGCTTTTGATTGAAATTCGTGAAAAACAGCGATTTTCGCAATCTTTAATTGCTTACAGTTCATGTCAAGGTCAACCGATTTCGATGGAATTTTCAGCATACATATAACTTACCGAGATCTACAAAATGCGTTTTTTAAATTTTCGTTATAGGCTCAGACAAAGAAGTAGAAAAAACATCATTTTTCACTTTTTTATCACTTCAACAAATTGCAATTTTTGAAAATAATTTTTTAGTCATTGTCTAGTAGACTAATCCTATTATCATCCAAAAAAATGTAAACCCCTTTGCCTAATTATAAAAAAGTTATTCTGTTTGAAAAGGTGTACGAATACTTTCTACATCCACTGTATGCGGTTATTGTTGTGGAATATTATCTTGTCATCGCCTGTAATAGTAGAATGGAATAATGGCGTTTCTAGGTAGTCGTTTGCTGGGTACTGTAGGTTAGGTAGGTGGTCTCAGTCCCCACGCGAGGCCACCCTCTGCATCTGTGCCAGTTTGCGGTATGTACGCTACTTCGTCAACCACTTCACCACGAAAGGTACTGATATCGTCTTGGATCTAGCAACACTAATCAGAACGTTGTGTGAATTTAAGGAGATTATAAGTAAAATGAGCAATATGTTAATCCTTTGCATTCGAGGTCTTTTCGAACCAGCAACTCGAGGCGATTTTCCGCATACAGTAAATTCTCCCTAATTTGCGCTCAGATTGTGCACAAAAATAGACAATTTGGGATGAGGAGATGCGATTAATTGTATCACCTCTTCCCAAATTTTTTTTTACTTGAAATGAAGTTTAATCTGTAATGTATTTTCCATTTTGTTCGATGACCTTCTGCCATCTCTCTGACAACTTGAAAATTCCACGCTCGTAGAAAGTCTGATCCTTTTCGGCCAAAAACTGAGTTAAGTGAGATTTTACAGCGTCATCATCATTAAAAGTTTTACCACGAAGGGAATTGTCCAGGGATCGAAATAAGTGGTAATCCGATGGCGCGAGATCAGGGCTATATGGTGGGTGTAACATCGATTCCCAACCAATATCCATCAATTTTTGCCGAGTGGACAAAGACGTATGCGGCCTAGCATTGTTTTGGTGGAAAATAACACCTTTACGATTGACCAATTCTGGTCGCTTTTCCTTGACCGCTGCATTCAATTTGTCCAGTTGCTAACATTCACGGATAATAAAAAATAACATAATAATAATAATTTTATAATATAACATTTACGGATATCATAAAAATGGGAGTGAGAGACATCTGTAACTGAAATCAGCAATTACTTAGTTGCCAACCCAATATTTGCAGATATAAACGAATGTGTCAGGTCAACTTTGTTGAGTTCACAGCTACGAATACGTATTATGATTCATGTTTTTCTCTCTAAAGGTCATTTTTTTTCAAGTATCGAAGGCCATCGCTATTCTTTGCACGTTAACCCCTATTGTTTATAAAGCAGCATTGCGGTGCACAGCAAGTCGAATTCGACGACCGTTGACACAATGATCTTTAAATAACCATTTAAAAAATAGTGTTAATATGCTTGTAAAGGTACTTCAAGGTACTTGAAAAAAATGACCTCGAGAGAAGAAAACACAAATCACAATAATATCCTCAGCTTTGAACAAAACAAAGTTTCCTGATACATATTTTTATATCGTCAAAAATAACGAAGATATTTTAATGAGCGGAATAAAATAAACACCTGGCGTACGAGAAGTATCTATACAGGCTGTTTCAGAAATATATGTATGTCAACACATGAGAAGCTGAATCTGCACGCTAAAATAAGTAAAAAATATCTTATGGATAAGTTGTCCTACGTACCTTAGACACCCTGTATATTTCTACAAGCAAACCATGTACATAAACAAATGCGTTGAGAAACACTGTTTGGGCTAGGTCTGCGTTAAAAATAACCTCGCTGTAGGTTGATGTATCTCTCGATGCGATCGCAAATATTGCGTTGTCAACCCAATAAAATAAATCGTGCAATAGACAGAATCATACATCCCAAAGACAGACAGTTCATCTCTACCGAAAGTAACAACAAGAGCAGGATCTTCCTACCGATCGTATAAGTAAAATACTCAGGAAATTCAATATAAACATCCTCTACGTTACTCAAACCAAAATCAAACAGGTGTTCGCGTCTCTCGTGTCTCTCTCAAGGAACACGAACTTGTACCTGATTATGTTGGAATTATCGGTTGTAATAGAACATCATGTGAAAACAGAACTCGCAGTACTTTTTAACGAAGCTAGATTCATAGCCGAACCAGGAAATACTTACCGAGGAAGTACAGAGGAACATTTGCCACAATGGAACACCCTAATAACATCAACAGAGACAAAGGCCGCCACATGTACCCAATTTGGAGCTCCCTCTTGCTAGTTTTTTAATTGCCCAGCTGACCAGTTAAAAAATCTTTTTGATTGCGCTGACTCGGAACACGAGCAGACTGCGTTACATTAAGTGGAGCACCATCAGGCACAGACCAATACATATTGGTGTGCCTACGACCCTTGTGAAACGTTGGAAGATAATTCCACCAAGGCACGGCTTGTACATTAAAGCCTCGACAGTAAGAACTACACGATACTGGGTCGTTAAAGCTTCAAATCTCAGATCAGAATAACTTCTGCGTTTGTACCATTCTGTCATAAATGCTGGGGTTGTGCGATAAATTCGCCGAAACGAAAATCAACAATGACAAGCACGAAATGAATAAAGGATCACAAAGAAAGACATAAAATCGGTAGTCCACTCATAAAGTCCTAAAAAAACCGTCAATTTGGTGGCAAGATTTGTAACCTCGCGCCGCGAGAGGCGACAATTTATCGTCCGGGCCTGGAGAGGTTCCGCGGCGTTAACGAAGCCGTATTTCTTCAGCAGACTTAGAAGCTCGTTGCCGCGAAAACGTGCAAACATAAGTCTGCGCGAGCGACGGGTCGTCGCGTCGTTTCGACAAAGGGAACTTTCGCAACCAAAACCGAAGTCAACGCCCGCGGCCGACACGCTCGGCGCCATGGCGTTTCACCTCGGCGAGCATGGAGAACGACATTAGGCGTGTCACTGTCTTCTTGCTACCCTGTTGTGTCAAGCTATTACGGTCCGACTTGGACCAGCTTGGCCCGTCCGACGTAATCGTCAGCGACAGTCGGCGAACGTATGGCCAGCGAGCCGTGCCAACTTCCTCGTCGGTGCTTCCTCACTGTTTTTTTTCTCGCCGTTTCCGTTGTTTCACGAAATTCGTCGAATGCCGCAAGAAACCGACTTGGTCGAAGGTCTCCGATAATTGAACGGCCTCCGGGCAGGTCGATGTTGTTCCGATTCAGTGTTCCTCAGACCTGCTCCCCTCGGGCTGTCGCCTCAGCCCCACACTTTCGACCCGCAACGCTCTGTCTTGCGTTTATCACTGCCTACTCGTTCTTTTTTTTTGCGAAGATTACTCTTCGTTCGCGATGCAAAGTATCATTACATCCAGTGTATAGAGCGCCACGGAATTACAGACCTCGGCCCGATAATAGAATTCTTTAGAGACAGAAACAGCCGCGCGAACGAGCTGCTTGGGCACTCTTTTTTCAATTTGTGCATCCATTTCTAGTTAATTTTGCGGCCGCACTATTTGCGATCGCATCGAGAGATACATCAACCTACAGCGAGGTTATTTTTAACGCAGACCTAGCCCAAACAGTGTTTCTCAACGCATTTGTTTATGTATATGGTTTGCTTGTAGAAATATACAGGGTGTCTAAGGTACGTAGGACAACTTGTCCATAAGATATTTTTTACTTATTTTAGCGTGCAGATTCAGCTTCTCATGTGTTGACATACATATATTTCTGAAACAGCCTGTATAGATACTTCTCGTACGCCAGGTGTTTATTTTATTCCGCTCATTAAAATATCTTCGTTATTTTTGACGATATAAAAATATGTATCAGGAAACTTTGTTTTGTTCAAAGCTGAGGATATTATTATGATTTGTGTTTTCTTCTCTCGAGGTCATTTTTTTCAAGTACCTTGAAGTACCTTTACAAGCATATTAACACTATTTTTTAAATGGTTATTTAAAGATCATTGTGTCAACGGTCGTCGAATTCGTGCACCGCAATGCTGCGTTATAAACAATAGGGGTTAACGTGCAAAGAATAGCGATGGCCTTCAATACTTGAAAAAAAATGACCTTTAGAGAGAAAAAACATGAATCATAATACGTATTCGTAGCTGTGAACTCAACAAAGTTGACCTGACACATTCGTTTATATCTGCAAATATTGGGTTGGCAACTAAGTAATTGCCGATTTCAGTTACAGATGTCTCTCACTCCCATTTTTATGATATCCGTAAATGTTATATTATAAAATTATTATTATTATTATTATTATGTTATTTTTTATTATCCGTGAATGTTAGCAACTGGACAAATTGAATGCAGCGGTCAAGGAAAAGCGACCAGAATTGGTCAATCGTAAAGGTGTCATTTTCCACCAGGACAATGCTAAGCCGCACACGTTTTTGTCCACTCGGCAAAAATTGATGGATATTGGTTGGGAATTGATGTTACACCCACCATATAGCCCTGATCTCGCGCCATCGGATTACCACTTATTTCGATCCCTGGACAACTCCCTTCGTGGTAAAACTTTTAATGATGATGACGCTGTAAAATCTCACTTAACTCAGTTTTTGGCCGAAAAGGATCAGACTTTCTACGAGCGTGGAATTTTCAAGTTGTCAGAGAGATGGCAAAAGGTCATCGAACAAAATGGAAAATACATTACAGATTAAACTTCATTTCAAGTAAAAACAAAATTTTTATTTCATTGAACAAATCGGCAATTACTTAGTTGCCAACCCAATAGTATGGCGAGGATTATTGCTGTTTAAATCTTCGTTAAAGGCCCTAAAATATCCATCTTCCTTTAATATTTCAACCTTCAGCGAACTTCGAAGACCAAAAAGACCTTGAAATCTCGGAAGTACGTCCACCTAGCAGAAATTTGCGACATAAAAACATTTGTTGAAACGAACTATAGTTCAGGAGATAATTAAGTGCGTTACTTGAAGTAGAACACCCTGTATAGCAACGTAAAAATCAACAGTTTATAATAAAATACTGTTAAGAATCGTAAGTTTTACATGCGAGAAATGCATTTCTGGGAAGAATGGTTTAAATGAATTCATAATTACATAAGTACATACAGCGAGTGTAGAAAGTATTCGTACACCTTTTAAAGCGGAATAACCTTTTTATAATTGGGCCAAGGGGTCTGATTTTTTTAAAACTATTGTTATCAAAACTTGCAATTTGTTGGCGTGTTAAAAAAATTAAAAAATCTTGTTTTTCCAACTTTTTTATCTGAGCCTATAACGAAAATTTAAAAAATACATTTTCTAGATCTCGGTTAATTTATATACATTGTAAAAATTTCATCGAAATCGGTCGAAGCTACAGCCACTGAAAAACGTAAAAGTTACCTGTTATTCGTTGAAATTCGTGAAAAACTGCGCTTTTCGCGACCTTTAATTGCTTAGAGCTCAATTATAAAAAAGTTATTCCGTTTTAAAAGATGTCCGAATACTTTCTGCACCCACTGTACATACTTCTAGGATATCGTATTTGAGACTTCGATTAAGCTGTCGACGATAGATACAGCGTATATTGAATAACAACATATTTTAATTTGCAAATACATAAATTTTGCTTGGCTTAACATATATTAACCTATTGAAATAAAACTATAAATCCTGCTGCTGCGTGGAATCTTCTCTATCATTATAAAGCCAAGTGAAGTTAAAGTCCTATTTAGCATTTATTGAGGATTTCTTGCGATACCGTATTCTTCCGTACGATCGCTTGCGACCAAGTAATTGCGGGTGATTTATGCATACACCAGAATCGGTTTATTTTACAATTGCGCATAATTAGTCACTGCGTCCATGGTTCATGCATAAACATTCCGCGATTCAGATTAGAATTTCAGGCGGGTTTATTGCGACAGGTTCCTGACACGCGCAAAAATCTGCTGCAGCTTTTTGCTCTACGGCAAAATTTATAACAATCATAAAGCTGCAAATATTACAATATTTCACCGAAAAGATGAATGTTCTTCGTTCCGTATTCATCTTCATAAACCCGTAAGCAGACAAATGAAAGTTTCCCCTGGCTGTACTGCTCGCGAAATCCTATGCAAAAAGAACTGCCTATACATTCGTAAGTTTATTGTCAATGCAATCAGCGTTATATATGAGTTATGTCAACGCCACGTTAACTGGATGACGAACGACCACCGAACAAATTACGAAAGGGTGTAGCACAGGCGTCGCGCATTATATTGTCACCGATTCCGGAGTTACGACAATTTTTTGCTGGATCTTCATAAAATCCTTGCAGCATGAAATCTAGCCGGCATCGTTAATTTCCCATTAGATGGCACGATACGCTCCATCCGCTAAGACATCCTAACAAGTTCCGATGTCGGTGCAAGTCCACCTTCAGCCGGAAAGATCCGAAGATGAAAAACGCTAAAAGAAGGACACCATCCGCTATAAATTCTTTGGAAACGGTACACAAGAAGGCGAGGAACCAATCGGAAATTACATCACACGAACGAAACGCCCCGCGGCCGGCTTTTTACCTAAAAACAGCGCGCGTAGCGAACAAGTCGGCCGTGATCAAGATGTTTCGCTTCTTTCTCCGTCGAGACTGTCATTTATATATGTATACAACCAGCGAAGGAAACGGGACGGGATCGCGTAATTAATGAAAAATGAACAAGTTTTTGAACCGTTGATAACAACAGCAAATTGCGATTAAATTGGCCGTTTATGTAAAATCCCTGTTTCCCAGGCTGTCTAGCAGAGCCGAGAATCGAAACTGTGGTTTCCCACATCGGAAGCTTAATAAAGCCATAAGAAACTCTAGATGAAGCTATCTTAATATTTGTTAACACTAGCCTGCCAATCGGGTTCTCATATACGCACTCGTCAAGGAGGGTTTACTTATTATATAGGGTGTTCCTTTTATCCTGCACATTCAAATATCTTCGTTAAATTTATGAACAAATGTGTCGCTTTGGTTCGGAGGTAGGAACATTATGATTGTTGGGTTTTTTCTTTCAAGATCATTTTCTCCAAGTTTTTAAGGTCGTCATCGTTTCTTCCGTATCAAGCATTGTAGTTAATACGAAGGCGAATTTGATGACTACGACACTATTAACCATTAAATGAGCTTGAGTGAAATAATCACGCTAGTTTAAAGACGATAAAAAGAGATTGCAAAATGTTCGTTTTCCATAAGTAATAAATTTATTTATTCTACAGTAAATGTTCAAAACGTTGTTGGTTTCGTTAAGGAATTTACCATCAGACGTGGAAAGCATTCTGAAACTTTCTAATAGGTTTTATTTACGACGGTACTTATGGAACTCTTTTGAAACAAGTTTTTGCCTTTAAGTCCCATTGAGGATAAGAACGAGGATAAGAACGAAATTCCCGAGGACAGAAAACGAAATTCCTGGAAATAAAAATTTTGAATCAAATAGAATTTACACAATGCAAAAATATGAATTACCCTATAACAGGTGTTTCCTTGAAAAGTCATCAGTGTCTTCGTTATTTCGTATCTTCGAATTTTGCTTCTCCCGTGCTCCCAAATTCAACTTTCGAAGTTTCTTCCCTAAATTCAAACTTTTCATTGACTTCAGATTACACAAGTGTCTCCAAGTTTGCAATGCACTTCTGGTATTGAGCTCCCATTGCCAACGACAAGTGACGAACTTGTGGGAAACTAAACCGATGTATCAGATGTTGAAGATGCATAAGATGATATTAATCTATGTGTAGTCTTTAGAGAATTTGCAGAATATAAACCAAGAATTATTCCTGTAGATAATAATTTATTATATTATATTTTATTATAATATATATTATATTATTGACAATTTTCAAATTTGTATTTTCAAGATTGGACATACTAACTGACAATAGGTATAATCTAAATTCTACGAAGTTGAAAAATATTTAACCTGTAAAATTAAATTAAATAACTACGCGGTGGTATTACTCTACTACTACACAGAGTGCTTTACATATCTTACACACCTTAATATATTGGTTACTTTTGCTGATACGAAAAAATATTTCAGGGCCGAAGTTAAAAATATTACAATTTATGTTTTTTTGCTTTTAAGATAATTTTTCACAATTTTTCGTCTCAGTAAAGGTAGCTAATATATTAATAAAGGTACGCAAAACCTTGTTTGTGTAAGATCTATATATTTACCTATTATATAATGGAATGTTCACATATTTATGTTCAAGTTGTAAAAAATGTAAATAAAATTTATTATATAATTACGTAATATACGTACAATTACGATTTTCTGTGTTTCTTCATGGAATTTACACACATAATTGTAAAACAATTAACACATAATTTACACACATTATAAAACTTTTTCTAATAAGTGTTCTAAAATTACTTATTTTCATGAAACTTTCATTATATAAATTCTAGAATATCTGTTCTATAAGAACTCTTTTATAAAGACTCTTCATTGTAAGAGTTAAAAATTATACAGGAATAGATTATTCTCTCAAGTAAAAGATAAATTCTCTCAAATAAAAATACTAACAGAATTTTTTCAGAAACGAGAGGTACCTGCATATTTCAATCCCTGATTATTACAAATCATCGCGAGTAACATAGCGGAGATATTTTCTGTATATTTGCTGCACCAAATTCATTTCTATATCCTACAGACATCACCACCTTGCTTTGACAATATATTTTTAATGTTTTCATCGAAGATTAAAACTTTGCAGTTATCAACCAGCACATTAAACGTAATAAGTACTAAACTTATAAGCTTCTAAAACTTCTTCCTATAAATTAATAATTAACTGTTTCAATTATGATTAAAATGAAAAAGTATAATGGAAGGAACATCTACTCTTTATATTAATTTTATGACTTTATATTTCATTCGTGTCATGCGAATACTATTGAGATTATAATACATTATATTCGTATTATAAACCGTATAAAAATCATGGTAGATCAAATTTTTCATAAATACTACGAATTAAACAATGTGGTTCTCGTCCGTATTATGTACGGTCCACACATTGAAAGGATTAAATTACATCATATCGTTATGAAGATTGTAAAATAGTATATGATGATTTCATAGTTGTACAAGTCAGATTGATTTTAATTTGAAGAATGGTTGTAGAATTACGAATAAATATTAATAAGAAAAAAAATGTTTCGACTTGGTTAGACTCTGCATACACTCCCCACCAAAAGTATTAGGAGACTTACAGAAAATTAAATAAATTTGAGTAACCGAGTGGAAATTGTTATGTCTTCAATTTATTTCAAAGTAAATTGTATAAAACTATAACAAATACATATATCTATATATTTTTTGCATTATAGCAAAAATAACGTCAATCTTATGCGACCGCGTTTTTAAATTCCTTTTTGGACGAACTTCAGCATTCGTTCTATTAGCTCGTCTACTCTACTATGAACAAAATGTGCAAAAAAAAATGAATATATCAATAAGAAAATACATATATCAATAAGAAAACTATAATCGAGGCAAAAATCGGGCAGAAAAAATCCAGGGGTTTTCGAGGTCGCCGATTACGAATCTACAGTCAAAAAAAGAAAAAGAAAAAAATTGAACTAAATTGTTAAAATTAAATTATTGTCTAAAAAATGTTTTAGGCAACGATTTAATAGTTTCATGGGGGTCATAATTTTCATTTTTTATCTGAGCTCCATTTTTACATTATCAAAAGGAAGAAAGATTAATTCAATCTGTATAATGAATTCTGATCAACATGATACAAAAAAGATCTCAGCATCAAAGTCGCAAGTTTACACGTCCGTGTACTCTAAAGTTTAATGCACCATAATAATCAAGTCTTACATTGACGCAAGCTGTCGCAAAAATGTTGCGCCTAATTAAAGTACAATTCTTTTATTAAAAATTCATTCGTGTGAAACTTGTGTTCCACTAAAATCGGCAATGATACTATTAATTTAACAAACGTTTTCTGTTTCAAATTTCTCAGCTACTCTCAATACTGTTTAAAAGGTGATGCGATTTTAGGTAAAAATTTTAGGTATTTTTTTTCTCTTTAACTTGCATACTACATTTTTAGAACAAATTGAAGATATTCAGAGATTTTAGTAGTCATATATCCTACTATAGAACTGCAAGGAAAAATTACTTTTTTCTTGCTTTAAGCCACTGTGGCACCGCACGGTCGTACGTACATGGTCCGGTACAGGGATGCACTAAAGACCTCGACCATGCTCGGCACGTAATTTTACATTAGTCGCATATTGAAATTTCCAGAAATTTTCCTCGAGAAATAGCTCTGAATTGACGCTAGTATGCGCATGGCCTACTGCGGACCACGTGGTCCGGTGGAGACGGTTTCTACCATCGAAACGAACGGAGAAGTGACGTTGCATTTCTGCAACATCACAACTCTTCCCCCCTCCCGACCCCCTAAACGGGACCGGACTACACCACTACACACCACTCATACAATCTTCATGACTCCTACGGTGACTAGGAGAGCAATTCTCGTCGGAAGCTTCCCTCCGCAACGAGAATCCATCCACCAACCGAACCAACACTCAACAATCACATTACTTACTCGGTCATAAATTGAGCCGTTTATTTTGAAAGTGGCATAAGTCACTTTTTCAACAAAATCGAGTTAATGGTAACACTAATTACAATTGAACGGTATCTTTTCATTTTTTTTAAATTTGCAATCAATAAGTTGAGAACTATTGCGATTTGTTCGAGAGAAGTTTTGCTAATTAACGGTATAACAAACATGTTTATTTTGAAAGTGGCGTAAGTCGCTGTACTCAGGAAATTAATTGCGGGGCTTAGTGTAAAAGAAATAGAAACGTGTGATAAGTGTGTGTGAAGTATTGTTTTGAATTATTTTCAGCATTTTTAAAAAAGTTGTGACCACTGGACTTATTTTTATAAGTGCGAAAGAATAGTGCAGTTTTGTAAATTATATTATAGTGATGTGGCGGCTACCTCCAGATTCGCTAGCAGATGGCTATAAAATGTTTTATAAACTAACTTTAGATGAAAAAGATGAATTTCTAACTTTGGATTTGTCACCAAAAAGAGGAAGACCTAGGCGTTATTCACAAATAGAAATGGATCCGTTATACGCTGGATCTCGTCCTGTTTCTTCAGCAAAATACAAAGACATAATGGACTTGCTTAATTATATACCCCCAATATACCACAGTTATTTAAAAAATTTGAAACAAAACACGATTTCCGAGGACTTAATCACTCCTATTGATGACGAAAATGAAATTGAACTGATGTATTTTCATATAAATTACTTATACTTATGTTTCAAAATGTACTAATTATTTTTGTATTTTATGAATATTAAAATAAAAAATACTTAAATCAAACCTTTATATTAAATATGTTCATGGTATAAATTATTATTATATATGTAATTTATTCAACAATTTTAGTAAATCACTGTCCTTTCAAAACATCACTTCGGTAAAATACGTCGGACAAAATTAATATATGTCAGTCATTTTTCTAAACTATTTATTTTGAAAGTGGCTTAAGTCACTTTACCGTAATGAAAAGTGGTGATTTTTTAATGTTTATACGAAGTTATTTATACTGAGAAAAATATCAGTATCCTGAGATAACAAATACAAGTAAATCTTCTCGAAAGTTAGCATCCATATTTTTAAACGTGTTAAAACGCAAACCCTTAAATACATCGACAAACAAAGTGGCTTATGCCACTTTCAAAATAAACGGCTCAATTGTAACGGGAAGGTCCCAGAGACCGACCTCCGCGATATCGCGATACAATTCGATCGGCCAGGGCCGAGATGTCCTAGGAAAGCACGGAGGACGTGGCCACATAGCGGGAGCAGCCCTCCACCTCGCGCTCCAAATCCGAATAGGGCGAGTGAGGTAATTCCGCGGGGTCGGCCCAAGGGTGGTCTGGTAGAACTTACCCCGTCTCCAATCTCCCACGAAACCCGCAACAGCCGCAGGACTAACTACCATTTGTTAAAGGCTTTTGGGGAGCAAGACTGAAATACAAATATTTGCGACATTTTTGTGCAATGCAATAATTAGTTTAACGAGGGGTAATCTTCCGATACTCCTCCGGCTAATAAATAATAATTTGTGGACCTAATGTTCATCTATACATTAGTATTGCGATATTTTATAAGAACTTTTAGTTTATTTGTATAGTTATTTTTAAGTTCCGCTATAATTCTGTATGCCTTATAAATAAACACTTTACAAACACGGACACCCGGTATACCCGGCGGTTGAGTTTTTCTAGCCGTGCTTCCTTAACGTCAAAATTCGATCCTTACAACGGCGCGGCCTCGACTCCGCGCGCTTTGTTTACGCAACGACGCGTCCTAGTCCCGGCAACCTACCAACGTTCCCAATGGAATTCGAACGCACGCGAAATAGTGTGAATAGACGAACTCAACATATAAACGAAATTCGGATTTATACGAAATTTTTCAAGGTAGAGAATTCGGTGTACAATACAAACCATTCTCTAATTACAAACTATTGAATCATGAAAAACGTTACGTGGTACGACACAATTCAATTACGCTAAATTTTCCTAAAAATGCGTTCGATGACCAAAGAGAAAGGGTACAAAAATAATAAACAGTACGAATATATACAGTTACTCACAAAATTAAGCGTATACCTTTTAGAACGCAATAACTATTTTAAAGCTGGACTAAGTGACTTGAATTCTTTTTAGATGATAGAGAGACTAGTCTAGTAGACGATAATTGCCTTTAAAATGCTTTTTTTTAAATTTTGTTATCACTAGGAATGACAAAAAAGAATTAAAAAACCCATTTTTTTTACTTTTTCATCCGAGTCTATGAAGAAAATTTAAACAATGTGTTTTGTAGATCTCGGTTAAAAGACTTAGTAAAATTAAAATAATTTCAAATATATCAACTTTTCGTACCATTTTTCATCCAACACTTAACCCTTTGCGGACGAGAGGCAGGACGAATGGCGAGTGAGAGGCGACAGTCGGTATTTATGTTAGATTTTATTATCTCTAACATTATTCAACGTACTGTTTTATGAGAAAGTCTCTGAAGTGCTGGCGCAAATTATTTTTCCGTGGACTGGAAATTTGTTTAATCAATTCGTACATTCTCTACAAACATGTAAAAAGGCAGAGAAACGAACAGCCAGTTACACGTTTCAACTTTCGCAAAATTTTGATCAACAAATTGCGAGGAGATTTTCGTCAACCACGAGATAGATCTTCAAGTTCGATGGCCAACTCTGACGAAATTCGTCTGAACGGAAAACTGCATGTAATTGTTACTGGCACAAAGAAAGATTGCAAAGTTTGTTCCAGTCGAAACAAACCAGAGGGAAGACATGGGACGACCTCTTTCTATGATACATGTCCAGATAAACCAAGAATGCATCTTGGTCAATGTTTTATAAACTATCACACTAAACGAAACTACAAATCATAATTTTTGTAAAATTATATTCATAAAAGTGTGAATATAGATAAACTAACGAAATATAACGTTTTTGTAAGATAATTTATATGTAAGATCACTTTATTTTACCATATAAGAGACACTCGACATATTTGCAAAAATCACCTCGTCCTGCTACCTGACTCTGCCGAAAAAGTCGTCGTCCGCTAAGGGTGAAACGACATTTTCTTCCATCCAACACTTAATCCGTCAGCGGTTCAAATACAAAACGATAAGTTTGTTAACCCATGCACAGCAAACAGCGATACTAAGAAATACTGTGATGAAAGAAAAGAACATTTTGATTGCAACGACGTCGTGCAATTGTAAAACCAAACCACGAAGTATGAAAGTATCGCCAATGCAATTTGTGTTGTAAATCTTCATAATTTTGTTCGTACGAATTCAAACACTCGAATTTCTCCAACTTTTAATTAACCTTTTCATTGGTAATAAATAAATAAGAGAAATGCCAATGAAAGAACTTCGTCTCGACAATTCGCGAGTAACTGACATTCTATTCTTTTCTGGGGAAAAGAATCAATTCTTAGAAAAATTGAACAGTAGAAAATCGATAAAGAAACAGTAAAAAATCTTTTTGAACGGAAGAATTGATTCTTTCAAGAATCGAATCGTAATCGAACATCTCTAGTGTATAATGTATATTCGATTGTACATAGATATGAACGACACTACAGACAAGCAAATCGCTGCTTCTCTTCCCCTATACGTGATGTGAGATGGTGGTGGGGTTATAGCTCAGACGCGTGTAAATACAAAAGTTTCGCGACGATCGGGCAGTGTGCACAGTCAATCGAAATGTTAAACAAGGTTGCTATTGTATGTCGCGGGCATGCGAACTGCATGCAAGAAAATCTGGTTGCTCTGTTCGAGATGGTATTTAACTGACTGTATTTTATTTGCACAAGGGAGAAGTTTAGTACACGAATTAATTCTCTCCGCAAATAACGAATTTACAAAGTTACAATCGACATTCCGGAAAAGAAGTGCACAGAGTTCAATAAACTAAGCGTGCTAGTGGACATAAGCAACAATGGAACAGTGCGATGCTCGCGTCGCTTCTGCAGAACAGTTTTTTCGAACCAATGGAAATAGATATTACAGAAGGTAAAGTCATAATAAAATTGATAAAATAATATAATATAGGGAGTAGAAGAAGTATTCGTACACTTGTTAAAACAGAATAACTTTTTCATAATTAGGCCAACACATTGTAATTTTGGAAAATAATTTTTTAGCCATTGTCTGGTAAAGAAAAATCATTCTAGCATCCCCAAGAACATTTCGGCCGCTTGGCCCAATTACAAGAAAATAAAATATAAAATAATGAGTCAAACTCGAGTGATTATAACCTTCCCGATTTGTTTTAGCCTTGCCCACCAAATTCATCCATACTAATAACCACAATATGTTTTTAATTCCAGCGTTTCTTCTTTTCCTGCTTTTGGAAAAAATGTGGACTCAGTTATAATTTATAATTTATCATTATATAAATATAATTAAATAATATAAAAATATTAAATATTAATATTTAAATAATATAAAAATATTAAATATTAATATTAAAAAAATATAAAAATATTAAATATTAATATTTAAATAATATGAAAATATTAAATATTAATATTTAAATAATATAAAAATATTAAATATTAATATTTAAATAATATGAAAATATTAAATATTAATATTTAAATAATATAAAAATATTAAATATTAATATTTATATTAATTTTATAATATTATCGAATGTTCCGGAGATACAGCCACTCCAGAGGGCAACAGAGAGACATTGTTCGCTACACCGGAGCTATTCATCCCAGTGGTTCAACAGAGAAGTCCGAATGAAGTTAGTCGAGTCAAAGTCGAGTGATACATCTGAACTAATTGATCTTTTCCTGGAAATCCTCCGCCGTCGATATACGTATCGCCAGTGATGCTTCCCGAAGGAGACCACTGAGCACCGAGCTGTATTATTGAGTAAGACAGCATTCAAATAACTTTTCAAAAATTCGGTCAAATGATTCGAATTTCTTTTTTTTTAGATAATGTACTAATTTACTAGACTTTAGCTATAATATTTCTTTGAAATTTTGCTATTACTTGAAACGACAAAAACAAATAGAAAACTCATCTTTTTACACTTTTTTATCTGAGCCCGTAACGAAAATCTAAAGAAACGCATTTTGTAGATTTCAGAAACGAATCTGACGGAATTCCAAGCAGCTGGACCCTCGCATGCCCATACTAACCACGATCCAGGTGTGTATATAGGCGTGTGGCACCTCGCTGGCGTTGGAAGCAACGCGAGAGAATTCAATGGCAGAAGACAGGAGCGACGATGATAATAAATAAAGTTTTTCTTGCAGATCCCGAGTCCATGGCGGCAAGCAATTACATTATAATGGAGGCACCTACATAGACGGTCGTACAATTTCCCAATGATTATTCAGTCATCCAAATCAAATGGAAATCCTAAACGAAGACGGTAGTCGGTGGAAGAAAATTTTGTCTTAACGTTTTTCGTAATTGGAATTCGCTCTGTACACGGAGGAGGGTTATCTTGAAATTTGGAGACATTTTGTAAAGTTCAGAGTTTGTACATGGTGCAAGTAAAATATATTAACAAATACATTCATTTAAATCAACTGAAATTTATCATATAATAGTATATGATATTGAAATTGATAGTATCGATAGTTTTGTTCCGAATGTTGACATTCTCGATCAATAGTTATCAGAAATCTGTAGTTTTTTAAATCTTTTAACGCTCGTACAAATCAACAATGAACAAATCAACTTCTCCAATTGATAATTATTCAATTTGTATTGTTTAAGGAAGGCCTCAGAGAAATGAATAAATTAATGAAATTGAATAAATATTTTAGTTACTATGAATATTTGAAGTTGAGTGTCTTGAAAGTAGAATATTTCGCCTGACGGAATTCCTCACCTTCTTCGTGATGTCCTGATCATCGTGTTTCATATTTTCTCTCAGTCCTTTTATATTATAAAATATCACACCTTCCTAATAAGAAATCACATATATTTTTATTCATTACTAACAATAATATATTTTAAAAAATAGCACTGATTGATACGTGATAAATTAAAGAAATTTCCTATATTTGACAGATTTGATCTAGCAAAAAAGATATTTCCTATACAGCTTCCTTTAAATAACTGTGAAAGGATCATTTGTTGGCGATCTTTAATTGCTTAAAGCTCATACGAACGTCAACCGATTTCGATGAAATTTTCAGCGTGCATGTTACTTACCGAGATCTACAAAACGCATTTTTTAAACTTTCGTTGTAAGCTCGGATAAAAAAGTTAAAAGCGGGTTGTTTTGTAATTAATATTTGTCAGCAATATTGTAACAATGTACTTCAGTCATAGACTAACATACTAGTCCCTCTATCATCTAAACAAAATTCGAATCGTTTCTTCGAGTTTTAAACAAGTTATTACGTTTTAAAAAGTGTCCGAATATTAATGGAAGTCACTGTCTAAAGGGTGATTCACGGAACAGTAACGAGCTATATCTTTGTTTTGGTTGAAGTTAGGAAAAAATGTTAGTGGACAAGGGCTAATGGATTTAAAAAGAGAGAGGGGTCCTAATGTGAAATAAATAATCTTTCCCTAGATGGGCGCGTAAAGGTCATGTAAAGATCATCGTCTTTTTTTCAAATGGATACATACATTTTTTCCATATGTATTGAATTCTTTCTTCATTCTGCGTATAAGAGTGTTAGGCTAATATTATCGAAAAATGAATAGTTAAGACGATTTTAAAAAAGTTTATTATTTATAATTTTAAAAAAACGTCGATGACCTTTACGCGTCCCCCAAAGGGAAAATTATTTATTTCACACTATGATCTCTTTAAGACCATTCATCTTCCTCCTCTAACATTTTTTCCAAACTTGAACCAAAACGAAGATATAATTCCGTGAATCACCCTGTATAATTGAGCCGTTTATTTTGAAAGTGGCATAAGTCACTTTGTTTTTAAGTCGATATATTTAAGGGTTTAAAAATATGGATGCTAACTTTCGAGAAGATTTACTTGTATCTGTTATCTCAGGATACTGATATTTTTCTCAGTATAAATAATTTCGTATAAACATTAAAAAATCACCACTTTTTATTACGGTAAAGTGACTTAAGCCACTTTCAAAATAAACAGTTTAGAAAAATGACTGACATATATTAATTTTGTCCGACGTATTTTACTGAAGTGATGTTTTGAAAGGACAGTGATTTACTATAATTGTTGAATAAATTACATATATAATAATAATTTATACCATGAACATATTTAATATAAAGGTTTGATTTAAGTATTTTTTATTTTAATATTCATAAAATACAAAAATAATTAGTACATTTTGAAACATAAGTATAAGTAATTTATATGAAAATACATCAGTTCAATTTCATTTTCGTCATCGATAGGAGTGATTAAGTCCTCGGAAATCGTGTTTTGTTTCAAAATTTTAAAATAACTGTGGTATATTTTGGGTATATAATTAAGCAAGTCCATCGTGTCTTTGTATTTTGCTGAAGAAACAGGACGAGATCCAGCGTATAACGGATCCATTTCTATTTGTGAATAATGCCTAGGTCTTCCTCTTTTTGGTGACAAATCCAAAGTTAGAAATTCATCTTTTTCATTTCATCTAAAGTTTCATCTAAATCTGCTGGCGGGTCTGGAGGTAGCCGCCACATCAGTATAATATAATTTACAAAACTGCACTACTCTTTCGCACTTATAAAAATAAGTCCAGTGATCGCAACTTTTTTAAAAATACTGAAAATAATTCAAAACAATACTTCACACACACTTATCACACGTTTCTATTTCTTTTACACTAAGCCCCGCAATTAATTTCCTGAGTACAGCGACTTACGCCACTTTCAAAATAAACATGTTTGTTATACCGTTAATTAGCAAAACTTCTCTCGAACAAATCTCAATAGTTCTCAACTTATTGATTGCAAATTTAAAAAAAAATGAAATATACCGTTCAATTGTAATTAGTGTTACCATTAACTCGATTTGTTTGAAAAAGTGACTTATGCCACTTTCAAAATAAACGGCTCAATTATTGGTTTCCTTGTCAGTGGTGCCGAAGCTGGTAACTGATGTAAAACTTTTAGCGCGTGACGTATCATTTAGGAGTCGTTTTTTTCCAATCGTAAATTGCTATCCGATAGTGTCCCGTTGATGACACTCGATAGTGTTTAGGTGGAGCTTATTGACAAATAACAGTTACTTGCACGAATTGACCGGAAACGGCCAGGACGGGAGATTGCTGCCACCGTGAAGTTCCTGTCACGAACAGAACCGTCCTGGCGAGTAAATCGTCTCGGTCACGGGATGGGTTTTACGTGCCAGGGGACCCGTGACCACGTAAACTTCCATGGAAGACGCTCGACGAAGCTCCGCGACAGGCTACCAGGGTTAACGGTCATCATTATCCTCGCCGGTGGCTACGCTCCTCGAGGAAATTACCGGCTATTTCTGGATTATGTGGTGCAATTATGACGTCAAGGAGTTTAAGGCGTTGTCCGTCAAGGTCTGTTCGTTTTGTTCTGTCTGGAATTTGTTTGGTCGTTGTTGATGACTATAAGATGGATCACGAGAGTACAACGGGTATCAGGAGCTTTCTCTATAAATCGAGATACAACAGGGTAAAGTTTTCCTAATATCAGATCAGCTTACCTCTATTACAGAACTCCTGAATGCCGTTAGTATTAGGTAACTTTAGTCATCGTAACAACTTCCTCTTCGAATAATTTACTCGTAAGCAAATCGCTGATAGAAGAACATCGTGTCTTGTTAATCCTGCGATTTTCTGTTACAATTGAGTAGATTTAAAGAACAATGAACGCGTGTAATGTTTTCTGCTAAACTTGGCAAACTGACGTGAAAATGCTTGGAAGTTTGTAAATGTTTGTCCTAGAAGGCCGTACATTTGGATGGCTCAGAAGCCAATCGGTGTAAATCCATTAACATTAAAATTGAAAGAAATAAGGATTTTGTAAATTATCTGTAAAATATAACAATGCCACTAATAATTTAAGGCACAATTTTTTACAATTTTTATTACTATTTAATTACTTCATCTGAGTTTTTTTATTTGTATTTCTTTTATAACTTTTTTGTTTATTTCTTCTAGTCATTCCGAGGTCAATACAAGTGCTGCTATCTATTATTTCTTTGTAGAGAAATCGACTATATTGATTCATCAGCCGAAAGATCCTACGATAAAAATGTGTTCGCATTACGTATACCATTTTTTACGTATACCAACTTCGTTCATTCCAATTGATCATAAGTTCTTTATAACGAACTTATTTAAAGAAAAAGAAAACAGCCTGCTCGCGGTATGTAGTCCGCACTCTCAAGTTTACACAATACAATGACCACGTTATAAGAACCGGTGCGAACGTTGTGTAATAATTAATACAAACGACCGGCAGGCAAGGAACGTATAAATAAGTTTCATCTAGCTGTTAGCGCGGTGCCGCGGCAGCTTTCTGTGTACCGTTAATTAACGTATCCGAGAAAACTCGTAACTAACGAGTCCAGTGCTTACCGAACTGTTCCCCGTAATACACCTATTTAATTTCACCGCCTTCCAGTTCCTTGTCGCGAGCGACGCGGTGACTTAATTCGAGACGATTACGCTATAAAAGAGACACCGCTCACGTTGCGCAGCTCGTTAGCTCGGCCCAATTTAAATCGCAATTATTATTTTTCGTCAGACGTTCATCGTAGTAACCGACTTATTTTAGACAGCGACGTAGTGCGTTGTTTGTCAACCAAAGATAGGAAAACCGATTTGTGTCTTCTTGATAGCCTTTGCATTTCGATAGCGCTTTCGTGACTCTTTCCTTTTTCCGTTTAAAGTCGCATTAATATCTTAGGTCATGAGCGATTGTCGATCGGTGCTCTTTTCACTTTTCTTTTTTTTTAAATTATATGATTATATATATGTGTATATAATTAATATATATATATATATATATTATATTATATTATTATATATATTTATCATATTTTATATTTATATATATTTATTATTATACATATTTTATATTTATATATATTTATTATTATATATATTTTATTATATTATATTATTATATATATTAATATATATGTATATATATATATATATATATATATATATATATATATATATATTATGTATATATTATAAGTACATATTATATATATAATAAAAAAAATAGTGTACAGTAAAAAAAGTAGGAGATACGATATAAATCATTGCTGACAATCGGTAACTATTATATAAAAACGAGCCACAAGGCTCGAATAATCGTATCTTCTCTTCCAAAATTCTCCATTTTTGTACACAATTTGTAAGCGAATTAGGGAGAATTTACTGTATAATTGATGTCTTTCAAAAATAAGGTTAGATTTTTTATGTCACTATTTGTGTTCACTATGTCGCTCATATTATTTTTCACATTGCATTTGTCTCTGCTATGTTAGAGGTAATTGCATACTAAAATAACGTAGTATATACCACAGTCGTGACTCTTTTATTTCAGTCAGATGAAAATTAGAATTCCGTGTTAACCATTTTTCTTAATTTCGAACGTCGTTTTCTCGTCAAAACTACTTTGTCATGTTGGACAATAATTCTTTTAAATGTATCCAGCGGGAGATCGCGAGCTTCCTCAATTAATTTTTTATTAGTCGAGAAAATGCTCAAATATACAAAGAAAGATGATTGAGAAGACACTTTTCGTACGTTGAAGTATCCAAATAGGTGAGAATATTTCTTTCTAATGACATATAAAGATGTACTTGATGAGACATTTTAAAGAAAATTACTTTACAAGAATAATTCGTAGGTAACATAAATTTCGTGCATATGAAAAAATGAAACGTATATTAGAGGGAATAGTTATTAAACAATGTCTAAACAAATAGGCTAGATGTCCCAGTTTCTGCGCCCATTACACTCTATTACTCTCATTACTCATTTTCGTGCCCCCGGATTAAAAACGTATAGAAAAAAAAAGTTTTGTATATAAATCGATATCCCTCCCTGAATCTTACAAGTTGATAGGTAAATATAATGAATAAAAATAATATCATTAATAATAAAATTAATTTAACAATAATAAATAAATATATGTATAATTAACAATAATTTCAGAATAATAAATAAATATTTCTATACGTTTCTAATGTGGGGGCACGGAAATTGGTAATAGGCACGAAAACTGGGACATCTAACCCCTATTCTTCATAGCACATCACATCTAGACCCTATTCTTCGCGCACAAAAATCGACAATTTGAGAACAGGAGATACGATTATTCGAGCCTTGCGTTTCGTTTTTATAGTTGTTGACAATCTGTAAATATAAAAACGAGCCGCAAGATGAGCGCGAATTAGGGAGAAATAACTATATTTGGAATGGTATAAAAAGTAAGAAACTAACAAGAAACTGAGCTTTTCTATCTCAGGATGGAAATTTAACAAATCAGTTTCGTAGGCCTCAGTGATTTATACAAGGTGTCCTAGTCTTAACTAGGCTCGTAGACACGTGATATAAAATAAACAAACTGACACGCATCTTTTAATAATTAGAGTGGGGATTCAGATGGTAACACTAGTTTTTTTATTAAATTTCATTTTAAGGTTATCTTAGTCTTTGTTCACGTCATCGGTCATGTAACCTTGAGTACGGAAAGCATTTAGGGATGGAGACGAATAATAAAATAACTACTACAACAGAGAGATCAACAAATTTCAAATGTCCTAAAATTTTAGAATTTAGGCTTGTATTTGTCATTGTTGATCTTTCCGTTGCAGTTATTTCATTACTGGTTCATAAAATAAGTTCTTTGAAAAGAAATTCTTTCTACCACAAGATGTATCCGTTCGAACCATATAATTTGTTCCTGTATCATTTTTTAGTATCATTAACAATAACGAAGATATTGCTTTGTAATACTTTTAGTGGAACATATATATCTTAAAAAATGTAGGGCCTATAGAAAAATTTTCTAATCAAAATTTTTTTACGTAGAATATGATTCCAGAATAAAAAATCAAAAAACAAGTAGGGCCATTTGAATCTCCACTTATATCTATAGGATTTAATAAAATCTATAAGATTTCTACAGTTTCAACTTATACGGCACACCCTGTATATGTATATACTAAAAACTGCATCGAAATCTGTTGATATTGTTATGAGTTACAAATAGTTAATCCTTTGCACTCGAGTGACTCTGAGGCACCAGTAAAAAAATTGTTACATCATGTTACAAAATCATTTTTACATTATCATGTTTGTTCGTATTTAAGAGACTGTTAAAAGAGTAATCGTTGTATGAGTTGCAAGACTCGATTTTATATGCATGAACTGTGCTAACACATGGAAATAGTGTAGGTCAGGAAAACTATCTGGGAGTTAAAATGGCTTCGAGTGCAACGACTTAAAGATTGCAAAAATCGCAGATTTTTACGATTTTCGACAGTTTCGACCGACAACTGCAGAAGATATTGAGATTTTTATATCTTTTGCGGATGCTACTTCCGGCGCCGCATAACCTTTCCCGCAACTACCTGATCCGTCACCGATTTATATACAGGGTGTCCCATTTTTTCCGACATAACTTTGCCACCATGTTTTATATGCAAAAGAAATAAAATATTATTTCAATACATGCTCTTAAATGTTTTATTAAGGAGTCATAACTAATAATATAAAATGAATCTGAATTAGTGTTTCGTACGAACATATCAATAGAAACTGACATAATCTTGTCGAAGCTCTGTGTTCACTAGCAAAAATAAATCCAAGAAAACTGAGCAAAATGAAAGTCCTTCTCGATGTAATAATATATCAAAATGACGTCCCTTATTAAGAATACAGGATTAGCATCTAATAAAAATTGACTTGACATTATTAATTTCTTCTTAATTTCCTCTAATCGCAGCAAATGCGGCATTAGTCCTCTGTACTAGCTGCTCACAAGTGTTAATTTGTCCACTATAAACTTTTGCTTTCGCAACTTCCCACGCGTAGAAATCCAATGATGTGATATGTGGTAATCTTGAAGGCCACGAGATCGGTCGTCTTCGATCTATGTATGTGTACATCGTCGTGGATAATGGTCACTTATCCACTGCTTCATTAGTATGTATTGGGTTGGCAACTAAATAATTGCCAATTTGTTCAATGAAATAACAAAATTTTTTTTACTTGGAATGAAGTTTAATCTGTAATGTATTTTCCATTTTGTTCGATGACCTTTTGCCATCTCTCTGACAACTTGAAAATTCCACGCTCGTAGAAAGACCGATCCTTTTCGGCCAAAAACTGAGTCAAGTGAGATTTTACAGCGTCATCATCATTCAAAGTTTTACCACGAAGGGAGTTGTCCAGGGATCGAAATAAGTGGTAATCCGATGGCGCGAGATCAGGGCTATATGGTGGGTGTAACATCAATTCCCAACCAATATCCATCAATTTTTGCCGAGTGGACAAAGACGTGTGCGGCCTAGCATTGTCCTGGTGGAAAATGACACCTTTACGATTGACCAATTCTGGTCGCTTTTCCTTGACCGCTGCATTCAATTTGTTCAGTTGCTAACATTCACGGATAATAAAAAATAACATAATAATAATAATAATAATAATAATAATAATTTTATAATATATCATTTACGGACATCATAAAAACGGGAGTGAGAGACATCTATAACTGAAATCGGCAATTACTTAGTTGCCAACCCAATACTTTCATAAGCCACTATATGTATGTTAGAGTGAATTTCATTGATAATGTAATTTTCTTTCTTGAAAATTTCTTTGGATTGCATTTTTCGTTGCATTTCTTTTATCATGCGCATACCGTAAGTAACATAGGCGAAGTTCTGTTCTCATGGGAACAATTTGTGAATTAACAATTTAAACGGGTTGGCTTAGACCCGCTTCCCGTGTATTTTGTTTTCCGGGCACGCGAATGAAAAGAACTGGCACGAAAGGAAGCGTTTATTCGCGCAATAGGTGCAGTTCCAACATTGAAACCGTTCCAAATGAATGGTATGCCGGCGCCAAATTCAGCTTTTCCAGCACTCTTTCCCTCGACGAATTTTCAACTTCGTCACGATCCCTCCTGGGTCACTTTTAAACAACGCCTGTGCGGCATGGCTCGTTCAGAAAGTAATTTTGTCTCGCAGGTATATGAAACTGCATTTAACCCCATTCCGACCGAATGAGTTCTTTCCATAGAGACTACTGAAATAGGCTGGCGATATTAAAAAAGAAGAACACGCGAACGAGCTTGCTGACGTTTCCGTAAGAAGAATCACGTCCTTAGAATCCAGTGTCTCGAAGTAATTTTGCAGAGTACATGGAATCGCAGTAACCTTTATTAGAGTTTATTACAAAGGAATATTAATTTATCGTAGTTTTATCTACACCCGATTCTACATTACAATACGAAGTTTACTTCAATACATACAGTGGGGAAGAAAACAGAATTAACACGTATAAAATGATATAAGTTTCTTAAAACTGGTCTGAGTGACTTGAATTTTTTTGTAAATGTTAGAGGAACTAATTCACTGTACAATGACTAAAATACTTTCCTTTTTTAAATGTTGATATTAATTGGAATTACAAGAATATTGAAAAATCTCGTTTTTTCACATTTTTTATCCGAGTCTCCAATATAAATTTAAAAAATGCATTTGGTACTTCTTGGTAATTTATATACATGTTGAAAATTTCGTTGAAATAGATGTTTTTTCGGCTTTCTTTAAACACTATTTTCAACTAGTAGTATAGTCATTGTCTAGTAGACTGATCCCTCTGTCATCTAAAAAAATTTAAGTCATTTAGACCAGTTTTAAAAAAGTTATAAAAGTGTTGAATCAGAGTTTTGCTCCCCGCTGTAAATCTGTGATTGTAAAGAAACACACCGCGTTACACAATTTCGTAAAAGTTTATGCATTAATCGAGCTAAATATAGAATAGAATATATAATATATATTCAATATATATTATAGAATAGAATATATAAATATTACCTATTTATCAGAAATGTACAATTGCAATACGGAGAATTAACAATCAGAATCTTAAGCGGCAACATCTCGAACCACAGAAATATATGTACACGAGAATTCTATGTAGTGATTACTAGAGGAATGGGTGGGTACTAAGATGACTCTTAGTTATAGGGGTCAAAAATATTGTTGCGTTTTTTTCGGTCTTACCCTCCTAAATCACGACACTTGTTGAGAAAATGATGTCTGCACAATTTTTGCGTGATTGGATAATGTGCCGCATTTTAATTGAAGTTTTGAATTATAATGATTTCGTGTCACTTTTAGGTACAATTGCGTTTTGTTATTTTGGAAAAAGCCTTTGCACTTCTTTAAATAAATATACAATTTCATAGATATTTACAAATAAAATCGATGTATGTATTACAAAATATACCAAAAAAGTCATTAATTTCCCTTTTTTAACATAATGATCTGGAGCGAGACATGTTTTGTACCTAGTTGCAGCAACCATAATTTACTCATTATTATGTATTTGTTGATATCGATTGTTATAATTAAGTGCAAAAATAATTACATAGTGTTATTATATAGTGTTAAGAGAAATAGTGTTACAATTTTACTTACGTAAAAATATATTCGATAAGAAATGAAAAGAAAGGTTAAATTACATACAGTTTTATTACATACAGCTAAATTACATATAGCCGGATTTCGTTGCATTGGGGTACTGTTTTCTATACTCGTCTACTAACTATTTATCCTGTTCATTTTCTCCTTTTTTTGTTAATAAATTAATATATTCTGATATCAAGTTTAGATTTTGCACTATTTTTAAATTTGCTCTATACGATACATCATTTTCCAACGTTGACGGATCTTTTTGTAAAATATCTGTAGATAAACTGAATCGATTGATGAATTTAAAAATGAAACTTCCTATTCCTACGTTGACATAATATGCTACATTTTTTATAATTACTTTTTTTTTATCAATTTGAACTATTTTTAAACTTCCAACAAGACAATTTCTCGTACTTAAAAATAAACTTGTATCAAAAAAAGATCAAGCTGCAGTTTCACGTGTAAGATACCGTAAATGTCCTCCAAAATGCAGTCCTATCCGGCTAACGGTTGCGTCAGTATTCTGCAAAAATCGTGAATCCTGAATATGTTTCTCAGAACAACTTCATAGGTATGATGACGGCGAGGAAGGTACAATAAATCCCGTCCAATCATTTGCTATAAAATAACGCAAGCACTAAACACACTGAAATCTTCGCCAGATAGCACAAAGACGTTTTTAAGACGTCTGTTGTAGGATATTCAGGACATCCTATGAACGGCCTAGAAACATCCTGTGTCACAAATCAAGACGTCTTATGGTCGTCTTTAAGACGTTCAGTAGACGCCTTTACGACATCTTTTAAACGTCCATAAGAGCGAGCAGCAAAGTGTGCCACGTGCGAAATAATAGTCTCTTTATGCTCCTTTATATTTCTCTATTGATCCCGCATTTTTTGTATAGTTCGTTTTCGACTGTATAATAAAACATTAAAGTACAATAATTGAGCCGTTTATTTTGAAAGTGGCATAAGTCACTTTGTTTTCAAGTCGAAATATTTAAGGGTTTGCGTTTTGACACATTTAAAAATGTGGATGCTAACTTTCGAGAAGATTTACTTGTATTTGTTATCTCAGGATACTGATATTTTTCTCAGTATAAATAATTTCGTATAAACATTAAAAAATCACCACTTTTCATTACGGTAAAGGGACTTAAGCCACTTTCAAAATAAATAGTTTAGAAAAATGGCTGACATATATTAATTTCGTCCGACGTATTTTACCGAAGTGATGTTTTGAAAGGACTGTGATTTACTAAAATTGTTGAATAAATTACATATATAATAATAATTTATACCATGAACATATTTAATATAAAGGTTTGATTTAAGTATTTTTTATTTTAATATTCATAAAATACAAAAATAATTAGTGTTCCGTTGTATGACGGAACCCTTATAAATCAAGCAAGGAAAAATGTTGTCCTCGAGTCAAACATTACTGACCATCTACGTCCATCCCTGGGTAGAGGAAAATCGCCAGATGTGGATAACCCAGGGACCGAAGGCCCTAGGAAATAACGTATTTGGGACGAAGCAATCGAAATGCCAGAACACCCGTAGTAAACAATTTCGTTGAAAGCCATTTCCGTCTTCTATTCAAGTATTTCTTTTATGACCCACAGTTGGTCACCAGATGTCAATTCTAGCCGTTTTTTACGATATGCATGTTCCACTGAGAAGAGGCATTTTCCGGATCATTGTTTGCTACGGCTTATCCTTGGGACACTCGGATTACTTCGCGGGCGTCACCCGAGGGCACGAACACTACCTGCGGGTGACCCTTAGTTTGGGGCGGTCACCTTTCTAATTTTGTACTCCAATCAGTCAGGGCGACCGTTTCCCTCACTCCTCGCAAAAAATGAATAATCCACAAATCCGACTGTCCCAAACTTAGAACACACCCACACCGAACTTACCTCCGAGAAGACACAACACACAACATTCATTCTACCATCAACCCGAACACGGAATAGTCTACACTCTAAAAATTATACGCTATATCGATGTGAAGTTGAATGTTCAAATATATTCCAAGTTACAAAAAACCGAAACTCAGCTTATTATCCCTAGCATCTTGAAAAGTCATAGGGAACCGCGAATCAAATACGCGGAAAAACATTGGTCCTTCGAGCCGGATTTAGTGTTTGTGAATTCAACAGACATCGACAACACAACCAACAGACGATCATTCATAGGATCATAACACCACCAGTATCAGGACGATCCACGCTAGCAACTCTGAAATCCTACTACACATCCACCTTCAGAGCTACAAGGAAACAGGAACGTCAGCGAAATCCAATCATTCAATTCTTCGCATCACAAAGGTAGGCTCATTCATAGCATCATCGATTCCCATATCGCGTCCCGTTTTCCTACAATGGCTTCCGCAGACATCCAAATCAGCACGTTACGCCGCAGACGTGGTAATATTATCGGTCAAATTACAACACTTACCAGAGTTCTGGACAATTCACAAGATCCAGAGCACTGCGATAAACTACTAATCACAGAACATCTCAATGGACTTGTTAAATCATGGAATCGGTTCGATGATATACAATTTGAAATAGAAACGCTAGATTCATCGGAAGAAACGCGACGATCAGAGATCCAATGCGATTATTACGCAGTTGTAGCTCGTGCAAAACGAATTCTTCAACACGACGAGTCACTGAACACCACGCGCAACAACCTTACTGAGTCACCAGCATCTATCATATCAGCCCCCATAGCCGTAAAATTACCGGAGATGCGATTACCGACGTTCGACGGAACCATTGAAAATTGGTCATCCTTCTACGACCTGTTTTCATCGACGATCGACCGCAACGAAAACCTCACCTCAGTGCAAAAATTGCAATACCTAAGATCAACCCTCACCGGGAAAGCCGCCGCATGCATCAAATCGTTAACAACGACCGATGTGAACTATCCTGCCGCGATTGAAATACTGAAAGAAAAATTCGACTGTCCACGCAAAACCCTTTTACGACATTGTGATGCGATTCGAGAGATTCCGAAGCTCGCAAAAGACACACCCGAAGCAATCGACGATTTACTAGACACCTTGAATCAACATCTACGCGCACTAAACAATCTCGGGGAACCCGTAGCAACTTGGAACACACTTCTTATATCAACAATCCTATCAAAACTCAATTCAGATACAATTTTGCAATGGGAACTCACGTTACCAGACAAGCAAATGCCATCATACACGCACCTCATCAAATTCCTACGAAAACGAGCAAACTGTTCAATAGTTGTCAACGGGACCAATCTAATCTCCAGAACTCGTCACCCCTCAGTAAATACATCTCCTAAAAGTATCCACGCAAACTACTCGAAGACGCAGACATTTTTCACCGCCAAAACTGCGCAATGTCCAATCTGCAACGGGTCACACATGGTTCGGGATTGTGAAGTCTTCAATTCAGCTTCCCCCACTACGCGATTAGAAAATGCTACAAAAAATTCATTGTGCCACAATTGTTTACGACCTGGCCACACCACCAACATATGCCGCTCGATTTTCACATGCCGAATTTGCAACCAACGTCACCACACTCTTATACATCAACCAAACCATACGGTGAATCAGAAACCCTCCACTTCCGCAACTACGACCACACACACAGCCATATCAACTACAGCTCCACAAGAAGGAATCACTGAGCCAGACCAACCTTTGTGCAATCGGTGACTATTTCCTCGTGGGATCTCAAGGGACAGGGACACTCACAACATTTTTATTGTAGACTCCCAATCAAACGACCTTTTGGTTACGGCAATCATCCACGCTATCAGTAGGACACATAAACCAGTGACATGCCGGGCTTTAATCGACACCTGCTCGACCACAAACTTCATGACACAAGATCTTGCAAAGAAACTCTCCTTACCTCTAAAACATTGTTCCATTCCGGTCGGCGCGCTCGATACTCTCACTACTGTGGCGAAACACATCGTCAAGGCCACCATCCGTTCCAGAATCAAGAACTATCAGCGAACTCTCACCTTTTTAGTCGTGCCCAACATTGCAACCGCAATTCCAGGCGATACAATTGATCGCGCTACCCTAAACATCCCAAGAAACATCGAACTCGCAGATCCTACGTTCCACCGCCCGGCACCAATCGACATGCTGTTAGGAGCCGGCACGGCATTATCCATTTTAAGTGTAGGTCAGATCAATCTTTCACAACCCGATGACCCAGACCTATATCTTCAGAAAACAATGTTGGGTTGGGTAATCGGGGGGAGCGCACCCACATTCAAACCAATAAGAAGTGCTTCATGCCACACACACACATCACTCCAGTTCGATCTCACACGTTTTTGGGAAATTGAAGACGGTCCACAAATACCTCATTTCTCAGAAGCAGAAACAGCATGTGAGGAATATTTCAAAAACACGATCACACGAAACGCGGAAGGAAGATACGTCGTATCGCTTCCATTCAACAACGACAAACCAAAACTCGGAGAATCGAAGTCAGCAGCCTATAAACGATTTCTATCCTTAGAAAGAAAGTTAAAACGAGATCCGGAGTTAAATAATCAGTACGAAGCTATTTTTAAGGAATATTTGGATCTTGGCCACATGTCCGAGATCCCTGATACCAACGAAGGCTATTACCTTGCACACCACGGGGTACTCAAGATGTCCAGCCAAACCACCAAGCTCCGCATCGTTTTCGACGGATCAGCTGCCTCAAGCACGGGTCTATCACTCAACGACGTATTACATACTGGCCCCAAAATCCAAGATGACTTATTGTATATTCTCCTGAGATTCCGCACACATCAATACGTTGTCACTGGTGACATCGAAAAGATGTACCGACAATTTTTAATACGTCCAGAAGATAGGAAATTTCAACAAGTACTCTGGCGAGACCATAACGACAGCATTAAGACCTTCCAACTGAACACCGTCACGTTCGGACTATCAGCAGCGCCCTATTTGGCCATACGATGCTTAACCCAATTAGCGGACGATGAACATCACCGGTTTCCCCAGGCGTCCAAAGTTTTAAAACAAGATTTCTATGTAGACGATCTGATAACTGGAACCCCCACGATCCAAGAAGCCATCTCATTGCGCAAGGAACTAACATCATTACTCAACACAGCAGGGTTGCACATCAGGCAATGGGCATCCAACGACAAACGTTTACTCGAAGATCTACCCGACGAAAACATAAATCAACAATTACATTTAGGCGAATCATCAATAGTCAAAACTTTAGGGATAGTCTGGAATTCGGCAGATGACTCCATCACCTACACTGTTAGACCCATTCTCCACACAGCCCGCGCCACCAAACGCTTTATTAGTTCAGAAATTGCAAAAATTTACGACCCTCTAGGCCTATTAGGACCAGTCATCATTACGGCAAAACTAATCCTTCAGGAGCTCTGGACTTTAAGAATCGATTGGGACGAATCCTTACCTATGGCAATACACAATAAATGGAGTCAATATTACTCTCAATTACCTCTGCTCAACCAGGCAAGATTCCGGCGAAAAACCGTCATTCAATCTGCATCCAACATTGAACTACATGGATTCTGCGATGCTAGCGAAAGGGCCTACGGGGCCTGCGTGTATATTCGATCTCAGAACAATCACGGGGAGACAATCGTGGAACTTCTAGTCGCAAAATCCAGAGTCGCACCTTTAAAGAGCAAATCCATTCCGCGACTTGAATTATGTGGGTCGGTGTTGCTAGCATCGCTCATGACCACCGTGAAGAAGGCACTAGGCCTGCAGATCGAACGCACAGTATATTGGACAGATTCCACGATAGTTTTACATTGGTTGAGATCCTCACCACACACCTTAAAAACCTTCGTCGCCAACAGAGTGTCTGAAATTCAATCCACTACAACCATCATAGATTGGCGCCACGTCAGTTCTACAGACAACCCTGCAGATTTGTTGTCGCGGGGTCAAATAATAAAAGACTTTTTACAATCATCCGTCTGGCAGAACGGACCATCTTGGCTCCAACAAGAGCACTCACACTGGCCTACTTGGGAACCAGTCACACACATTAACGATCCGGAGCGAAAAATCGCAATTTGCATGGCAACAATTCCTGTCACCAAAGACGCGAAAATCCTCGAACGGTATTCATCATGGACAAAATTAGTGCGAGTCATTGCAATCTGTCGGCGATGGAGGCCGGGTCGAATCATTAAGGGAAGCTTGACTGTCTCTGAACTATCCCAATCAAGGGTTACCATCCTCAGAATGCTCCAAGAAATATATTTCAAAACAGAAATACTGGCGCTTCGTCGTCAATCGGATCCCTATCTACACGGAAAACTGGCCAAATTGAATCCATTTCTCGATCAAGACGGACTTCTGAGAGTGGGAGGACGTCTCAAAAACTCAACTCTGACCTACTCGCAAAAACATCCAATTCTCCTTCCAAAATCACATATCACCACCTGCATCATTATGAATGAACACAAGAATCTTCTACATGCGGGAGCACAAACCACGTTATATTCACTAAGACGAACGTACTGGCCAATAGACGGTAGAAGTCTGGTATGGAGAACTATTCATGGATGTGTACGTTGCCGGCGAGCAAGTCCTCCATCCGTGGATTATATTATGGGTAATCTACCAATAGCACGAGTGACAGAATCGCGTCCATTCACAAACGTAGGAATCGACTACTGCGGACCTTTTTTTATCAAAGAAAAACAACATCGCAACCGCGGTCGAGTCAAGGTTTATGTGGCAGTCTTTGTTTGTCTCGCAATAAAAGCAATTCATCTTGAATTAGTCAGTGACCTAACCAGCGAAGCATTCATTGCAGCATTACGCCGATTCATCGCAAGAAGGGGATTTTGTGTGAACTTATATTCAGATAACGGTACAAATTTCAAGGGAGCCAATAATGAACTACGAGAACTCCGAGAACTCTTACGATCAGACGACCATCTCAAAAAAATCAACACCTTCCTCATTGAACGAGCCATCAATTGGCATTTTATTCCTCCACAAGCTCCCCATTTTGGAGGCTTATGGGAAGCTGCGGTAAAATCTTTTAAATATCATCTAAAACGCGTCGTAGGCCCGGAATTACTCACATTTGAAGGGCTTAATACACTGATTATCGATGTCGAAGCTATCCTCAACTCTCGACCCCTCACTCCACTTTCTTCAGATCCCTCCGACCTCCTCGCACTCACTCCAGGTCATTTCCTCATCGGTGATGCACTCACGAGCTTGCGCGATCGCGATCTACAAGGAACCCCTGCAAATCGATTATCAGCATGGCAGCGTGTTCAACAATTGAAACAACATTTCTGGAAGCGCTGGCATCGTGAGTATCTGAACGAATTGGCAAATCGCAATAAATGGACCAGGGGTCAACATCCCATCATCGAAGGTGCGATCGTTCTGCTCAGAGAAGACAACGTACCCTCAATGCAATGGCCTCTCGGACGAATCATTAAAACTCACCCAGGCTCCGACGGCATTGTTCGCGTAGTTACTGTCAGGACAGCCTCGAACGTGTTCGACCGGAGCGTGAAAAAACTAGTGCCGTTATTGTGTCAATCGGAGGATCAACCACGAAAGAACAATTTAACCATGAGAGGACATGAAATATGTGAATAGGAAAAAGGTTTCACTATTGTTAATCTTGTAGGTCTTAAGGCAACACTCCTATTCCATACCAAGCGTCGCCAACATTGTAATGTAGTATTTTAAGTTCCCAATCATACATATCTTAATATTAGCCAAGTAAATTCACACATACAAACATAAACAACCACTCACCATCACACATATCTGTCAACTTGATCTTGATCAGTACCCTCTCAACGGGGGGAGAATGTTCCGTTGTATGACGGAACCCTTATAAATCAAGCAAGGAAAAATGTTGTCCTCGAGTCAAACATTACTGACCATCTACGTCCATCCCTGGGTAGAGGAAAATCGCCAGATGTGGATAACCCAGGGACCGAAGGCCCTAGGAAATAACGTATTTGGGACGAAGCAATCGAAATGCCAGAACACCCGTAGTAAACAATTTCGTTGAAAGCCATTTCCGTCTTCTATTCAAGTATTTCTTTTATGACCCACAGTTGGTCACCAGATGTCAATTCTAGCCGTTTTTTACGATATGCATGTTCCACTGAGAAGAGGCATTTTCCGGATCATTGTTTGCTACGGCTTATCCTTGGGACACTCGGATTACTTCGCGGGCGTCACCCGAGGGCACGAACACTACCTGCGGGTGACCCTTAGTTTGGGGCGGTCACCTTTCTAATTTTGTACTCCAATCAGTCAGGGCGACCGTTTCCCTCACTCCTCGCAAAAAATGAATAATCCACAAATCCGACTGTCCCAAACTTAGAACACACCCACACCGAACTTACCTCCGAGAAGACACAACACACAACATTCATTCTACCATCAACCCGAACACGGAATAGTCTACACTCTAAAAATTATACGCTATATCGATGTGAAGTTGAATGTTCAAATATATTCCAAGTTACAAAAAACCGAAACTCAGCTTATTATCCCTAGCATCTTGAAAAGTCATAGGGAACCGCGAATCAAATACGCGGAAAAACAATTAGTACATTTTGAAACATAAGTATAAGTAATTTATATGAAAATATATCAGTTCAATGTAATTTTCGTCATCAATAGGAGTGATTAAGTCCTCGGAAATCGTGTTTTGTTTCAAATTTTTTAAATAACTGTGGTATATTGGGGGTATATAATTAAGCAAGTCCATCATGTCTTTGTATTTTGCTGAAGAAACAGGACGAGATCCAGCGTATAACGGATCCATTTCTATTTGTGAATAACGCCTAGGTCTTCCTCTTTTTGGTGACAAATCCAAAGTTAGAAATTCATCTTTTTCATCTAAAGTTAGTTTATAAAACATTTTATAGTCATCTGCTGGCGGGTCTGGAGGCAGCCGCCACATCACTATAATATAATTTACAAAACTGCACTATTCTTTCGCACTTATAAAAATAAGTCCAGTGATCGCAACTTTTTTAAAAATACTGAAAATAATTCAAAACAATACTTCACACACACTTATCACACGTTTCTATTTCTTTTACACTAAGCCCCGCAATTAATTTCCTGAGTACAGCGACTTACGCCACTTTCAAAATAAACATGTTTGTTATACCGTTAATTAGCAAAACTTCTCTCGAACAAATCTCAATAGTTCTCAACTTATTGATTGCAAATGTTTTAAAAATGAAAAGATACCGTTCAATTGTAATTAGTGTTACCATTAACTCGATTTTTTTGAAAAAGTGACTTATGCCACTTTCAAAATAAACGGCTCAATTATTAACAATACTTACGATGACTAGTATTTTGAAATGTTCACGTTGTGTGCGATCTGCGAAGAAATGCATGTTCCTAGAATGTCGAAAATTTAAATCCTGAACACGTCCATAAAACGTCCAAAATGGACGTAGAACGTGTGGACGTAATCTAGACATAAAATGGACGTCCAGTGCTATCTGGAATTGCCTTGTTAATTCGGGAATATTTTGCGAAACATTCCCAGCCTCTCTATTCCACCGACCCTGCGCCAGTTGACTCTCTTTTTTTTCATGTTTCCCAAATTAAAATCTATGTTAGAAGAATGATACAGTTGCGGAATTCCAAACGAATTCAGCACAGGTTTTAGAATAGATCGAGGAGAAGAGTACTTTGAAGGTAACAAAGACCCATAGTTCATAGATAAACCTAAAAACATTAGACAATGTATTTCGTAATACAACATTTTGCAAGGATAGCGTTAGCTCCATCAGGAAAAAACACGCTGATTTCAACGCTGATCAAAACGTTGATTTGTGTCTAGTGGCATGAGCTACGTTACAATTAAAAAATCTTTTTGATTGATAAGCAATGAAATAGAATAAAAATAGGACTATATTAAATTGTATACAACCAGGCACACACGAGTATCAATGTCTTTTTTTGACCACCTAATGTAGCTAGCTGTTAACTGTATAAAGTATATTTTATATTAAATTATAATTTTGAATTAAATTTTAAATTAATTTTAAATTAATATATAATTTTTTATATTAAAGTATACTTTATTTAAACCAACAAAATCTATATTGTACTTGTTGTTTCGCTGCTAAATCATGCTTTCTTTTTATTCCCTTCAGTCTTTAACGGTATGCACTCACTTGAGAGTTTCTCTCGATAATTGCTTTCGAGAGTACTCTCACATTGCGTGACCAACTGAGAGCAACTTCAAGAAGCTTGATTTTTCGATAGCTACTGGAACACTCTCTCAGAGATCACTTTACGATAGGACTCTTCGAACCGTATGCCCTGAAAATAAGTCTCCGTTCACACTTTGTCATTTTTCACGCGTGCCATCTGCTTCTCACAAACGCTCGATTCCACTCGTGTGAGGGCTCGCCAAAAATTCACGTAGGACGTTATCCACTCTTCGCATTCCGAATAAGCGCATAGTTTGTCAGGAATCGATCGAATGGAGGCCTCGGAATGGAAAGTGGCCCGGAGACGAGATAAACGACGAAAATCGTTCGCAACGACAGCGATAAAAATCGGGGCGCGCAACAAAACTTTGCTACCAAGGCGAGGCTCCTCGGAGCAGTTTTTCTGGCTCGCGATCGGGTCTGGAGTTGTACGCGTGGCCCGTTGCACATGTAACTCGTCAATTGCCGGCTGTGCACGCTGTGATCTCCGGCCAGGATCGCCCGTATTTACGAAGTACCGTGTCCGACACTCGTGTTCGATTTGCCTGAGCAGCCCGGTCGACATCACCGGTACGTCGTCCGGGCAAGTATCGCCGGGACATATTATAGTATACAGCCGAGTATGCGCGTGGGTCGTTAATTGAGTAATGAAACGCCTGCACACACGCCGGGGCCAACTCACCGTGGGGACGACCGCGGCCTGGTTAGACGTGGCCGAGTGAAATTTACGCGGACATAAAAAGGATTGATGAAAGGGGAGGCTCGCCAGCCTCCTCTTTGCCGTGCCACTCACTGAATTTTCCTCGGCGAGATGATTGCCCCGGTCGTTTATTTTCTGCGTTCGCATGATCGACGGGCGTAGTTCGTGTCCGCTTCTTTAAAACGTCAGCCTTAGAAAAAGTAATTTATTCAGCTGCGGCGGGTCGGTCTGCGTTTAACTCGCGCGACGCCGACGTGAAACGGGCTTTACCAGGCTGACCCTTTTTCGTAATAAAAATATGGACGATCTACTTCGGACACCTTCTTGTCTACACTTTTTTGTAGTGGCGTTTATTCTGGAATGGTACCAAGATTCCGCATATTATAGTGTTACACTTGTGGATATAAACATTTACCGGAGTACTTTTAAGTAATGTTTGCAATTGCCTTGCGATGCGTTAGCGAAAATCAGTGCGCGGTAAATTTTTCTGCGGTCTTGAGGTACCCCGAGGTGCCATCAGAGGGTTCAGACTCTCTCGGTGTGCCGATGACTCGGAGATCGATACAAAATTTATTAATTACACGCTAATTACACAAGGTTTTGATCCACGTCCTACTTCTGCAGTTATCTGGTAGTAAGATGCCTGTTCCGTCCTGGACGGATCAACACCGAATAATCTGTCAGGTCACTTGAGGGCCTACGGGGTCTAAACTACGACCCCGAGAAAAGGTGCCTGACAGACCAATAAAATAAACCGAACCCTACGGGACAAGGTTCAAATATTTCGGATTTACAACGACGACCCGCTGTAACGACATTTTTTTACCGTTTGCTTTACCGGTTAGAACCGGTAAAGTAAAAAAAAGGGAAATAGTTTTATTGCTGTACTAGCCGGAGACCCAAGGTGGTCTCCAACTGCCTTCCGTCGACTTGCCCTTTCTTCAAGGCCCTAGAGCAACGTCTTCGGAAGTGGGGGCAGGTTGGGGGTGAAGCCAATCAGGCTCCAAAAATTGGCCGCACAAAATTGACTCCACCCCGAGCAAGTCAACCTGCAACCCAAAATTTGTCGAGACAGACAGTCTTGTCGGTAACTCTCACGAGAGATGGTCAATCACTCTCACGCACAACTGTAAACCCCTGGACCTTCTTCAAATAAACTGTGTTGCCTTACGTTTTCAACCTAGTTTAAACCTTTTTTACAAATCAACTTCACCGCCATTAAGTTGACGTTGGAGGCGCAGCATTTGGAGGAGCAACCTTCAATCTGCGCACCGTACGATACATTCGTACGGCCCTAACAATGCCCAAAATTAATTGTCTCAATTCATTATGTAGGAACGCTACTTTTCAAAGAGAAGTAAATAAATGCTTGAACTGTTTTTAACGTGTGTCTTTCATCTAACAAAGCACCCCTCCTCTCAAAAGCAAAGCCAGCTCTGATCTAATGCTTTGTTGGTTTAGTATCTTAAAACCTCCGGAGAGTTGGATGTTACCAATTACAAGATGCTAAAGGGTCCTAATTGTTTCTTCGCTGCCTTGTTTAACCTCTTAGGCACGACGCGCCACTATAGTGGCTTTCGCGGATATCATCTTTCAGAACGAGACGCCACTATAGTGGCTTTCGCGGATGTCATCTCTCTGAACGACGCGCCACTATACCGGGTGTCCCAAAAATGTCTCGCAATCCGGAAATGGCGGGTTCCTCGGATCATTTGAAGCAGCTTCTTTCTTTACAAAAATTTTCTCCGAGGCACCGTTAACGAGTTATTAACGAAAAACAGTGACCAATAAGAATCGAGTACGGCTAACGCGAGGCGGCCCAGCCAACCAGCGCACGAAGCCCAGTTCCGCTCATTGGCTCGGTCGTCTCGCGCCAGCCGAGCTCGCCTGTAGTGGCTCGCTCTAGTAGCTCACTCACTCTCCGTTTGAATGAAATAATCATCTTCCTATGCATTGTTTCACATTTCTTTTGTCTTCACATCGATTTACAACAGTGTCAACAATATACAGACGGAATAGGTACAGTATCAGACTCTGTACAGTACATATCAGAATCTGCCGTCCAGGGAAATAGCCTCGCGAAGAATTCAGCCGTACCTAAAAGGTTAAGGGCGGCATGTTACCGAGGTCAGTAATAATCTTCCTTATGAGATCATCGGCTTTTTCGGTCATGCGAAGCACTGTGTCTTCAGCGATATTTAAACAAAATCTTAACGATATATCATATTTGCATATTTCTATTTTCTATTATTTCTAATATAGGAACATATATATATATCTTGGTTTAAATATCTATAAAGATGTAAAAGTTACTTTGAGTTTATAATTATTCACAGCACTGTAGGTGGTCTTTATATTTGTATAAAATATCATATTTGTATATTTATATATATATATATATATATATATATATATATATATATATGTATTAGAAATAATATATATAGAAAATAGAAATATATAAATATCATATTTTGTTAAGTTTTTGTTTAAATGTCAGTAACAATGCGAAGGCTACTTTGAGTTTATAATTATGCGCACCACTGTATGTATTAGCTCATTGGAGTCGGACGTTCCAGCCTGCGGTTTGTTACCTTCTACATCGACGTAGGAGATCGTGCAGATCGGGGACACAGACTATTACCCTAGCAAGACTACTCGAAACCCTTTCCCCTGGGTTGTCTTCAACTCGGCTTTGCGAGGTTTCCCCCGTCCCTCCTGCTGTTCTATCGATCGCGTTCAAGGCTGAAGACTTGTAGAAGTAGGTCGTGATTTGTCAACTTTTAACACGTTCCGTGCCGAGCTTTTTTTACTCGAATCTTCACACTTTGATATTTTACTAAAACTTGATGTATTACGTGCAATTATTAATTCTCGTACACATAACAACGTAACAAAAACTTATCAACGCCCATTCTTGCGCTGGAAATTGATTCTTCGGTTCTAAATTTCTTGTAAACAATTTGTTCAGTTCACTAAGTAAACATGCAAGCGTGTACCATCGATGGTACACGTGGCACGGAACGTGTTAACAGAGTTTGTAGGGTGCACAGCGAGTGAACCCGATACTAAAACTCCGCGATTACAAAATCTCTCGGGTAGTAAGGCCGATTACGCTCTAGCAACGGAATTGATTAGTATCGCCGTTCGTCTAATTAAAGATGAACAGCTGTTTTAATTTTGAAGAATGAATCGAAGCACTATAAAGCACTCAATTGGATGGTCGAAGGTTGAAAGATTATCTGAGAGTAGACTAGCGTGGGCTGGAGTCTACTGTAGTTGACTGAAGCTGAGTTGACTGACTAACTGAATAGTGGACTAGCGTGAGCTGGAGCCTGCTGAAGTTGAAGAGTTGAGAGTAGTAGACTAGCGTGAGCTGGAGTCTGTTGAAGTTGACTGAAGCAGATTGACTGGGATTCAGAACTTAGTTGAAATGGGCAGCGCGTGTCTGATGAAACAGAATCGCGGACTAGAGACCGAGCGAGAATGACTGAGTTTAACTGACACTGACTGACCGAAGACCGACGAATGACTAAAGACTAAATGACGAATGAACTCACATGGTGACAAATGACAACTGACAAATGACTAAGAGAAGAATCGGTTTCGAGTTTTTATACTGTTTCGTGGACAGAAGACTAGAAATTGATTGGCCAGTGACGCGATGGAAGGGGATGTAAAAGTGACGTAGCAAGAAACCCTGGACGGGCGACCGAAGCGGTGCGTGCTAGCGACCCTGTTATAAAAAATGCTGCCGATGAAGGTGTGCATTATTCGAAAGTGCAGAAATGACTATATTGCCGGAAAGAAGACGGCTCGAAAAAATCATAAACTTAGAAACTGCAATGAAGAAGGCTATGGCTCTACGAAATTGAAAGCCTAACGAACGTGACCTTTTGTCGATTGCACGTCGTTCGTTGAAGGACTGTTAATTTGTCTCGCTGAGCCGAAGATTCCCCATCAATAAATGTTTTTTAGGGATAAAAGGAAAAGGTAATTCGTCCCGGAGAAAGTTAGGCGGATGCAGCACGAAAATTCCGTTGAAGGACGGAACAGAGTTCATAGGACTTTGCCCGACGAGATAGTGTACGCGTAAGAATCGTTAATCTCTCTCTCTCTCTCTCTCTCTCTCTCTCTCTCTCTCGATCCATGTAACATAACCATGCCCTAAAGAGAAAACGTCGCTCAGGGTCGGCCAACCGCTTCGTAATCAGTGGTTCGCCTGCTCCTGGGGGTTGCACACACCGTCAACGGAATAAATCGGGTCGTCCGTATGCACAGTGGGGTCGTCAATGGACAAAATTCAAAATAGTCACTGCTTCGTATCTATTCAAAACTATGTGCATGATGTGTAAAAATGTTTAAATAATCATATTTAGAAACAGAATGATCAAAAGATTGAACAGGAGATTAATTTCAAGCGTGGTCTCTCCGAGCGAATATTACGAAGATATTGTAGTACAATACTTCACAACGTAGTTTGTTCACATTGTCTGATGAACGACAGGCCACTTTACGAAGTAATCTTCACAGAAAGTGTGATTGCCAGGGGTTATATGATTGCAATTAATCTATAGAAATTTTATAATATTTATAGAAATATATAATAATTGGCCCGAAATGAGATAATTAAGTTCGATTTATGTTCCTAAACTTTAGATAAGATTTTATATAAAACGGCTCGAAATATCCTGGAGAACTCCTATTTCGACATATTCATCAGATAGTATATTTTGATATTACATAAACTTTTTATGCGAAAAGTTGCGGTTTTCAGATTTAACAAAATATGTAGCCATACATGCGAAACGATCGCTACGAGAATTTTCAGGCACTAAAGCAGAATCAATGAAAAAATCTTTCGGACATAAGTTACCTAGTATTCGATTAATAATAAATTGTGTTAATGAAAATCTGCATTGAAAAGTCTTTATTCAATAAAAAATAAAAGTGCACATTGATTCATTTTTGTATTTTCTTTGATAAACCATTAAGGCATTTTGGTCGGAAATGATTAGTTTAGAAGTTATAATTTTTGTCCCGAACGCTCATATAACTGTGGTGCGCTATACGAACACCTACTGTGGTGCTTACTATAGCTCTAAACGGGGATATCGGAAGCGAACCGCCAGTTTTACCTATCCCCAGTTCGCGAGCAAATTCTCTGTCCCTGATCTTACTTCCTGCTCGAGTGTTCGTAGAATGCACCATTCTCTGGTAACACGACAGGCCGGAGTGCTTCTGGCGGGCGGCTTCACGCCTGTCGCTTTTATGCTTGTCGCCTCTTCTTCGCCAAAGCTTGACAAGTTTTATTTTAGCTCTCTTTTAGGCTCGTTATCACTTCACCGACCGAGATTACCGGCGCCCGATCGAGTGGGTAGCAACGTTCCACGCTTAGTTGTCCGTCTCCACCGATGCACACGAGCAGTCTCGCGATAGCTTAGGGTACACAGTGCGACAAATACGTTTTGAGACTCAGATCATATCTCAGTAACTAAAAGCGCCATCTATGCTTTTAGACTGGCGTTTGAAAGCTGTGACATTCCACTTTCCGGTAGTATGAATTTTTGTTCAATCGGTTGATAAATAGCAAAGTTATAGCAGTTCTTCCTAAACAACTTTCTTGTCGATGTTGAAATATGACCAAAAATCGTTGCGTGTCAGTCATTCCAAAGAAGTCGTTGCAGCCGCCAGAAATGTTCCAAACTTTCTGAAATGAATTGTTACGGGTCACGAAACATGGTGCTTTCAGTACGACCCAGAAACCAAGCGTCAAAATGCGGAATGGAAGTCGAAAGACTCACCAAAAGCCAAAAAAAACACGGAAAGTTCCATAAAAAATCAAAACAATGCAATTACATTCTTCGATAGCAAAGAAATTATCCACTCGGAATTTGTTCCAATTGGCCAAACAATTACTGGCGCATATTATCTCGAAGTTTTGAAACGTTTGATGGCCAGAATACGTCGTGTTCGATCCGAATATCACGATCCAGAAACCTGGTGTCTGCTGCATGATAATGCATCGAGTCACACCTCACTCATTGTTCGTCAATTTTTGACTCTAAATCAAGTCTGTGTGTTGAATCATCCACCGTATTCGCCTGATTTGGCCCGTGCGACTTCTCCCAATTCCCAAAATTGAAATTGAAGTTGAAAGGATGTTTTTTTAACGACATTTCGACCATCAAAACAGCTACAACACGAGCGCCAGAGGCAGTTCCACAAAATAAGCTAGAACATGCATTTGAATCACTCTTTATTGAGGTGCGTCGTGTGAGCACCTGATATCGTTATTCCGCGATATTAACTATCTATCGGGTTGTAAGGCCGACTACGCTGCGCGACGGAATAGGACGATATCGTTGTCCGTTTACTTAAAAATGAACAACTATTTTACTTAATAGTTCGTGAATTTATAGACTGAATGAGACGTAGACTAGAGTGACGAGCGACGTTGAACGATATGAACGAGGTTACGCAGGAGTAAAAAATGACTGACGGAGGTGGTCAAGAGTTCTCGTTTTTATATGTTTCTCGCCGAGAGAAAACTTGAAGATCATTGGTTGATCGCGAGGTGGAAAGGGACCTTAGGAGTCCCGGTCGTACCCAGTGTCGCAGGTAGCAAGAAATCCCGGAAAGGGCGACCGAAGGGATGCGTGCTGGCGACCCTGTCATAAATGAAGGAAATGTTGCCGATGAAGTGTGCGTTATCCGAAATTGCAGAAATGACTTTATTGCCGGAAAGGAGACGGCTCGAAGGAATTAGAAATTTAGAAACTGCAGGCGAAGGCTCTACGAGATTGAAGGCCCAACGAACGTGACTTTGTCAATTGCACGTCGTTCGTTGAAGGACCGTCAATTTGCCACGCTGCACCGAAGGTTCCCCGTAAATAAACTGTTTTTTAGGGATTGAAGAAAGGTAGTCCGTCCCGGAGAAAGTCGGGCGGACACAGCTGGAAAATTCCGTTGCAAGACGGAACACTCTTGAATCGCTGTAACAGGTGTATTGAAACTGGAGAAGAATATTTTGAATAAAAAAGCCTAAAAATATACATATCTCTTGTTTCAATGATATTTGTCGCACTGTGTATTTCGTATGCGGGAAAATTCTATGTTCCCGAGAGTCCAACTCCACCGTTGGATGTGTTCAGCAGAATTTTCAAATCCTGTCTGGATTGATTTATTTTCTCTATTCGTCAGAAATCATGGGTTTCCTTTCTTTCCGACTCTACCCGCCCGATTGGTTATACAGTAAAGTCTCCCTAATTGCCGCTTAGATTGTATAGCAAAAATGGACAGTTTGGGAAGAGTAGATGCGATTATACGAGCCTTGCGCCTCGTTTTTATAGTTGTTGAGAAATTACAGTATTTACAAATACAGTAAATTCTCCCTAATTGACGCTCAGATTCTGTACGAAAATGACAATTTGGGAAGGGGAGATACGATTATTCGAGTCTTGCGGTTAGTTCTTATAGTTGCTGACAAACCTAGGCCAACCGAGCTAGAACTCTCCCAAGTTCAGATCGATACTCAGGAAAACGTTCCGAACTGGGAAATCTCAGACAAACGAGCCAAAACTCGAAACGTTTCCAGGATAATTCAAGGGAATGGAGCGAACACATGTGCTCAATTATTCTTAATTAACGTAAATCCTACCCAATAATCACATATCTCTATACGAAACGACTCACAAGCCTCTGGGAAACCAGCAGGAAACTTACTCACCTGCAACGGATTGAGACCTAATACACACCAAAAGCTGATACGAGAGGATTCAAGCAATCTTCTTCCACTAGACAAAGCGTCGGTGGTCTCGGACAGTGAAAGGACAAATAAAAACAATCGTATCTCCTCTTCTCCAAATTGTCCATTTTTGAGCACATGTTGGATGACCAGTTGTGGACCCTGACTCAGAACGCCTGGCCAGCAGGTAAATCTAAGCGTCAGTTATGGAGAATTTACTTTACTATTTGAATTCTCTTAACCCGAGAAAGATAACCTACGTCGCAGAGGCGCCTGCGAAGACTGTTGATTTTTGTTAATTTTTCATAGAGGTCTAGTGATTTAAGTTTAAAATTACTTAAAATATAAAAAAATATAATATAAATGCATTTTATTTTTACAATAATGCCAAACCTTTAAAATGACTAGATTAACTTAAATAAATATCCATTGTTAGTATAAAATTGACGCCTTAGAAAAGCATGCGCCTCTGAAGCGTATGGTTATCTTTTACGTACGTTGTCATATGGTTATCTTTCTAGGGTTAAGCTACGTAATTACTTGGTTGTTTCGTATCCGGGGAAACCTCATTTCCCAAAGAGTCCAACTTCTCCGTTGCATGGTGTCAACAAAGACTTTTCTACAACAGTTTGGATCGCTTGTTTGTCTATTGTGCAGAGACTTCGTGATTCCTATTATCGATTTTACACACCGGAAGGGATAGATTTGACGCTCCTGCGAATGTCGATATTCAAGTCCTCTCGGTTCAAAGATAAAGTGTATGATAGTCATCCTGATCCGAGCCAGGGTCTCTTTTATTACACCGATTCCTTCGTTCGAAGGTTTACGAGGCTAGAACTCTCCTCCTTAGGGATGAGTGGTTTCCTACTGGTTTCCAAGAGGCTGTGGCGGCTACCTCCAGACCTGCCAGCAGAGGGCTCCTCTTCCCGCTAGTAGCCGATCCGTTCCGATCCCTATATATACACCGAGACTTCGTCCTACTCTTACGTCTAAGGCAAGGGCCCAAGTTTAAAAATTACGATGCGAGCTCCGATTTTGTTAAAGGCTTTTGGGGAGCAAGACTGAAAAAGATATATTTGCGACATTTTTGTGCAATGCAATAACTAGTTTAACGAGGGGTAATCTTCCGATACTCCTCCGCCTAATAAATAATAATTGGTAGACATAATGTTCATCTATACATTAGTATTGCGATATTTTATAAGAACTTTTCGTTTATTTTTATAGTTATTTTTAAGTCCGCTATAATTCTGTATGCCTTATAAATAAACACTTTACAAACGCAAAAAAAAGGCAAGGGCCCGTTAGGATAGCCTTACCGATGAGTCCTCTAGCGGGCCCCGGACGAAACGTCTCCCCACCCCTTTTCCTTTACCACGACCTTCGAACTGCCAACTTCGACTTCATGAACGTGCTAAAGAATTTTTGGAAATAGTTCATAGTGACGTGTGTGGGCCTTTTAGAGTCTCGTCATTGGGAGGGGCTAAATATTTTTGTACGTTCATAGACGATCATAGTAGATACTGTACAGTATATATGTTGAAACATAAAAGTGAGGTATTCGAAACTTTTGTAACTTACAAAAACATGGTAGAAAATCTTCATGGTAAGAGAATAAAATACCTACAAACAGATAATGGTAAAGAATATTGCAATGATAGTTTCGATAAGTTCTTAAGTAGATCTTTCTTAATTATTCTTGTACGGTGCAAACAATGACAACAAATTGGCAAAATTCCAGGGCCACAAATTCATTTAACCAGGAAAAATATGGAATAAGTGTTCGTTGATGGCGCAGTGAAAGTGAAGATTGAATTCGCTTGTCCAAAGATCCCTTGTTTCTCGATACGGTGATGCACCTACCTTCTGGCACACATTTTGTAGCAACAAATGTATTTGTAACTAAACAGATTAGTTTCTTATCGATGATATTTTTTACATCTCTCAAAGAATGAGAAGAACAAGTCTTTTTCGTTCTTTAACGGGGTTATTTCCGAATTTGTCAGAATTTTGTTCAGATACGGAATTTTTGGATCAAAAATATCTTTTACATGATTTGACGGTTTATTCATTGTTAATCTTCACTCTATATAAAAAGTACTTAAAAATTTCACATGGACCACCAGCAAATTAAAACGGTTGTCACGGTTAAACCACTTCTTATTTCAGGACCGAAAAATTAATGAATATTCTTCAGACATTCTAAAATAAGGATTAACAGTGTTTTCTTTAAAATTATCACTTAAGCATGTGTATAGTTTTTCGTTAATAATTCGTAAACAAAGCCGTGGCTAGCAATTGTGCTAACGAAAAAGTTCAAAAATCACGCATTTCAAGCAGTTAAATTAATTTTCAGACACGCTGTATAATGCTTTATAGAAGCAAGAATTATAAAATAATTGAATTTCATATCAAATTTCTGCTAGAATTCACGATAATTATAATTTCAAGATACAAAGAGTCACCACAATCCATCATTCTTCGATGTAGCGCGGGTTTCGAGGAGGGCACTGTCCAGCCTACGTTAACGATCACGAATCGAATCGGTTATCAGTAGCCTAGTTCCCAGTCACTTTGTACCCACTAACCGTCTACAAATATGGACAGATAAGGAACAATGTCGGCGGATGATAAATAAGGCAAGAGGCGAGACATCAGAGACGAACAAACTCGGAAGCTAACGAGCTCTTCAAAGGACCATGGAGGAGACATCGAAAATTGACAGGATCTGGTAGGAAATGGTAGACAGGCTGGTCGAGAAAAATGGTAACACTGGGGACTGGGGGGAGAGTGGGGCGGTAGTGGAGCAGAGGAAAAAATCGGCATGGTGGATCGATTTAAGCGCGTCCGGACGGATTCAATAACTCTCCCATCGACTGAGAGTCTGCGAGAGAAAGAGAGACAGGGAGAGAGAGAGAGAGAGAGAGAGAGAGAGAAGGAGAGAGAGAGAGAGAGAGAGAGAGGGAACGGGCGAGTGAGTTCCAAGGTATTCCGGTTAAACGTGCGTGGCAACCGATATTTACCCATCTCATTATCGTTGGGATTTATGTTACGATCGGCCAGCGAGTTTTCCAAGTTGGCTCGCTATTAGGCGAACGCGTTCGTCAATTATGAGGATCATTCTTGTCGTGATGCTGTTAGATTCGTATCTACCGTAGGGAATAAATAAATGCCCCCCTCGTCCAGTAAGTGGGCCGTGTTCATCGGGGCCGTTTGCGTAGTAACGTGCGCGTCCCCTCCCCCTCCTCGCCCCTGATCGACCACTCGATCGGTGCTCGCATTAATCAGTCCCCGATTTATACCTATTAGCTGTTTTGATAAATCAATTTGCTGGGGCGAGCGAGTAATTCCAACCTAGCTCCGGCGCCGTGGAAATTCTAGCTTGCCGCCTTTGTGTCTCGTCGCGAGGTTATTTTAAGTCCCAAGGGGGGCCGGGCACAAGCGTGTATCGATATTTCAACGTCAGACCGTATTATGCGATGGAAGATGTATCCGAGAGGTATGTCTTTCGAGGCCGAGCCTCCTCTGGCCGAGCGACAGCTTTTCGAGGGACGACGAACCCTTGCACCGGCGATAGTTGCTTTTAAAACCAATTCATCGAGTCCATAGAGAAATGTCTAATACATAAATTCCATCGACTTTGGTTAATGCAGAGTCAAGCTGCAATTGTAGAAAGATATAAAAAAAAACAGTAAATATCTGACAGATATTAGTGGACAGTGTCAAAAATTGGGACAGATCTGCGAATCTCGCGATTATTAGTTATTTACAGCTAATATCAAGGTCAACCAATTTCGGTGACATTTTCAGTGCACACATAGGTTACCAAAGTTACAATTAATAACTAAAGACTAATTGATTAAAGATCGCGAGAATCGCAAGTTTGTCCCAATTTTCAACCAATAACCGTAAAAGATCAAGAGTTTTTACACTTTTTAATGCCTGTAGCTTGACTCAGCGTCATATGTTTAGACAAATCTCGAGATTCCTTGCACTTATTGGTCGGAAGTCGTAAGAAACTGAATTTTGCTATCTTTAAATATTTCTAGTCCATAATAACTTCAAGCGATTGCAATAAAATATTCAGTCTGCATATAGATTACAGAGAGCTTTTGTCGCAGGGGTTACTGCGACGGTTTATATAAAATAATCCGAGAGAGTTTTTTTGGTTTTTATATAACGAGAACTTTAATATAACTTGTAACAAAAGGCGATGAGGTACAGTGTGTAGAAGGTAAAGGTAAACGAGTGACGGATGAGACAGAAATATGGACACGTTGAGAGTCGGAGGAAAACTTGCTAACTGACGTCTCCCGGTCGAGAGGTCCTCGTATTTATTGGGGAGAACGTATTGAAATTGGTAAGGGAAAGTCCTTGGGAAGGGCGAAGGCCTTTCCCGAAGATTTTCCGACCGGGGTGATCCGGGACCTATGGTCCGAAGCTGTGTCCCAACGTTTTTATTGTTTTATGGCGGTGTGTACGCCTTGCGTCGGGAAAACCCGAAAAAGGCATATGTACACCCCGCTTTTGAAGGACGTGTCTTTTTATGTCTGGTCCGCCACAGACGTTTCAGTGGAAAGTTGTGCCCTCGCTTGCTCGTGACAACGAGCAATTAACCCCTTGCGAAACAATTTCTTTCGCGATCGTGTTGATTAACACGTTTTTAATAATTTCCTTGATAGAACGAGAGAATTTTTGTTTCTTGGATGTATTCAATTATTTTCAGTCCTAGACAATAATAGAAGAATCAAATCTTTTCTCGATAGGTATACTAAATTCTCCCTAATCGACGGTCAGATTCTGTACAAAAATGGACAATTTGAGAAGAGGAAGTACCAGTATTCGAGCCTTGCGGCGCCTTTTTATAGTTGTTGACAATCTGTAGCTATAAAAACGAGCCGCAAGATTCGAATAATCGTATCCCCTTTTCCCAAATTGTCCATTTTTTTGTGTACAATTTGAGAGTCAATTTAGGGAGAATTGAGTGTACAGTGACTGCCACTTAAAATTGTGCAGTTAGGAATTTAGCCGATTTTTCGTATAAGTATACTACGTGATAATTGTAGGAAATGACTAAAACAGGCCTATAGACATATAATATAGTTGAATACTTATTTATTTAATACATAAAAATACTAGAACAAAACATTCAATAATTATTAGTAAATTAGTTAAAATTTGTCATTACGTATAGAATTAATCCGTCATTAAAAACCGTACAGTACATATTTTCAATAATATTTAATATATAAAGCTTATGTTAATATTTTTTAAGATATCCACGTGCATTGTCAACACATTGCAGTTGCCGAGGGGAATTGATTTAATTAAATTTTCGCAAAATTGGGGTATTATTTTTTACCATTCTTCTTGTAAAGCTTTCCTTAGACTTTCCTTATTTGTAATATTATGTAATCGTATTTAACTTCCCAATTCATTCCGCACATGTTCTATCAAATTAATATCCGGTGATTGGGGAGGTGTTCGAAGTACTTTAGGGCAGATATACAATAACCAACCTTTTGCCACGTAAGAATTATGCTTCGGATCGATGTTGGCGTAAAATTTAAACTTATTTTAAAGCCCTATTTTTTCAGCACTCTGCTTCAAGTTATTTTTTAATATATTTAAGTAGATCCTTTATTCAGATAGATCATTATCGATAAATACTAAATTCCCAACACCGGTTGCCGACATGCAACCTCCAACATGTAGATTAGAGACTCTTAATGTTCATTACTGTATTTGGTTTTTATCATATCATTTTCCTGCCACCTGAACCAAAACTGTTAAATTTGGATTCGTCCGTGAAAATTACGGCTTTCCAAAAAGTAAAATCTTTAATGTAGTTTCTTGCAAATTCGCGTCGTTTCTTCTTATTCTACAAACTTACCAATGACTTCTTCCGTGCAATTCTACAATGATCATTTTTTTTCTTAGTACTCTTCTAATGGTCGATTCACTTACTGTTATATTTAAATATTTTTGAACATCTGATGCCAATTTGGAAGCACTTGTTGTTGGATTATTCAGTTTGTATTCAGTTTCTTATCAGATCTTCGCTCCCTTCTCTTCATCGTTCTATAAAACTTTGGATTGTACTTTTACTCCATTTAATAATTTCATTTATTTCATTATAACCTTTTCCATTTTTGTAATGGTAAATTATCAATTCACGTTCCGCTAATTCGGAATTAGTCGTATTCCGCTGATTAGTTCGTCGTATTTTCTTCATGTTTTGGAAAACAGGCTGAGCAACGCACATACGTCACAGAAAACTATAGCTGAACTATACTTTTATTGTTTCCAAGCGTTATTAAACAGAACACAATGGGAAATTCATCGGTTTTACAGTGTTATCAACAGTGTACGATTTATACTGGCAGGCTAGTTCTATACGTAACGACAAAGTTTATTTAATTTACTAATAATTATTGAAACTTTCGTTCTTCCGTTGTTACATATTAAATAAAGAAGTATTGAACTACGCGACTATCTATGCGTTTTAGTCATTTCCTACAATTATCACGTTTTATACGTGAAAATCGGCTGAATTCCTAGGTAAACTATTTTAAGTGACAGTCACTGTAGAAAAAGAGAAGTAACGTTCATGTTTAGCAGACGACGTATGACATCCTCATTACGAGTATGACTAGTTGTTATGATACAACTGGTTGAAGAGGGATATGGTTTTGTAATAAAAGATTGGGAATTTTATGGATTCTGTGAGAAAAAATTAGTAAGTAAGACATGTTACATTGTGAATGTATCTTTAGCACTGAAGGGAAGGTTAGCGAATCGGAGAGCGTGTTTGAGGTTACTATTAATGCAGTTTATTGAATTGCTATCGATGAGCGCGGGCGCGACTAGCGTGGTGTCGTAGGACTAGCAACTTAGGACAGACTGAGCTTTTGGAGTTGCGCGTTTGTCTCTTTTATAGTGGAAGAGAAGAAAGGAATAGATGGATCTTCGTAGGAAAGGAGAAAGTTGGGAAAGTCCCGTGCGGGTCGAGGTGTCCAGATGTGAGGAGAATTGTTTTATTAGGGGTGCGTGATTTTTAGGGAATTTTGAGGATTAGGAACGGTACTTGTTTTATTGCTAGCGGCCGCGCTCAGGTAGAGGGATGCGACGCCACATATCAGTAGATGCTGAAGATAGTGTAACTTGTGTTATATTGACATTGATCTAGTGAAATTACTAGAATGGAAAACAGATTTTGATTTAAGTTCTAGTTGTTGAAATTGAGGTAGGACGCACATTATCGTTGCATAATAATTAATGGTGAGATATAAAACTGTAGAAGCATCAAGGGAATCTAAACATACTTTTAACCCTCGCGGTTAAACGACGGTTGGGCGTTCACACGCCGTCCCACGTTCTGTCTTCGTGCATTTATGACATGTGCAGATATCTAAGATGCAAGGAAACGTCTGCACGAACCAAAGCATGAAACAAAAGTAACAATATTTTACTTAGTTCATTAGATACACAGTTAGTTGGCGAAAGGAGTTGTTATGAACCAATATAAAAAAGCTCGGTATTTGCATAATACATTTATTTGCCTGGGATTCTTTTTAGATGTCGGGGGATGCATTCCTCCATGATCAGCAGCTTCCTTATCGTTCCAACATAAACCAGTGACAAACGACCTTAACCATCGAAGAAGCGAGCGTTTTATGTCTAAAACGAGTTCGAGCGTCGTCATGCGAGTGTTGACACGTTAATTGTAGTTTACAGCGAAATTCCCGTTACCGTTCTTGTATATAAAAAGTGAAATGTCTCATAAAAAACGCGGAACACAGTTGTCTTGCATGTTTCGTTTGCAAAATGACGGGACAAACCGGTTTAAGCATAAGGGATCGACGTCGTTAACAAAAATGGTGCGATTTCTTACAAAATACACTACTGTCATGAAAGGCGAACGGTCGTTTCACAGTCCAAAAATTTTGTTCAATGATTCCTTCATCTCTTCGACCATACGTTACCACGGTTTGTTCGGATCTGCTGTTTGTTTTCAAGTTTAACCTTTAGACTGCCGACACGATGTCATTTGAAGTCGCTAATATTATACCGTATTTTGGAGAACAATGAATTCTCTTTCATCCGATTCGATTTATGAGAAAATATACTTCGTGAGAAAAATGATTTAGAGTGTAGTCTACGCTATTTAACGACACACACTAAACTCCCGTACAATGCGGGGGATACGTTTCGTGTTATAGGAAATCACATTATGCGAGAAATTCGGTGAAATTTTTTTAAGTTCAACCTTTGCCAATTGTAACTGCTGGTAATAGACTGTTGTAAATTGGTAACACGCTGTTACCAATCGATGAATTAGCTGTTCACGACAATTTTATTAATGTTTTAAGACGTAAACACAATTTTATACAGGTCGTTGAATTCGTCTTGACGTTAGATATAACATTATTAAGTAAAAAAAAAATAGTAATAATTAAAACATCAAGGTGACTTTAATTTTTATTTAAAAAATATTTTTCTTTTAAGACTGAGTTACAATATATTAATATATATTATATTATATTATAATATATAATACAATATATATATATATATATATATATATATATATATATATATAATATTATATAATATAATAATATAATATATTACAATATAATAATATAATATATTATAATATAATAACATAATATATTATAATATGTAATACATATATTATGATATATAATATATAATATTATATAATATATATTATATAATATATTAATTTTGGTTCAAAACATTTTTTTGTTAAAGCATCGGAAATGATTGAAAAATTGCGATAACATATGAATAATAAATGATGTTTGTAAATTTGTATTTTACCAATAGGAACCCCTCATACCTCGATTTTGAGTAACTTTTGGGACATTTTGTATATTAGGTCAATTAACTGTGCTCCCTCTGGTTACTGTGCTCTCGCATCGATTTTACTTATACAACATGTATCGGAAAACAACATTATTAAATTAAAGATATTGAATTTTTTAAATCTAATTCGATTTATAATTTTCATAATCTAGCCTATAAAATGCGGAAACCAACCTTCTTAATTTCTGATAATAATTTGATGTGTTTTTGTTTTAATCTTGTTAAAGGAACCAATACGGTGCAAATAAAGATAAAAAAAATACAAAAATAATGCTTTCAAGAACAAAAAAAGAACTCGACCAAATTAGAGTAAAATAGTAATATAAACGACTTCTTAGATATATTTCTTTATTTAAAGTAATTCGAGAATTAAAATAATCTTGTTTCTGTTTCTGTGCACTGTAACTATTACTGAACCCTCTCATACCAAACCACGTGTTACATCTGACTTTACTTTACTATACAGGATTTTCTGTTTCTTTTTTGTTTGTTTTTTTAATAATATCGTAATTAGCGAAATATATATGTATAATACATTATGCTAAATAATTTAATACGGAATATTTCGTGTTTTAATTTTTTTGTTATTGGGTTATTTATCTAAATTGATGAGAGTAAATGAAGATCAGCTATTATAATTAAATCAGCGTGCAGAAGTTGACACACAAGTAACTAGAAATGGCTCAGTAACTGACACACAGTAATTAACTGTTCATCTTCCTAAGGGCACAATAACTAGCTCAGAAACCGTTATGTATATTTCGCCAAACATTTCGCGATGTTTATATATGTCATTCATGAAGATAATTGTACTTATATAAAATACATCAACATATATTTAGATGTTTTAGAAACTGCGATAAAGATAAAAAAGAACTATTTAATTTGTCGAAAACTCCGGATGTCGCTTTATGGGTACAATACACATACCCTACCTACACACTAAAGTACGGTACAATATTAGTAACTCCATGTGGCGTCACAATCGGCAGTCTAAACGTTAACCAATGAATTTAATTTTTATTACAAATATATTTAATGAACGCATTGTGATAAATGAGAAGGTATCGCTCAGATATTTCCTTCTCATGCAAATCTGTATGCTCCGCAATTAAAACACGAAATAAACTAGTTTATAAATATTATCTGGCTCGGAATAGAAGAGTCGACGATCTTGCACATTGTTCTCTAATCGATCACGAGAATTTCCGTAAGGGGACTAGTTCAATGTCCTTTACGTTTCTCCCGAACCGCATCGGCCGCATCCTCGCAGCCCCGATCTCTCGTCCCTCTTCGTTCCCGCGAAGTTCCACGGTTCTTGCGCTAGTTTTATTTCCCCCGTCTGTTCAGCTCTCTCGATCATGCTATCTGCGCGCCGGCACCCCTCCCCCCTCCCGCCCTGCCACAATATTCGCCTAACGAGTTTAATTAATCTTGTCGTTATTACGCCGCTCCTTGTATGCAAACCGACCGCTCGCGGGGCCCGATCGGACGATTGTGAAACGTCATTCAATGTCAGCGGGTCGAACGCTGAAAGATCTCTCGCGGGATGTCCTGGTTCGTCGCGCCCGGAAACATGGGACGTTATGCTCCGATGAGAGGAGCGATCGATGAAATCGATCGATCGTGGCACGATGCGTCTCGTCGCGCGTCGATCCTCTATGTTTCCTGCTGCGAGGACATGAACGGGCCGACGTGACGCTCGCCGAAGCCCGCGAGATATGTTACCGAGTATTGAACGTTTGCGCTTGCAAATGGTACGCTGCACCGTATGCATCCATTAAAAATGTTTGGTGGACGAACGCTTTAACTATAGACATGTACAGGGTGTCCCATTCTAAGTAACACTCTCAAATATCTTCTAAATTATAACTTTTTTTTGTTTCGAAAAATGTTTCAAATGAACCTTACCCTGTTTCGAAGGGGGCGTCCTATTGGGTTGGCAACCAAGTAATTGCCGATTTGTTCAATGAAATAAAAAATTTTTTTTTACTTGGAATGACGTTTAATCTGTAATGTATTTTCCATTTTGTTCGATGACCTTTTGCCATCTCTCTGACAACTTGAAAATTCCACGCTCGTAGAAAGTCTGATCCTTTTCGGCCAAAAACTGAGTTAAGTGAGATTTTACAGCGTCACCATCATTCAAAGTTTTACCACGAAGGGAGTTGTCCAGTGATCGAAATAAGTGGTAATCCGATGGCGCGAGATGAGGGCTGTAATATGGTGGGTGTAACATCAATTCCCAACCAATATCCATCAATTTTTGCCGAGTGGACAATGACGTGTGCGGCTTAGCATTGTCCTGCTGGAAAATGACACCTTTACGATTGACCAATTCTGGTCGCCTTTCCTTCACTGCCGCATTCAATTTGTCCAGTTGCTAACATTCACGGATAATAAAAAATAACATAATAATAATAATAATAATTTTATAATATAACATTTACGGATATCATACAAATGGGAGTGAGATAACTGAAATCGGCAATTACTTAGTTGCCAACCCAATATATTACAAGTTTATAAATCGTTTTAAATATTGTATTGTTATAGTTCCATTCTGCCAGAAAATACAATTTACGGAATATACAATGAAGCAGACACGTAATTAGGGGACAACTTTTTATTAATGTTCGAGGTGGGTCTTACGAGGTTTCAATTACTTTCTCAAGTTCAAGAGTCGTTATTTTATAATATAACATTTACGGATATCATAAAAATGGGAGTGAGAGACATCTATAACTGAAATCGGCAATTACTTAGTTGCCAACCCGATATTTTCCAACTAGAAATTGAAAATTCGTGTAAAGACCACGAATAAATATTCGAATAACCTTTGCCAGCACAAATAAACGCGTCGAGGTCCGAACGTTAAATACCCAGCGATTGATCAACGAGATGCAAATTGGAACTTTTACAGTTTACGATACACTTTCATAAAAATATTACGAATGAATCGAGGAGCTTTTCCCGATGAAAATGAGTCCAAACATGACATCATTCGGACTTTGTTCAATAATATTATAATTGTTTCATAACATTCTGTATCATCAAAAAATGTTCGATTACACAGAAATTCCTCTATTGCTGGAAATATTGTCACGAAGAATGAACGTAACACATGTAATATATGTAGAAATACAGTGGTATTAATAATTATAGACTCTCAAAGTACTTTTACACTTTTAGTGATATTTACGGATATCATAAAAATGGGAGTAAGAGACATCGATAACTGAAATCGGCAATTACTTAGTTGTCAACCCAATATAATCCTATAATGCTTCCGAGATTTCAAGGTGTCCTTGGTTCTTTTTAATGGATCTGTACGGTTTTCTTATCTAAGTAGTTTGTGCATTTTAGGGCCAATTCATTGACCTGAATTCTTTGGACTTTGAAGGTCATTCGAGGCCATTTAATGTTTATGTTTACATACGATATGACCATTAAATGAACTTGAACGATCTTCGGAGACCTTGATCGACATTGATTTGCATAGTGAACGCTTAAATAAAAAAACATATACAGTACCATTTAAAGAAAACCATGATCACATTGAAATCTTTGAAGCACGCCCACCTAGCTTATCTTTACCCTATTACAGATCTTACCCTAATCTAATTCAAGGTAACCTATCCTAATTTGTTGTATCTAATTTCTACTGCACGCTCTTCCCTCCTGTTCTTGCAGCCTTTTTAAAAAAATTTTCTGCATTTCCAAGCCACTCTACAACTTTGTGCACTCTCTCAACCTGCAATTCTCTTTCTACATTCAGATCTGCCTTCACATCCCTTTGCAATCTTCTGATAGGTGGTTTCTCTAATCTTTTTCTTCTAGATAATTCGTTCTTCCTACCTACCTTATATACAGGGTGTCTCGCCTAACTCGAGCATTTAAAATATCTCGCTTGTTTTTTTATGATAGAAAGAAATGTCACAGGAAAACATTAGTTGACTCAGAGGGGGAAATATTATGACAGGCAAAAAAATTTGTTCAAGGTTACATTTTATGAAATTTTAATTTTTTACTATGGCTATGTGATAGCCGTGATCAACAATATTATGATCTTTACCTGACCTTCTGACCTTGAGTAATGTTTTCCTCTGACATTTTTTTCTATCATAAAAAACAAACGAGGTATTTTAGATGCTCGAGTTAGGTGAGACACCCTGTATTTGTATTTTACATTACACGTATCTAGTCTCTCTTATCTTATTATACAGGTGTACCAAAAGTTACTCAAAATCGGGAAATGGGGGTTCCTGAAGTCATTTCACACACAAGTAACTTTTTCCTCAACGTAAATGGAATCCTCAGCTTTGTTTACGAGTTATTAACGTAAAACAATGTTCAATGAGAAGCGTCCAGTTCCACTTAAAGTCAACTTTTCAAGATCATTGTCGATCATTTTAAACGTGATTTATAATATTCGAGGTCATCTAAAAGTCATGATGTTGTACATAGAAGAATTCGATTTTTTGTGAACTGCAATATCGCATTAACGAAACTATACTGACCAATTTAAAAAATCGACAATGGCCACGAATGCTCGACTTTAAATGACCTTGAAAAAGTCCCACCTTTATATTCGTCCCATGAAATTTTCACATATACATTTTTCTCTAACATCAGGCATAACAGAAATATGAGCCGTTTATTTTGAAAGTGGCCTAACTCCGTTTTCCAATTTTTTGCCGGTTACCATGGTTAAATGTACAGCTTCATGTTATGTATCAGTGAAGCACTTCAGGTTGCTTATATTCAGAGCAAATACGATAAATTTTTCACACATAAGTTTTCAGAATTAATTAAATAACTGAGCCGTGTAGTTTGAAAGTGGCCCAACTCCATTTATACTTACATCAAGATATATACTATTGATAATGTCGAAAAGCAGTGATGAAGGTAATTTCAACTAATTAGTATTTACAAGTTTACCTAATTTTTGGGACAATTGCGTTAGTTGAATAACCTGTACGTTTAATTAATATAAAACTTAAAATTTAATATTAAATTTTAGAAATTATTTCACCCATGAGGAAAAACAGAACAAGACCATTAATTAGTTCAGATAGTGAAGAAGAAATGGTAACTAATAATTTTAAAAAAAATCGAAAAAGAAACAGAATTATAGAACAATATTCGTCTTCAGAGGATGAAGATCCGTTCCCCAGGATTATTACAAGATTATTAAAAAGTGTCGGAAGGGTAATAATTTCATTGTAAATGAAATGAGACAGGAAGATTTTGTATCAACAAAATTATTAGAAGACGCAATTTTTAAAAGGGCAAAGAATTCTGATGGAGAATCAGTAAACTGGTTAAGAATATGTTGGATGCGTTTTGTCAGAAATGAACCATATAAAATTTTATATAAGACATCAATGAATGAGGATGAACATTTTAAAGTCCTGAATTTATTACCACGTCGGGGCAGACCAAGAAAGTTCGAAAATATTGTATTGACACCATTGTATAAAACTATTAGACAAATTACAACAGCAAAATTTAAGGACATAATTGACCTATTACGATACATACCACCAGAACATCATGATTTCTTCAAATCACTTTCACACGCACAAAATGTAGACGAATAGTAAATTGTTTTGTAATAAATTTATGTTTGTAATTTTCTATGTTCTGTAATTAAAAAATGTTTTAAATCGCATAAATTATGTTTCCGAAGTGTTTTCAAGATATGTGAAACAAATTCAGTATTGTTTCTTTTTCAATTTGAAACATCTTAAATTATGTTGAATGGACTTGGGCACCTTCAAATTTTATAACGAATCTGGCTGTTAATTTTGAAAGTGGCCCAACTCCATTCTTGATAAGAAAACGCACGTTATTTACTTAATAATTGCCACTATTTTAACAGGATCTTTAAATTTAACATCCTTAGATACGCTTAAGCAGTATGACTCATTAGTATCCTATACGTATATTTTTAAATTCATTGAAACGCAAAACTTTAAATATCTCGATTTGAAGATAAATGGAGTTAGGCCACTTTCAAAATAAGCGGCTCATATTATTCGTATATTATGCGTATTCAAAATAAAACGAACACCCTGTATGTTTAATTTGCATTCTCACCAACCCCTCTCTTTCTTTCCATCCAAATAATTCCACGTCATACATTATTATCCCTCCCACCAAGTAGGCGAACAGTGCCATCCTTCTTTCAAAGTCGTCTTTGAATAGTCTCCCTTCTATGCCCCATGCTTGTTCTAAAACTGCGTTTACCATTTCTGGTGCTCACACACACACACGCGCGCGCGCGCAAATGCCGTGTCATGTTTCCGTTCCTCGTCAATGGCACACGCAAATCCGCAAACTCTTTGACTGTATCAATCTCCTCATTATCCCGCATCCAGATAGTCGTTCTCTTTTTCGTTCTTTTTTTTCCAAATTTCACCATTTTTTATTCTGTGTGTCTGTTGTCCACGTAGTTTCTTGACCATTTCTCTCATGTCGCATGATCACTCTATCTATAACGAACCAAGAACACGTTAACTCTTTGTAGTCGAGAACGAAAAAGATATTGACATCATATCATATACCCCTCGAAATCAGACAACTTTTGTCTGACACTTTCTTCTCTATTGTCAAAAACAAACGTGTTGTTCAGGTGACTCGTTTCAAATGCTCCACCCTGTGGATCGCGTTTGAACAGAGCATATTTAATGAAATAATAGAATTTTATAAAATGAATTTTCCGCAGCAAGAATTTGGTACGCCAAGGTGATTTCGATATTTAATTTTAAAAGGTATTTCGATTGACATTTAATCTGATTTGAAACTATTTTCTCGGAAAAGACTTCAATTCTGTTGTACGAGTCAAATTGGCTCGCTTCAGTAAAAGTAGGTACACAATCAACACGTGTAAATCTAGTGTTAACCCTTAAATGCATGATTTTTTGTTTTGAATTTTAAGAAATCGTTTTTTGTAGGAATGTAGTCATAGGTTACGCAAAAGATAAATAAAAAATCTAGGTATTGAGTATTCATTTTGAAAAAAAGTTGTATGTAGACTTTAGGCAACAATATACGTTTATTACTAAAATTATCGTAAACGTAAACAAATGGTCATGTATTTATATTATCTATTAGTATAGGAATTTTCACATTATTTATAAATGAAATGCAGCAAAGCAATTGCGATTTTTGTTGTGACACGAAGCAATTAGATAAATCACTCCTTTATAGGAAACTCGAAAAAAGAAAATATCTCTCCAAGTAACACATTGAAGGTTATCGCCCACCACATTCAAATGTCAATAAACATATAACTTACTCGCCAAAAGTAATGTGAAGCCTTTTATTTCACACATGCTCTATTGTCTATTGTTATCAACGTGTATTCGGAAACGCACATACTCAGGTTTTTGAATCAAATTAAGTGGAACTGGGATGTAGACAATTGGCAACAATATTTAAGGGTTAAAGATAACGTACAAGAGACGAATTAATTACAAAAATCAACATCGCCTGCGAAGAGATTAGACAAAATTACAAGCAACTGAAATCAAGAATAAATTCAATGACTCGTTGATGTCAACTTTGTGTCAACAAAAGCGAGCGTCACATTGAAATGGAGATATACACACATACACACAGTCCTCACGCTTATAGTATAATCTTTATAATATAATATAACCTTTGTTCCCGTTTACTAATTGTCTCCTTGCCGCAGCTATCGTTTTCACTATTAGCCGAAAACGGTCGACGGCGGTCAATAGCGGCCGATAATTGTGGCAATGGGGTAGTTAGTAACAGGAGGAATGTAAATACAAAGGTGCCTTCTTGTCGCGTGAGGACTATAATTATATTTAACAGTGTTTAAATCATACTTCGTATTTTTGTCACAATTTCATAACAAAATATTTATGGATTTCAGTTATAGATGCCTCTCATTCCCTCCAAGTAACACATTGAAGGTTATCGCCCACCACATTCAAATGTCAAAAAACATATAACTTACTCGCCAAAAGTAATGTCGAGTCTTCTATTTCACACATGGTCTATTATCTATTGTTATCAACGTGTGTTCGGGAACGCACATACTCAGGTTTTTGAATCAAATTAAGTGGAACTGGGATGTAGACAATTGGCAACAATATTTAAGGGTTAAAGATAACGTACAAGAGACGAATTAATTACAAAAATCAACATCGCCTGCGAAGAGATTGGACAAAATTACAAGCAACTGAAATCAAGAATAAATTCAATGACTCGTCGATGTCAACTTTGTGTCAACAAAAGCGAGCGTCACATTGAAATGGAGATATACACACATACACACAGTCCTCACGCCTATAGTATAATCTTTATAATATAATATAACCTTTGTTCCCGTTTACTAATTGTCTCCCTGCCGCAGCTATCGTTTTCACTATTAGCCGAAAACGGTCGACGGCGGTCAATAGCGGCCGATAATTGTGGCAATGGGGTAGTTAGTAACAGGAGGAATGTAAATACAAAGATGCCTTCTTGTCGCGTGAGGACTATAATTATATTTAACAGTGTTTAAATCATACTTCGTATTTTTGTCACAATTTCATAACAAAATATTTATGGATTTCAGTTATAGATGCCTCTCATTCCCTCCAAGTAACACATTGAAGGTTATCACCCACCACATTCAAATGTCAAAAAACATATAACTTACTCGCCAAAAGTAATGTCAAGTCTTCTATTTCACACATGGTCTATTATCTATTGTTATCAACGTGTGTTCGGGAACGCACATACTCAGGTTTTTGAATCAAATTAAGTGGAACTGGAATGTAGACAATTGGCAACAATATGCATTTAAGGGTTGAAGCTTTGTTTGGTATTCCTGTCAGAAAATTGTTGCTCCCGAGCCCTTACAAAATAATTGTGCATAATTTCCGTAAGTTCTGTTCGAAGATCGTGCATGCCGATTTCGGTGAATCGAAAGAGGTAACTTTTCGGGGAGCTGTCGACTTGTGTCACACATATTCAAAAACGCGAGACCCTTGAAAACTGCGGAACTTTCGAAGCGGAAAGCGAAATAAATCGCGCGGACTTCGCCGGACGTTTATGGACGCTGGCGCAACGGCCAGCGTGCTAAATCGATGATCATGCGCGAGTATTGTTCTCTGTAGCGGTGTCGGTGAAAAGAGGGTGTGCAGTTCTCCATGGCGCGGCACCGAGCAAAATGGCGCGAACACGTCGCCGATGCGATGGTTGGCCTCGATAACCGGCGTTGCATATCGCATCGTTCACAATAGGTCGCTGTTCCTTTGAAAACAGAAACTGAATTAAAGTCGCGGCCCACGGTGACGAGGTGAAAACAACGAGACCGTTGCGTTGCCCGCCGCAAGGTCGGCGAACACTGTGTTCTAGAAATAGCTGAAAGGCCTGCCTTTGCATCCGCGGCCGTGATGCGTTCGATGGGACGTGAAAGTGCTCGAACGCCGCTGGAGAACGTCGATGTTAGGAGTCGAATGAGACGATGTTTCGGTCGCTGGCCGCGTAAAGTGTTCTTGCCTTGTTGCCTTCCGATGTGCAGGCGATTCTTGTAACTTTAATTCCACGGGGCAAAGCAATGTTAACCAACGCAGGCCGGATGCTTTATCATGATACATGGCTCGGCTCGGCCATGATAATCTTGCCAGTTGCAATTTGCACAAATTGAAAGGCGAGAAATGTGATGAATGAGGACGTTGTTGCTGCGGAGGAAAAATGTCTCTCTGTGTTTATTGCGAGATTAAGCCTATTGATTATTTGCCAGTCGGCGGAATCGCTTCTGATCGAAGTTTCTTGTACCGACTCGTTGCTTCAGGGTAGGTACTGACGGGTTGACCGCAGCACTTAATATCGGATTTTTCTTTGTAATATCGTATATAATATTTTCTAAATGTAAAGTATTTTTCATTTGTCAGATGCGTGTATAGTGGCAAGCGTGCAAATAATTTTGTTGATATACAGGGTGTACGCGTCAAGTTTCGTCACCATTTTGTAGATATTTCCGGCAGTGCAATTAAAACATGTTTCAGACACAATTTTGTCAGTATTCGGTGGACTATATGACCACGTATTAATAAATCTCAAAAAATGAGTTTTACGTAAAAAGGTCAAGGTCATCTTGACTTTTTTAAACGGCCCTATGTGTTTTCGACGTCATAAGTTTATTGCTGACGTCGCGACGAATTTTCAACAGGGTATGATACTATCATCTTGAAATGACGTGAAACTCGAAAATTTTGTATAAACGCAATTTTAATGAAAACTCATTTCGTACAAAAGAGATCAGATTACGATAGATATTCGAACTGCGATTCATCTTCTGTGATACAGAATGATAAGAAAAACTTCCACACTTATTGTAAGACATTTTACTGGACGTTAGAAACAATATGTATTATACTTTCAACAAGACGGTCCTTGATGCTTTGTCGCAGGGGTTACTGCGACGGTTTATATAAAATAATCCGAGAGAGTTTTTTTGGTTTTTATATAACGAGAACTTTAATATAACTTGTAACAAAAGGCGATGAGGTACAGTGTGTAGAAGGTAAAGGTAAACGAGTGACGGATGAGACAGAAATATGAACACGTTGAGAGTCGGAGGAAAACTTGCTAACTGACTTCTCCCGGTCGAGAGGTCCTCGTATTTATTGGGGAGAACGTATTGAAATTGGTAAGGGAAAGTCCTTGGGAAGGGCGAAGGCCTTTCCCGAAGATTTTCCGACCGGGGTGATCCGGGACCTATGGTCCGAAGCTGTGTCCCAACGTTTTTATTGTTTTATTGCGGTGTGTACGCCTTGCGTCGGGAAAACCCGAAAAAGGCATATGCACACCCCGCTTTTGAAGGACGTGTCTTTTTACGTCTGGTCCGCCACAATGCTATTATAATTAGATGTAATTATAATTTTAATAACAAATCTAGAAATCGTTGAATGGGAATATATGATCCGATTCGTATTGGCCACCGCGTTCACCAGATCTGTCTCCTCCAGATTTTTATCTTTAGGGATATCTACAATCCATTGTATACGACACACCAATCAATATTGTTCAAGTACTTCGGAATCGCATAACACCTGCATGTAAAAAGATAAACCGGCACGCCCTAATTACAGCGACAACGAAAAGTCTAAACAAAGAACAGAACTCTGTATCATAGAAGATGGATCGCGGTAGGATATCTATTATAATCTGATCTTTTTGTACGAAATAAGTTGACATTAAAATTTCGTTCCTACAAAATTTTCAAGTTCAAGGTCATAATATCATACACTGTTGAATTCATCTCGACGTCAGCAATAATCATGTGAAGTCAAAAACATATAGTGCAGTTCAAAAATGTCGAGATGACCTTGACCTTTTTACGTAAAAAAACATTTACTGAGATTTAAGGATATGCAGCAACGTAACCCACGAAATGCTGACAAAATTGTGTCTGAAACATTTTTTCATTGCACTACTGGAAATGCCTAAAAATGGTGACGAAGCTTAACGCGTACACCCTGTATCATACATATTGCATATCGTTTGAGATACATATGTACATCAGTTGAGATTTATCTTTTTTCTTTATACACGTTAAAAGTGTAATTGTTAAGCTCTGCTATTGTGTAAACTTCCTATAATCAACAGTTGTAATATTATAACATAACATAACCTAAAATATGGCTAGATTTGGGGAAGTGCTAAATAGCAAATCACAGATATACTTGTTAAAAGCACGACATTGAAGTAACTAATACATAGGTAGTGTATGTGACTCTCTCTAATACAAATAATATAAGAAGAAATAACTAATATTTTATTGATCCACCTTTATTTTTTATGACAAGGCAAAGAATCAATGAAATGGATGCAACGATCTATTGAGATGTTATCCCATACATTCTTAATTGTTTCGTATGAGTCATTCATCTGTATGTTTTCTTCATTTTAATCTCTTCGTCGACGGTCTACATTAGGGGTGTCAAACTCAAAAGCTATAACTTGGGCCAAATAAACAATGCTTAACTTTAGGTATAAAAATCAATGTTCATCGAAACAAATATTTTTATTTTGACTAGTACATTGTAATAAACATATGTAAAGTTAAATTACTGTTTACGTCCTGATACTTGACATCACTTCTCTGATACTATCTTTCCTATTTCGGGAGAAATTTTATTTTTACTGTTATTTTAATTTTATTGTTATTATTATAAAATTTCTAATTCACATTTCTATTTTATTTTTACTTTGCGTCGGATATATATTGACTAGGCCGCAAAAATGTCCATCTCGGGCCGCGAGTTTGACACCCCTGGTCTACATCATGCTCAAGTGAATTTAAATCGGGTGACTGCGGTGGCCAACACATGACAGCAACATTATGTTCCTCTAAAAACTGTTCCGCCTTTTGGAACGTGTGCTTTCGGACCGATATCAGCTTAAAATGTCCAGTCATCCAGCATTTTTTCTTGAGTGAAAGGAATTAATTGTCCATCCAAAATATCTACACACAGATGCTGGTCCATAACTCCATGAATACGACAAATTAGAACAGAACCGTTTATATTATATCTGCTCAAACCAGGCCGTTTATATTTTAGCACTGAAGGGAAGGTAAGCGAATCGGAGAGCGTGTTTAAGGTTACTATTAATGCAGTTTATTGAATTGTTATCGATGAGCGCGGGCGCGACTAGCGTGGTGTCGTAGGACTAGCAACTTAGGACAGACTGAGCTTTTGGAGTTGGGCGTTTGTCTCTTTTATACTGGAAGAGAAGAAAGGAATAGATGGACTTTCGTAGGAAAGGAGAAAGTTGGGAAAGTCCCGTGCGGGTCGAGGTGTCCAGATGTGAGGAGAATTGTTTTATTAGGGGTGCGTGATTTTTAGGGAATTTTGAGGATTAGGAACGGTACTTGTTTTATTGCTAGCGGCCGCGCTCAGGTAGAGGGATGCGACGCCACAATATCATTCCGGCCTTTTCTTTAATATTGGTATAAATAATAAAATAAAAATTGATATAAATAATGCAATTACACCCCCAAATTTATTTGGAATTACACGAAGAATTGTGTAAGCAAATAGAAAGTATCATTCAGGTTTGATGTGTTCAGGAGTAATTATTGGATTTGCTAGAATAAAATTATCTGGGTCTGATAGTAAGTATGGTTATTTTATAATAATAATTAAAAATATATTGATAATTAATATATATCCTAAATGTTTTGGATCAAACTCTTCACCTATATTCTACATCTTACTCAAAGTCTTTCATCTGGTCAGTAGAAATTGAATTTGAACTCGTCAGTCAAAATAACTTTCGACCATTGTTCTCTTGACCAATCAACTAAACTAAACACCGCCGAACCGAGTGGACACTAATTTGTGTCCGTTTGTGTGGATATTTCGCGTTGAATATCAACTGTACTATTCAATGGCGATGTTATTTTTCGTAGTCTGTAATTACGTATTTTGTTATTTATACCTGTTGAGGACTCATCAGATGGATGACGGAGATCCTCTGAATATTGCACTTGGTGCCGACTAACTCGAAGGACCACCCACTGTAGTGGGACTAAATGAATTGCTAGTACTCTATTTGTAACGCGCAACCTAACCGTTACGCGTATCTCTCTATGTCTTCTGTTCTGTCCTGTCTGAAAGTCTAAAGTGTTCTGTGCTTTCTGAAGGTCTAAAATGCTCTGTGCTTTCTGAAGGTCTAAAGTGTTCTGTGCTTTCTGAAGGTCTAAAATGCTCTGTGCTTTCTGAAGGTCTAAAATGTTCTGTTCTGTCTGAAAGTCTAAAGTGTTCTGTGCTTTCTGAAGGTCTAAAGTGTTCTGTGCTTTCTGAAGGTCTAAAGTGTTCTGTGCTTTCTGAAGGTCTAAAATGTTCTGTGCTTTCTGAAGGTCTAAAGTATTCTGTGCTTTCTGAAGGTCTAAAATGCTCTGTGCTTTCTGAAGGTCTAAAATGTTCTGTTCTGTCTGAAAGTCTAAAGTGTTCTGTGCTTTCTGAAGGTCTAAAGTGTTCTGTGCTTTCTGAAGGTCTAAAGTGTTCTGTGCTTTCTGAAGGTCTAAAGTATTCTGTGCTTTCTGAAGGTCTAAAATGCTCTGTGCTTTCTGAAGGTCTAAAATGTTCTGTGCTTTCTGAAGGTCTAAAATGTTCTGTGCTTTCTGAAGGTCTAAAATGTTCTGTTCTGTCTGAAAGTCTAAAGTGTTCTGTGCTTTCTGAAGGTCTAAAGTGTTCTGTGCTTTCTGAAGGGCCTTACCCTACTCCCCTTCGTGGAGTCGGAAAAACCCCGGCCATCCCTTCCAATGTGCCCGAAGCACGTTGTCTCTGGTAGGGATGACTGCGTGGGCCGCTTGCGCTTGCGGGTGGAGGGATGTTTGGAAAGGCCGGGAAATTCCAGCTGGCCAGGATTGCCGATGCCGATATCTAGCGGCCGATTCTTTGGTCCCCTAGCCTTGGGGCTTTATGGTAAGGGTTTCCAGAACCTAAATGATGGCATGACCTTCATCATCCTAAAAACTATTTAATTTATGTGTCAAACCGGTCCGCTAAAGAAATTGCCATCGCCCTAAACGGATTACAAGAAACTCATAAATGGTCGCCCGTACCATAAAGCCATTTCCAAACCTCTTACCTTAACAATACCTCCGTTCACTTTTACGTGCTCCAAAGCTGGATTGATAGCGTTAATCGGAACATGGAGACGTTTAAAAATTTCACAAAATGTCAACTATTCATTACAAAGACGATGAATTTCTAGACGCTGTCTAGATATAATTTATTTTCCACGACCCGTATTATTTTCATAACTACATTTCAAAGCTATTGCGTCCATTTGTCGTTTATTATAAAATGAACTTATCGAAATATGCTCTGAACCTGACAAATGAAGCTTTGTGTATTATTTAGTTGCTCGATAAGCGTGTTAAATATTATCACTAACAATAGTTGAACTCTACTGTCTATTTGTAAACATAGGGCCACGGTATATAGTATGTTTGTATTAGATTGTAGCTTGAAGTGTGAGTGACCGAATGCTAAGGTGGGGAAAGATTATCAGCACAATGAACAGAAAACTATATTATATTGATTTCTGTTCATTGTGCTGATAATCTTTCCCCACCTTAGCATTCGGTCACTCATACTTCAAGCTACAATCTAATACCAACATACTATATACCATACTATATACTATATATAAACAATTTTGTCCCTATAAAATAGTCAATATAAAATATTTCTTATCAATATAATATAGTTAAGAAATATTTTATATTAACTTATCTTAACTATATTATCTTAACTATACTATATTATATTGATAAGAAATATTTTATATATTGACTATTTTATATGGACAAAATTGTTTCCCTGCTTATACGCTCGCCACTGAACGTGCTACATAGTCTGAAAGCTGAGATTCAAATACAGTTACTCCCACTAATATTCAGGACACGTTTTAATAACTTTTTTAAAATTGGAACAAACGACTTGAATTTTTTTTAGATGACAGGGGGACTGGTACAATAGACAATGACTAAACTATTTTGTTACAATTTTGCTACTGCTTGGAGTAACAAATCAAAATAAAAAACTCTCGTTTTTTTAACTTCTTTGTCTGAGCCTGTAACAAAAATTTATGAAATGCGTTTTGTAGATCTCTGCAAGAGAATCTCATCGAAATCGATTAACGCGAAGTCAAGTTACAAGCATTAAAAATTTTTTAAAACGGCAGATTATTCGCACTTTTATTGGTCGAAAATGTCAAAAATCGAGGCGAAACTGCAATTTGTGCGATCTTTAATTGTTTACAGCTCATATCAAGGTCAAACCGATTTCCATGCAATTTTCACAATTTTACCGAAATCTGCGCAACAGATTTTTTAAATTTTCGTCATAGGCTCAGATCAAAAAGTTAAAAAACGAAAGATTTTTATTTTCTTTTGTCATCCTATAAATCATTCTATCAATAGGAAAATTTAAAAGAAGAATTCTAATTATGATATAGTAGATCTAGATCTCTCTATCATCTAAAAAAAAAAATTCAAATCGTTTGGGCCAGATCTAAAAACAATTATTGCTTTTTAAAATTTGTTCTGATATTAATCAGTGTCACTGTGTGTAATTTTTAAGAAGTACAGTGCTGATATTCAGCAATACATTGCTGATATTTTAGTAATATCGGAATTCTACGTTGAGAATTAGTTGCTCCTGTTAATATGGTATTATTTGGAAATGTTACATAATATTTATTCAATCACATTGTATTTCATGAAACGAACGATAGCTTCGATACCTTGTGGATAGCATATGCAAATGCATAATTATATGGGTACGTGTTGTTTAGCCATCGCATACATAAACAGCTAAACTCAGGATCGAAACAGGATTTAGCCTATTAAGGTTCAAGTACTGCCCAAGGGTGTAGGAACCTAAACCCTCTTTTTTCTTGTTCTATGTTAAAATAGAATTTAAATTGGAATGCAAATAGAATGTTAAACCTATCACGTTGGTTTTTTAACGATCTATGAAATAGAAAGAAAAAAATTTCTGGCTTGCCTGCTACCGCTGGTTTATCAAAACTTTTTACTTAGCCCTCTAAACTCGAGGTTATTTTAACCTTAAAACTAAATTATTCTTTCGAACGTACAGTATTTTGATTTTGTAGTATTTTTGTATTGCATGCATGTGAAATTAAATTTATTTGCCATTGTACAATATTGTACAAAATTGTACAATTTTAACAATTATTTAAATATAAATCAATTTAATCCTGCAAAAATTACTTTGAAAAATTATGTAGCAAGATTTAGTAGTGTCTCAAAGTCGCCATTCGAGTGCGAAGGGTTAATACTAGAACTATCAAGGGGATCAAATTAACGTGTTTAGAATTTCTTAGAAACGTAACTCATTTTCAGTATATTTTGTTTGTGAAAGTTTCGTGTAAATGTTTCTAAAATATGTTAATAATTAAACATGTAATACAATTTTCTCTTTTCTTGTGTTTTGGTTGTAAAATTGTATATAGCATACTTACACATACCGAGATGAGTCATTTCGACTCACACGGAACGTAGGTAAACTTGTCATTTCAGAAGTTTTTCGGATTATTTTCGTGTAGTTCAAATACATTTTTAGAGAACTAATTATATTTTCGTACGTATACGTCGTACAAAAATTGCCTGAAGATACAAGAGCAGCATTTGCACAATTTTCTCATTCTTCTTTTACTTTCTTCATATTGTTACTTGGCCGTAACAATATCTTCGCTTCTTTATAAAAACATACAGAATGTCCCATAATTATGTTAACATCCGGAAAGGAGTGATGCCTGAGGTCATTTGAAGAAACCTTTTCCTCAGCGAAAATGCAATCCGCGGCTTCGTTTACGAATTATTAACGAAAAACAGTGACCAATCAGGGACGAGATCATTTGGCGCGAGACGGCCGAGCCAATGAGCGGAACTGGGCTCCGTGCACTCGTTGGCTGGGTCGCCGCGCGCTAGCCGAGCTCGCCTCTTATTGGTCACTGTTTTTCGTTAATAACTCACAAATAAAGCCGCGGATTGCATTTTCGCTAAAGAAAAATTTACTTGAAATGACTTCAGGAATCACCCCTTCCCGGGCGTTACCTTTTGCATCGCAGAAAATATTTCGCCTTTGATCAGAAAGAAACGCTTACAGAGGAATCGTTATTTTGTGCCATAATACTTATTGAAAATCGGAATTCTATTTTTTATAGTGATTTGCAGAAATATTCCCATAAAATTACTTAGAAACAATAGGAAGATTTTCCCGAAGCAGTAAATTATTGGAATAAATAATTTGAAAAAAGATATGATAGAAGTGTTTTAGTAGACGGTGGAAATGAATATCTACCATCGTACGACGAAACTACAAGAGAGTTATCCGATACTGGCAGTGAAGATGAAAGATTTCGACGTATGTATAGAAATAGAAGAAGAGTTCAAGTTTTCTCCAACTATTATTATTGTTATTATTCAGTCTATCATAAATATTCGCAAATAAAATAGGAAAATGCATGAGAACGCATAAAATGCTATGACTACTCTCAAATGATTTATTAATATAACAAATAAGTCATTTTCACACCTCTGTTAGAAGTTGGTATACATCAATCGCCGGTAGTTCTTGTGTTAAATATCCACCGTCTGCTATTAACTTTGTCACGATGTTTGTAATCAGTTTACATATTATTCTCCAGTATCCAATGTTTAACTAAACAATCTTTAACTTTATTATTTGCAGAACTGTCTTGCGCATCAATTCTTCGGTAATTCTTACGAATTTATACAAATATTAACGCTACTAAAGTGGCGATCATTAAAATTGTGCATGATGTATGCAATTTATTTCATGAAACAAAAACTCGAATGTTATTTCAATGCATGCCAGATTTTCATCTCTCAGTTGCTCGGCTCGAGAAAAAACATGTTATTAGGCAGAGATTATTGTTATATACTGTAGCGTGTACTATAGCTTGCCGTGTCTTTGGTTTATTTCTGATCATAATTAACTTTGTTTTTATCGAACAAATAAAAGATCAAATAAATCAAAGAATACCATTACCCTATATAGGAGCACAAGAACGAATTGTTCTTTCGAACTCCTTTTACGCTTCGTACTTTGTAGAATTGGCATCTAGGACTTGGCAATGACTAAGGTTCTTGTTAACCAATTCAAGATGTTCAATGAATCAGCAACCATATTACTAACACTTAAAGAACAATACTCACACAAGTGCAATCTTATTAACCCCTATAGCACAGTACTACAACCGCAATATGACCAACACTTCAAATACTGTGCACGCGAATTAAATTGGTAGCTGACGACGACGTTTCAACGGCATCAAAAAATACGAACAAAATCGTTTCACCATTTTTCTTGTAGCAACAAGTAAGCTAATTTAAGATTCTCAAGTTAGGCGATGTACATATATGTCTCTTTGTCATTAGTGACACGCTTTTCCTACGTAATGGACGAATCGTTGAAGCGTACGCTTGCCACATTTGACGATTTTCACCAGGGGTTGTGCATCTCTTCGACAATTCCAGCACCTCTGTAACCTACATACACTCATACACGAAAGTATTCGAACGCTTACGTTTCTAACATTCAATTAATAAAATATATGTGTTAAACTGAAGTATTTGATATAATATGACACATATAACAAGGGATGAGTCTTAAGACTGCGTAAAAGTATTCGAACGAAACAATTAATAGTTATTTAAGTTGAACGATTAAAGGTTTTAATAGGAAGTTGATCCACCTTTTGCTTTTATATAACAGCCCTAAGTCTATTTTTCATTCAGTGGACCAACTTAGAAGTAACATTTGCATCTATTCATTGCCATATTTCAATAATATTTCGTTTTAACACTTCTTTCGAAGTAATAACCGTATTTCTTAATAATCTTTCTACTTCATCTCATAAATGTTCAATGCGGTTTAAATCGGGACTTTGCGGTGGATGTGGCTCCACGTGTGGAACATTATACAATACCCATTCTTTAACTATTTTAGCGGTATGCTTCGGATCATTGTCAGACTGAAACCAATAATCGCTAGGTAAATTCAATTTTAATACAGTGCTTTTCCAATTTTCTTGCAAAATTTTTAAGTATTTCGTTTTATCCATTATCTCATCGATGAACACAAGGTTTCCCACTCCACTAAATGCCATGCAGCCCCAAACTAATACAGATCCATCATTATGTTTTATAGTCGGTCGTACATTTCGCAGTTCTAATTCCGTGTGTTTCAAGAAGAAAGCCATTTATTAGCGAGAAAATTAAAATTGTACGTTTAAAATTCGTCGAAAAATTTATTCATGAAAATAATTCATTCTGGGACAACGCATTATTCTCTGATGAGAGTAAATTTAACGTTTTTGGTAGCGATGGGCGTAAAAATGTTTGGAGGGAAAGGAACACAGAATTAGAACCGCGAAATCTACGACCGACTATATTCGTACTATATTCCTACGACCGTATCTCGAAATACGTTGTAAGTGTGAAGCATTTCATGGGTCCTGCGGAACCGCAAAATGTAACAATATCCCTCAGACGACAGAAAGTATTATGTAGAAAATTATGATTTTCTTTTTGCCACAATTTTTGAACCATGGTCGTTTCGCAAACTCAAACAGAGTGCATATTATTCAGGACTTACCAGTCTACAACATATCTAAAGTTCAGCAAAATCAGAATTAAGGCCCCTTTTCGGCATAACTTTATTTACTAATAATAGTGATTCATAATATTTAAATAAAAATGTCTCTCAAAGTAATAGTTTTTCTACTTAAATAGATTAATACATTTTTATTCAGAATTCCGAGGAGCATCGAATTGTGCATAAAAAATTATATAGTTTCATTAAAAGAAATAACGATGTTCTTGGTGTATCCAAATTGAATTCACCTAGCGATTATTGGTTTCAGTCTGACAATGATCCGAAGCATACCGCTAAAATAGTTAAAGAATGGGTATTGTATAATGTTCCACACGTGGTACCACATCCACCGCAAAGTCCCGATTTAAACCCTATTGAACATTTATGAGATGAAGTAGAAAGATGATTAAGAAATACGGTTATTACTTCGATAGAAGTGTTAAAACGAAATACTATTGAAATTTGGCAATGAATAGATGCAAATGTTACTTCTAAGTTGGTCCACTCGATGGAAAACAGACTTAGGGCTGTTATAAAAGCAAAAGGTGGATCAACTTCCTATTAAAACCTTTAATCGTTCAATTTAAATAACTATTAATTGTTTCGTTCGAATACTTTTGTGAGCCATTTCTGGTACGCGTTTACAATCAATGTACTGTAAAAACGCTATATATTGTTGAATGATTTTCTAATTTTGCTTACGCAGGCTTAAGACCCATCCCTTGTTATATGTGTAACACATATATTTTATCAATTGAATGTTAGAAACGTAAGCGTTCGAATACTTTCGTATATGAGTGTATATCTAACAAGTTGAAAACGGCTGGAGGGCAGTGGACAGCTATTACGAGCATTGGCGTCTCTCGTGTCTCGTGGTTCGGAAGGGAGCCAACAACCGATGATCCGGAGGACCTCCCAAATTCGCCGGAAGGCGATCGTGAAAAATGGCTGGCTGCGGGCACCGGGCACTGGGGCGAGCAAAAAGATGATCACCCGGGGGCATCGATCGCTCGCCGTGCAAAAACTCGGCCGCGAAAGGCGACCGATCGCGGTGCCGACTTCAAAGTCCGCGGGGGAACTTACATATATTATTAGCCCGGCGAGAGAAGGCCGTATAAACGTGTCCAAGGGTGACGTCCCGACATTCCGGTGCTTCGGGCGTACATGAACTCTGTGCTTTAATGGGCTCGTTCTGTCTCGGCCGCTCTTCCCTGCGGCCACCTTCTCGTCGTTTCACGAGGGATTTTCTTTCTCGGGCTTTCTACGCCCATGTCGGACCTTCCCCCGGGTCTCCGCGGCGCAGCGCAACCGGGCGCGTTGCTTCGCGTTGAATCGCGTCGCAGAAGCTCGCCGCGCCGCGGAGACCCGAGGGAGCACGCTGCTCGCACTCCCATGCAAATGACATTGACCGCCAGGAAGGAGGTTATCCTCCAATTAATCGAGTGCCGCCGTGTACCCCGTCAGTCTGGCCGTGTCCTTCGGAACGGCCACGGACAACCGAGATATTCACCGAAGGATCTTCTTCGGTTATTAGTGGCCGACTGGCCCGGAGCTTCAGCAAGCCTTTGACCTTCCTGCTCCGATTATATTCGTTGCGGGGCGAGGAGCCTTGAGCACGCGCCGGCCCCGGAAAAATTCTGCCAGGCGAATAGGCTACGCTTCCGGCAGCCTGACACGTTACCCCGCCTTTCGCCCGTGGCCAAGGTTTAAATGGAAAATCCTGGCGCTCCTTTACGGGTCGCTGTGTAGGGCGCTGGAATGCCGCAGCAACTTCCGAGGTCGACGGAAGATCGCCGACAGCCGGATCTCAGGAAACCGCTCCAGGAATTGTTTCCTTCGAGATTCGCTTGCGAGGATCTTCTATGGGACTCTCGGAGTTTGGCTGGTTGCAGCGGACGCGCTGAGATACTGGAGTTCCAGCGCCGTGAACGAGGAACTGGGTGGTCTCCATTGATAAACTACGCGGTTACGTGGCGAATCAGAAATTCGTGCTTCTGTGGATCTGGTTTTAGAAATGGAGATTAGATTCGAAGTAGTTTGAATTTTGTGCGTTGCTTGAATGTAAATTCAACATTGATACTGCACGATAGTTTGTTAAATGAATTAAACAGATTCTTTTCAAGACCTTTGAAACAGGTGTTGCTTCAATCGACGACGAATCTATGGTTTAACGTACACATAGGGAAATATACATTGGTGGATAAAATGATAAGGCACCTCAAGATTTTTGGAACATCTATTTGTACACATACATGGAAAATAAATACAGAATAAAATAAGGTAGTAGTTTTGACGTAATATATGAAGGAATTAAATAAATCGTTAGGTCCATTTGTTATTTATACACATTACTTATACACATAAGGCACCTCAAGATTTTTGGAACATCTATTTGTACACGTACATGGAAAATAAATACAGAATAAAATAAGGTAGTAGTTTTGACGTAATATATGAAGAAATTAAATAAATCGTTCGGTCCATTTGTTATTTATATAAAAAAAAAGAAATGAAATTTTATGTAGACAAAATGATAAGACACTTTGAATATGAGATAACAAAAGCATTAAAGTAAAATAAAATTACATGGTTTATTTAAGTTTTAGTAACGTGGACTATTCTTTACGTTGTACCACTTCTCAATCATTGTTCTTGGTAAACTTCTATAGAGATTCTTTAGATACTTCTTGTTGAATTTCAACTTTTAGGTTGAATACAAAAATCAATCTAGAAAATAGTTTTTTATTTACCATCTGATATGATTTAATCGTGAAGGCATGTGATAATGTATTTTATCTTTTCTAATCGTTATTGTTTTTACCGAGTTGAATCGTGTTAGATAACGCATACCTTATTTAATTAAATAAAAGTTCTAGTTGAGAGTTAAACTAGTGAAAAGTATTCAAGTTATTCCTATAACGAAATATAATTTAATCCTTTTGATTCAAGCTTTCTCAAGCTTCTAAAATTACAGACTTTAATTCGGACACTATATTACACTTCATATAATGTTCGGCCGAGATCTCCCCAAATATTCTCGATAATGTTTCGGTCAGAAGACCTTGCTGGCTAATTTAAAATCTTCAGATTTACCGTACTAAAATAATTTTTTACTAGGCGAGCTGTGCGCACAGCTGCATTATCTTGCTGAAATATATATCTTGTGCCAGCAATTCTGCGAGTGTAAGTCTCTATCTGTTCCTTGATTAAATTTAAGTAGATAGTACTATTCAGACGACCTTGAATAAATTTTATTTCTGTCTTTCCTCTACAGTCTATATCATCACCTTCCTATGACTTTTAGCTTAAATCCGCAGTAACTGAGAAAATAAGTAAACGCTTAACTAAACACTCTAAAGAAATGCTTGAGTGTGCAAACATTCGCTCGGAAATACTCGTCAAAGTCAATGTCACTTTAACACGTTGACTGCCACGCGTATTTACAACAAAATCTCCTACAGGCCACCCGTGCCGCTATAGGAAGCGTGCGCTGTTAATTCATGTCTGTTTCTGTTCCTGCATGAACAGTTGGAATCTTTGCCGAGTGCCGAATGGTATAACTTAAAATCTCTGCCCTTATTTTTTTTCAATAATGAAAAGAGATCGGATTGCCCGGAAGGAGAAGCATAAATAAAATTACATCGTCAGATTCTGATTTGGATACTGATAAATATAATCTTAGTGATAATGAATGTTATGAAGATACTATTGACGAGATTTTACGAGAATTGGTCATGGAAGAAGAAAGAAACGTTGATGATACTGAGGAAGCTACAGTTCAAATAAAAGATACGAAATGGACCGATCAGAGGCACGAGCATATCTGAAAAAACAAACAACTTTTTGTCCAAGCTGTCCTGATCAATCTCAACTTTGCAGAGAATGGTTTAATGTTATACACTGCGAATAATTTTTTCAATAAACCATTTTTATAAGAATTCAATAGTTTCATTACCCCCTGTAGAATATTTGTCGAAATATTTTCGGAAATCCTTTGTAAGTAGTCAAATCAGCGTCACCCGAATTACGGGTGACGTGGCCTGATGAGAACTTTTGCTGTCACCCGAATACGGGTGACGCGGCAGTCAACGTGTTAAAGCAGTCGATATTCATACAGTGGGTGTAGAAAGTATTCCTACAGCGATCATGTGTGGGCTAATATTTTTTTATTCAGAACGATGAATTAAACGGAAAAGTGTGTATTCAAAATTATATTATTCCGTTTTAAGAAACAAAATTATCCTTCATTTGCTCTGTACGTGTGCACTTATAGAAGAATCAAGTAGGTCATTTTGAAGCCCCCTCGAAACCATTTAATTTCTGTTGGAAACATTTTTTGTATACTGTGAAATTAACGAAATCATATATTTATAGAAATATATTATATAGAAATATATTTATAGAAATATTTATATTTATAGGATAACATCGGACACCCTGTGTACGTAATAATTTTTTTAATATTGGATCATGTGTCATGAATTTTTTACAAATGCCAGACTGACTAAATTGTTGAAGGCTGAACAAACGAATTTTTCTCAGATTTCAAATTGGTTGGTTCAATTATATCGCTAGTAACATCACTCTTCCTTTAATAGCTAAAGTCAAATATATTTGAAAATGAACCTCACCTCCACTCTAGATTCTTCGAATCATTTTTCCTCTCACGCTTTGGAACTGATTCTCATTCCGTACATACGTTCATTATCTTAATTTGTCTCATCCCGGAATTCGCTTTGATAAACACACTGTCCGACACGATTTTTGATTTCCAAACTAACAAACTATATAAATAAATCCTTCGGTGTGACACTTTGGCGGCTTACGCACACCGTGCCACATTATTTACGCATAGAAGGAATTCAATGTAGTAATAGCAACTGTTTTTCCTTAATATCTCGAAAATTAAGGCCAAGCGGCCCTAAATGGAAAAGGTAAAGTTGTTCAGAATATCGTCCTTTCTAACATATTTCAAGGCCATTGAAATCAGAGGTGGCGTAGGCTATCGACAACTTCACTCGTGTAATATCCACCTCTCATATGTCTCATATATGTATATGTATATTTTCGAGCCGAAGGCGTACACATACGTATAAGAGACGACGGTCTTACTCGACTAAACAGAGCCGTTAGAAGCGGTCAAAAGAACATCAGCACACGTGTCGGACTGTAGAGTTAACATGGTCATAAGCGCGCGAGAGACGCCCCGTAAAGCATGCCCAATAGAATAACCAAATATACAGTGCTTGTCACTTAAAAACATACACCTAGGAATTCAGCCGATTTTCATCCATATAACGTGTTAATTATAGTGTGGCGGACCAGACATAAAAAGACACGTCCTTCAAAAACGGGGTGTGCATATGCCTTTTTCGGGTTTTCCCGACGCAAGGCGTACGCACCGCAATAAAACAATAAAAACGTTGGGACACAGCTTCGGACCATAGGTCCCGGATCACCCCGGTCGGAAAATCTTCGGGAAAGGCCTTCGCCCTTCCAAAGGACTTTCCCTTACCAATTTCAATACGCTCTCCCCAATAAATACGAGGATCTCTCGACCGGGAGACGTCAGTTAGCAAGTTTTCCTCCGACTCTCAACGTGTTCATATTTCTGTCTCATCCGTCACTCGTTTACCTTTACCTTCTACACACTGTACCTCATCGCCTTTTGTTACAAGTTATATTAAAGTTCTCGTTATATAAAAACCAAAAAAACTCTCTCGGATTATTTTATATAAACCGTCGCAGTAACCCCTGCGACAAAATAGGAAATAACTAAAACGCGCATATAGACATATAATATAGTTGAATACTTATTTATTTAATACATAAAAATACTAGAACAAAACATTCAATAATTGTTACTAAATTAAATAAAATTTGTCGTTACGTATAGAACAAGCCCGTCATTAAAAATCGTACAATACATATTTTCAATAACATTTAATATGTAAAGCTTATGTCAACACTATGCCGTCCGCAGATCTTAGATACGATTCTTTTGTTTGACGCCAGCATAGTAGCTTGGAAATTTTAAATATAAAAAAAAATTTCGAAGATGGCGGTAATATAAATTCCTAAAATTAAGATATGTCATCCAAGAATTTTCGTACTTAATTCATAGTTAAATAAGCACAATGCTATAGTTAGTTTGCTGCCTTTTAACACCCAAGAAATATAGTTCAAATGTTACTTCAGTATTTTAAAATGGCACCAAAGCGGTACCACCGGCATACAACAGATAGTTTTTGCATGGCACCAGCGTGGTGCCACCGGACAGCACAGTGTTAATATTTTCTTAGATATCCATGTGCATTTTCAATACATTGCAGTTGCCGAGGAATTGATTTGATTAAATTTTCGCAAAATTGGAGTATTATTTTTGACCATTCTTCTTGTAAAACTTTCCCTTAGACCTTCCTTATTTGTAATATTATGTAATTGTATTTAGCTTCCCAATTCATTCCACGCATGTTCTATCACATTAATATTCGGCGATTGGGGAGGTGTTCAAAAACTTTAGGACAGTTATTGGAAATGGGTAGATAAATAAAAGTAAAACGCAGTGAATTAAACTTATCCCTTTTAGTTTATTAATTTGATGTACGAGGAAGGACCGTCTTTACTCTCCTGATTGCTCCAGGAGACTGAAGACTATTCACAAAGACGAAACCAAAAACGTCACCTAAAGACAAAGAGCACTCTGTTCTATATACATATGAAATCATTGTTTATCTAATGGTACTCTGGCGAGACTCTCGGCGTCGATTCGTTTTTGTAACTTATATGCTAGAAGGAAAAACTTCTGAGTATTCAAACGAGAGAAAATAATCCAATAGCAGTTATACAATAACCAATCTCTTTCCACGTAAGAATTATGCTTCAGATTGATGTCGGCGTAAAATTTAGAATTATTTAAAAGCCCTATCTTTTCACTCTGCTTTAAGATATTTGTTAATATATTTAAGTAGATCCGTTTATCCATTACATTATCGATAAATACTAAATTCCCAACTCCGGTTGCCGACATGTAGCCCCACCATTTGAGATCCATCGACTTTAACCGTAGGTTGGAGACGCTTAATGTTCATTACTGTATTTGGTTTTTATCATATCATTTTCCTGCCACCTGAACGAAAAATGTTAAATTTGGATTCGTCTGTAAAAATTACGGCTTTCCAAAAGGGAAAATGTTCTTTGACGTATTTTCATGCAAATTCGCGTCTTTTCTTTTTATTCGACAAACTTACCAATGTAGATAACGTGGTGGCACACACACACACAACACTTCGAAATATACTTACTTGCAAGAGTAATCTCGGAAAGGCTCCTGAGATACGCAAAATTCCCATTATGCTTCAGATGATAGGAGGAAAGACATTACAAATATATTGAATATGAATGACGTCACACTGGCAACGGTCAAAGAGAAGTTCGACAAATATTTCAACCAACAAGAAATTTGACCATATCAATACATTCATCTGTTCGCAAGAAGGCAGCAACCGAATAAAAATATAGAGCAATTCATGACAGAGCTCGAGAATATGAGCATGAGATGTGAATTTTGGTACGGCTTCGTCAGTTACTAATTAACAGTTTGTCGCAGGGGTTACTGCGACGGTTTATATAAAATAATCCGAGAGAGTTTTTTGGTTTTTATATAACGAGAACTTTAATATAACTTGTAACAAAAGACGATGAGGTACAGTGTGTAGAAGGTAAAGGTAAACGAGTGACGGATGAGACAGAAATATGAACACGTTGAGAGTCGGAGGAAAACTTGCTAACTGACTTCTCCCGGTCGAGAGGTCCTCGTATTTATTGGGGAGAACGTATTGAAATTGGTAAGGGAAAGTCCTTGGGAAGGGCGAAGGCCTTTCCCGAAGATTTTCCGACCGGGGTGATCCGGGACCTATGGTCCGAAGCTGTGTCCCAACGTTTTTATTGTTTTATTGCGGTGTGTACGCCTTGCGTCGGGAAAACCCGAAAAAGGCATATGCACACCCCGCTTTTGAAGGACGTGTCTTTTTATGTCTGGTCCGCCACAACAGTATTAGTATTTATAGCAAATATGAGCCTGAATCTGTCCGATGTACGTCAGCGTCTATTGTAAGAGAATGACCCTTCACTAGAGAAGACCACGGAGATTGCAACATCATTCACAATTGCACAGAGAAATGCGGAAAATGTGTGCAAGGAATCGTCAACCACTGAGGAAGTCTTGAAAATCAACGCACAGCCATACACAGCAGGGTATTCAGTAAGGGGTCGAGATATAATCAGTTCTGACAGCATCGTTCTCCATCCAAGAACATACGCAGCAGATGTGAACAAAGGTATAAATGTCCAACTATGGAGGTCAGGTGCAATACGTGTCAATGTATGGGACATTTTTCTAAATTCTGTTTCCGGAACCGACACAAAACGCGAATGGGCCTAACCGATTAAGATAGTCAAAATTGCCCTTAGAGAATTTGTAATGAGCATTGTTTTTCCGCGTATTTGATATTCGCGGTTCCCTACGACTTTTCAAGATGCTAGGGATAATAAGCTGAGTTTCTTTTCTTTAACTTGGAATGTATTTGAACATTCAACTTCACATCGATATAGAGTATAATTTTTAGAGAGTAGACTATTCCGTGTTCGGGTTGATGGTAGAATGACTGTTGTGTATTGTGTGTTCTCGGAGGTAAATTCGGTGTGGGTGTGTTCTAAATTTGAGACAGTCGGATTCGTGGATTGTTCAATTCTTGCGAGGAGTGAGGGAAACGGTCGCCCTGACTGATTGGATTGCAAAATTAGGAAAGTGACCGCCCCAAACTAAGGGTCACCCGCAGGTAGTGCTCGTGCCCTCGGGTGACGCCCGCGAAGTAATCCGAGTGTCCCAAGGATAAGCCGTAGCAAACAATGATCCGAAAAATGCCTCTTCTCGGTGGAACATGCATATCGTAAAAAACGGCTAGAAATGACATTTGGTGACCAACTGTGGATCATAAAAGAAATACTTGAATAGAAGACGGAAATGGCTTTCAACGAAATTGTTTACTACGGGTGTTCTGGCATTTCGATTGCTTCGTCCAAAATACGCTATTTCCTAGGGCCTTCGGTCCCTGAGTTATCCACATCTGGCAATTTTCCTCTTCCCAGGGATGGACGTAGATGGTCGATAATGTTTGACTCGAGGACAACATTTTTCCTCGCTTGATTTATAGGGGTTCCGTCATACAACGGAACACCCCTACTTCCAGATTGCGAGACATTTTTGGGGTACCCTGTATACATCTTACGGAATGAAAATGATTTAGATCACGGATTTTTACACTGAATGAAAAGTTCCCGAATCAGTTGCAAAAAAACCGGAACTATAAGCAGATAATTATCTCATATCTGAAGAATTCTTCCGCTATTTTTTTTGTTTCGAATGTCACTTCGTTTCTCTTTTTTTGTTTAAACCGAACGCATATAATCCGTAGTCTACAAATTTATGAATCCGTTGCCTTATCTAAATTCTTAATAAAGAAGAAACTATGGAACAGCTTAGAACAGATAGATTAGCGTGGAATCGACACTGTTCCCAGCTCGATCTATCGGTCAGAAGTCACGTCCCGCGGGAATCAAAGATGATGTCAGGACTGGTTCGAGAGTCACGCGAGGACCGCCGCGATCCTTCGTGAACGCCGTCATAGTGCCTGTGTAACTACTTAAGCCTTCCCTTGAGAATTATTACGCTTACAGGGTCGCACGTTCTGACGCGACGATAGAGCGCAATAGGGAGCTGCGGCTGGAAATTGTTGGCTATGTTCGACGGCGAAGAAGGGAACGCCGAAGGTTGCAGTTACACCCGATATAAATGACGATGGTCCCGCAGATGGACGGTAATACCGTCGGTACTTTGGCACGCGCGATAAAACACCCCGCGAAGTTCACGCTGCGCGTGACAAGAGCCACCGTCGGGGTGTTGCTTCGATTCTTGAAATGATAGGCTTCAGTGATTCTCGGCACTCCTTCGGCAAAAAAAGCCTCGCTTATAATTTTGCTGTCTGGCATAGCTCACGTTGGTGTATTAATTTCCTGGCGCAAGAGTATGCTAGGTGGTAGCCTATCACAATGAATTGTTATGAGATAATATCCAGATAATACGTAGAATATGGACAACTGATTGGAATAAAGGAATACTAGAAAACCAAGCACCTGAAAAGCTTTGCTGTTTTCAGTTTCGTGGATAGACTACACTGAATTTCACACAATATATGACGCAAATTAGCAGCTGAAATATGAGCCGTTTATTTTGAAAGTGGCATAAGTCACTTTTTCAAAAAAATCGAGTTAATGGTAACACTAATTACAATTGAACGGTATCTTTCCATTTTTAAAAAATTTGCAATCAATAAGTTGAGAACTATTGAGATTTGTTCGAGAGAAGTTTTGCTATTTAACGGTATAACAAACATGTTTATTTTGAAAGTGGCGTAAGTCGCTGTACTCAGGAAATTAATTGCGGGGCTTAGTGTAAAAGAAATAGAAACGTGTGATAAGTGTGCGTGAAGTATTGTTTTGAATTATTTTCAGTATTTTTAAAAAAGTTGTGATCACTGGACTTATTTTTATAAGTGCGAAAGAATAGTGCAGTTTTGTAAATTATATTATAATGATGTGGCGGCTACCTCCAGACCCGCCAGCAGATGGCTATAAAATGTTTTATAAACTAACTTTAGATGGAAAAGATGAATTTCTAGCTTTCGATTAGTCACCAAAAAGAGGAAGACCTAGACGTTATTCACAAATCGAAATGGATCCGTTATACGCTGGATCTCGTCCTGTTTCTTCAGCAAAATACAAAGACATGATGGACTTGCTTAATTATATACCCCCAATATACCACAGTTATTTAAAAAATTTGAAACAAAACACGATTTCCGAGGACTTAATCACTCCTATTGATGACGAAAATTAAATTGAACTGATGTATATTTTCACATAAATTACTTATACTTATGTTTCAAAATGTACTAATTATTTTTGTATTTTATGAATATTAAAATAAAAAATATTTAAATCAAACCTTTATATTAAATATGTTCATGGTATAAATTATTATTATATATGTAATTTATTCAACAATTTTAGTAAATCACTGTCCTTTCAAAACATCACTTCGGTAAAATACGTCGGACAAAATTAATATATGTCAGCCATTTTTCTAAACTATTTATTTTGAAAGTGGCTTAAGTCACTTCACCGTAATGAAAAGTGGTGATTTTTTAATGTTTATACGATTGTTTATTACTCCCTTTATATCGAAATGATTGTTTTATTTGCATAAATTATTTGTATCGGAATGATTGTTCCGTTTTAAAGAATAATTTCAAGGCATAAGCATAATTTACTAAGTATGTTACAGCTTTATTTTACAAGTATAATAAGTATTTATTTAACTTTTATTGTATATAATTAAATGGCGCATGTTTTTCTGTTACAAATTTATAAATCAGACAATCATTTCAATACGAAGGAAATATAAACTTAAAAAATAACAATTTTGTCTGGAATGACATTTTACTGGTTTCCTAAAATATTTAAGTTAATATTAATATGAAAAGTATATATTTATATTTTTCATAAATTTCAATATAATCTTACAAAAATTATATAATGTTTGATCTTATTTTAATCAGAAAAAGCTCACAATGTCATCGGCGAAAGTCCCACTAAGAAAAAAATAAAAGAGTTACACACTGCATCACTATCTATCCTTCATTCGCTGTCCTTTTCTACGTTCGGAAAAGTATAAAGGCGAACGCCGAATCTCGGTCTAAGACACTACTTCAGACCCCGAGGTCATCGGTCCTGTCTGCCGCGATGCTGGCACGACCAATGCGAACACTGTGTTAGCCTAGCACACTGCAAGCACGACTCGACCTGGCACGTAAATGTGTCACGACCCTAAGAAAATATCGACGCATTATCTTCATCTTCTGGTGGTTGAAATTACTCAAGGAAAACAGAAGTTTGCACGATACAGGAGTCCTGTTTAAAATGATGAAGCAACAGAAATAACCGAGGCCAACCGAGAATACCGTGTATCGAGGAGCAACATAAATAGTCCCCGAGACTTTGACCCAGGAGAAGGGTGTACCCAGGTCAAAGAGTGCCAACTTCCCACGACAGTGTCATAGCCTTCGATAGAAGAGTATGTATTAGGTCTACCGGAAGGTTCTGTCCGATAGTGTCACTTCAAGTTTCAATCCATATGCACATGTTGATTTGAGACATATATTTGATGTTCAGGAGTGTGTATGTTTTCCTTTTTTTCTACGACTTCCAATAATCTCCTAGGTAAACTTTTATACAACTTTTTTATGAACTTTCTTGGAATGAAATTTCAACCTTCCTCAATTGCAATTTTTAGCTCTTCCGGAGAATGAAATTGCTTCCCACCTTGATATATGTATAATTATTATACAATTATGTATAATTATTGTATGTATAATTATTATATATGTATAACGGGTTAAATAGCCCCGTAAATTTTCAATAATATTTAAATCCGGCGACCTTGTCGGCCATTGTAGAATTTTGATTTAATTTGCATGAAAATAATTTTTTACTATTTTGGCAGCATGCACGGCTACATTATTCTGTTGAAACACGGATTGTACACTACTTAACCGTATAACATGTGTCCTTATTTCGTCATCCATGGGTTTTACGTAATCCGCACTTCTCATTTTTCCGCTTATCAATCAAATATTTGTTTTATCTGTGATGTCAATCGCTCCCCAAACTATAATACCGCCTCCTCCCATTTGTCGTCTAATTTGATATTGAGGATCCTATCACAAATCATGAAAGTAATACGACTATCCATCAGGTCCGTCTAGTGTAAATCTTTTTTCAATCTGAAAACACAGCTCTCATTCACTTTTTCCTCCATTTCACATGTTCTCACGTCTTTTTTTGTCAACGGCGGCTTTCTTTTCAGATTTCTTTATTGAATAGTTGTTCTGTAATATATTAGGTCTACCGGAAAGTTCTGTCCGATAGTGTCACTTCAAGTTTCAATCCATATGCACATGTTGATTTGAGACATATATGACTATCTCTCTTTATCATTGCATTTACACACATGTACTCTCCTAAATAAACTGAAACAAAGATGTCTCATGTCATTATTAAGTGAGACGCGATCGTGAAAACATGGCTACCGATGATAATGCCAGACCACATGCTGCTTTGGCAACTCGTCAGAAAATCGCAGAGCTAGGCTAGGAAATTCTGTTACATCCACCATACTCCCCAGACCTAGCACCCTCCGATTGTCACTTGTTTCTCTCTTTGTAAAACTTTTTACAGGAACAAAAATTCAAACCTGAAGCTGATGTCAACCAAGCACTGGTTGAGTTCTTCGCCTCTAACAATAAATCATTTTTTAAAAATGGCATTTACAAGTTGCCATCACGCTGGCAATAAGTCATAAGTAACGATGGAAAGTATATTCTACAATAAATATTATTAAATGTATGAAAATTGTGTTATATTTCAATTCAAAGACGGACAGAACTGTCCGGTATAGACCTAATACTTTCTTTGTTTAATTTTGCTAGCTCTTAGAATGACAAGAAAAATGAAAAACTCAAGTTCTTTCAACTTTTCATCTTATATTGTGTTGGCAACTAAGTAGTTGCCGATTTCAGTTATAGATGTCTCTCACTCCCATTTTTATGATATCCGTAAATGTTATATTATAAAATTATTTTTTTTATTTATTCGTAACGATGGAAAGTATATTCTACAATAAATATTATTAAATGTATGAAAATTGTGTTATATTTCAATTCAAAGACGGACAGAACTTTCCGGTAGACCTAATATTTGATATACGGAGTTCTTCGATCGCACACTCCCGACGCCGGCATTATTCGATGCCTACGTAAACTGAATAAAAGCAGCCGAGAAGCGAGGAAGTGGGCAGACGTTCAGGGAGAACCGAGATAACAGCCCCGGCCGTAATTACAACAATGCGAACGATAACACAGGACCCGGTCTTCAGCAAACAAATCAATGTATAGAATGTAATCAAGTGCTCACGATCTCGTTGTCCCTCTCCCCCTGCTTCTCGGGCACGGCCGGTCGCTATCGCGCGGAACGTGTAATTTGACCGTGAAGAAACGCTGCTCGGAGCAACGACAGGGAATAGAAACTTGCTGAAAGCAATTGAACCTATCTCTCCCCCTCTTGAACCGTACATTCCCGTAGCCACGGCTGCCACGTCCCGTAATTACAGGATATCTGGAAACTCCGACACTGCACGGCCGAGACTTTGTCTTACCCATATTCCGTTTCTGCGGGAGCCTCGACGTTCTCTCCTTCGGCCCGGCTAGATTCTGAAGAAACCAGAACAAGCCGATAATTTAGCGGTTTTGTTACTTCTTGACCACTGCTGCCTTCGCCGATCGCTGAGTTTTACATGCTCGGAGCCACCGCGCGCGATCTTTTCGCCGTTCTCTACCACGGGTCTCTTTCTGCCTTTCTTTGTTTCTTGCTCGGAACGCTGTGTTCGGGGAATGGAATCTACCTGGACAGAACCGAGGCATTATTGATATTTTTCAGATCAAGATTGGCAGCCGATGCAATTTTTTAAATACAATTTTACGTCACTCTCGAATATGTGAAATTGATGTTACGAAAATCGCAGTGAACGAACACTTAAGCTGCATGCTTGTTCCGATAATAGTTATACATATTACCCTCAAAATGATGTTACTGTCACTGAGCTGTTTTACTACTAAGTTCATATATCCACAATTTCGCGATTCTAGTTACAGCTGTTTTAGAAAGTGTAGCGAAAATGTGTGTGAAATGTAGCGAAAATAGTGCGAAGATTTAGCGAAAAATGCGTGAAACGACAAATGAATATACGCTTAATCAAAACCGATTTTTTAGGAAATAACATCTGAATGTGAAAAGGGCATGATAAACGTTAGTTTTTCATATAACGCAAGAAATATTAATTCACTGGTGTACATTCATTGATCAGATCGCCGTATTTATTACAGATACACAGAAAATATAATGAATCAAGTAAAAGATTTATCACTGTATGCAGTTTTTAAAGCGATTAAAAATTGTTTCGGGTTCGGGTCGGGTCGGGAATTTTATTCGAGTTCGGATCGGGGCTCGGCAATATTCGCTTACATGATGAATCGAGTTACCCAAGCCGAGACGGGTACTCGATATTGTGTCAGGAGGCCGAAAGTACAATATTATTCAGATACTTGTGTTTTACAGTCCGTCGGATTAATAACAATATTTCAGTCAGGCAATACACAGGATGTCCCAAGTTTTAATGTTTAAACTTTCTCAGTATGTATATCGTAGAGCACTAAGTGAAAAGAAAATGTGATGTAAACATATGGACCGTTTATTGTGAAAGTGGTGCAAGTCCACTTTCTTTCGTTTCGAGAAAATTGAATGTTAGCAGATCTGACAATTAAAAAATATAGGTTAATTATGTGAAGTCTGGAAATGTTTGTACTAATTTATCAATATGTAATTTGATTATATAAATTTCTTTTAGGCGAATTTAACTAAAATAATATACAATTTCCAGGCTGCAAATGGACTCACACCACTTTCATAATTAGTCAATTGTAAATATCATTTAATTTCAATTTTGAAACAACAAATATCACTTTCTTTTTTTGCTGGAATGAATTTTCCTTTTTTTGTAAAGTACTCTTGTCCGGCATTTCGCTTAATTTTGTTTATTCGTTGCGTATATTTTCCTTTATTTTCTTTTACAGAATCCAAGTTCTCAGTAACAATATCCTCATCTGATGAATATTCTATCTCTATAACTCTTCTTCTCTTTTTACACTTCATTAATTTTTATTTTTCATAGTAGAATTATCTTCATCCTCCGATTCTAAGATTATTCTTTTGTTTATATTCATGGGTCTTATTTCCCCGTGTAAATTTATTTAAAATAAAATAAAATAACTATTTTCAATTGTCATAAAAGAACATTGATTTACTATTTCTTCTTACCTATATCACTATCTGATGTGAATAAGAAATTATCCATTCTTGGAGGAAAATAAAATAAGTAATCTAAAATAGTAACTTTTGGCACGAAAATAAAACAATATAAATAGCAAATAAAACAATTGTGAAGCCACCGGTGGCCACTAACCCCGCCACCTGTCTATGGAAATTGGACTTACACCATTTTCATAATCAATGGTTACGCAATTTCTTTTACCGGCCAATTTTAAACTGAACAAAGCATTGGCATTCTTTAAGATATTAAATACTAACTAGTTATAAACAAAAAAATAAATTACGTCATATCTCATTTTTTTTTAAAAACGATTTACACCACTTTCAAAATAAACGGTCCATATGTAGGTCATTCAGAGCTTTGTTAACATTCGAATGGCCAACTCAGGGTCCATTTGGACCCAGACTGGAAAAATTGATACCTGGATGTCAAGTTTCTGACAACTAATTTCAATTTTCACATGTTCCAAGGAATACCATGAAAAATGTGTTGACAAAAATTGTTAAATAAAAAGATAAATGATCGAATGTATACCTAGTTATATTTTATCAGAGAAGTCCGCCACTCGAAAGTTAAAAAGTTATAACAAAAATACGGAATACAAGTGGAACAATAATCGACTTATTATCTGAGTCAATACAAATCCATTACTATGTACCTGAATCCGATTACTATCGGAAGGACAATTGAAGACGGTATATATATATACAGAATGTCCAAAAGTTATGTCCCTAAAGTCATTTGAAGTGATTTTTTCTTTAGTGCAAATGTAATCCGCAGCTTCGTTTACGAGTTGTTAAGGAAAAACAGTGACCAAACGTGAACCAACTCGTAAACTAAGCTGTGGGTTGCATTTGTGCTAAGGAAAAAGTTATTTTAAATGATCTCAGGAACCCCGTATTTTTCCGATTTTTAGTAATGAGTCCAAACACGACATCATTCGGACTTTGTTCAATAATATTATAATTGTTTCATAACATTCTGTATCATCAAAAAATGTTCGATTACACAGAAATTCCTCTACTGCTGGAAATATTGTCACGAAGAATGAACGTAACACATGTAATATATGTAGAAATACAGTGGTATTAATAATTATAGACTCAAAGTACTTTTACACTTTTAGTGATATTTACGGATATCATAAAAATGGGAGTAAGAGACATCGATAACTGAAATCGGCAATTACTTAGTTGTCAACCCAACATAATCCTATAATGCTTCCGAGATTTCAAGATGTCCTTGGTTCTTTTTAATGGATCTGTACGGTTTTCTTATCTAAGTAGTTTGTGCATTTTAGGGCCAATTCATTGGCCTGAATACTTTGGACTTTGAAGGTCATTCGAGGCCATTTAATGTTTATGTTTACATACGATATGACCATTAAATGAACTTGAACGATCTTCGAAGACCTTGATCGACCTTGATTTGCATAGTACGCTTAAATAAAAAAAACATATACAGTGCCATTTAAAGAAAACCATGATCACATTGAAATCTTTGAAGCACGCCCACCTAGCTTATCTTTACCCTATTACAGATCTTACCCTAATCTGATTCAAGGTAACCTATCCTAATTTGTTCTATCTTTTTAAATATTGTATTGTTATAGTTCCATTCTGCCAGAAAATACAATTTACGGAATATACAATGAAGCAGACGCGTAATTAGGGGACAACTTTTTATTAATGTTCGAGTTGGGTCTTACGAGGTTTCAATTACTTTCTCAAGTTCAGGAGTCGTTATTGCCGAGTTGGTTACCGTGCACAAGTTTTGATAAGTTGAATCTTAATTAGCAGCAAACGAACGAAGTTCCTTAATGACCGTGCTTGAAACAAAAGGAATCGGTGATTACGGTTTAAACTACAGTCGGCGTAGTTTTTGGTCAGAAAATTACGATTGTAGAAATTAAGTTGAAGCACAGTTTACGTGTTGAGTATTCATCTATCCTCATCCTGAACGATGATTTCTCTTGATACGTTTATAGTTTTCCAGGAAAATATAGCATTCTATCTGATCTCTTTATCCCTATTTCACGTGTACATAAATATACGGGTGCACGTGTATTTTGATACACGTTCATGTAATGCTGGATGGAGTCCAATCGAAAAACAAAAAACGCATCGGTGCAGTTGCCCACGAAACCAGAACACGTACACCCGTGTTGACGGAATCCATGTACAAAAATACACAAACGTGTATATCCGTGTATACGGAAAATAAAATGCATAATTACATGTATGTTAACACATTGATGAACGGTCACGAATTAACTTCTGTTCTTGTGAACAGACGTTATAAAATTGCCGGTTAACAATGTATTAAGGGGTTAAATCACTTTGACGTTATCAAAAATGACTTACATTTTCAAATAACAGCTGGTATTTTTGAGGACCATGAAATTTTCAGTTTGGCATATAATTTATTTTATTATATATACCTAAGAAACAGAAACAAATTTTAAATTCAAAAACCACTAAGAGTGGTGAGAGGTATGCCAGTACAACAGCGAAAAATCTTAAACTGCAACAAGACATTATTGTTCCGCAAGATATGTGGAATATAGAATTATCAGTTTTCTTACAGTTTTTGCAACAATTTCAACGCTTATGAAGTGTAAATTGTGTAACGGAGAAATAAAATTTCAAATCGATAATATACGTGGACTTGGATTTAAAATTGTTGTGCTTTGTGAAACATATGTCGACCGCCGGACGCAAAAGGCAACGCACGAGGGTAGAATACGCATCGCAGTCAACAACAAATAAGCGTATTCGGGGCAAGTACTTCAGCGGAAAATAGTCAATATTGGCCTGGAATTGATGATTTCATATAAGTAAAGAATAAACATTTAACACTTTATCGTCCGGTCGTGGTTGAGGCTGCCACTCAGTAAGGACTGGCTTAGTCGCGCGCGCATTTGCTCCCAGTACCGGCTAAATTTTCGCTATTCAATGTGTTGTGCTTATTCCTTTAAAAATAATAATAAATAATAATAATTATTATAATTATAATTCATAAGGATATGGGGAGGTCAGCATACAGGAGGTCAGCTACTAACAAAACAGCAAAGAAGCGAAAACCGTCGATAGCTAAAAGTCGATTAATAGGCTATCGGTCGATAAGCATTGGCAATCGAAAAGCCGATTGATAGGCTAGCGATCGATAAACATTGGCAATCGAAAAGCCGATAAATAGGCTAGCGGTCGATAAAGTGTTAAGAGAGTAAACAGAAGTTGAAACTTTAAACGTGTTTTTTTCGAAACCGTATTTTCAATATCGGTGGTCAGGATATCTCGAAAAGTACTGTTGATATTTGGACGAAATTTTTGCAGCCTTGTTTGCAATCAAAAAATTTGTTCTTCAATGAAAGTTTTTTTTTCTGTTGGATATTCTGGTTTGTATAGCCTACAAACTAGTTATTTTTTTTTTTTATCAAAAATCAAAACTTTCACTTTGGACGGTTGCTATCTTGTCCAGCATCGATATTTCCAACGATGCTTCGTCCAAGGACAAACTTACGCTATCAACTAAAGAAATATTTTTCGTACATGATTTCAGATAATCGAGTGACGCTGCGACATATGTTTTTTTTAAAAAGCCCTCTGGAGAACTGCCATAACTTACACATTTCTGCATATTTTTAAGTAAAAAGGAAAAAAATACAATCAGTAATAAAAAGCCTGATCTTTGAAATAAGAAAACATTGGCCGAAGAAGGTCATAGAAATTTTTAGAAAAGAAAATTCCTAAAGAAACACCATTTCTTTTAACTGAAATCGTCTGGACTACTTTAAAAAGTCAGAAAAACCTGACATTACGATCTATCCAACGTTTTCCACAGATATGTATAACGAAGAAAATGAACATTTCGCTCGGCAAAAAGCTTAATCACGTAGGTACCATAAAACTGTCGGCAACATAAGCAGTGAACTATAGCAATGTACATACATAAATACAGCTTGAAATCGGTTCCATCCGTTTCGAATCATCCGTGGAGCGTCATCGGTGCCGGATAAAAATAGCTGGCCAGAGATATAAAAACATCAACTCGGCCAGCAAATCGTCGCTCATCCCCAAACCGCGGCGGAAGCAACCCTCAAAGTGAACTCGGCGGGTCGTCAAATAGACGCGGGCGGTCGGTGCATTCCCACGGAATCTATTTCCATCCGGCGAGACCTCCCACAGCACGGGGCTCTCTCTCTCTCTCTCTCTCTCTCTCTCTCTCTCTCTCTAGCCGGTCGGCTATTTTTCCCCCTTGAGGCGAAAAAGTCCCTAAGATATACGGATGCCATACAGAAAGGGCTAACTAATAATTAACCTGATCGTGCCGCGGCGCAACGGCCGCGGTTCTTGCGGCCCTTCTTCGTCCCATTTCTTCGCCGGGTCCCGAGAGAGCCGAGCTACCGATCCGCGAGGAAGAAGCTCCTCGGGTTGCATACGCGATCGCTAGTTGGCCGCGGTCAGGAACCGGGATCCTTGTACAAAGAAACACGCCTATGGCGCGCGTAATCGTTATTCTTTCGGTCGAACTCGTAAATCTCGGTTCGTTGAATACCGTTCGCGGCCGAGAAACCATGGAATAATAAGAGCCGGCCGAGGAAACCATAGAAATCGAAACTGCACTTCGACGAAACCACTCTCGAGCCTGCACCGTCGATTGCGTTTGCTGCTACCGTTCCGTTCGAAACGCATGCTGCGGCCAGCCGAACGGTACACTAAAATTTAGACGCAGCGAAGCGTTTTAATTCGCGTCCATTTACGTGGACAACGAAGCGATGGAATATCGCGCCGATTTGTTTCGCTTTCGCAAGTATCGATCGCACAGGCAGAGATCCCCACTTCACGTGTAATTGAAGTACACGTGTAATTAACAGTTCCAAACTTTAGCCCGGGTACAGTGGTGTGGGTAATTATAGACCCAAAGTAGCTTTTACATTGTAATCGATCTCTAAACGAAAACTTAACAAAATATTGTATTTGTGTATTTCTATTTTCTATTATCACTAATATATATAGAAATATAAAACTTGACAAATATATAAATATACAGTATACAAATATACAACTTTGTTACGTTCTCTTTAAATATACAGGATGACTCAACTAAAAGAGATCACCTACAGTGCTGTGAATATAATTATAATTTACGCTTTTACGGATATTTAAACAAAAACCAAGAAAAAATCTCTCTCTAGAGAAAATATAGTAAAACTATATTTTAAGTATGATATATCTTAAATATGATATTTTTATTAAGCTTTTGTTGAAATATCACTAAAAGTGTAAAAGTACTTTGAGTCTGTAATTATTAATATCACTGTATTTCTACATATATTACATGTGTTACGTTCATTCTTCGTGACAATATTTCCAGCAGTAGAGGAATTTCTGTGTAATCGAACATTTTTTGATGATACATAATGTTATGAAACAATTATAATATTATTGAACAAAGTCCGAATGATGTCGTGTTTGGACTCATTTTCATCGGGAAAAGCTCCTCGAATCATTCGTAATATTTTTATGAAAGTGTATCGTAAACTGTAAAAGTTCCAATTTGCATCTCGTTGATCAATCGCTGGGTATTTAACGTTCGGACCTCGACGCGTTTATTTGTGCTGGCAAAGGTTATTCGAATATTTATTCGTGGTCTTTACACGAATTTTCAATTTCTAGTTGGAAAATATCGGGTTGGCAACTAAGTAATTGCCGATTTCAGTTATAGATGTCTCTCACTCCCATTTTTATGATATCCGTAAATGTTATATTATAAAATAACGACTCTTGAACTTGAGAAAGTAATTGAAACCTCGTAAGACCCAACTCGAACATTAATAAAAAGTTGTCCCCTAATTACGTGTCTGCTTCATTGTATATTCCGTAAATTGTATTTTCTGGCAGAATGGAACTGTAACAATACAATACTTAAAACGATTTATAAACTTGTAATATATTGGGTTGGCAACTAAGTAATTGCCGATTTCAGTTATCTCACTCCCATTTTTATGATATCCGTAAATCTTATATTATAAAATTATTATTATTATTATTATTATGTTATTCTTTATTATCCGTGAATGTTAGCAACTGGACAAATTGAAGGCAGCGGTCAAGGAAAAGCGACCAGAATTGGTCAATCGTAAAGGTGTCATTTTCCACCAGGACAATGCTAGGCCGCACACGTCTTTGTCCACTCGGCAAAAATTCATGGATATTGGTTGGGAATTGATGTTACACCCACCATATAGCCCTGATCTCGCGCCATCGGATTACCACCTATTTCGATCCCTGGACAACTCTCTTCGTGGTAAAACTTTTAATCTCTGTAAAATCTCACTTAACTCAGTTTTTGGCCGAAAAGGATCAGACTTTCTACGAGCGTGGAATTTTCAAGTTGTCAGAGAGATGGCAAAAGGTCATCGAACAAACTGGAAAATACATTACAGATTAAACTTCATTCCAAGTAAAAAAAAATTTTTTATTTCATTGAACAAATCGGCAATTACTTAGTTGCCAACCCAATATATTGAACACTCCCCAAACACTGACGAGGGCTGACACCACCTACGACGGGCCCTTATAACGCGGCGTCGGTATTGTAAATTATCCAGGACTCTTCAGACCCCGTTAAGGAAAGGAACTTTTCCGGGCAGAGAGAGGCATCCCAGCTAAGGCTGTCATAATACTCGATTATTCGAGCGGCTCGAAATCCGGACCGGCGGAACTCGGTTTTCGAGCCGAGCCGAGTTGTGCACATATTATACTGTGTAAAACCGAGCGGTTCGAAAGAATCGAGTAACTCGAATTGTTTCGAGCGGTTCGAACGATCCCAATACATTGAAAAAATTATGCATTAAGAATAAGAATTAAGATTACGGATAAAGTTAAGAATAAAATTGTGGTTACGATATTATCAAATTAACTATTATATTTATCAACGTATTTATATCTTTGTTTTGTTTCTTTCCGTTTGATTTTGTATGAGAATAAAAATATATAAAATATATTGAAATATCTTAAATAATAACATTAGATATTTTAAACAGTAACGGCAATGGCGATAACACTATTGATGAATAATACACGCATGATATTATATATGTTTTTTTGTATTAGCAGATAAAAAACAAATCTGTTCAACTTTTTCCGATAATATGCACGTACTCTTTTCGGTTACGATATTGCCACACAGTGCATACACTTTTATCTTTATGTTTATATAAACGATGCATTCAAAGTCCCCAACCCAAGTCATCACTGTATCGCGATCGATCGTGATGCTTTTCTCGGATGTACATTTCCTTTCACAACAAATAGATAATGAACATCACAGGCAAATGAAAATCATAAATCGATAGCAGTCCATTATTTAGATAACAATTTTGAGATAAAGCATTCTGCTTTAAAAACTTATATATTCTTCTGGTCTCATAATAGTATAAATTTAAACAAATTAGTGATAAGTACCTTACATAATGTAACCGGTGATGCAGCAAATATTATACAGACAATACAATTATCTCATAAGCGGGAGCGTATCCTACATTTCCCTTACAGTTTACAAGTGAACAAACAATAAGAAACAATTAAATGTCAAAATAAATAATAAATCGTGAAACTTTAATATCTAAATGTAATCAGTTTTTTTTAGTTAGCAATAAAATATTCTATAAAACATTCAGAAGAGAAGTCGAAATTTAAGAAAATGTTGGACAATAGTAATATTATTCCGCTTATACATTTCGGACGGAACTCATAACAAACAATAATATAGCATAAACGATAGATTCGAAAAATATTTTGTATGTCGTTATGAAATACTTTGAACAATAGATTCCAATTCATAGAAAGACCCAAAGTTTTGATAATTGCAATGATCATCGATCTTTAAGTTACAAACCACTTATTGTCGACGAAAAGTATTCAAATAAAGAAGACAGAAATGACAAGAAAAAAGAAGAAGTATGATGAAGAAGATGATAAAATAAAGAGAAGTGTACATATGTTGTGTGTATTTATACGCACACGTAAAGAAAAAGGAATTATTAGTACCGCGAAAATATTCTGAACAGTAATTAAAAATATCTAAAATAAAGCAGTAATTTGTACAATATGTTTATTGTACACGAAGAACAGTTTATTCGGATCGCTCGGGACGCTCGATCATAGCGAGTCGCTTGAAATGCGTCTGAATTGCTCGCTTACATTCGAGCCGCTCGCTTGCGTTCGAGCTGCTCGCTTACATTTGAGCCGCTCGATCTTTCGAGTCTCGGCTCGGATCGATTATTCGAGCCGAGTAATACCCGACTCGTGTTTTGCGAGTATTCGAGCAGCTCTAATTCCAGCCTACTTCGTCGGCTAGGTAACATTGTTGGCAGAGCGAATCCTTTGTTTTATATCGAGTCTTCTTAAACGCCTTTTCATTTTGTCTCACATTCTTAATGTACGGTCACGTGTCTCATGTAAGTACTTTAATGTTCTCTGTATTTTAACACGCATTTAAAACCGCGACTTTTAATAAAGACAGACAAATAAAATTTTATTCAATACTATCGAATAAATATACAATCGAATAAAAATTTATCCGAATAAATATTCAATCGAATAAAAATTTATCCGAATAAGATTTTATTCGAATAAGAATTCATGCGGCATTCTTGCAGGAATTCATACGGAAAATAATTGATTTGAATAAAAATGATGGAATACAAAGAGTCATTTCCTTATTTTTCCATATTCCTTTTTTTAAATGTTACGTCGAAAATTTTGTTACTTTTGGATAGATTCATCATCGACAATTTCACAATTCTATAAGTAGTAGAAATTGAACTGATCCAGAATTTACTCGTATAAATGTATTCTTGTGAAATTATGTAAAAACAAAAACAATCGACATTGTCCGCATTATTATTCGAATAATTTAAAAAATCTCTATTCGAATGAAGAAGTGTGCGAATAATTTATAACGAATAATCAATAATCGTTATTGGAATAAAAATATTCGTCTAAAAAGAATTCATTCGGATAAATCTTTATCTAGATAAATTTTCATTCGATTTTGTATTTATTCGATAGTGTCGAACAAAATTCTACTCGTTAGTCTTTATAATTATCGCTAAGTCCAATAATTATCACTAAAATGGTATTAACTGGAACAATAATAAAGTTTTCGAGCTACAATTTTACTGCAGTTTGTCTTCGCAATCTTGAAGAGAATTAGGTATGAATTGTTCAATCTAATTTTTGTCATAAAACAGAATTTCTTTATTGTCAAAAAATTAATTGGCAAAATAATTTGCACATAATTCGAATCAACGTGAAAAATGCTATCAAAATATGTACATATTTAAAAGATATTATCTGAAACCTTACCGCCCGAATGCCCCCACCCCACCCCTTAAGATTTAGAAATCATAAATATTAAAAACGAGCTGAAAACTTGTTTTAATATAACCAGCTCGTAAAGCTATTAATTTTTTTGTTAAGTTTCAACAAGTTTCACATTATTAAAAATATATTACAACTTATTGTTAAGATTTATACATTCTGAACTATATAAAATGCGCTAGAAATATTCTTCGTTGCACGAAAAACGAGCTGAAAACTTGTTTTAATATAACCAGCTCGTAAAGCTATCAATTTTTTTGTTAACTTTCAATAAGTTTCACATTATTAAAAATATATTACAACTTATTGTTAAGATTCATAAATTCTGAACTATATAAAATGCGCTAGAAATATTCTTCGTTGCACGATTCTCCAGAACGCGAGCCCTCGTTCGAATTCGTCACAAATAAAACCGCATGGAACATTATTAATACTTTATCAATATCTTGCATCGGACAAAAAGGAAAACTATACGTTGAATACTATCAAAGTTTTTGCACTGTTACGTATAATTTTCTCGCTGCAAAAGGATCGAATCGACGATTCGCCCATAATCGGCCGATACAATGTTAATATTAAATTACAACGTAAGAAAGAAGCGTGTACACCCGAAACAAAGATTCACGGCGGATCGTTCGTTGTATACACGAGATCGGTATTCCAGTAATCTTTCCCGGCAAAAGATGTACTCACGAAGTTCCCCGGCAAGATAAAACTCCGATTATCCCGGCGAAAAATCCCGAACACGTGTCATAAATTACGTGCGCGGACGCTATCACGGCTCGGTGAAATATCGCGCGGCGAAATGAAGCAACAAGAGGCCACCGATTTCCAGGCAGATCCCGAGAGGCCAAGTCACGCCGGAAAAAGAGGAACGGAAATTCTGTATCGGCCGATCGTCGGTTGGCCGGCGCGGCGCGGTGCGCGAATGGGGCGCCATAGGCGAATACCGTTGCATCGGGAGATCGGTCAAAGAAAGGAGGACGACCGTGAATCGCAGATCGTGAATCGCGAACGGTGCGCCGGTGCTATCGTGCTTTTAGATCGTCGAGTATGCTCGACGAATCCTTTACACTCTACGCTCTACGCCTTTACGGGAACGCGTGCGATAGAAACCGGCGAGAACGCAATCTAGGGGGAAACCGAGAATTCTGAAAATTATTCTAGCCGTACAGTATCATCGCAATTAACGCTTCGAGCACTCTGTATCGCAGTAATGGCAGCTATAGTGGCCAACAAAAGTGCTCGCACATCTTATAAAACTCAATAACTTTTTTCAAAATTGGATCAAATGACTTGAATTTATTTTTTTTAATGATTGAGAGACCAGTCTACTAGGCAATAACTAAAATGTCTGTTTTTTAATTCTGTTATTACATGGAATGAGAAAGGAAATATAAAAGATTCCCGTTTTACAGCTTTTTTATCCGCGCCTATAACGAAAATGTAAAAAAGATGCAGATTTCTTATAGTTTTTTGTGGAAAGTGTCAAAAACCGTAACGACACTGCGATTTTTGCGATCTTTAATTTGTTGCAATTCGTGAAAACGTTAACCGATTTTGATCAAATTTTCGGAAAGCATGTAAGTTATCAAGATCTACGAAAGGCATTCTTTAAGTTTAAAAATAAGAGTTTTGTTATTTTTTTCTTGCCATTCCAAGTAATATCAAAATCAAGACAAAGCAATTCGAATAATCTAAAAAGAATTCGAATAATTTAGATCAGTTTTAAAAAAGTTGTTGCGGTTAACGGTGTACGCACACTTTTGTGAGCCACTGTAGAATTATATCTCCAGATCTGTTAATGCATTTTTGCACTAATCGGCGAATATCTTATTTTCTTTATTTTCATTTTCACTGAATAAATTATTTTCATTTTATAGGTTTTTTCGGATACCTGAGACAGTAGTGAAATGTGAAGCGAGGCATTTTTTGTGAACAAAGATTGTTTCTTATTCTTTTCTGAAGAAATATAAAAAATACTTCCCTTATCTTACGACGGATATTCCTATTCTAGTACGTTACCTTACGGGCAATAAGTGATGCATCATTTTGAACCGTTATTTTCAATGCTATTAAGGATGGGATGAAGTTTCATGTAGTACAATTCTTTTTTTTTTTTTCAAGAATTCAAGTAAATTTCAGTAACGAAGTATCATTTCGATTAATACCCAAAAACAATAGTGTTTCAATGATTATTTATTAAATTCGTAACCATTTAAGAATAATATATCATTTACAATATTTGGTATTAATATATTTCTTTTTTTATTCATGATATTTCCTGCTTTCCAAAATACTCTTTCTGAGGGCTCAAAAATATCCATTACACGAAGGATATTCTCGTCAAATATCGGATAAAATAGGGTACTTATTTGAACTTTTACACGAAAATAATAACAAATCTCCTTTGCGATTTAAATATTGTTACTTTAGATCATTTTTCATTTCTAATACATCAATCGGTGAACTAGATATCGTTATTATTTGTAATTGCTATTTCATTGTCAAAGGATGGTCAATTGATGGTTCGCTACTGCGCCGATTTAAAGATACTCTGTGTCTGTGAGCTATCACATGTTGTAGATCATCATTGCTAATATAATTGGTGGCTGTATCAGTCAAGGCATCCCGTGCCCGCGGGATAGATTCTGTTTTAGAAAAAGCAAATCGTGGATCTAATAATGCAGTTAACATACAAGAATGATTATTCTCTGTATCACCTAGATAATGATTGACATAATGTATCACTGTTTTTGTCGGATAGTATACTCCAAACTACATTCATCTGTAGAAACGTGTAAAGAAATAATTATTTGTTTTGTAAATGCTTTTATTTAGATTTTTATTTTAGATTATTATTTTAGATTTTACGTTCTTTTCGTTACTGATTTCTTCCGTAATTAAGAAAAATATGCATCATCGGAGTTGTATAATGAGAGTGTCCCAAAAGTGTCCCACTCTAGGTCTGTTAATAATTCAGAATTAGATTTTACTGATGCTAGAGTCACAATTACGAGCTGTTTCTGTTCTACTCTCAGACATCCGATATATCGAATTCCATTGCGTTTCTATGTGTATCTACTACAATCATTGGAGGATTAGGTACATTAATTAAATCTTGCGTTTCTCGAAATTTATTAATGATTACGGTACTGCGTTTGAAATATGAATGCAGCATGAATAAGATATACAGTCGATTGATTTTTTAACTATTAAATTTATGAAACGTGGAAAACGTGGGATGTCAGTTGTCGATGGTTCGAGTAACCTAATTACAGCTATGATATTGGTTGAATAAAATCGAACAGGAAAAAGTTATTTAGAACGATATATTTCAAAGCCGATCAAAACTGGAGAAGAGACACCTTTTCGAGACTGAATTTAATTATGCATTAAAGGGCGACATGAATGATTTTAAAAGGAAAAGAAATAATGATTAGAAAAATCAAAGAATTTCTGGTACGATAATGATACAAATAAATGTTTCGAAGCAAGTATTACTTAGGAATACTATTTCTACTTTTCGAAGGAAAATATAAACGGTCCCATCCCTAATGTTGAGCCACTTGAAATACAATAATAACGATTTTACATACTGAATTATTTCATTATTTTCTTCAAATATGACAAAAGAAATTATACTCGAAATGATATACAACAGGAAGACTTTATTTTAAGAAATCTTAACAACAATTTTCTTTAAACAAAACTCACTCTTCAACAAGTTCATTCTTACAATTCTTCGTATAATCGGATAATTATTTAGCATAGTCAAATCTGTCCTTTTATTTTGCAGAAGTGACACTGAGGACGTCAGTATAATGCACAACTATCTTAAATAATTATAAAGTAAAACAACATGTTGTTTCAATTAACACTTGAAATAATGTTGCATAAAAGAGATCGCAAACATGCAAATAATTATGAAATAAAATAACATCTTATTGGAAATAATATTTCAAGTAATATTATTTCAGATATATCCAGATTTGAACAAATGAACTTGTATGTGTCGCTTAGTAAATATAATGACATTCTATACTTCGACAATTTAATATGATAATAAATCGGTTGTCAAAGTACTCGTCAAGTGGCCGTCAAGTGTTCAATATTTCAGCTAAATAGATACCATATACATACAGGAAGAGGATCGTTAACTCAATCGACAAAACATGAGAAATAAAATGTCCCATTAAATATTCACTACAGCATGAAAGAATCGCTTTAGATCAATTAACTTTCTACAACAGTTCTAGAGAGTTAAGAGGGTATTCTAGTGTGGACTTTTGAAAAAATCAATCTTTTTTGTTGGGGAATTCTAACCTCCCGTGTTATTAAAGTAAAAGAATAATACTCAGTGCATTGGTTCCACTGAGCGTAACAGCAACATCTCTGATCTAGGTCAGACCTTATTATCTTGATCGTCATGCTTTACTCTTCCGGTTGTCCTCTATATATATTCTGTGCACGTGTTCTGTATAACTGAAATATGTGAGCCGTTTATTTTGAAAGTGGCATAAGTCACTTTGTTTTTAAGTCGATATATTTAAGGGTTTGCGTTTTAACACGTTTAAAAATATGGATGCTAACTTTCGAGAAGATTTACTTGTATTTGTTATCTCAGGATACTGATATTTTTCTCAGTATAAATAATTTCGTATAAACATTAAAAAATCACCACTTTTCATTACGGTAAAGTGACTTAAGCCACTTTCAAAATAAATAGTTTAGAAAAATGAATGACATATATTAATTTTGTCCGACGTATTTTACCGAAGTGATGTTTTGAAAGGACAGTGATTTACTAAAATTGTTGAATAAATTACATATATAATAATAATTTATACAATGAACATATTTAATATAAAGGTTTGATTTAAGTATTTTTCATTTTAATATTCATAAAATACAAAAATAATTAGTACATTTTGAAACATGAGTATAAGTAATTTATATGAAAATACATCAGTTCAATTTCATTTTCGTCATCAATAGGAGTGATTAAGTCCTCGGAAATCGTGTTTTGTTTCACATTTTTTAAATAACTGTGGTATATTGGGGGTATATAATTAAGCAAGTCCATCATGTCTTTGTATTTTGCTGAAGAAACAGAACGAGACCCAGCGTATAACGGATCCATTTCTATTTGTAAATAACGCCTAGGTCTTCCTCTTTTTGGTGACAAATCCAAAGTTAGAAATTCATCTTTTTCATCCAAAGTTAGTTTATAAAACATTTTATAGCCTTCTGCTAGCGGATCTGGAGGTAGCCGCCACATCACTATAATATAATTTACAAAACTGCACTATTCTTTCGCACTTATAAAAATAAGTCCAGTGATCACAACTTTTTTAAAAATACTGAAGATAATTCAAAACAATACTTCACACACACTTATCACACGTTTCTATTTCTTTTACACTAAGCCCCGCAATTAATTTCCTGAGTACAGCGACTTACGCCACTTTCAAAATAAACATGTTTGTTATACCGTTAATTAGCAAAACTTCTCTCGAACAAATCTCAATAGTTCTCAACTTATTGATTGCAAATTAAAAAAAAATGAAATATACCGTTCAATTGTAATTAGTGTTACCATTAACTTGATATTTTTAAAAAAGTGACTTATACCACTTTCAAAATAAACACGGCTGATATGTATATTCGTTTAATCAAACCATAATTGGTGTCTAATTCTAACTTTTTTTTTGCATGTTCTTAAAGGATATAGTTTTAAAAATACATCTTTGGGAACTGCTAAAATTAACAAAGTTATGGTTGTTGAAAAACGAGACGACCTTATATTATCATTGATATATTAAACTATAAAGGCATTTTTCTCGAAACCATATTTTTCAGAACGGTGCCCATGATATTACGAAACCTACTTGACCAATTGATCCAAAATTTTAAGTACGAATTTAGTACACACACACACATGTCCGACTTCAACCCCTACTAGAATCAACAAAAAATTTTAATCTTTTTTCTATTTTCTACGCCTCCGAAGTTTGACGAAACATGCAAAAATCGATAATCGAATTTCAAAGTATGGCTACTTTTGTACTTACCGACTTTTCTCTTTTGTTCTAGTACCTGCTATAACCAAATTCATAGTAATTAAGCTACTTTCATGTTTCATTTCAGACAAGCAGGATGACCGGAATCATGAACACCGTGAGACGATCTTTTTTAAAAGCAACTATATTTGAGAATATGAGGAGCCATTAATTTCAACTTTCTTTTGTTCCAACAAATTGTAAAACGTCGTTGAAATACGTGAAAATAAACCTTGTCGATTTGGCTGCAAAAGGTACAATAGCTTTTTCAAAAAAGAAACTCCCTAACAAAGTTAAAAACACGTACTTCACACTAGAATACCCTCTTAAAGAATAATTTGCCATCTATATACTTATAATGCTGACACACTTTTCTACCGATACCAAAAGACGCGTCCCGATTCCCACTTCTGCGAAATTAAATCTGTGGATTTACGGTCGACCGGGCGAACGAAACAAAACCGCCGATCGGTACACGCTAACAATGCAATATTCGCCGTCATCGGAAGCGCCGGTCATTTAAAAAGCCATTATTTATGTCTCGCGAATGTGCATCGACGTCGAACGAGCCGCCATCGGTTTGATTTACAACTGCGTTGTTAATATAACATGCTTCAACGCATTTGCATCGCAGATGGCAGATGCGGCTTTTTATCCGCGAGCATGAATTGCCCAAGGTCGCGGTGCTCGTAACCTTTGTAGTTGAAAATTTATGGCCGGGAATGCCCTTGTCAGCTGGTAATCATCCTGAACATGGAGTACAGCGCTCGTAACGTTCGATGGTTCCTACAAGAAGAACGAACGGGGAAACCCGCGTCGGCCAACCACGGCTGTCTCTGGGATCCCTCGAATCAATTTCGCTGATCCTTTGTCCGCAACCTCCCCTTCGTAATCCCTACCCCCCCCCCTTTGATGCATTTTTCTTCGTCTCCGACCCTTGTTCTCCTTCTTTTGCTCCGCGCGGAACGCAACGGACGCACATAAAACGGGCCGAAAGCAACGCTAACAAGCGCAATAGTGCGTCGTCCTCCCCTGCCCCTTGTACTCGTAAAGTTCCAACCCTTCACTGCCATAATTCAATCTCGTTCGTGTTCGCGAAGTTCGCGGCTACGTCCGCGAGGACTCGCCAACTGCTTCTACAGTTCGGACGTTTATTGACTATTCGGCATCGGCAAGTGTTTGAACTATTTGCTTCAAATGTTCGGTAGGAATTGTCTACGCCGTGATGAAAGCCGCAGTGAGAATTCAATATGTTTAATGTGTGTGTGTTTACACATGACTGTGGCTAGGAAGACGCGGATTTATCTTGCAGTTACGATGCTGCACCCTGTGCTACGTTTTCTCGGCCTTCGTCCGTTCTTTGCACCAATTCGACGCGTGTTCTGCGCGACAGTTAATTTTGTCTCGTCTTTTCAGTGTTTTTATTTGCAACGAGGAAAGAACCATAATTTACAACATAGCGATATTTTGCTATGATGTCGATTTGAACGTGGTAGTACAGAATATTGAAAACTAACCCTTAGCACTCCGAACCATTCTGGACGTTAGCTACCAGCTACTCAGCGCCACTTTTCGGCAGAAACGGGCATTTACAGACCCTCGTATTATTTAGTATGGTTTTGGAACTAACTAACATATTATAATGATATAGGATTTATATGAATTTGGCTGAAATCGAGAAATTGACAAAGTAATCAATATTTTATTTTTTATAATTTTGTTATTGTTTGTTTTATAATTTTGTTTTGTTGTTGTAATCGCTCACTCGTTGATTTTTTCAAAAGTTCACACTAGAATACCCTCTTAACTCTCACTCGTTAGATCTATCTGTACCGCTGGACGCTTCAAACCAGACTGAGTTCAGCTTTGAAAATCTTTTCCTCCAGATTTTATGATTACAAATCTCACTATACAGTGCGTACTATGTTCGCATACCGATTTTTCTTCTACAAACTTGCCTTATCGCTCTTTTCAAGTGGCGCCTTTGAAGTGCTCGGACCGTCGTGAGCACGCCTCTCACGTTCTCGTCAAAACTCGCTGACATTTCTTGTATATATCTTAGTAATTTTACTATATTTTGATTTGATTTCTTGTGCCATTTCAAGAGAAAACTTCAGGGAAACATGCATGTCTCAAAAAGTTGTGCTGAAATAACTCAATTCCCCGTAATCACTAATAAACTTTAATGTCCCACGAGAGGGGACAGCGGAGTGCAAAGGGTTAATCGGACGTTCCACGATGTGTCTGAACCGCTTCGAGGATTTATGATTTATTAGTAAAGTAAACTAAATGGTTCAGCAGAAAAATTGCTACACAAGCTATGCAAAGATAAAATTCTAACTATCGCAATCACGAGCGAAACATACACGAATAAAATTCGTCATTGTTCACACGGGTGATAAGACAGGATTTGCACCGACACATTCTCACTTCAAAATTGAAATTGAAGTTAGAAGGATGCTTTTTCGACGAACTTCAACACGGAAACTAGGAGCAATACAGTAATTTCTCCTTAATTCGCGTTCAGATTGTCAGGAACTATAAAAACGAAACGCAAGTCACGAACAATCGTATCCTCTCTTCCCAAATTGTCCATTTTTGCGCAATCTGAGTGCGAATTAGGGAGAAATTACTGTACCAAAAAATGAGCTGAACCAAGCATTTGAATCCCTTCTGAATCGCAGTAACAAGTGCATCGAAGCAAGAGGAAATTGTTTTGAATAAAACAACATGAAATTTTGTATATTTTTTTTCCATCGCGTCATCATTGGTTTACTCTTAAAAATTAATTGTCGCAAATAGACAATTTGGGAAGAGGAGAGCCTTGCGGCTTATTGTTGTAGTTGTTGGTAATCGGCAACAATAAAAACGAGCCGCAAGGCTCGAATAATCGTACCTCCTCTTCCGAAATTCTCCATTTCTGTGTACAATTTGAGCGTCAATTAACACATTGCGGACGGGGCTCTGCGCGTTCAACACGCCCTCAAAGACCGCACATTTTCTAACGCTCCAAAAACATGCTTGGCAAGTAACAGGAAGCGGATACGCACATTTCTAATTTGCATTTAGTATTCTTAAATAATACTATATATACATAGTTTATATATCTGTTTATTATATAAGATTCTTTACATTTTAACTATTATTTATTATACCAATTTGAATATTGATTTAGAGTGGCTATAATGACTGATCATTTCTACATGCTTGGAATGATTCATTTGTTTCGCTAAAATTACTTAGTAATGCGGGAGGCTTCGTTACCATGGTTACGTAACAGAAATATTTGCGGCTGGTTGCTTGTTGCCGATTAAATAAAAAAAACATGAAAACGAGATATCTCGTGACCCGTCCGCAACGTTCAATTTGCTAAAAACGAGATATCTCGTGAGCCGTCCGCAATGTGTTAAGGAGAATTTACTGTATTAATTGGAACACCGCCACGCACAGCAGTAACAGTGCGCCTTGACCCCCTGACGGAGTTAGCTGCGATGCTTGCGAAACGTTGGTAAAATAATTCCACAAGGACCCGGCTTATTCCCGAAAGCCTCGACAGTGGTAGCTGTATTCCCCTTTTCAAACGATACCTGAATAGCAGAATTCGACAACGCAAGTGTAATTGAAACAAATTGCCCATCGACGAGTTTCGTAGCATTTGTCAAAATCAATTTCCGCTCCGTTGAGAAATCTTCGAGAAGTTACCGCATTCGATTAACACGTTCGCTGCAGTCCGAGTTCGAAGCTGCAGGAAAATGTGTGGAAATCGAATATTACACGGTCTAGTGCGTTCTATAGATTTGTAGCGACGATTCCCGCATTACGACCGGACAACCGGACCCATTACAGATACATTAATTTGATGCAAATACGCGCGGTTTGGAATATTGCCGAGTGCTCGAGTATATCGTCATCGGTGAATCGAACTTTATGTTATTCTATTTATCGATGGTACACGCTGATACGTGCAATCGAGCGATCTGATATTTACGGGTGTTAAGAGATGCTTAAGCGACACTTGCACTATCTCTACACGATGCTTGAATTGAAATCGATATCGAATTCGAACGAATGCGGTATCAGTTTCCTTTAGGTATTACACAATTGCAATCGGAGACCGTGTCGAGGAGAGAAAAAAATCTTTCGCTCTGCGTTTCGTCCGATTCGTTCTAGTCTTCGACGAGTCACGACGGTACGTCGCGTCGCGACGTTACAAAACACCGCTTATCCGACGTGGCAATCGACGCTTACGAAACGGTAACATGCCGACAATACAATTTCATTGGTTTGAAGAAGGGTTTCTTGAAAGACTAAAGCCATGAGCCGTGTTTCACGCGCGACTTCGTTATTCTAGGACTCTTTATTCTCCGTGACCTCCATTTTTCGTCTTTGTTCACCGAGAATGGTGACTCGCGGAGTACATACTACGGCGTGACTGACAAAGGACGTTGATTTCTCAATAACTCATTCTTGCATGCCACGTACAAGGTTCGCTTTGTTCCAGAATAAATTTCTCACTTTTGAAATCTTCGCTGCTTTATTATTCTTCCACCGTTTTGCAGGTCTTCGAATAGGTACCGTGAAGATTAAATTTGAGAAATTGATAAATCTTAGACAGAGACTTGTTATTTAAGCTGTCGTAATTTTATAATGAAAAACTGACTGCGATCGATCCCCAGAATTATTATTAGAGCGTTCGTTAAGATTATTACTTAAGGAATGAACATGTCGCGCGTACCGAAAACAGGTTTTGTGTACATTGTCATTATCAACAATTGGACTGTTTATTTTGAAAGTGGTGCAAGTCCACTTTCTTTCGTTTCGAGAAAATTGAATGTTAGCAGATCTGACAATTAAAAAATATAGGTTAATTATGTAAAGTCTGGGAATGTTTGTACTAATTTATCAATATGTAATTTGATTATATAAATTTCTTTTAGGCGAATTTAACTAAAATAATATACAATTTCCAGGCTGCAAATGGACTCACACCACTTTCATAATTAGTCAATTGTAAATATCATTTAATTTCAATTTTGAAATAACAAATATCACTTTCTTTTTTTGCTGGAATGAATTTTCCTTTTTTTGCAAAGTACTCTTGTCCGGCATTTCGCTTAATTTTGTTTATTCGTTGCGTATATTTTCCTTTATTTTCTTTTACAGAATCCAAGTTCTCAGTAACAATATCCTCATCTGATGAATATTCTATCTCTATAACTCTTCTTCTCTTTTTACACTTCATTAATTTTTTTTATTTTTCATAGTAGAATTATCTTCATCCTCCGATTCTAAGATTATTCGTTTGTTTATATTCATGGATCTTATTTCCCCGTATAAATTTATTTAAAATAAAATAAAATAACTATTTTCAATTGTCATAAAATAACATTGATTTACTATTTCTTCTTACCTATATCACTATCTGATGTGAATAAAAAATTATCCATTGTTGGAGGAAAATAAAATAAGTAATCTAAAATAGTAACTTTTGGCACGAAAATAAAACAATATAAATAGCAAATAAAGCAATTGTGAAGCCACCGGTGGCCACTAATCCCGCCACCTGTCTATGGAAATTGGACTTACACCATTTTCATAATCAATGGTTACGCAATTTCTTTTACCGGTCAATTTTAAATTGAACAAAGCATTGGCATTTTTTAAGATATTAACTACTAACTAGTTATAAACAAAAAGTTTACACTAAATAAAGCATAAATTACGTCATATCTCATTTTTTTTAAAAAAGGACTTACACCACTTTCAAAATAAACGGTCCAATTGTCAACATTATCGTTATAAAAATTATCAACATTATCATTTTGTGTACATTATGCAATTTGTGTAAATTGGATAACAGTTTCTTGATTTTTAAACATCTTTGCTGGAACGTTTGTTGAAATACGTACAATTAATTTATACGGTACCCGTCGATCACGACGCCTGCAATTGACGTGTTTGCACGCAATAACCGAAGCAAAACGGAAACGTAGTACAAGTATGGAAAAAAAACACAAGATAATTCCAACGTGCAAAATGGCGAGAGTACCGTAAAGTTTGCAGAAGTATACGGTATCGGAAAACCGATGATTATACCGACGTTAAAAATGTCTCGATTAATAACGCATTATCTCCTGACAGCCGTAAATACTGAAAATTGCGACACAAAATACGATTTCCATAGATGATAAAAATAAAAAATAAAAATGTCCGATGCTAGTCCGTAAATAAATTCATCAATATCTCTTGATCCGAGTAAGTACGACAAAATGAAATTATGAATATGTAAACAATTTGCTAAACGCTTATAAGTATGCATAATAAGAATAGATTTCCATCGAAAGGTAATAAATAATAACGATCGCTTCGAATACCGTTGCGAGTAACTTTCTCACGTTCCTGCCTGTCGATCGAGGATTCATAACTGTGAATCCACTAGAAGAAACACGCGCATTAACACTACAGTTACCGACTTCAAGATCTGAATTTCTGAAAAAATACAAACTGCACCGTTAGCCATACTCACGATCCAATCCTCCCATCGCATCGGATGAATACGCTGCATACTGTTTCCTCTAATGTAATCATTTTCATTATACGCGTGCCAGATCGGCGTGCCTGCACTTCATCGAGCGTAAAATCGCACGAGGGGCACGTATTCATTAGGCCTATTGAAATCATGGTTTTGCTTATTCGTATTTACCCACCTGTTGTGTTATCGTATCATCGGCCGCACGTACACAGCCGTATCAAATTTGTCATCCGTCGACGGAATTGTATTAGGTTATTCGGAAAGTTCGTGCCGATTTTTGATAGGTGGCGTAAGGTCGGGTCTGAATATATCAGAACGATTGAAATCAAACGACATGCGCACATATCGTGAAAGACGGTACTTTCATGGCATATTTGGAAAAATATTTGTGTTAAAGTCTACAAAGGTAGGGAACATAAGTTCGGGTAATAATCTTTCTGACTGTCAAACTTGCATTAGAGGTAAACAAGTTACTTCGCCATTTAAATCTGTGACGGCTACCTCCAGAGCTGCCAGCAGAGGGCTCCTCTTCCCGCTAGTAGCCGATCCGTTCCGATCCCTATATATACACCGAGACTTCGTCCTACTCTTACGTCTAAGGCAAGGGCCCAAGTTTAAAAATTACGATGCGAGCTCCGATTTTGTTAAAGGCTTTTGGGGAGCAAGACTGAAAAAGATATATTTGCGACATTTTTATGCAATGCAATAACTAGTTTAACGAGGGGTAATCTTCCGATACTCCTCCGGCTAATAAATAATAATTGGTAGACATAATGTTCATCTATACATTAGTATTGCGATATTTTATAAGAACTTTTCGTTTATTTTTATAGTTATTTTTAAGTCCGCTATAATTCTGTATGTCTTATAAATAAACACTTTACAAACGCAAAGAAAAGGCAAGGGCCCGCTAGGATAGCCTTACCGATGAGTCCTCTAGCGGGCCCCGGACGAAACGTCTCCCCACCCCTTTTCCTTTACCACGACCTTCGAACTGCCAACTTCGACTTCATGAACGTGCTAAAGAATTTTTGGAAATAGTTCATAGTGACGTGTGTGGGCCTTTTAGAGTCTCGTCATTGGGAGGGGCTAAATATTTTTGTACGTTCATAGACGATCATAGTAGATACTGTACAGTATATATGTTGAAACATAAAAGTGAGGTATTCGAAACTTTTGTAACTTACAAAAACATGGTAGAAAATCTTCATGGTAAGAGAATAAAATACCTACAAAAACAGATAATGGTAAAGAATATTGCAATGATAGTTTCGATAAGTTCTTAAGTAGATCAGGAATTCAAAGACGATTGTCAGCCCCGTACACTCGTCAGCAGAATAGTGTTGCTGAAAGAAAGAATAGGACACTACTAGATATGGTGCGTTGTATCATGATAGAGTCAAAATTGTCCAGTTCTTTCTGGGCTGAAGCAATAATGACTTCAAATCATATTAGAAATAGGTGTCCTACTAATTCGTTGAATGGAGGTATACCATATGAGCTATTGTGGCGGACCAGACATAAAAAGACACGTCCTTCAAAAACGGGGTGTGCATATGCCTTTTTCGGGTTTTCCCGACGCAAGGCGTACACACCGCAATAAAACAATAAAAACGTTGGGACACAGCTTCGGACCATAGGTCCCGGATCACCCCGGTCGGAAAATCTTCGGGAAAGGCCTTCGCCCTTCCCAAGGACTTTCCCTTACCAATTTCAATACGTTCTCCCCAATAAATACGAGGACCTCTCGACCGGGAGACGTCAGTTAGCAAGTTTTCCTCCGACTCTCAACGTGACCATATTTCTGTCTCATCCGTCACTCGTTTACCTTTACCTTCTACACACTGTACCTCATCGCCTTTTGTTACAAGTTATGTTAAAGTTCTCGTTATATAAAAACCAAAAAAACTCTCTCGGATTATTTTATATAAACCGTCGCAGTAACCCCTGCGACAAACTATGGTTCAAGAGAAACTTAAGCATTAAATATCAAAGGATCTTCGGTACAAAAGCTTATGATTTGGACAAAACAGTCCAAAAAGGAAAAATGGATGAAAGATCCAAAGAAGGTTTCCTGGTTGGCTATTCTGAGGAAACAAAGTGTATGTGCGCGTTGTTTCCAAATGGAATTACGTTGAACGAAGTCGCTGATTGCCTTTACGTATACTTTAATAATATAGTACAGCTATGGTCTTAGCGATGCGTTATTTGCGTTCTATCTGCGTTCTTAGAGTTCTACGAGTTCTGGGAGTTCTAACAGTTCTGGTGGTTCTAACAATTCTGGTGATTGGTGTATGGTGGGTTTTGGTGGAGGAAATGAAGCGTTTTTGATTGGAGATGGGTGTGTCGAAAGGAACTTGAGGAGTGGGAAACTGTTCGAAAGTTCGGGTTGTAAATTTTCCGTTTTGGGAAATATGGAATTTATGAGTCGTGTTGTCCGTTCGTCGGGTCGAAGGGTATTTTCGTTTGGGTGCATTTTTTACTGTCGCAGGTATATTGCTTAACCCTTTCGATACTACGGGCCACTATAGCGGCCTTCCATAAGATGCCACCGAGGTACTACGGGCCACTATAGTGGTCCTCCATAAAATGCGACTGAGGTACTACGGGTCACTATAGTGGCCCTCCATAAGTTCGATCGTTCGTAGCGAATAAAGTCAGTGCTTACTGCAGAAAGATAATTCACCTTATTTTTCTCTCAACAAGGGATAAATAGATATGAATTATTTTTTTTTCAATTTTGTTTAACTTTATTTGGATTAACCCTTTTGCTACGGGCGGTTTCTCCACTGCAGTACCCCCGCAACGATCGACGTCTTGTAGCGTGCAGTGATGTCGCAGCGCGCCGTTCAGCAGAAGTACCGCGGCGGAAAATCCGCCCGTAGCGAAAGGGTTAATTGCTCAAGGGATGGCCAGGGACGTTCGACCTTCGGTGTTGCCGTCGCAACACAAAGGGATATAGAATATATGTTCCGTCGATGAGAAGAGTGGTCATATCAAGGGATGTTAAGTTCGCAGACGAGATGAAAGAAGAACGAATAGAGATTTCTAGTATAGAAAGGAATGAAGATTTAGATACTGGAGAAATAGATATATTGATGCCAATAAATCGAAATTCGGACACTCAAGACATGGATAGATTAATGCCAGAAAGTTCTACAATTTGGCTGCGATACGTTAATTTTTGTCGTTTTTATACGCCTTCGAATATGAAAGAAAACAAAGTGCGCGGCCTCAGGTGTCTTTGATAACTCGACAAAAGTTGTTGGAGCTCGTTTCAGATGTTCTACCCCATCCATCATATTCACCAGACCTCGCGCCCTCTGATTTCCACCTATTTCGATCGTTACAAAATTCCCTTAACACGTTGGCTGCCGCGCGAATTTTACGCGACTTGCCCAAGGCGCCAACATGAATTTTTCATTATGCGATGCATATTATGTTGAAATATTATTCACAGCAGATAAGTTTAGTTGTATAAGCTTGTTTTATGCACTTTTCGTGGCGGGGGTCACCGGTGACCACCAAGGCGCCGCAGACCATTTTTGCGATTATATTTCAATCTCCGAGTTTAGGATGAAGTTAGCGATGTATTTAGTGAAATGTTCTAATGATGAAGATTGCACTTCACCAAGCAATTACGTACAGTAAAAACGTCGTCGTGAACTTAAAAGGGAATCGGGAAGTATGCGAAATATAAGGCGATTTTGCAAATTGTGCTATGAAAAGAATGCAAAACTGCTAGGAAGAATGAGAGCAAAGAATTGCACTAAGAAAGTGGCGACATATTGTGCTGACTGTTCTGGTTCACCTTTTCTGTGTCTACCGTGTTTCAATGTGTTTCATCGTTATGCGCACAAATAACATGTATATTTTCCTTGTATTAATAACATTATTTTTGCATGTTCTGTACGGCATTAATTTCTTCAAAGCATTACAGAAAGTAATAAATAATAATACAGAAAGGTATTATTTAGAAATTTATAATGTCGATGTTATATAATAATATAATAAAAAATAATAATATATATATAAAATAATAATATAAAAATGAATAATAATAAAATATATAATAATGTCGATATAAATCGATGTTTACCCTAATTATGTATTTTAACTCACCGGTGCCCCCCACGGCGCTGTAGCCAAGTCGAGTGCCGGTCACCGGTGACCCCCACGGCAGCCAACGTGTTAATGGTAAAAAGCTTCAACTCTTTGGTCAAGATAAAAAATCACGTAGAAAAGTTTTTCGCTGAGAAACCTGAGAGATTCTGACAGGACGGAATCTTCAAGTTGCTTGAAAGATGGAAAAATGTTGTAGAAAAGAGAATGAAACCTACATATATATATATAATAAATGTATACTAAAATTTAAATCTCTTGCGCTCCAATTTTCCTTCAAAATCAGCATGAACTTTTCGGACAACCCAACAAAACCGGCGTCGGAGATTTCGAAATATTTTCACCGCTCGAACGATCGTGAATAATCTCGATGCCACGATCGTAGGAAAACTTTCTGCTCTAACTTTACCGCAGCAATAACATCGTTCAGATTTCATGAAGTAAATTTGTAATTCAAATCTATTACACTGCCGGCTATTTACGAGGTTAAAGCATAACTTTGGTTCTACGTGACGTCGGATCTCCGAGGTTTAAGTAACGTGCAGTGGATACGATGAATTCGACGTTGTCTCATTAAAATGTCAGTGACCAATTCTAGGGGACGGACAAGAACCCGCAGATACTAAAGCGTGTAATTCAGCACATACGAATTACCGCGAAGAAAGTAAGTACGCCACGCGAAACGATAATGCGATATGTTCCTCGGGTTTTGTATAATTCGACGGTACAGTTAAAACGTTTTTCGTGAGAGAACCCGGTAAAATTTGTATCGACCGACCGCAGAACTTCATTTCGTTCTTCGCGCGAGACTCCGCCGATCGACTATGTCCGATGCTTTTTCTTCATTTTCATCGCACACATGTCGCTTCTTGCCCATGCATGGGCCCGCTGATATCGGACGAGCACTACGTGGACCCGGTTAATTGAAAACTGCCGTGCAAGCACGATCTCCGTTTGCGCCGTTGTTCTCTTAATTTCCTGGGGACTTAACGTGCCGTAAAGTATCTGTGCACGGCGTCATACAATAAAAGTAACGACGCACGCAATGCAGAGGAACGAAGAGCTTCGCCATACGAATAGCGATCGAACGAACCTGGCTTTTAACCCTTTAGTGCTGATTGAAATTAAACGTATTGTAATATCTTTTATGTTATTATTATGACTTATGATTATTACATTATTATGGCATACATCACATTCGAATGCCATTCGGATTCCATTCAGATTACAATTGTTTGTTCTTACATTATATGCGTATTATTAATCATAATATAATATAAAGATCGTGGTAGATCAAATTTTTCCAAAATACTATAAATTAAACAATGTGGCTTTCGCCTGTACCACGTACGGACTAAACCTTGGAAGAGTTGATAACGTTGTTGGCAACAAATGCTCGCACGTCAGTAATAAACGACTCGTGTAACTTTTTTCTGTTTTTGAAAATACGTATATAGTATTTTGAATTTTTGTGCTTTGATCACTTTTGACGACTCTCTAGGTTATCCCCTGTTAACCTCTTAACTGTGGACGACGTGTATACACGTCATTAAAAAAATGGCAATTTTACATCTTAGAACAAAAATACTTATCCTACGATTTAGGTTAAAATGCTTGTAAAATACGTTCATAAATTTCGTACATTGTAGAATAATTCTAGAATAACTTGTCGAAAGAAACAGCACCCAGTGTGGTCGATAAAAAACGCATACAAAATTGATATTAAATATAGTTCAACGCAGCTAAGTGGTTAAAGAGTATTTTTTTTTTCTGCGAATGATGTGGAAGAAGCAGTCGAATATCCTGCACATCATATCGTAGAGAAACAGCTATTTAACTCCTACAACAGTAGGGAGACCTAGAAGTTCCGAGGGTAAGTTGTTCCGATGGTAATATGCAGGGTGTCCCGAAAATGTCTCGCAATCCGAAAGTAGGGGATTCCTGAGGTGATTTGAAGCAACCTTTTCCTTAACGAAAATGCAATCCGCGGCTTCGTTTACGAGTTATTAACGAAAAACAGTGACCAATCAGAGGCGAGATCATTTGGCGCGAGACGGCCGAGTCAATGGACGGAACTGGGCTCCGCGCACTCGTTGGCTGGGCCGCCGCGCGCCAGACGAGCTCGCATCTTATTGGTCAGTGTTTTTCGTCAATAACTCGTAAACGAAACCTCGGAGAAAATTTTCGCAAAGGAAAAAGTTGCTTCAAATGACCTCAGGAGCCTCCCATTTCCGGATAGCAAGACATTTTCGGGACACCCTGTATATATTTCAAATAAAAAGTTATGCTTTCAATTGTTTTGAAAGCGTGGACCGATCACGTCACGTGGTCGATCATTTTAGTAGCGTCATTTACTGCGCATTCTGTAGTTTTAGACAAGATAGTAGTCACATACCAGGTAAATAAATATTTCGCAGTCACTATTGTTTTGTCTGATTCAATTATTTAATGTCAATATCGTCTATTGTTCCGTTCTTATAAATCAAATAACATTTAAGAACATGTTGTAATAACATTTATTGGAATATTTTAATATATAAACAAAACATTTGTATACATTGTCACACATGTCAATTGGGGCTAGTTGTTCCTGTGAATCGAGGCATACTGTTACCGTAACAACTTTATCCCACCTCAAATGCACGAATAGTTCCTGTTGCGTTGCAATGCATATTCTAAATCGCAACCCAGGGAAGAATGGTTTTAGTATATGTTACACAAAATAACTGGACTCGTACCAAAAGTATAAAGAAAGTAAATGCTGTATCATATATTTGTCCGCACTGTGATTCTGACGAGTCGTTTAACGATACCTAATTATTTTCGTTTGAAAGGTTATTTCTATTAGGTTTAACTAAAGTCGTTTCAAAATTATCATAATATTAGATCATTATTTTAATTTTATTACATTAATGTTTGTATCAAAGATAGTATTTTTTGTTTCAAAAATATATATGTATTTCTGTTAATTCGAAGTCAATAAACGAACATTTTTAATGAAATTGTATTTTATTTCATCAGAGAATGAAATATCTCATTAGAAAGTGACATTTATTTTTTAGTAACAACTTACCCATGAGCGTAAACAAGTTGCCCTACGATGGAGTAAGAAGTTCCGCTTGAGTTGACCACAAAAAACGAGTTTCTATGAAAAACTTATTGCAATATATTAAATTTGAGTCGACAATCTTAAAGCAAAATAAATTTAACAATAAATAAGTCAGGAATGAAAAAAGTAACTTCATTATTTCTTAGTTAATTTTTATGTTTTCTCAAAATCGGAATTTCTAGCTCCGTTCTCCCCTATATTATACCTATAACAACTATTCAGATTTCATTATAAAGCCGATCGCTGAAAGAGGAAGTTAAAAAGTGCATGGAGTGATTCTAAATCACCCAATAACAAGAGACTATTCAATAGACCAATCAGGAAACTCAACCGACTATCAGCAGCGTACAAAAATAAACCCTTTAGCCGGTATTCTAGTGTGAAGTACGTGTTTTTTTTCATCTGTTTGGGGAATTTTCTACAAAGAAACTATTATACCTTTTACGGTAAAATTGACAAGGTTTCAACGATTGAAAAAAATTTTTTGAAACAGAAAAAAAGTTAAAATTAGTGGCACTGCATATTCTCAAACTTAGTCGCCTTTAAAACGGTTCGTTTCACCGTGTTCATGATTTCGGCCATTCTGCTTGTCTTAAATAAAAAAAAAACGTAAAAGTTCCTTAATTATCATGAATTTGGTTATAGCAGGCACTAAAATAAAAGAAAAAGTCGGTAAGTAAAAAAGTGGCGTTACTTTGAAATTCAATTTTCAATTTTCGCAAGATTTGTTAAACTTCGAAGGCGTAGAAAATAGAAAAAAAATAAAGATTTTTGGTTGATTCTAGTAGGGGCTGTAGAGTGGCATGTACTAAAAGCGTACTTAAAAATTTGGGTCAATTGGTCAAGTAGGTTTTACAATATCACAGAAACCGTTTTGAAAGACATTGTTAGGGCCAAGGGGCCCTGATTTATGGCAGGGGCCATGTGCTTGGGTACCCGGACGGTATGGGTCTGTCCCGGGCCGTTCCCGGGCACATGTGGCACCGTCATAACGTCTCCTGGTCCTTGATTACGGTCCAGTCAATGACGGTTGGGTCTGGCATTGTTCGGGCACGTAGGCCCATCAGCGCGGGATGTTTCGCAGGAGTTATTTTGTCACTCTCCCTCCTAACTCCCGGCCCACCGTTTTGGGGCAGTCTCCTGGATTTGGGATTGCAGTGATTGGACCGTAATTCCTTGCCGCCCACCCTAGGTTAAGAGAAGTAGGGAGGACCGAGGTGATATGAGACATGACTCCGGTCCTCTAGAGCACAGAACACTCTCAGAAGAAGAACAGAACAGTCTTAGAGCGATAGACAGAACACTCTTAGACACACAGAACATACAGAGAGTACAGACAGACAGAACATTCTCAGCAGATAGACAGAACATTCTTAGAGTACAGAACAGTCACAGAACAACCTTAGAAGACAGACAGATAGACAGAAGGCACAGAAGACAGAACAACTTCAGACCATTCTCAACAGTACAGACAGAACATTCTTACAACACAGAACAGTCTTAGAGAGATAGACAGAAAGCACAGAAGACAGACAGACAGAACATTCTCAACAGTACAGACAGAACATTCTCAGCAGATAGACAGAACATTCTCAGAAGACAGACAGAACAGTCTTAGAGCGATAGACAGACAACTTCAAACAGAACAGAACAGAACACATAGTGAGATCCGCGTAACGGTTAGGTTGCGCGTTACAAATAGTCCCACTACAGTGGGTGGTCCTTCGAGGTAGTCGGCACCAAGTGCAATATTCAGAGGATCTCCGTCATCCATCTGATGAGTCCTCAACAGACATAGTCTCGAGAAAAACACCTTTAATGTTTAGTATGTCGATAATGATATAAGGTCGCTTCGTTTTCCAACAACCATAACTTTGTTAATTTTAGCAGTTCACGCATAAGGTTCCAGAGATGTATTTTTGAAATTATATCCTTTAAGAATATGCAAAAAAGAATGTTAGAATTAAACACCAGTTATACAGAACACGTGTGCACAATAAAGGCTGGTATGCAAGACAACCAGAAGTGAAGCATGACGATCAAGATAATAAGATCTGAATTAGATCGCAGACGTCGCTGTCACGCCGAGTGTTACCAACCCACGGAGTATTATTCTTTCACTTTTATAACAAGGACGTTGGAATTCCCCAACGAAAACGATAGATTTATTTAAAATTCCACACTAGGATACCTCCATAAACATTCTGATGCGAACAATTAATTTCTTTCTTGCTGAAAGGAAATTACTGTGACCGCATAAGTATGATGGTGAAATTTATCTTTTATTCCTGGCGTTCAAAGCTTGAGTTTAGTATTTAAAATTAGATTAACCCCTTAATGCACAATTTAAAAAAAAAACCGACCAAAAAAAATCAATTTTTTTTATCTAAGAAAATATACATATTTGGACCTTAATTTCAATAAATATGTAAAAAAAATGCAAAAATTACTAAAAATTCAATAAAAATAGTGGATAAATAATTATAGTGAATATTGAATCGCATTGCAGATCGAATTTTGTACCCATCGTACTGTTTTTCAATTACCAGTTACTATTTTGAAGGGGAAGGAGGAGACGAAAAAAAAAACTGAAAAATATTTAATTTTACCTAAATTTGTAATAATATAATAATAATATTTATTAGCTGAAAAATATATAATAAACTAAAACTATTCAAAATTTTCTTTTGTATGGTAAATTTCAAAACAAGGTGCAGCACATAGCCCAACATTCCTTATTTCAACATTAGAAAACATACCTTTTATACACTAAAAATCCAATTTACTCTCTATAAAAATACACCATAAAACAAAAAGGTTTTTATATGTTGACACTAATAATATTTGTAAAAAATAAAAAACAATTGTCTTTGAAGAAATTCACTTTGATAACATCTCCTTTACTTCACGACTTGCTCACGAATAATACACTAAATGTTCATAAGTGCCATCCTAAAAGTGCATATTTTATTCCTGAATAAGCAAAAAATAGAAAGAGATCGGAGATAACTGGAGAGTAATAAATAAATTAGTCATAACAAAACTCACAAAAGTGCCAACGCTAATTAGATACGCAATAATGGATATAGATAGATAGAAACAATTACCAGGTCAGAGATGCTTATAAGCGTCACCCTAAAAGGCCATATTTTATAATCCCAAATAAACAAACTTTACAGCTTACAATACAGAATTACACGATGAATATCAATAAATTGAATGTTTTCCTTGGTTTTTATTAAGTTATTTTTACTGCCCGGATATATTCGAATCTGAACATTTTAGCGACATAAGTTGCGACGCCGACCGTATATATACGGGTCTGCACATTTTGGCCGGTTTTGCACGCCCGTGTTAATACGTTTCTGCGCGTTAAGGGGTTAAGTTGAGGGCAATGAAGAAAAATGGCTTGCCGATTCGTTTACAATGCACCAAAATTTATAGTCACCGGTTATCGGTACAGTAGCAAAATTGAATTTATTGGACAGCCTGTTTCTTACATATTTTACAACCATACCGAAAAATGTATATACTCCAGCTTATTACAACATTTATGATTCCAAAATTTCTCGTTAATAATCCAAAAATCAGTGCGAAATTCACGGAGTGTTACAAAGAATTATCTCTCTAATAGCCCTTTTGCGTAGAAAATAGCGGCAATCTCCAACAAAGTTCCCCAAATTGTACTTTCTTGCGTGAACTGTACAAGAACGACACACAAAACTCCCACTAATAATCTCTCCGTTACAAAAAAGCAACGACGCAAGAGGAACATGTAAAATATTCAGTTACTCGTGCTTAATGTAAAACATGCAAATGCGGTATGAAAAATATGCGCAATATGCAAATAACTGTATTAGACTCGCTAAAACCATGCTGCAATTTCAGCAGAGCTTTCATTTCTTCCAAGGCTGCTTCACGCCCGTCCGGTGTTTTCCGACGATGAATCCGATTGGTTCGCGCGGCGCGTCGTAATAATAACATCGCGAAGCAAGTCCGCTGAAATTATTCCAACAAGCAAGAGCATTAATCTCGGGAATCCCACTGGCAAGGTTGCAACAGGCGTATCAAGGATAGCTCTCGGCTTTACGTATTCTGGCGGCTCGGTTCAGTCAAAATAGCCGCGCGATAAGGCTCGCGAAAGAATCCCACTAGATATCTTGGTCGATTAATCGCAGCCCGGACTATCAGGCGCACCTGCAGTTTTATCACCGGCCACATGGATCGGTGCTCCCGACAGGAGGTCTGCCAGCGAGGCGGCTGCGGTCTACAGTATGAACACCGTGTTCGACATTAAACAGCTGCCGTCCCAATAAGTTCGATACGAAACGATCTTTTCTCTTCTCGATCCGTTCACCTGTTAGCCGGGCCCGGGCCCCGTGATAGGAAAGTAATTACCGATACATAAATCTGCCAGGCTTGAGCCGGCGCGCGGCGCGCGGCGCTCGACGCTCGCCGCGGCAACCAAGAGAAAACCGGCACCAACGATTCTGCTCGTAATTCCCAAAGCGTACGCCTCTGTCACGTTTTACCTTCGCTCCGCGTGCAACCTATCCCTACCCTTTTCCCGCTGCCGTCGCGGATGCATCTCCCACTTATCCTTCCCACCGGCAACCTGCGCCGAACCAGGAAGCATTTCAGGGATTATCGCGATGCAACTCCGGCCAGTTATCTTCGACCCGTTCCCCTTAACCCTCAATTACTTAATTAGCTATATAAACCCGCGGGTATCGAATATCACGGCGCTCTTCCAAAATGCGCGCATACTTTATAAGGATCTTACATCATGTTCGACGTCTCGGAGAATCGAGGAGGGAGGATTAACGCTTGCCGAGTCCTCGTTGATGGACGTGGCGGTGCTTGGAAAGGAGGGCGGCGGGCGTGTAGGGGCGGGGGGTGGCGGCGGCGTGCAAAAAAGATGTGATCATTTATGGACCTGCGATTTGCAAAGTCGATTATCGTCTTGCAGTTAGGATATATTGCAGGTGGTGCGTGCGTGTAGGTTGCGTTGTTTCCTACGCCCGTTTTTATTGTCTTCGGGTTCGAACAAATATTAAGTGTCAGAACTAAGGCTTTCCAATTAACCGCGAGCGCAATTAAGTCAGCTATTCAAATGAGAATGATCTCTCGCCGTTTTATAGTCTTGACGTAACCTTGGGAACTTGAACGTTCGTGAGACGGAAAAGTGGCCGTGCACTGCGCAAGAAATTATTGAACGATTCCCGAAGAAAGGATATTGTACGTCGTTAATGTCGATGAATATCTATTTGAGCGCGGAAAAAAACTGGACGTCTTGTAAGTGGATATTTCACCTGTACGTAAAATATTGTGACCAAACTATCCCACGAACGTACAGTGAGCCACGAAAGTATTCGAACGTCGTTTAAAACGGAATGGCCTATTCAACCCTCGCCCGTTTCACGTTTCTATATGTCTCTCCTCTCTTATTAAATTGACGCGATGATACAAAATTAATAAGATGAAACGGTAGATATTTAATTTCGTAAATTCCTTCTTTAAGAGCAATCTATCGAGGAAAGTTTAAACGTTGATTGTTTCTTCAGTGTCCGTGAAAACTGTATCAAATTGACACGATGGTCGGGCGAGGTTTAGAATTGGGTTCAAGGATCTAAATTTTTTACGCTTGTTAAACGGTCTAATTTACTAGACAACTAGTCGCTAAACATTAAGTAATATGGATTAATCCGAGGCCTTTCTGTGATGCGCTTATTCTTTTATTTCTGGAGGTAAACATGAAATGCTTTACGTTATTTTAATCTGTAACCGATCTTTTTTGTATTTAATTAAATTTAATTTAATTTATCTTTTGTATTTAATTAAATTTAATTAAATTTATCTTTTGTATTTAATTAAATTTAATTAAATTTAATTTTTGTATTTAATTAAATTTAATTAAATTTAATTTTTGTATTTAATTAAATTTAATTTAATTTAATTTTTGTATTTAATTAAATTTAATTTAATTTAATTTAATTCTTAGTAAAGAACCTGTGGAACTGTATGTTTTCTTGCAATAAACTTTAAGGTCGCATGGTAAATAAAATAGATACATTTTCTAACTAAACATAACCTCAAAAAGGAAAGAAAGAAATTAACGAATAAAAAAAAAAGGAAATGTAATGCAAATAAAATTAATAGAGAAGAACGATAAAAAAGGAGAAGGCAGAAGAAAGTAGAAGAAATGGAGGGAAACAAACTGGAAGGAAAAAGAAGGAAATCGGAAGAAAAGGAAAATATGGAGAATAAAAGAAACAAGAAAAATATGCAAGATGAATGCAAAAAAATAAGTAAAGTGGAACTACTTTTACGTTATCATTATGTATTATTATATGTTATAACACAAAGGTTTTCAAATACCATCAAGTAAAATGTAGAAAATGCGGAATTTTAAAAAATTAACGTGCTGCATTTTGATCACTTATATCCTTTTTTTATTACAAACTGGTACGTATAGTATTAAATATTCGATGTGGCTGGAAATAGTACTACATATGGACCGAATTGGTGTACAAATAGCCACAAATGGTGAAAAATTCTTATTTTATTATTTTCATACTGTAATAATTCTATAATTATTTTGTTACCCTATTGTAAGTTAGATATCAAAACTAAAAGTGTCAAATAATTTATTAAAACTTGCGCATTTTTGTGACACAAGATTTTCAGAATATTTGTGTTGATATTCATATAAATCCTTAACTATAGCCACAACCAATACATCCATCCCTAAAATTAAGCTCTCCGTTTTGTTTAAAGGAGATACATTTTTCAGAAATTCATAGTGGTCGCCGGGAGAAGAGGAGGGCCTCTGTTGACCTACACGCCGCCATAGACGCGTAGGTATACGCTGGATTCATTGCAGTAGTAGCTCTTAGATTTTGCATTAATATCTTGAAAACTACTAAATGCCCGAAGCTAATATTTTATATTTTGGAACCCCCCACCAAAACTTGGGGACTTCCCTCCAAATGCCAATTTGAGCGGCAACAGGTCTCTTTCGAAAGTTTTTCCATTGTTTTTATAACGTCCATTGAACTAACGTTGGAGAAATAACTGTTTAATTTTTTATCTTGCTATTAAATATCTTTTATAGTATTTCTTATTTTTCTGTATTGCTTAAGATAATAAACAAAATTAAGTATGCACCTCTGAACAGGTAATTGAAAAAGAAAAGAACTAATAAAATAATTCATCTATTATACAACCCCTGACAAAAAGTTTTGAATCATGTACACTAATAATGTATAAAGAATATTCGCATTTTGGAGTTATAAAATGTTCTTATATGTGTGCAGGTAAGACGAATAGAGTGCGTAGGTGGGATCTAAATAAAGTAAATAAATACAACATTACATAATCTTCCATTTATTACCAAAAAGAAACCACAGAGAAAACAAAATGTTATGTGGAAAAAAGTTTACGATCAGTACAAATATTGAAAAAAAGTTTCTGATCATTGAGTTATTAATATTTTGTTAAATTACTAGCAGAATTGACTTTGCTAAGTTTTCGCAGTACCTAGGCGAAATTTCTTTCCACAACAATTTAATCGCATGTCGTTCCGAAATGAGAAGCCCATTTCATTTAATCGATTTCTGACAGTACGGTCACAGATGCTCGAGGTCCACTGTTCATTTATTTGTTTTGATATTGCTCGCCTCATATTTTTAACAATTGCACGCAATTTTCTATCGTCTTTTCTACTTGTTGCACGAGGACGACCACTTTTCTTACGGTTAGATACATTGCTTGTTTCATTATACTTTTTCTTTTTATATTACTTATTGTATCGTTTATATCGCTACATCCCATAATTTCTGCGACTTTTCTTTCACTTGTTACGAGCCGAGGGCCAGGCAGGTTGGGTGCCCAAGGTTGCATGCAATTGGGATTTTTGATAGGGGTGCTTAGACCAGCCGATGCTTATTTCGGCACGGGTGGCTACCTTTAAGGTTAGGATAGGGTGCGTAGACCAGCCGATGCTTATTTCGGCACCGGTGGCTACCTTTAAGGTAAGGATAGTATTTGGAGAAATTGGTATTAGGCTGCCTCGTAACTTTGTAAGAAAGAGAAATAAAGATATACCTCGAGCGGTAGAGATATATCTTTGTGGGTTATACCAACTACTGCTTCGAAATAGGAAATGGAAATAATTGAACTTGTAACCAAAGAAAACTGGTAAAAGCTAATTTATTACGCGTTTTGCGGTTTTTACAAATGTATGTAGGTGTTCGCGGACTCTATCGCGCTCTCAGCTTTTCGCACTGAGTCGGCGGAGGCTTCTGATTTGATATCTAATTACCTACTAGATTGTTCGAAGGAGAATTAGACTCGATCTCACTAGAGTTTCCACGTCGACGAATGACTCGAAACTAGCCCGATTTCTGGTCGCGTTTGGGCCCTTTATATAGCCAGATTTTCTCTGGATAAATGGTAGTGGGGGTGTCCCTATGTGGTCCGATTCCAGAAACGTTCGTCGTCGTACCCCTTCGAGGTACTTGACTCGCGATATACAAATGAACCCTCGGCTGGCTGGCGCCAGCCTGGCGAATGCCTTCAGAAAGGAATATAAAAAATTCGTGGGAAGAATCTCCGTACTTTACACACTACATCCCATAATTCTGCGACTTTTCGTTGACTATTATCTTGCTTGAGAAGTTCGATTGCTCTGCACTTTGAATCGTCTGAAATACAACTTACACGATGGCATATTGCACACGTCCATCTTATTATTTATCTACTGACTGAAATGTTTTGTATTTCAGATACCTCGGCGGTGAAAGCGTTTGTCTACATTTTCACAGGCACGAGTTGTGTTTACGTTTGCTTCCTCCGTTTGAGACACACGTAGAGCTAGTTATTTGAACCATGATCGGAAACTTTTTCCAACATTTGTCCTGATCGGAAACTTTTTTCCACACAACATTTTTTTTCTGTGGTTTTTTTGTAATAAATGAAAAATTGCGTTATTTTGTATTTATTTACATTATTTAGATCTCACCTACGTTCTCCATTCGTATTACCTGCATAAAAAAAAACATTTTTTTATTCTAAAACGCGAATATTCTTTGTAGATTTTGTATAAGTGTATATATATGATCAGAAACTTTTTGTGTGCCAGGGGTAGTATATACACTCTTCGGTTGTACTGTAAAAGGGAAACGTGTCCCAATAAAGTCATTTAAAATCACAAAATAAATTGTTTAAACTCTGAAGTGTCGTTTGAATTTGAAAAAGTTATTTTATCTATCATTTTGAATCATCTACTCAACATATACATGTATAACCCCAAACTAAAAATGACCACACAATTTTATCAAATGCTGTTGGATAATTTCTCTTTTACGGACTTGTTAATGCCTTTCCCGTCATCAATCATTTTTACTAATCATTTAATCATTCAATAATTTTCCAATAGATCTAAACGAACATTCAATGACTCGTGGAATGTTCTTTTCCTCGACGCAATTAAAAGAGGCTACATCTAGAAACGGGTAATAAAAGATTTGATGGGTATTATGACTGATATATATGCTGGGCTCTTAAAATATTTAATGGAGTACATGCAGAATCATATGGTTATGGCGCGGATATCTTCCTTCCGTTGCGTAGGAATTCTCATTCATCATGAAAAACAGTCTGACCTACACAAGGTCATCCAATAGACGAATCAAAACTGCCATGAAATGACAAACAAAAACCATGAAATAAAATTGAACAATTAATACCTCGACCTTGGCGTTAAGAATGCATGGTATAGTTACCTCCCGAAGTTCATAATCGTTATCTCGTATCGTGTTACCTCCTTCAGTTAACGTATGAATAACGTGTATTAAACTTTCAGTGTATTATTACCATAATATGAATTCTTAATTAGTAATTATAGTAATTCTTCTTCTTAATATACAGAGTGTCCTATTTTAATCATTACGTGTGATTATCTCCAATACTATTCGTTATTTTGTTTATAAGTGTACGGAACTTTGAATAAAAATGTATAAATTTATTTACGTTGAAAAACTATTACTTTGGGAGGTATTGAAAGTACATACTTGGAAGTATTTTCTTGGTACACATTTCACCCGAAAAGGTGGGCACGAATATCTTAAAAGTAACGCAATTTTTAACCTCTCATTATTTTGTTAATATTTATTTAAATCGAAAGAACCAAAGACCATTTTAAAGTTTATACTTCGTACTTTCTATGCTTTTCAACATACAAAAAAGCATGTTAATTTGAAAGAATTTCTTGATATTAATTAGACAATTACGAGCTGCAAATATTTGTTTGCATATAAATAGGTTAAGTAAATATGATATTAATGTAATGAATATTTACTTAGTGACCAAAAATATACATTTAATATATAACAATTACAGCAAATGATAAATATCAATAAATGAATGAATAAATAGATAAATAAATAAATAAATAAATAAATTTTTAAAAGTAGATAAATAAGTAAATAATAAGCTTCAGTCTCAGTAAAATAAATAACGTTAAAAACCGTGTAGTCTTTTAGAGTGGGTAGATGTAATTTGCAATTCATTGACTGCGACATATTTGACCTGAAAGCAGAGTCATTTTACTTTTAACGACGTCAAATACTGTTAAAAGATGATTTTTATAAAACATATAGCTATTTAAAAATAGCCAACCTTTTTATGAACGTATACGTATCTATATCCTCAAAATCTTAATCATAGCGAAGTTAATAATACAGTGGACGAAGTTTTTATAGGAACACTAATATTCTTTAGTAAAAAATCCTAACTATTCTGTTAATAATATTAAAAGCCTGATGAGGATATCATATACGAGGAAATAATAAGAAATAAAAAGGGAACTTAAGAAACAGAACAATTCTTTTATTTTTATATAAACAATTCAAAACAATAAAGCGCACAATTATACAGCGGAATTTGCATAGAGACAGTCAACTAAAATGTTATAAAAATCAAAAATATTGTAACACTAACATTTAATATTTTCAGCTTTTTATGGCTAATTACTACAAATATTTTACTCTTTATGCTGCAAACTAGCTCTTTAACGTTGCTGTACTGTTAATTATTTTTATAAACTGCACTTAGCTAAATTCCCAATAAGTCTTCTGTGGGGTCATGTTACAAGTTGCAAATGTTTTTTGCCGGAACCAGTCTTTCGTTTTCATTGCATTGCGCACAATAGCGTTATCTTGATGAAAAATTGCACATTCATCGGAATTTTCTTCAACAAATGGAATTAAGTTATTAAATTATTATTAAACGCAACTCATATCATCAAACTTTCCTCTCCGAAATTTCTGCTTATGGCTGAAATCGAAATCATATGACCTGAAATGAAAAATGGAAAATCAACGCAATCAGAAATCAAACGCGAACAAACATCACCGTCGTTCGACGTATCGCGTTAAATCGAACGATGAGCGAAAGTCACCGCTCGAGTGCAAAGGGTTAAAATTAAAATATCTCGCAAAGTAATAGTTTCTCGACGTGAACAGGTTAATACATTTTCATTCAGAATTCCGAGGTGCATCGAATCGTGCATAAAAAATTATACGAATCTATTAGAAAACTAAAGATGTCCTTCGTGCGCCCTACAAGCGTATACTTACAAACAAAATATGTATCAACACTGGATTACATCCCCCTCGAAATAGAAGAAGTTTCATATGAAATATTTTTTCAAATATGCAATAGTTCTCGAGATGATTGTATATATTGATTAGACGCCTTGTAACACCTTTCAAAACGCTATAACTTCTACAGAACGCATTTTTTAAATTTTCGTTATAGGCTCAGATAAAAGACTTAAAAGACGAGAGTATTTTATACTCTTTTGTCGCGTTAAGCAATAGCAAAATTTAAATAAAGCATTCTAGTTATGGTCTAGTAGACTGGTCCCTTTATTATCTGAAAAAATTCGAGGCGTTTAGTCCAGTTCTAAAAAAGTTATTGCATTTTCAAAAGTGTTCGAATATTAACAGGGGTCACTGTATATGATTAGAGTATAGGACTAAAGTCATAGTGACGTCAGTGAAATTTTTGAAAATTTTGACTTAAGCATTGAAATGTAATCTCCGCATAACTAGATGGTGAATCTTTATGCATTTATAATTTGCGCAGATTCTTTAAATACCAGGGAACCTATAAATTAACAATGTCAAATGGCATTTTATTTTCCTTCAACAATGTTTAGTCAACGAAGGAAATTTCTCTTTCATTCTAATTTCTGCTAAATGACATATGAAATGAGAGTTCGTATAAGGATCTGCAGTCTAATCATAGCTTAACTGTAAATTAACTTAACCATAAATTTGATTAGTAAACAACACCTGTTAGTAAACAATAACATTCCTTGTTCCTCACAATGAGAAAAATATGGCTGACACCACAATGACTTCGACCACCATTACAAGTTCAAATGCATGGGATTAAGATTTAATAGGAATATATGTCATGTAAGTTAATAATATAAACATAAAAGTAATTACGTATCATAAAATAAAACTGCAGATAGCACTACCGCAAATATTGTGAACTTCTCCAACTAAAGATGTTCTCTCCCATGATCGCTTCCACGAACATATTATAATTTCACAGGTTGAATACATTACATTTATGAGATTCCAAAGTACATTTTTATAGCACATAACAGTAAGAATATTTGAAAAAGAGGCTCATAAAAACCATGATTTAAACAATCACTTTCAAAATCACGGTGTAACACTTAGTTTCTCTTTAACACTATTTTTACCGATATTGTAAATTCTTCTCCAATTGTCATTCAGCTTGTAAACAAAAATGGACAATTTGGGAAGAGAAAATACGATTATTCGAGCCTCGCGGCTCGTTTTTACAGTTACCGATTGCCAACGACTATAAAAACGAGGCGCAAGGCTCGAATAATTGTACCCCCTTTACTCAAATTATCCATTTTTGTTTACAAGCTGAAGGACAATTAGGGTGAATTTACTGTATTTCGTGTTATACGATTTACCAAATTAATTTTATGATGACTACAGCAAAAGTCGAGAAATGATAACATAGAGAACATAGAACACAGGAAATAATTCTGTTAGAAATTATTATAAATAGTATTGAATAAAAATGATTAAAAGGTGTCTTTTGACACCATTGCTGGAAATGGTGTGAATAAATCCACATTGCGACCGCGGTAAGGGGTAAACAGTGACGCAAACACCGAAACGTTCAAATCCTCGCGAACGGCGGAACGCGTATCTCGGCTCGCCATTAATTTTCGACTCGGATGCCCAGTATTTTTTCGAAACTGATTTTATCTTGACCAACAGGCATAACAATATCTCACCCATCCAGTTAAGGAGCAACTTGGAACGACCTTGCTGGAATCTCGCAACTTTCTCGAAAACACGTCTCCCCTCGTGTTCCCTTTCCGCGTCATAAACCAGTGTATCCTCGTTGATCCCACGGCCCGATCAAGCGGAAGAGACAGCTACTGCGAAAAACAGCACGCGTAAGTCCCGTTGAAGAATCGCAAAATCGCGGGACATTGGGTTCTTCGTCGGTCACAATGCAAATTACTCTCCGTGGATCCCCATTACAGCGGCGCGCTGGCGATGGCTCGCGATCGATCTTCCTCCGCGCGCGCAATTTCATCGTCCGCGTTGATCTACGGCGAGTACGGTGCACGGGACCCCATGGAAATCTCCGACGCAGACTGCGCCGACACGTTCGCCGTCGCCCGGCTTGATCGACAACAAGAACGACCGACGACACCTTTAACAAAGAAATTCGATTTTCCAACACGATAGTAGTTGAAACGTATATCGACGGTGATCGACGCTTTACTGCCACCTTAGATGCGTGTGGGTAATGCGTTTTTATTCAGATTTATTAGCACTTTAAGCGTCACGTCGGTCATACAATCATACACGAAAGTATTCGAACGCTTACGTTTCTAACATTCAATTAATAAAATATATGTGTTAAACTGAAGCATTTGATATAATATGACACATATAACAGGGGATGGGTCTTAAGACTGCGTAAGCAAAATTAGAAAATAATTCAACAATATATAGCGTACGTTTATTGTAAACACGTACCAGAAATGGCTCACAAAAGCATTCGAACGAAACAATTAATAGTTACTTTAATTGAACGATTAAAGGTTTTAATAGGAAGTTGACCCATCTTTTGCTTTTATAACAGCCCTAAGTCTGTTTTTCATTGAGTGGACCAACTTAGAAGTAACATTTGCATCTATTGATTGCTATATTTCAATAATATTTCGTTTTAACACTTCTTTCGAAGTAATAACCGCATTTCTTAATCATCTTTCTACTTCATCTCATAAATGTTCAATGGGGTTTAAATCTGGACTTTGCGGTGGATGTGGCACCATGTGTGGAACATTTTACAATACCCATTCTTTGACTATTTTAGCGGCATGCTTCGGATCATTGTCAGACTGAAACCAATAATCGATAGGTAAATTCAATTTTGATACACTGCTTTTTAAATTTTCCTGCAAAATTTTTAACTATTTCGTTTTGTCTATTATCCCATCAATGAGCACAAGGTTCCCCACTCCACTAGATGTCATGCAGCCCCAAACTAATACAGATCCACCATTATGTTTTATAGTCGGTCGTAGATTTCGCGGTTCTAATTCTATGTGTTTCAAGAAGAAAGCCATTTATTAGCAAGAAAAATAAAATTGTACGTTTAAAATTCGCCGAAAAATTTATTTATGAAAATAATTCATTCTGGGACAAAGTATTATTCTCTGATCAGAGTAAATTTAACGTTTTTGGTAGCGATGGAAGTAAAAGTGTTTGGAGGAAAAAGAACACAGAATTAGAACCGCGAAATCTACGACCGACTATAAAACATAATGATGGATCTGTATTAGTTTGGGGCTGCATGGCATCTAGTGGAGTGGGAAACCTTGTGTTCATCGATGGGATAATGGATAAAACGAAATACTTAAAAATTTTGCAAGAAAATTTAAAAAGCAGTGTATCAAAATTGAATTTACCTAGCGATTATTGGTTTCAGTCTGACAATGATCCGAAGCATACCGCTAAAATAGTCAAAGAATGGGTATTATATAACGTTCCACACGTGGTGCCACATCCACCGCAAAGTCCCGATTTAAACCCCATTGAACATTTATGAGATGAAGTAGAAAGATGATTAAGAAATACGGTTATTACTTCGAAAAAAGTGATAAAACGAAATATTATTGAAATATGGCAATGAATAGATGCAAATGTTACTTCTAAGTTGGTCCACTCAATGAAAAACAGACTTAGGGCTGTTATAAAAGCAAAAGATGGGTCAACTTCCTATTAAAACCATTAATCGTTCAATTTAAGTAACTATTAATTGTTTCGTTCGAATACTTTTGTGAGCCAATTCTGGTACGCGTTTACAATAAATGTACTGTGAAAACGCTATATATTGTTGAATTATTTTCTAATTTTGCTTACGCAGTCTTAAGACCCATCCCTTGTTATATGTGTCATATTATATCAAATGCTTCAGTTTAACACATATATTTTATTAATTGAATGTTAGAAACGTATGAGCGTTCGAATACTTTCGTGTATGAGTGTATTTGACTTACGCTATATTCTAATTAGACGTCACATAATGACAAAATCGTTTTTGTCCAACCAACCGACAAGCACGACAAGAAATAAAATAAAAAGCAGACAAAAATGGACAATTTCGAAAAAGGAGATACGATTATTCGAGTCTTGCGGCTCGTTTTTATAGTTGTTGACAATCGGTTCAGAGAGTGAAGCTCTACAAGAATTTCATAGTGGCTATAGAAACCCAGAAAAAAGGTTTGATTTTGTCGGAGAGTGTAAGTGGCGTTCTACTGTAGTTTGTTTCTTGTCACATTGCTCGTCCGACGCCTTCACTTGTAAAAGGAGCGAATAATTTCGCGGAGTTATTGATTACCGAAGCGCAAAGAAGGTCTATTTTATTGAACAAATAAATGGAAAAATGTGGAAACCGTACAAAAATTAATCGACAAAGAATGCGACAAAGTGGGAACACTTTTCTCGTATTGCTTTAAAAGTATTGGCAGAAGTATTTTGCATTGTTCTAATGTATTGATAAAATAAATTGTCATTTTCTCGTAATTGATAGTAATGGTGGTGAAATTCTCCATTTATATTGTGAATTATATTCGTTCTTTATAAACAGGTTCGTTCACGCAACTTGTGCACCTCTCTAACTAGGTTATTGCGACGTGCGCTGCCCACCACTTCCTGTCACCCGGTGCATTGCTGCGTAATCCGTTGCATCTTTCTGCTCTTTTATCAGCAACTTTAACACTAATTATCTCAAAAACTATAAGCCGTCTGCCCCTAAGACTGCATATCATTTGATTCAACTTTACGAGCTCTACCACTGTACCAAGTCTCATAAAAAAAAATGAGTGTCAAACGTGGGGACCTCTTCTTGTTTTAGAGATATCTCTTATATTAAATAATATCACTTCTACATTGCCGAGGTTTAAACAAGTAAACTATAAATATTATTGTTTCAATTTGTTATTTAATTATTTTTTATTAAATTTCGTTATATTGTGTAACAATATACATAAATATATTAATACGGAATTCCAAACTTAATTATTTTATTAATGAAAGTATTTGTCATTAATAGACGGTTAAGTTGAACATTAATCTGACTTTAGATTCGTAATTAGCGACCAAAAATACCCTAATAAACCAACTGTCGTGAAAATCGTATAACGATTTCATATTTTGTCCGCTGCTCGGACGTTTTTGCATTGTGTCTTATTATTATTTCTTCTATTTACACTTTAGGCGCAAACGGAAGATGAGCGACACGTGATCAAACCAGAACCAAATGAGTAAATGGGAAGTTAACTTTCTGGACAATAATTATTCAATATTAATGCGATATTATAAATTATATAAGATTATTAATTAAAGTTCGCAATGAGGTAAATTAAAAAGCAAACTCTGTTATAAAAAAAAATGTTCTTCACTCTTATTTTTCGTCTGTCTGATCTTGCACTCAAGCAGGGTAGTCAGGAAAAAGCGAGGTTCTTTCATAGCACTTCATATTCCCCGAAATCCTTTAAAAAATGTATCCCTTCCATTCCTCGCTTTTTCTGGTTACCCGGCATGCAAGGACGCTCGGTTTCTAACGGCATCGTCGTCTAACAGCCGCTCAACTGTAACCGCAGCACCGATCACGTGAACGTTCTGTTTACATTTTGTGCCGGTTCTCGATGAACGCAGTGTAGGCTCGGCACTTAACGTGTAATGCTAATAATGTGAGACTTTGCTATTGTTGTTATTATTATTATTATTATTAACACTTTATCGTCCGGTCGTGGTTGAGGCTGCCACTCAGTAAGGACTGGCTTAGTCGCGCGCGCATTTGCTCCCAGTACCGGCTAAATTTTCGCTATTCATTGTGTTGTGCTTATTCCTTTAAAAATAATAATAAATAATAATAGTTATTATAATTATAATTCATAAGGATATGGGGAGGTCAGCATACAGGAGGTCAGCTACTAACAAAACAGTAAAGAAGCGAAAACCGTCGATAGCTAAAAGTCGATTAATAGGCTATCGGTCGATAAGCATTGGCAATCGAAAAGCCGATAAATAGGTCGATAAAGTGTTAAGAGAACTGTTGAATTTTAGCCCACGGTTCTTCTGTGACTATTATTCCTCTTGGCGAGTGCAATACGATGCAATAATAAAAATATTTGACTTCGAAAATCATGCTCAAGATCAATTTTACGGCAAACTTTTTTTGCAATCTCCATCGAGGTGGAGAATTTTTTGCAATCCACAAAGGTTTAGAATGACACTGTAACGAACGTCACATATACAGTGACTCCCATTAATATTCGAACAGTTTTCAAAATGCAATAACTTTTTTACAATTAGGATAAACGATTTGAATTTTTCTTTTAGATGATAGAGAGACCAGTGTACTAGACAATGACTAAACTATTTTGTTACAATTTTTATTACTTGGTAATAATGGTTTGCTATTACTTGGAATGACAAAACGAAATAAAAGGCTCTCGTTTTTTAACTTTTTTATCTGAGCCTATAACGAAGATTTAACGAATGTGTTTTGCAGATCTCGATAAGTTATATGCATGCTGAAAATTTTATCGAAATCGGTTAACGCAAGGTCAAGTTACAAGCGTTAAAACATTGTAAAGACTGGAAATTTCTCACACTTGTTCGTCGAAAGTGTTAAAAATTGGTACAAAATTGCGATTTTTGCGATCTATAATTGTTTTTGCAGCTCATACGAAGGCAACCGAACTCGGTGAAATTTTCAACATGCATATATAACTTACCAAGGTCTATAGAACAGATTTTTTAAATTTTTGTTAAGGACTCAGATAAAAAAATTTAAAAAAAGGTTTTTTTTATTTTCTTTTATCATTCTAAGCAATAATGAAATTTATAAAAAGCATTCTAATTACAGTCTAGCAGACTGGTTGCTCTATCATCTAAAAAAAGATTTAAGTTGTTTAGTCCGGGTCTAAAAAAGTTATTGCGTTCTGAAGAGTATTTCAATATTAACGGGAGTCATTGTATATAATTTTCTAGTACCCTGTACAGTGAATTCATGGTAAGTTATTCCAACGATGAGAGTGTAGCAGTCCCGTAACGTGGGAAAGAAGGAATTTTCGGACGCAGAAATTTTAGCTTTCCCAAGTGCGTGTTGTAGGCGGCTGGGTCTGAAGTGCCGGTCGTAAAAGTGCCGAAGACAAGAACCTGGGCCCGATCGCTTGAAAGTTCTTACGGGCGACAACTTTCCTGAGTTGTTTTCTTGGAGATCATTCTCCCTTCGGTTTCAAGGAAGGGGAATTTCCCCCTCCTTAGTGATTCGGAAAGTCGTCGACTGGGACAACAGTTCATTCCTTGCCGGAGGAACAGAAAGCGTTCAGCAAACGAATCGAATCGATCATGACCAAACTTATCGCTGCGATATTGTTTAGGTTATTTGTGCCCATAATTATGAAAGTGGTCTAAGTCATATATTTCTTGTTTCGAGATATTTAATGAATCGCATTTGAATAAATTAAAAAATATTTTTACATTATGCGACATTTTAATTTATAATTTTATTAGTCTTGATTAATGGAAATTTATTATAGACATGAAATTTTGTGTGAATTTCATAGGAAAATGTTGTTTTTAAAGCTTGAATTGACTTAGACCATTTTCAAAATTAACCGAATGTCCTATAATTGACTTAAAGTAATAAAAAATTGTGATTTTTATTTGAGCCGTTTATTTTGAAAGTGGTGTAAGTCCAATGTCATCGAAAGAAATTGTAAGTGGCGTTGCGTGGGGTATTTAGACGATACAAGCTCAGATTCGGCATTTTGAATTTCTTTAAAAAAAAGAACTTATACCACTTTCAAAATAAACGGTCCATTTGAAACGACAACTTTAACGAAATAATTCTTAAACATTTATTAATCATTTTTAAAAAGTAATCCATTTTTATCATAATTTCGAGTTTTTAAGATTTTTAAAATATTCCTGAAAAACTGGAGGGATGTATGGTAGTAAACACATAAGATCTTTATGTTTTTCTTCCGTTACTGGTCTAGTGGTGTTGTATAATGGAAGTAATTGAACATTTTCGTATATTTTTGGTCTTCCTCTTTTAGGTGAAAGATCCAAAACTTGGAATTCAGAATCATCTAAAGAAGTCTTATGAAACATTTTATAAGGTTCATTTTGCAAGAATCTCATCCATTGAATTTTTAGCCAACAGACAGATTCGCCCGCGGTATTTTTTACTCTCCTTGTTATTCATTTTTCAAGTGATTTCGTTGAAATAAAATCCGGCTGCGACATTCGTTTGATCGAAAATGTATTTCTTTTTCTATAATTTTCGATCAATTCATAGTAATGTTCAGGATTGTATAAGTAATTTGCTTTTTTTATTTTCATTATTATGTAGTTCAGAAACGCGACAAAGAGGGCCACGCGGTATTTTCAAGTTATGTTTATATAATTTCTTTAAATTGTTGACTTAGACCACTTTCATAATTAACACTAAATGAATTACGTATAACGTTGTAATTACAACTACTATCTAAAGGTTCATTTTTGACGATATCGTAAAAATTACATTGAATAAATTTAGTTTAAAATCATGTCGTGTGAAAGAAGCGATAAATTCATTTTTTTTTAAATTTTGACTTAGACCAGTTTCATAATTATGGGTACATTTGTAATCTTTATCGTTGTTGTTTCGTTGTTGTTACTTTCTTTCGTTTAGTATTGCTACTGTTAATTCGCTATTGTTATATCGTTGTCGTTGTTATCCAACATTATTGTTTGCAAATATATATATACATATATTTATATTATTTGTATACAGAGTATTCCATTGTGATTGTAAAAAATCTCGTAGACGCGTGATTTAAAAAAAAAAAAAAACTAACACATGTCCTTTAGTATTTCGAGTGGGCAATCAAATAGCGCTAGTAGATTTTTACTACCTTGCTTTTATTATGATAAACCTATATTTTTAATTTTGGAATCATATTTTACATAAAAAGATGCATATTGCATTGTCTAATAAAAAATATATGATTCGATTTTTAAAAAAATACAGTTGATTCTTAAAATCATTCAAATTTCGTTTGAAACATTTTTTAGCATCATCGACGGTTTCGAAGATATTCGACTGGATCGATTTAAATGTATCACCCTGTATAAAAATTCTGATGAACCACTCTGTATATTATGTAAGTTTAATATAAATAACCGTCTATAGTAGAGCTTTAATATAAATAACTATCTCCGTTAGAACCAATCGAACGAAGTAAAATATTGCAACTTTTTCATTCTTTATTCTTTTCTATAAAGCCTTTCTATAAAGCTCTAAAATAACACCAAACACGATATAATTACGATCATAATTACATGTTCAACAAGGGATTTAAGAGTTTCGGATATCAATATATTACAGTAAGTAATTATAAACGTCAAGTAATTATCAAGTAATTATAAACGTAATTGTATCGTGTTTGGTGCTATTTTAATCAGGAAATCGAGATTAATACGATCGAAAAAATTTCATTGACATTAAGACAGATATAAGGAGTTGTGAATTTCGAATTTAGAACGCTAAGTAGATCGCATGAGTTCATTGACCCTCGCCAAACGGACTGACGATCTGTTCATAATCATGTTACAAACATTCGAACATCGCGTCGCCAGGCGTCTCGAATTTCCCTTTCCGTCCTGTAAAAAATTTTATTTGCCCTCTACTCACGTGATTCAACTATAGAATAATAACTAACTATAAAATAAAGTATGTTCAATGTATGGGCCCAATTAAACCCCGTCTATCGGACGTTCGGTTGTCAGACGGTATGGGCCGTGTAATGGTTACTAACAGAACTTGTATCAAATTTTGTGATTGAAACAATAGTCGAATTCAATGTTATTTACAACTTTCTCGAATCTTTAAAAAGGGCTTTATACAGGGTATCCTATTTTAATCACTACATGCGATCATCACCAGAACTACTCGTTATTTGAGAAAATGTATCATACAAAATTTTTTCTGTTTCGAGGGTGATGTAATCCACAATGTCGTTTTTTTGTTTGTAAGTGTACGCTTGAAGGACACACGAAGGTCATCGTTACTTATGTTCAATAGAATCATATGATTTTTTTATGCATGACACGATGTGCTCCTCGGAATTCTCAATAAAAATGTATTTTCCTGTTTATGTCGAAAAGCTATTACTTTGGGTCCTTCCATGTGTCCACTATTATTGAAAATACAAGTGGCCTCTTTCAGACCCCAGCAAATAAACGTAAACGATTTAAGAACAAGAATTACGAGATCGTATGGGGCTCAGTATCGAACGAAATGTTAAAAATTGTTGTGACACAATTTTTAAAACGATTACAAATGTGTCTTTTCAATGATGGTGGGCACATAGAAGAATAAAAAATTGTTCAAGTAGTAAGTGAAACTTAGAATCGATAATTTATAGCAGTAGCAATAATTCTCAATCTCTGTCGTATCAATGTTCCCACAGTGGTTCAATGAGCGCCATAAATATAATGTACGTAAAATAAAAGGAAATTGTTATTAAATATTTTATTGTATTAGGTCTACCGGGAAGTTCTGTCCGATAGTGTCACTTCAAGTATCAATCCATATGCACACGCTGATTTGAGACATATATGACTATCTCTCTTTATCATTGCATTTACACACATGTACTCTCCTGAATAAACTGAAACAAAGATGTCTCATGTCATTATCAAGTGAGACGCGATCGTGAAAACATGGCTACCGATGATAATGCCAGACCACATGCTGCTTTGGCGACTCGTCGGAAAATCGCAGAGCTAGGCTGGGAAATTCTGTCACATCCACCATACTCCCCAGACCTAGCACCCCCCGATTATCACTTGTTTCTCTCTTTGCAAAACTTTTTACAGGAAAGAAAATTCAAAACTGAAGCTGATATCAACCTCAAAGTGTAGAATTAATGTTAAAGTTAAAGAATTAATTAAAGTTAAAGAATTGATCGCAAAGAGACTTCCGATTAGCCCATATTACTCAATGTTGTGTAACAAGTATGTCAAAAAATTATTTTTATGAGATAAAAGCATAAACTATGCGTAAGTTATAGCTTTATAACTCACCGAGTGCATCTCGCACTCGGTATAATTCAGTAAGAAAAATGTTTAAAATCGGATTTTTGTCCATTCTGCTCTCGCTATTAGACAATAGAAAAATACTTTTTTCTTCATAGAAATCGAAAATTTATAAAATGTCTTTTGCCGGCCCGTATCTTTGTATGCCGTGCGAGGGATAATATTTGCCGAACGCATAGAACTTTCGTCCCTTTATTTGTTTCCAACGTTTGTTTCCTCTTCTATAACTGCAACTCTGCAGACCCGAAGTTTCTGCCGTTACAAAGAGAATCTTGCTCAAAATAAAAGGAAACGGTTCTTGGTGAACAAACCCACAACGACGTACTTCACTAGCTGTTACAATGTAACTAGTCATTACATTTAGCTTACGACTTTGTACCAAATGGAATACGAATGCAGTAATATACACGTGCAGCGGCAGATTAAAGTATTCGTACACGTTTTACAACGCAATAACCTTATTAAAAATCGATTAAACGACTTGATTTTTTTGTAAATGTTAGAAGGACTAGTTTACTGTATCTTATGAAATGACTAAGATACTTTCTTTTTAATTTTGATATTACTTGGAATGGGAAGAAGATACAAAAACTCTAGTTTTCATTTATCTTTGGCCCTCACTATATATTCATAGTTTCTCTTAATGAAAATTAATAGTTTTTGATTAGTAGACATATACATTTTCTATTTTTCTATTATTTTAGATGAGTGTTCCGTCTTATTCTATCAGTTGAATGAAGCGGATGCTTCAATGCTTGCAGAAGATCCTATTTTCCTTTGTAGCCCTATATTTTTCTTAACTACTGAAAATCCATGCCGTTTTTGCCTTCTGATTAACTGTTCTCCAAAGTTAATCCGTTGCCTTACGATTTATTTTCAAAGAAACGCGCGTGTGCAGGCAATTTAAGTAATCACGAAATGAAACTAACATATTGCTGTTTGTATTTAACATAATTGTATGAATGTAGATATTATTTCATTCGTAATAGAACAGATTAATAAAGTGTGTTAATATTAGATAAAACTGGAAAAATATCCTTTTTAAGTTACAGTGAAATCAGAAAATAAAATTCTTTATATACAATCCAAATATTATTGTGATTTCTGTCCAAATTATTTAATTTTCTACTTAATATCTCGTAAACAATGCCGCGGATTGCATTTGCGCTAAGGAAAAAGTTACTTCAAGTGATCTCGGGAGCTCCTCATTTCCCGATTGCGAGTGACTTTTGGGATACCCTGTATACTGTACGGTGTCCGCCAGAGACAGTTCTTGACGTCTCGGAGACGTCAAAAAATCTACAATGGCACATCAAAGGAATGACGTCTCCCAGACGTCATTGTATATCAAGTGGTTAAGTATTCCGTTTTACGTCCTTACCATACAAAAGTTAAAATAAAAATCGTGTAACCGGTCACTTCAACTGGCACGGTAGGTTCAGCGCGAAAATCTGTGCCCGCAGAGTGCTGCTTCTACGATTTGATTGTAACCCAGTGCAGGCGTTTCGCGAACACGATATGACCGAGAGATGGAGAAAACCGCGACGCAGAGAGAATCAGCCTCGCCGTGCCGAATAGATGGAACGCATTATTCACCGTCGCGAACACGTAGCCAGCCGCGATTCTAACAGCGGTAATATGCTCCGGCGGCTTGGTGCAGCGCGCCGCTTGCATCGATCTTGTCCGATATATCGACGACTCAACGAAATAGTAAATCAACGGGTGGTCGAGGGACCGGCCGCGGGGCTAATCCGACGGTGGACACCCTTCCCGCGGGCGAAACACCGAGCCATGATTAATAGGACGCGAATAGACGGTCGTGGTCGTATTTAAATCGTTCTTTCCTGCCATAATTTACGGCATGTCCCGAGAATCGCTTAGCGCTAAAACGCTCGTGTCATCGTAAGTTATTGGCCGTTCCTGGTTCCTTGTTTCCTTTACCATATTGCACTGCGATTCACAATATCCGTTAGATATACAAGTTTTCTTGGCCTTCGCTAGGAACGGATAGATTACGTCGCGTCGGTATTTACAATAATTGTCACTTAAAATCGTGTATCTACGAATTCAGCCGATTTTCACTTGTAAAACGTGATAATTGTAGGAAATAACTAAAACGCATATCTAGACGTGTAGTTCAATACTTCCTTATTTAATATATGACAACGGTACAAAGATACTTTCAATAATTATTAGCAAATTAAATAAAATTTATCATTACGTATAGAACTAGCCCCTAAAAATCGTACACTGTTGGTAATACTGTAAAACCGGTGAATTCCCCATAAAAGTATAGATCAATTATTGTTTTCTGTGTCGTTTATATGTGTTGATTGGTCTGTTTTCCAAAAAATAAAGAAAATTCGACGAACTACATTAATACGTTAATAAGCGCCGCGTCGGTCACGTATGGGTGATACTAATTTTTGACCAATTTTGGAAAATTCATTTTCACTGTAATATGTTCGAACGAATTGAATTTGACTAGGATGTTTCGGATGCGAAAGAGTTTCAACGACATCCATTGTGATAAAAATTTTAACTTTCCAGTTTCGGTTTGATTAATTAAATTGCTTTGGCTTTGAGGGAATTTTACTGGTTGATTGTTGGCGCTAAACGCGTGTTAACGGAACGTGAATTGATAATGTACCATTATAAAAATGGAAAAGGTTATAATGAAATCAGTGAAATTATTCATCGGAATCGACACAAAGAAGGGGATCGTATAGCAAATAAAGTCAGGCAAAGGTCTGATAAAAAACTAACTGCAACGAATGAGCGCGATGGATTACTCGAAAAATTAAAGATGATCCGACAATAAGTGCTCCCAAATTGACATCGGACGTTCAAAGATATTTAAATATAACAGTAAGTGAATCGACCATTGGAAGAGTACTAAGAAAAAAAATTACCATAGTAGAATTGAACGGAAGAAGCCATTGATAAGTTTCCAGAATAAAAAGAAGAGACGCGAATTTGCAAGAAAATACATCAAAGAAGATTTCACTTCTTGGAAAACCGTAATTTTTACGGACGAATCCAAATTTAAAATTTTTTGGTTCAGATGGGAGGAAAATGATGTGGAGGAAACCAGATACTGCAATGAACATTAAGCAATGGTCATTAATTAAGCAATGATCATTAAGGATCTTCAACCTACGATTAAAACCGGTAGATCTCGAATGGCGCGCAGCTCCATATCGGCATCCGGTATTGGGAACTATATACTACTTGCATATATGAATAAATAACTTAATGCAAAGAGCTGAAAAACTGGGGCTTTTAAATAATTTTAAATTTTACGCCGACAACGATCCGAAGTGGCCGATCCGATTCTTATGTGGCAAAAGGTTGGTTATTGTAAAGTACTTTGAACACCTTCCCAATCGCCGGATATTAATGTGATAGAACATGTGTGGAATGAATTGGAAAGTAAAATACGATTACATAATATTACAAATAAAGGAAGTCTAAAGAAAGCTTTGCAAGAAGGATTATAAAAAATAACATCCCAATTTTGCGAAAATTTAGCAAATCAATTTCTCGGCGATTCAATGCGTTGAAAATGCACGTGGATATCTTACAAAATATTAACATAAGCTTTATGTATTAAATATTATTGAAAATATGTATTGTATAATTTTTACTGACGGGCTAGTTGTAAACGTAACGGCAAATTCTATTTAATGTACTAATAATTATTGAAAGAGTTTTGTTCTTTCGTTGTTATAATTTGAATAAAGAGGTATTGAACTACTTGTCTAGATATGCGTTTTAGTCATTTCCTATAATTATCACGTTTTATAAGTGAAAGTCGGCTTAATATCTAGGTGTGCGATTTTAAGTGAGAGTCACAATATGTCGACGGCCGCAAATTTCAAGGATGCGTTGTAGTTTTCTGCTTTGTTCATGTTTTTACATGACTTAAGAAAATCTTGTTTTTTGTTTGCATCAAGTATGGTTATGTTGCCTGCGAAGAGGAGAAGCGGAAGCATTATTATATGTATAGAACAAAGTTAAGGTAGATTTAACATTTTTTTGTCAAATATTGGCTTGACGAAAAATAAGTTGGCGCAATTAAACTTGTTTCATGAATAAAATACCAACATCTTCTAATTATTTTTTAATTTTATTAGTAGACTAATGATTTATAGGATATTCTCAAACATATCATTCGGGACGAAAAGTACGTCTTATTTGTAGTATAGTAAATTCTCTCTAATTTTCCTTCACAGCTTGTGAACAAAAATGGACAATCGTATCTCCTCTTCCCAAATTGTCCATTTTTGTTCATAAGCTGTAAAAAAAAGTAGGGAGAATCTACTATATGCTGAAAACTAGAGAGCTGCAAGTATCCGACTACACACATTTACGAAAGACGAATGGAAAAAAAACGTTTGCAACAAACTGCAAATGTGTTTGGAATATCTAAACAAAATGTTAGGAAGAGATGCTAAAAATTATAAAAGACAAGTAAACCTGAAAAATCGATAAGATCGGGTAGAAAAAGGAGAACAGCTACTCGCGAAGATGGCTTAGTCACTAAAGAAGTAAACAAAAAATCCGTGCACATTTGCAAAACAAATCAAAGAAAATCTTTGTCTACCAATATCGATCACGCAAATCAAATCTCGCATTCGTGAAAGCGAAAAATTTGGAGTCGACAGATCCTACGTGTTTCAATATGATAACGATTCGAAACACACTGCAAAAGTAGTTAAAACAATTTTCGATGAAAATGATATTTTCGTTCTCATTTGGCTATAAAATAGATAAAGTATCTACGGAATAGATAGAGTATCTATAATCACAGAGTAGAGTATCTATGGAATGAACTAGAGCGACAAATTCCACGAAATCAAACATATGAGCCATTTATTTTGAAAGTGGCATAAGTCACTTTTTCAAAAAAATCGAGTTAATGGTTACACTAATTACAATTGAACGGTATCTTTTCATTTTTTTAAAATTTGCAATCAATAAGTTGAGAAATATTGAGATTTGTTCGAGAGAAGTTTTGCTAATTAACGGTATAACAAACATGTTTATTTTGAAAGTGGCGTAAGTCGCTGTACTCAGGAATTTAATTGCGGGGCTTAGTGTAAAAGAAATAGAAACGTGTGATAAGTGCGTGTGAAGTATTGTTTTGAATTATTTTCAGTATTTTTAAAAAAGTTGTGATCACTGGACTTATTTTTATAAGTGCGAAAGAATAGTGCAGTTTTGTAAATTATATTATAGTGATGTGGCGGCTGCCTCCAGACTCGCCAGCAGATGACTATAAAATGTTTTATAAACTAAGTTTAGATGAAAAAGATGAATTTCTAACTTTCGATTAGTCACCAAAAAGAGGAAGACCTAGACGTTATTCACAAATAGAAATGGATCCGTATACGCTGGATGTCGTCCTGTTTCTTCAGCAAAATACAAAGACATGATGGACTTGCTTAATTGTATACCCCCAATATACCACAGTTATTTAAAAAATTTGAAACAAAACACGATTTCCGAGGACTTAATCACTACTATTGATGACGAAAATGAAATTGAACTGATGTATTTTCATATAAATTACTTATACTTATGTTTCAAAATGTACTAATTATTTTTGTATTTTATGAATATTAAAATAAAAAATACTTAAATCAAACCTTTATATTAAATATGTTCATGGTATAAATTATTATTATATATGTAATTTATTCAACAATTTTAGTAAATCACTGTCCTTTCAAAACATCACTTCGGTAAAATACGTCGGACAAAATTAATATATGTCAGTCATTTTCCTAAACTATTTATTTTGAAAGTGGCTTAAGTCACTTTACCGTAATGAAAAGTGGTGATTTTTTAATGTTTACACGAAATTATTTATACTGAGAAAAAGATCAGTATCCTGAGATAACAAATACAAGTAAATCTTCTCGACAGTTAGCATCCATATTTTTAAACGTGTTAAAACGCAAACCCTTAAATATATCGGCTTAAAAACAAAGTGTCTTATGTCACTTTCAAAATAAACGGCTCATATAAATCGGACTTCGTTACATTAAAGTTAAGGGAAATCTTTTAAAAAGTCAAAGCAAAAATCGAAAATATAAAAAGACATTACTCTATTATAACTAAAATCAAAGTTCATATATGCACTATTTCCTAGCCAACGAATTCGTCTGCTTGTAATTTTACGCGAAAACTTCTGCTTGTGATTTCAACCACCCGATTATGCTATTTTCAAACCTGCGCAATGCCAGCTATTTGCTTGGAATGCAGAAAAAGTGGTAATCACTGGATGCAAGGTCAGAGCTATAGGCTAGGTGGTTAAATTTCTCAACAAATTACTACAACTCTCGTACTCTTATCGGGTGCATTAAATCGCGGCAGAATTTTGTCGAAGACTTAAGAAGCTAATGAAACGGTACCAAGCATGTGTGTCGAAGTCGAGACAAAGCTTATACGAAATACATGCACGCCGACTGAATATTGATACAATAAAATTCGAATTAACACCGATCTCAATATGTTAAACGTCTGTCGTAAATGAATCCTCGTAACAAATTCAATTAAATTCCCTATCAATTCTCTTCGATCGTCTTCCCTAGCAACGAATAATAATTAAATGAACATGCCATGAAATTATCGTATGGTCACTTGACTACCGATCATGTTACTATAGCAATAATGTACGTCGGGATATGGAGACATTCGTATACATATATGTACTCACAAATTGACGACAGGTTCGATGCAACGGAACGGATTCGATGTCTTTAAATTTTCCGCCTTACGACCGACGATATTTATAACGCAAGCCCGATGTAAATCAGCGGTAAACTGTCCGCTTATACTCGATCTGTCACGACTGATTTATATTCGCCGTCGTCCCCGCAACCCATAAACATCTGCGACCATCCATCTTCGTTGAAATAATCTGGAGTCATCTGACTGCATCATCGATCGAACTGGGATAAGCGTCGACTACGGATTTGACATCGTCCGTTGATCGGTTTCTTATCGCTGTGCCGGGTTTAATAATAATAATAATAATAGTAATAATAATAATAATATAATAACAATGATAATAATAATAATAAGATTGCTCCGGATTCACCCCGGCTCGGCGAGTAATATTTAATAAATTGCTAAAGCTTCGACTGTAATTCTTATTTGTATGACCGTTAATTCCGATGAGATTTGATAGCTTCATTTGGATGCTCGACAAGCTAATTCTTCATTCCACGCGCATGTGCGTGATACATAAGTGTTTAATTTAAACTGCCCGTATACTTTCATCACCGGAAGCTGAGTACCTGTGTACCCTCATGCAAATGTCGTCTGGACGTTGCACGTCACGGTCACCTTTTACTGAATTTAAGAGCCACCGTTGTTGGAACACCGAATTATAAATCATGACGCTAGTTCTCCGTCTGTCGGGTAAGGTTGTAAATTGGTTCGTGTGGTTTGATAAACATGGTTGAATTTATACACAGAAGGACAGGACGTATTTCGGGCGACCATAAACGTCGCTTTATGAAAACTGTAGTGTACAAAAATGTGCTTGCGTATTTTACGTAACAATATGTATATGCAGGGCGTGGCACGTAACTGCAGTCACAATTTTTCAAGCACTTTCGACAGTCTGACAGAAACCTGTTTCGAATGAAAGTTAATCAGTATTTAGCCATTTAAATATTGAAATACAACGAATTTCAAAAACTATTATTTTTTTCGTAAATTGATTAAAATAAAATAGCTTTCTATATTAATGCTTTTGTTGTTCAACCCTAAACTGCTGAAGTCAAGGTCGTCTGAAGGTCATAGTTAGTAGGTCTTTGAATTCATTTTTTCATCAGCAATAATCCTACGCAGTCAAAAGTACAGGGTGTCATTCAAAACAGTCAAGGTAAGCTTGACTGTTAGTCGAAAAACAATAGTTTTTGAAATTTGTATATTAATGATGATTAATTTGTATATTATGAACTGTTGTATTTGAAGCTTTGAAGTGGTCTGAAATTAATGACAACCGCTGATGTATTTATTCATTTGTTGCGTGTCGCCATTCAGCTAGGGCTGTTACGTTTAGAGTGAACAAAGAAAATACAATTATTTTTGTTAGGATAAATTAATAGGGCACTACCATGAGAACAAATTCATGAATGGAAATGATAATGAATGAAAATAATAATTTTAATTCATTTCTAGACTCGTTTCAAGCTAGTTCAGCTTCAAATAATAGATTCATTTAACGTGCCAATATATATTTCGTGGTAAATAAATGTGTACTCTATTCGTGTTTTTGTAAAGGATTATGTATACATATGAGCCGTTTATTTTGAAAGTGGCATAAGTCACTTTACCGTAATGAAAAGTGGTGATTTTTTAATGTTTATACGAAATTATTTATACTGAGGAAAAGATCAGTATCCTGAGATAACAAATACAAGTAAATCTTCTCGAAAGTTAGCAATTATAGAGAATTGTTGGGAAGAGCTTTGCGCGCGTGGTTTACAAAAATGGAAGACAATTCCATACTATAGAGAAGTTAAAAAAATCCGTTATCGCGAAATGGGACCATTTATCTTCAAATACAATACAACGTTTATATAAATTATTAAGAAATGAATAATTAAGGTGAATGAGAACAAAGGCGGATGTACACATTATTAAAATTAACGTATAAACATGTAAGTTTCCTTTTTATACTAATTAACACGTTGACTGCCACGCGTATTTACAACAAAATCTCCTACAGGCCACCCGTGCCGCTATAGGAAGCGTGCGCTGTTAATTCATGTCTGTTTCTGTTCCTGCATGAAAAGTTGGAATCTTTGCCGAGTACCGAATGGTATAACTTAAAATCTCTGCCCTTATTTTTTTTCAATAATGAAAAGGGATCGGATTGCCCGGAAGGAGAAGCATAAATAAAATTACATCGTCAGATTCTGATTTGGATACTGATAAATATAATCTTAGTGATAATGAATGTTATGAAGATACTATTGACGAGATTTTACGAGAATTGGTCATGGAAGAAGAAAGAAACGTTGATGATACCGAGGAAGCTACAGTTCAAATAAAAGATACGAAATGGACCGATCAGAGGCACGAGCATATCTGAAAAAACAAACAACTTTTTGTCCAAGCTGTCCTGATCAACCTCAACTTTGCAGAGAATGTTTTAATGTTATACACTGCGAATAATTTTTTTAATAAACCATTTTTATAAGAATTCAATAGTTTCATTACCTCCTGTAGAATATTTGTCGAAATATTTTCGGAAATCCTTTGTAAGTAGTCAAATCAGCGTCACCCGAATTACGGGTGACGTGGCCTGATGAGAACTTTTGCTGTCACCCGAATACGGGTGACGCGGCAGTCAACGTGTTAAAAACAAAGTGACTTATGCCACTTTCAAAATAAACGGCTCATATGTAAGAATAATATCCACCATCTACGTAAACCGAAATCTCTCTGTAGAACGGAAACTTATCGTCGTGTTCCGTAATGCACTTTCCTATCCTTAACTAGAGGCATTGAAGTCTCCACTCTTCGTTCCCGTAAATCGGGACTCGGAATTAAATGCACGCAACACGGCGATGTCGTGGGTTACACCTCCTGACTCCTGTCACGCGTCTCGCTCAACCGTGGTCGCTTCTTTCAGCTCGGAGAACATCAGACACACGTGCTTGCTGTTTTATGTGTGTGCGTGTAGCATTTAGGCGAGACCGTGAGTGAGCGAGACGCGCGACGGAAGTCAGAAGTTACTGTTACTTTACCGACAATTATTTCACAGGCATGATTTCATTGACACCGCATTTCATCGACAATATTCATTCGCCGAGACATTTGGATGTCCAACAATCACCTCACCGACAATCATTTCACTGACACGTTTAAATTTCCGACGATCATTTCACCGACACGTTTAAATCTTAGAGAATCACTTCACCGACACGATATTTTCTCGGCAGTCATTTCATGACATTGAGATTCGTCGACAGCGAATTATTTTAATTTCATTAAAAAAGAAACAGCAATATAAATGATATTGTAAGCCATTTGTTGTATTTATAGTTTTATTTTATTCATATTATTAATAGCAAATAAATACATAATATATTATACACTTTATTAACATTATTAATAGATACATATTTAATCCGTATCATAACATTGTTGACAAAACTCGCTGTCGGTGAAATAATTGTCGGAGATCTAATCGTGTTGGTGATACGATTGTCGGTGAGGTAATAGTTGGATATTTAAATATGTCGGCGAATAAATACAATCGGCGAAATGCACACAATCGATGAAGTGATTGTCGATGATTTCAACGCGTACCGTCAGGAGGTGTAGCCTTCGTCATGGCCATATTGCGTGCACTTAATTCCGAGCCTCGCCGTAGATCGTGCACAGTATGTGCATTTAAATAGCAGAAACGACTCGTAATATTTTAATTAACACGCAATTGTGAAGATTAACATTCACATTTACAATTACTTGATGTATCTTACCATGGTGATTTATTTCACAATTTCAGAAAATTAAAACATCGGTAAATTAATCGACGAATTAGTCGAACGTGTAACTTCTGTAATGTTGCGTAAAGAAATCTTACAATGTTCTGCTTCTGTTCGTTTCAAAGAATCAAATTTCTAGACAGATGTGAGCCGTTATTTTTGAAAATGGTATAAGTCCAATTTTTCATATATGGAGATATTTAACGGTTTGCGTTTGAATCAATTTAAAAGTATTGTTAATATAAATATATAAATAAAATAATAATAAAAATATTGTTAATGTTTTCAACATTATAAATCTGTTAGATTTTATTATGCAACAATAATTATTAAAATTGTTATAGAAAAAAAACAATTTTTTAGCTTCAAATGGACTCATATCACTTTCAATAACATATTATAAAAAATAAAAACAGGAGGAAAATTTAAGTAATGTAAAAAATAATAATTAAAATGAAGACATATTAGTATACGAATAATCAAGTTTATTAAGAATTAATTCCAGTTATATTGGAAAAGAAAATATAAATAAATAAGTGTAGACAGCAAATTACTTCGTTAACATAACTAAAAATACAAATCCTTTTTATATTTTAAACTTAATTCTCCTTTACATTTAGCCACAATACAAGTGATTGCTTCATGGTAAATAGGTGGTATGTAAGGCAGTAAACTCATCATATCGCCATATTTCTCTCTTGTTATATTATATATATATATATATAATATAATATAATATAATATAATATAATATAATATAATATAATATTGTCATATATATGCTTTGAAGTTTCATACAGCGACAATATAGTAATTTTACTGAGATATTTAGATCTTCCTTTCTTCCATACTAGTTTCATAAAAAATTTTCTGCGATTAATCCTTTTTAAACCATAGAAAATGAAGTTATTTTTTCGGCAGTTCTTTACTACATTATAATAAATGATTATTAGGACTGGACTTATTCCACTAAAAAGAACAGATTTTTGCGATCACATTTTATAGCTGAAACTATTTTGCTTACTTTATCAAGAAATCGTGCTCCATTGATTATAAATATAAAAATTTTACTAAAATTATCATTAAGTCATATTTTTCCAAAAGTGGACTTATACCACTTAAAAAAGACATCTCATATATGAGTATCTAAAAACAAGGAGAGGTCGCGGTCGTTGAATCGTCGAATTGAATAAATCTAGAGCAAAAATAATTATTTTTATAAAAATAATATAATTATTTTATAAAATAATTATTTTTAGTATTATTTTCGTTAATACTAATTTATGAAGACATTTTACATTCGATCATTATGATTCCCAGACATACTAAGTTAATTGAAACATATTGCATTAATTATCGTAACGATGATGGCAAAGTTATAGGTGCTTAAGTCTCTGTTGCATCGAATCTCGAAGCGTATTGCAATGAAATTATAGTAAATTGAGAAGAAAGATTTAAAAAAGGAAAAATTATACCGAAAATTCCGGATTAAAAATTATTTGAAATTTATCGGGAAAGCAAATAAACTAAATATTAATTTTCCGAGATCTAAGTCATGTAAAAATTGTATCAAAATAGATAAACCTAGTGATTGCTACCTACCCTTCCCCATAAGAGAAGAAAAGGTTCACTATTTGGCTTCTATTTCTTGCAACTGATGTAAGCAATTTTTATATCGCATAAAGATCCGCAGCCTCCGCAGTTACGTATAGTCATCGCCGCCAAATTAGCCAATTGATAGAAGAACAAGAACAAGTATAAAACTTCAAGAGAAAAGAATATTTGGTAGCGATTTGTTCCGTGTTTGGCACGGCACGGTTTTTCTCCATCGGGTCTCAAAAAGATTGCGAGTTCACCGATCCCCAGTTCGACCGTATAATTTCATGCTGCGATACGGTAAAACATACTTCGCGATCTCCCCCGTGTCCCGACACAACCTGTGTGGGCAGGTTCTTTTCTCGGCTTTGACACGAGGGCTCTTGTAAGGTATAAGTCGTACGTTTTCCAGTGCGCAGGCCAGATTACATGTGAGTAATGCCTGTCCCGTTCCGGCCCTTTCTTTTTCAGCCGTTCGAGCGGTTCGGCCGAGATTTACGCGACACTGATCTCCCGCGGTGTCGCGCGAATTGAAATTCTTAATCGGTGCTCGCCACGTGATTCATGGAGCTCCTCGAAGATATTGTTACGAAAGTTTTGGTCAGCGAGACGGCCCGATTTTACACGACCGTTCGCGTGCGCTTTCCCGTTCCTTTTGCTCGTGACCCCCAGAAGGATCTTACCTTGCATCGACAGATCCATTACGATGTGTTTTACGCGCTGCGCGGCTTCTTCCGCCGCTTCGTTGCTTTATGAAGAAACGGGTCGCTCAATTTTCCATGCGGATTTTAATAACCGCTAACCCGAAGCCGACTCCCGCGCGTAGGTGGCGGCAGTAAAACTGGCGCATGGAACCTGGTCCACGGTTGCCGAACCCCGTGACCAGGTTTAAAACCCGGACACTAAAAACTGGCGAAGGCGGGGACGCCTAAAGCACTTGATGCGTCACTCGTGGCAACCGGCACGCGGCCTTGATCCAGGAAAAAGCCGAGGCAAAAGATGGCCCGAAGAACGGGAAGAGGAAAAAGAAACAGCGGTGCCCGTAAATCAAACGTAGCGCCGTTGCCATCCAGCCCGCCCTCGGGAAGATCTATGCAGAGATCCTCAAGGCCACAAAGTAGAAGCTGCGCCCTGAGGAGCGCCCTGAGAAGACGGAGCGAAAGATTCGTCAAATCAAGGAGACAGAGTCGGACGGCGTCTAGCGACCGGCGTATATTAGACAGTGTCCGGGTCCTTGTTTCCCGACATAAGGATAGAAATTATAGATCTGGATCGCTGCTCCGCCAACGGGGAGATCGAGGCAGTTATCCGCCGCGATCTAGGCAAGGCGCTAAAGAGGGAGGCGTCTAAGATCGCGCTGCTAACGGTCAATGCGCGAGCACAGCGCGCAGCTGTCGTCGTCCCGGAAGAGCAAACAGCGCTTCAGCTGATCGCGAGAAATCGCATAAAGCTCGGCTAGGTGCGCTGTCGCATCCGAAGGTGGAATGAACTACAGCGTTGCTACCGGTACCTGACGTACGGTCACGTCTGGAAACAGCGCAGAGACGCCGTCAGGACCGGCGTTTGCTGGAAATGCGGAGGAAACGGTCATGAGTCCGAGGACTGCGCAATCACGGCCCGGTGCATTATGTGCGCCGAGCAGAACGGTCAGCGCTCTAGCCACATTATCCACTCCGGAGCCTGCAGAACTTTCAGGGAAGCTCGGCGAGAACGGAAGAAACGGTTGCGGTAATGGCGGTCGTTGCGCAGCCTGGTCGCCGATGACATGCTTGATCAGCTCGCCTGGGAAAGGGGAGCTGATATTCTTATTCTGCGCGAGCTATACCAGCGCGAGCAGAATCGCTCGCCGTAGTTCGTCGACGATCTGGACACCGCAACGGACTGGGTGAAAAACACCCAAGAGATTCGCGCGAGCAGACATGGAGCTGGCCGAGATTTTGTGTGGATCGGATCTCCTCTCTTGCTGGAGGACGTCTCATGCCCCGGGTCAGTGCAAACACCCGAAGAGACGAACCAGCCTTCCCAATCCTAAACAAGTAGGTCTTGAATTAGCCATGTGCGATGAGAGATGGGCAAGGTAGTAGTCGAGGTGAGGACCAACCGACCTAGCGGGCGAGGCTATGAATCAGCCTTCCAGTCCAGCGCCTCCGAGTTTCCTCCTGTCATCTCCGTTGCCAGCGGTGGAGAATATCCTCTTGCGCCACCCTCTCCGCCACGGTCTTGTCTCGGTCATCCTTCCTCGTCACGTAGACCTCCTAGCGTTCTTGTGCAAGAAGAAAACATGCGTCGTGTAGGCGCTGGTCACCCGGAGCGCGCACCTCCTCTGCACTGCGGCCATCCTTCGGAGGTACGTTTCGAAGCAGGAGGCTGATACCAATACCTTCGATCCATAAAGCATTATTGCTTGGATGGAGGTCGTCAGCGGCTTCCGCTTCGATGCCTTCTGTGTTCGTCATAAGGCGGGCTAGGGAAGACGCTACCGCTGCTGCATTGTCTGCCGACTAGCGTATATGGCACCAGAAGGTCTGCTTGGAATCAAGTTGGACCCCCAGGTACCTAACGGTGGCTTTGGCCAAGATGTTATGGATCCACACCTTGAATGGTATCTTGGGGATCCTTCGCCTAGACAGGACGACGATCCCGGACTTCTCGAACCATCTATCTCTCGATCCGCTTCATGACCTAATTCAAGCCGAATGGCGCGTGCTCCGGGTCCCAGGAGACTGCGATTACCCCGATATCGTCCGAATAATTCACTAGGAATACTTCGCTAGGAAAGTCAATTCGCAGGGCACGTCATAATACAGTTTCTGGCGTTCCAGAGGTCTGGTCCCAAAATGGGTCCCTGTACCACTTCTGCGAAGATCGATCCGCTTCGTCTCTTCTCGACCGCGTCATAGAGGAGAATACGGTTATCGATACAGTCCTTCAATCGACGGAGAAGGTAGCTCGGTATCAGGGTCGCGAGCATACCCGCCCAACTTGTGAATACGTTCCTGACATCTAACGTAGTTACATGGACAACGCGCCAGCTGTGCCAGTCTCCGGAGTTCGACTTATCAGCAGCGTACACTTGTCACACACTCGACTAAAGCCGAACTGCCGACCAGGTAGATCGTCCATCGTCAGGTAAGCAGAGAAGGGGCGTGGCCTGATCATCTTTTTGAACAACTTTCCAGCTGTACCCAACGTACAAATAGATCTGTGGTGGCTCCTTTCCCGCAAGTAACCGATCCGCCTCAGTTTGTATTAGGTCTACCGGAAAGTTCTGTCCGATGGTGTCACTTCAAGTTTCAATCCATTTGCAAATGTTGATTTGAGACATATATGACTATCTCTCTTTATCATTGCATTTACACACCTGTACTCTCCTAAATAAACTGAAACAAAGATGTCTCATGTCATTATTAAGTGAGACGCGATCGTGAGAACATGGCTACCGATGATAATGCCAGACCACATGCTGCTTTGGCGACTCGTCGGAAAATCGCAGAGCTAGGCTGGGAAATCCTGTCGCATCCACCATACTCCCCAGACCTAGCACCCTCCGATTATTACTTGTTTCTCTCTTTGCAAAACTTTTTACAGGAAAGAGAATTCAAAACTGAAGCTGATGTCAACCAAACACTAGTTAAGTTTGTGGCGGCTACCTCCAGACCCGCCAGCAGAGGGCTCCTCTTCCCGCTAGTAGCCGATCCGTTCCGATCCCTATATATACACCGAGACTTCGTCCTACCCTTACGTCTAAGGCAAGGGCCCGCTAGGATAGCCTTACCGATGAGTCCTCTAGCGGGCCCCGGACGAAACGTCTCCCCACTCCTTTCCTTTTCCATGACACATTCGAACCGCCGCCAAAAGTTCTTCGCCTCTAAGAATAAATCATTTTTTAAAAATGGCATTTACAAGTTGCCGTCACGCTGGCAAGAAGTCATAAGTAACGATGGAAAGTATATTCTACAATAAATATTATTAAATGTATGAAAATTCTGTTATATTTCAATTCAAAAACGGACAGAACTTTGCGGTAGACCTAATATATATATTTAAAGGGTTGATAAATTAGATGTAATTCCTATAACTTGATACAAACGCAACCGACGCTGCTCAGCAGCGACGTAGAGGACGTAAACATAAACTAACGATTTGCCTTTGTCGAACTCAGAATAATATCATATAGCACCTCGTTGGATTTCTCACAGTGCCTGCTGTTACTTTCTGAAGAAAAGTCTTCTAATTCAGAAAATTAAATTGATCTCCAGATCTCCTGTACTACTCCACTCGTAAGAAATACCAAATAATTTTAGTAGGAACATTTCTTTAATGACTGTAACTCCTTCTGAGTTATTCTGTTGTACTCACTTAAACAAAACACCCCGTATAATTCTTCGCCCCTATTGACTTCGAGTGACTTTAGAGAAACTGTTACGGGATAGGACTGTCCCTTTTGATGCTAAAGGTTTTACGCCACTCCTATCGTAAGGCTGCACTCTGATATCCGAATTGGTGCTCCGCCATTCTCTCAGATTTGACGGTGCTGTGACTTGACCTGTGTGACTTGACCTATACAGCTCCTAATACGAGGAAATACTGACCGGGTAATCCTCCATTACTGCGGCCGGAGGCACGGCTTCAACTTTCAATTTGGTTTCGAACAGCAAGAATATGAGCGTTTATCCCAAGTTAAACATTCGTTCTTATGGAATCTTCGCCGAACACGATTGGACTTGTGTTTACCGTTACTACTCACCCAGAGATCAAGAACTGACATCACGCCTTACCACGGTCGGGAGTCTATAACATCCTTCTTGGTTACTCTTCATGACATATCCATCGCGCACTACCAACAGCTCGTTCACACATACACATTCACGTGTCAGGATAGGCCTGTTAAACCGGAGGTCCACAACCGCATGGGTCACCGGAGGGCGCGGAACAACCCTTCCCTTGCGCACACTTTCACACTACGTTTTACTCCATTAGCCACTTATACTCATACACGAAAGTATTCGAACGCTTACGTTTCTAACATTCAATTAATAAAATATATGTGTTAAACTGAAGCATTTGATATAATATGACACATATAACAAGGGATGGGTCTTAAGACTGCGTAAGCAAAATTAGAAAATAAGTCAACAATATATAGCGTTTTCACAGTACATTGATTGTAAACGCGTACCAGAATTGGCTCACAAAAGTATTCGAACGAAACAATTAATAGTTACTTAAATTGAACTGTTAGTGCACAGCATTAATGTCTTTATGACACGGACGTGCATAACCGGCTGTTTTTCGAGCCCAGGTTTTTTGGGAAATCGTTTCTCTCGGTCTCGATGGCCGGGACTAGTTATAAAGAAGGAAAGGTTCCGAAGGGTCAGCCTGACATTGTTTTATGACGGTCATGCCTGGAGGAACTTTCCTGTCTTTGCCGGGGCCTTGCGGCCGTCTGCTTTGAAACGGACCAGCTGATTGGCTATTGCCAAAATCGGGCAGGACCAATCGGCGAATAGTGTAGGTGCGTTGGAGGGATGGTAGTCTGCTACGAGCGAGGGTATTCTCTGATAGAGCTTTAGAGTTGTAATAGAAGTCGTAGCATCAAGACATCCTGACCAAGGGTGTACTGTAGTCAGGGGCTCAATACAAAATAGCAGGCAGAATCCGGTTCTTTATTTTATACAGTCCACAAATATAGCGTCATAATTCGTCGCTATTATTGACGACGCTGTGACGCCCCAACATGAACGATTAATGGTTTTAATAGGAAGTTGATCCACATATTTTGCTTTTATAACAGCCCTAAGTCTGTTTTTCATTGAGTGGACCAACTTAGAAGTAACATTTGCATCTATTGATTGCCATATTTCAATAACATTTCGTTTGATCACTTGTTTCGAAGTAATAACCGCATTTCTTAATCATCTTTCTACTTCATCTCATAAATGTTCAATGGGATTTAAATCGGGACTTTGCGGTGGATGTGGCACCACGTGTGGAACGTTATACAATACCCATTCTTTGACTATTTTAGCGGTATGCTTCGGATCATTGTCAGACTGAAACCAATAATCGCTAGATAAATTCAATTTTGATACACTGCTTTTTAAATTTTCCTGCAAAATTTTTAAGTATATCGTTTCGTCCATTATCCCATCGATGAACACAAGGTTTCCCACTCCACTAGATGCCATGCAGCCCCAAACTAATACAGATCCACCATTATGTTTTATAGTCGGCCGTAGATTTCGCGGTTCTAATTCTGTGTGATCCAAGAAGATAAAAAATTAGTGGACATATAACCTTGACACGTGAGGTTATATTATGAATGATCAAAAATAAAGGTAATGACATATATGTAAGAGCTTATTTATTATGTAGATGTGTTTATTGAAGTTTAGCAAACAGAAGAAAATACATGAAATGCAAACTAATTCCTATATAGATACAAAATTATATAAAAGAACGAAATGTTTAATGCAACTGAAGGCGGAAAGTATGCACATCTTATATATAACACACACTTATAACACATCAACGCGGTTCTAATTCTGTGTTCTTTTTCCTCCAAACACATTTACTTCCATCGCTATCAAAAACGTTAAATTTACTCTTATCAGAGGATAATACTTTGTCCCGGAATGAATTATTTTCATAAATAAATTTTTCGGCGAATTTTAAACGTACAATTTTATTTTTCTTGCTAATAAATGGCTTTCCTCTTGGAACACACAGAATTCGAACCGCGAAATCTACGACGAAACGTAAGCGTTCGAATACTTTCGTGTATGAGTGTAGTTGTTTAACTATTTAAAAAAATAAAGAAAAATATGTTAAAAATAACCTGAGTGGTCGTCCAAAATCAAGAACTGTGCGAGAAAGGTGAGAAATTTTAAAGCATGCTTCGAATTCTACAATGACAGCATGGCGAATAGCAGCGGAATCCAATGTCGTAACGATTGTGTGCAATAATAAAGGGTTATTATTTATTAATAGTGCAATAATAAAGGGTTCTAAGTATTTGAAAAGGCTTAAAATGAAGAAGAAACCGCCACTAACTTGCTTAGTAATAGTAATATATAACAACGTGCTTTATTGATAAAGTCTGTTGAATTTTCAACCAAAATGTGCGACCGAGCATTATCATGGTGCAAATCCAAGAAATGTCTTCGCACAGATCTGGCGAAATTTTCACACAAATACCTCACAGCGCGCGACCCTCAAATAATATTCTTTCGTGACCGTTTGTCCATTCGGAAGCAACGCAATCCCACGATTATAATCCAAGGAAAATCTCGTTGTCAATGTCACAACCGAGTATAGTACTGTCTACTTTTGTCGAGAACTCATCAGATGGATGACGGAGATCCTCTGAATATTGCACTTGGTGCCGACTAACTCGAAGGACCACCCACTGTAGTGGGACTAAATGAATTGCTAGTACTCTATTTGTAACGCGCAACCTAACCGTTACGCGTATCTCTCTATGTCTTCTGTTCTGTGCTTTCTGAAGGTCTAAAGTGTTCTGTGCTTTCTGAAGGTCTAAAGTGTTCTGTGCTTTCTGAAGGTCTAAAGTGTTCTGTGCTTTCTGAAGGTCTAAAATGCTCTGTGCTTTCTGAAGGTCTAAAGTGTTCTGTGCTTTCTGAAGGTCTAAAATGCTCTGTGCTTTCTGAAGGTCTAAAATGTTCTGTTCTGTCTGAAAGTCTAAAGTGTTCTGTTCTGTCTGAAAGTCTAAAGTGTTCTGTGCTTTCTGAAGGTCTAAAATGTTCTGTGCTTTCTGAAGGTCTAAAGTATTCTGTGCTTTCTTAAGGTCTAAAATGTTCTGTGCTTTCTGAAGGTCTAAAATGTTCTGTGCTTTCTGAAGGTCTAAAATGTTCTGTTCTGTCTGAAAGTCTAAAGTGTTCTGTGCTTTCTGAAGGTCTAAAATGTTCTGTGCTTTCTGAAGGTCTAAAGTATTCTGTGCTTTCTTAAGGTCTAAAATGTTCTGTGCTTTCTGAAGGTCTAAAATGTTCTGTGCTTTCTGAAGGTCTAAAATGTTCTGTGCTTTCTGAAGGTCTAAAATGTTCTGTTCTGTCTGAAAGTCTAAAGTGTTCTGTGCTTTCTGAAAGTCTAAAGTGTTCTGTGCTTTCTGAAGGTCTAAAGTGTTCTGTGCTTTGGGCCTTACCCTACTCCCCTTCGTGGAGTCGGAAAAACCCCGGCCATCCCTTCCAATGTGCCCGAAGCACGTTGTCTCTGGTAGGGATGACTGCGTGGGCCGCTTGCGCTTGCGGGTGGAGGGGTGTTTGGAAAGGCGGGGAAATTCCAGCTGGCCAGGATTGCCGATGCCGATATCTAGCGGCCGATTCTCGGGTCCCTTAGCCTTGGAGCTTTATGGTAAGGGTTTCCAGAACCTAAATGATGGCATGACCTTCATCATCCTAAAACTATTTAATTTATGTGTCAAACCGGTCCGCTAAAGAAATTGCCATCGCCCTAAACGGATTACAAAAAACTCATAAATGGTCGCCCGTACCATAAAGCCATTTCCAAACCTCTTACCTTAACAACTTTCATACGACAAATTTGTTTCAATACACGCACCGTGAGACTTTAGAATAAGAAATTCCGGGTAATTTCTGTACATGATGTATATACAGCCGAGAAAAGGTTCATAGTGTATAAAAAAGTGTAAAATTGTAAAAGACGTTTTCCTCGTCAAACAAGATGGCATCCAAATGATGGCCATTAGAGTCGCGTTCGTCTAAAGATGTTGCACACTTGCACGGATAATAATTACGAGCAGTAACTAGCGCCGAGAATGCGAAAAAATCGGTCGATAAAATCTCGAAAATGCATCCGTTTCTGCGATCGAGCAAATCAGTATTACGTGCCAGAAAGTATACATCGCTGACAGGCTAACAATCAGTTGTAGGGACACTTAAGAACGTCGCGACACTCGTCGCGTACTCCACACACGGAATCTCAGTAACTACACACTTCCACTTTAATCCCCGTTCCGTCACGAGCATTCCCATCATTAGGCCATTTGGTATTACAAATGATATCGAAGAGGCCGCGTGGTACGTCCTCCCTTTCTTCTGTTCGCTCTTATCTGCTCGGCCACTCCGTTCCCTCGTTTCGTTTTACTTCTGCCTCGATCCTTTCTAAAACCATTCCATTTGATGCGATGGCTAACCAAGCAGCTGGAACGCGCTAGCACTTATTTTATGATGCAGTTAATATTGGTATAATTCTGAAAATACACTTTCTTGTTAGGGACTAATGATGCCTTGGTATTTTTTGTCTGCTCGAAGCAAATACCTGAAGCAAATACCTGTCGATTTAAGAATTGGTTTAGGAAATTCTGAGAATGCCTTTCTCCTGTTAGGAACTCGTAGCTTTTTTTCATTGGGTTAATACAAAAATTCGACTTCGCAATCTCTAAAATCAAAAGTTACTGAAAAAATTGAGGGTAATTATTTACACGAGATTATTTACACCGATTTCAGTGTGTTCGGGATTGGTCACACGGTCCAGTGGACAATCAAGGACTTTTAACCCCTTGGAGTCAATCGGGACATATGTATTTCGTACGCCTACTGGGAGAAATGAATCCCATTTTTCCACAATATACGAATGTAGCATTCTTAGAGTGCACATACCACGCATATATTTGTTTACATGTAGCCAATGGGGCTCGTATGTCCCAGCCCTTAGCGTCTAAAAGGGATCAAATAAAAAAATAAAATCAACATTTCTTGTTATTAGCATCTACATGTACATAAAACTTGACTTCAGATATAACGCAAATTAACGAAAAATAAATCAGGCTTGAAAGGGTTAAGGCTCGTTGCCTTTCCCTTGTCGCGCGGCCTAAGCCGCGCGGCTCTGCCGACCGGACGAGCCGATCCTTATAAACTACGCGTTTCCACTGCGTCGACGCAAGCCGATTTGGCAAGGTTATTTTCGCGTTTCGTATCTCTTCAGTGTCATTTGAGAATGGTACAGTTTCACTTGAACATCGTGCCAAGCGAGGCCAAGTCATCGGCACGAGGAACAGAGAGAGAGAGAGAGAGAGTTTTGGTCCTAAAGTAGAATCTAGGACAAAATTAATACGTTCTAAAATTCTCTCCAAAAATATTGCTAGCTCATACGATGATGTATCAACTAATGAAACGAATACAGTTTCATAAAAAATAGTTTAGAACACTGTGTATCTTCATGATAACATTGGTTAATATTTTCATTTTGAACAAATTCGTGCAAATAAAGTCGCCTTTAAAGTAAAATTTCAAGTGTCCAGTAGTATAAAAATGAATAAATTGGTAAAATTTTATTATTTGTATACGTTTGTTCGAGTTGCCGGTTCGCGTGAGCGAAAAAGGCCTGCAAAGAGTTTAATACTGTCTAAGATATCCTTTTCTATGTGCCCTTCTTCATAAGCGATGACCGAGGCCGAGTAGTCGCGAACAAAATTCCGAATAATTTTAATGATATCCCTCTGCCGATAACTTACGCCTCTAAAATTTATGGATGAGATTCCGTGTACACATTTTGAAACGTAACGTACAGTTTTTCTGTTACTCGCCGATAAATCGTGGAATCGCCTGTCCAATTTAAATTCTACTAACTTGCAAACTCCATTACAAACATTTACAATGGCCATCTCTTTACAGTAGAATTTCTTGTTAATCATGAAGCTATCCATATACAAGATACAAACGATCTGAACCATTTTAATTCTAATAAAATGCTAATTACGCTTTTATGTCTCTAATATTTCTGAGTTATGTCTAATTGAATATGTTAAGATCAAAGTTTCTCACTTCACTTTAACGTCCTTGTTTCGTCCTTCGACGGAATTTTCGTGCTGCATCCGCCTAACTTCCTCCGGGACGAATTACTTTTTCCTTTTATCCCTAAAAAACATTTATTGACGGGGAATCTTCGGCTCAGCGAGATAAATTAACAATCCTTCAACGAACGACGTGCAATCGACAAAAGGTCACGTTCGTTAGGCTTGCAATTTCGTAGAGCCATAGCCTTCTTCATTGCAGTTTCTAAGTCTATGATTTTTTTCGAGTCGTCTTCTTTCCGGCAATAAAGTCATTTCTGCACTTTCGAATAATGCACACCTTCATCGGCAGCATTTTTTATAACAGGGTCGCTAGCACGCACCGCTTCGGTCGCCCGTCCAGGGTTTCTTGATACGTCACTTTTACATCCCCTTCCATCGCGTCACTGGCCAATCAATTTCTAGTCTTCTGTCCACGAAACAGTATAAAAACTCGAAACCGATTCTTCTCTTAGTCATTTGTCAATTGTCATTTGTCACCATGTGAGTTCATTCGTCATTTAGTCTTTAGTCATTCGTCGGTCTTCGGTCAGTCAGTGTCAGTTAAACTCAGTCATTCTCGCTCGGTCTCTAGACCGCGACTCTGTTTCATCAGGCACGCGCTGTCCATTTCAACTAAGTTCTGAATCGCAGTCAATCTGCAACTCTTCAACTTCAGCAGACTCCAGCTCACGCTAGTCTACTACACTCAACTCTTCAACTTCAGTATACTCCAACTCACGCTAGTCCACTACATTCAACTCTTCAACTTCAGTATACTCCAACTCACGCTAGTCTACTACACTCAACTCTTCAACTTCAGTATACTGCAACTCACGCTAGTCTACTACGCACAACTCTTCAACTTCAGTAGACTCCAGCTCACGCTAGTCTACTACACTCAACTCTTCAACTTCAGTAGACTCCAGCTCACGCTAGTCTACTACACTCAACTCTCCAACTTCAGTAGACTTCAGCTCACGCTAGTCTACTATTCAGTTAGTCAGTCAACTCAGCTTGAGTCAACGACAGTAGACTCCAGCCCACGCTGGTCTACTACTCAGATAATCTTTCAACCTTCGACCAGAATTGAGTGCTTTATGGTGCTTAGATTCATTCTTCAATTCATTCTTCAAAATTAAAACAGCTGTTCATCATTAATTAGACGAACGGCGATACTAATCAATTCCGTCGCTTAGCGTAATCGGTCTTACAACCCGAGAGATTTTGTAATCGCGGAGTTTTAGTATTGTTGAGGATTGTCGAGCGAGGGTTTTATGGCGGGGGCCATGTGCTTGGGACCCGTGAAACCGGCTAGGGTATGGGCCTGTTACCCGCTCCATGTCGAAAGGAGTTTTCCGGTCGCCCTCAGCCACATGGTCCACACTCTTGGCCATCGGCAGTATTGCCCGCCATAAACACTGGACCCTAGGCCCATGGCGCGCCGCGGGTCGCGGAAGACGGTACGTCTTGGGACAAGGGGCAATTTAGGAAATGGTTTGCAGATGTCGGGAAGTTCCCGGGCCCATGCGCGGCCTCGAACTCCCGCGTAAAGATGCGATACTGCCCCTTCTTAGGTCCCAGGCGTTGTCTTTCGGGCTCGTCGCGATTGGGCGGCTTTCCTCAACACCCACCCCTAATTTACTAGGGTAGGGAGGACCGAGGTGTCGTTATGGGCGAACCTCGGTCTACAGATCAGATACCTTTAGACACCGTTCAGATACCTCTCGTTTCCTCTAGATACCTTTGGACACTTTTAGATACCTCTCGTTTCCTCTAGATAGCTTGTAGACATTTATTGCGAATCTGGCCACCGCGGAGGTGGCGCAGATATGTTTCCTCGCCATTGTTGGCATACACAAGAAATTTAGTACCTACCCCCCGACGGAACACCTACGAGGGGCCCGAACGTGGGTAAATCGCCGCCTTCGCTCATCGTTCATTAGGCTGGGTACGGAAGACGCAGTCTTAACTCCGCGTCCGTGTAAGGAGTTTTGTGGTTTGCTTTGCCCCCAAAGTGCCACACGACAGCAATTGTACAGCGTGTCAGGCTAGGGGGCAGTAATACCTTCTAGACACCTTTCGATACCTTTGGACACTTTTAGATACCTCTCGTTTCCTTTAGATACCTTTCGAAACTCGCAACTCAAATTGTTTTGCCTCACTCACGGTGTAAAGTTTGTTCCTCCTGATAGGGGAGGTGGTCCTTCGAGCATTCACTAGTCGACACAGTACGTGTAAATTTCACAAGGCTCGACCGATTCCTAAAAATCGACCGCGAGCAATAACAAGTATCGGGTTCACTCGCTGTGCACCCTACAACCTTTGTCACCGTCTTCGATCGATGTCGATCACTGTCTGCGATCATAGGAAGAACACCGAACAGCAGTCGAAGTTTGTTCGTAAAGGAGCTCCGATAACGCGAGAGGAGAAGGGACGAAGCTAAACGCTCGATTGAAAAATTCCGATGTTCGGTGTTGAGGTGCGTCGTGTGAGCACCTGATATCGTTATTCCGCGATATTAACTATCTATCGGGTTGTAAGGCCGACTACGCTGCGCGACGGAATAGGACGATATCGTTGTCCGTTTACTTAAAAATGAACAACTGTTTTACTTAATAGATCGTGAATTTATAGACTGAACGAGACGTAGACTAGAGTGACGAGCGACGTTGAACGATATGAACGAGGTTACGCAGGAGTAAAAAATGACTGACCGAGGTGGTCAAGAGTTCTCGTTTTTATATGTTTCTCGCCGAGAGAAAACTTGAAGATCATTGGTTGATCGCGAGGTGGAAAGGGACCTTAGGAGTCCCGGTCGTACCCAGTGTCGCAGGTAGCAAGAAATCCCGGAAAAGGCGACCGAAGGGATGCGTGTTGGCGACCCTGTCATAAATGAAGGAAACGTTGCCGATGAAGTGTGCGTTATCCGAAATTGCAGAAATGACTTTATTGCCGGAAAGGAGACGGCTCGAAGGAATTAGAAATTTAGAAACTGCAGGCGAAGGCTCTACGAAATTGAAGGCCTAACGAACGTGACTTTGTCAATTGCACGTCGTTCGTTGAGGGACCGTCAATTTGCCACGCTGCACCGAAGGTTCCCCGTAAATAAATTGTTTTTTAGGGATTGAAGAAAGGTAGTCCGTCCCGGAGAAAGTCGGCCGGACACAGCTGGAAGATTCCGTTGCAAGACGGAACATTCGGCTTTTCGAGCCGTTTGGCATCGACCGCCGTGGCATGCTATTGCGTTTGCATGCCGCGCGGCATGCCCGATCGGCAAAAGCCAAGCCAGTGGCAATGCGACTGGTGCGGCTCGACCAACGACGGTACAATTGGAGGTACAGGACCCGCCATCTCTGAGTGAACACATTACTCAACTACGGTAACCTCTTTGTTTCGCACAGGGGTGGCAGGTATCCTGCTCTCGCCTGATCGTAACCGTAGCGATTGTGTGTGTGTGTGTGTGTGTGTGTGTGTGTGTGTGTGTGTGTGTGTGTGTGTGTGTGTGTGTGTGTGTGTGTGTGTGTGTGTGTGTGTGGCCTCACTTATTCTCTTCGTTCCGAACCGTGCGAGAGTCAACACGTACCATGGTATTCGAACTATGTATTAGAGATATTCATAAGAATCTTGTACAGTCGCTACTGCGATGACATCTTTATTGTTATTTTTGTTACATTGTTTGTTATCATTATCGAATTGTTAAGTGTATTATTATCTACTATACAAGTGAATTACAGATTATTTAGAGATGAAAAAGAGGACTGAATGAGTATTAAAAAGCTCTATAAATTTTTGCCAAAGAGAATGATAACTGTCAATGAATGTAAAGGAGGAGCCACAAAATATTAAGCATTAAATATCATTTGTTGACTTATTGCTATACATAATTTTTTTAATTAAATGTGCTATCATCTTGTTCCGCTGGATTTCCATCAAAATTCTTTCTTTTTTCAAATAAACCACAAGGGTAGTTACAGAGAGAAATCGGATTGACAAATTATGCGCTATTTCTTTTGTTCTATTCAATGGAAATTTATGCAAAAATTCATGAATCCCCTTTGAATTTTTTCAGAATTTTTGGTGGCCGATTCGATGTTTTAAAAAATCTGGAATCTTTAAAATGCTGATTTCGGAATTAAGCGGTCGAATCCCCATATTCATACTTTTATCCCAATAGTGCTTTGTACTGGTTATTAATGTGTATAAAAAAGGCATGTTTTAAATTGAAGTTTGTTAGACATCGTGAAGTATTAATATTAATTTTTTTTAGATATTTTTAAATAACGATTCTAATTAAAAGATAAAAAATAAAAAATCGAGTTCTTTGACGTTTCTTTTTTACATTTATACAGATACATATAGTATGTAATATCAAACAAAAACTTGAAAAAACGTAAAAACTTAAAAATTCAATCCAAAATGATTGGGTAGTAATTACTATAAATAACATTCAAATACAGGATATCCCATAATTATGTTAACACCCGGAAGGAAATGATTCCTGAGGTCATTTGAAGTAACTTTTTCCTTAGCAAAAATGCAATCCGCTGCTTTGTTTACGAATTATTAACGAAAAACCAATACGAGACGAGTTCAACTGGCGCAAGGTAGCCGAGCCTTGAGAGAGACACTAGTTCCGCTTACATCTGATGTTTTTAAACAGAGTATGAAATACCCGAGTATTATTTTAATATTATATGTATAATTTTCCTGGGCATTGTCTGAGTTGAGGCCTGGGCTAGAGAGGTCTCTATTAACACGTTCCGTGCCGAGCTTTTTTTACTCGAATCTTCACACTTTGATATTTTACTAAAACTTGATGTATTACGTGCAATTATTAATTCTCGTACACATAACAACGTAACAAAAACTTATCAACGCCCATTCTTGCGGTGGAAATTGATTCTTCGGTTCTAAATTTCTTGTAAACAATTTGTTCAGTTCACTAAGTAAACATGCAAGCGTGTACCATCGATGGTACACGTGGCACGGAACGTGTTAACCTTCACACTACTAAAAACAGTGTCCCGATGCCAAAGTCACTTCTGACTCGCACTATTATACTTTAGCACTGAAGGGAAGGTTAGCGAATCGGAGAGCGTGTTTAAGGTTACTATTAATGCAGTTTATTGAATTGTTATCGATGAGCGCGGGCGCGACTAGCGTGGTGTCGTAGGACTAGCAACTTAGGACAGACTGAGCTTTTTGAGTTGCGCGTTTGTCTCTTTTATAGTGGAAGAGAAGAAAGGAATAGATGGGCTTTCGTAGGAAAGGAGAAAGTTGGGAAAGTCCCGTGCGGGTCGAGGTGTCCAGATGTGAGGAGAATTGTTTTATTAGGGGTGCGTGATTTTTAGGGAATTTTGAGGATTAGGAACGGTACTTGTTTTATTGCTAGCGGCCGCGCTCAGGTAGAGGGATGCGACGCCACAATACTAACGCAATGATGAACGCTTGATGATGAACAATGATGAATGCAATGATATTTAGAAAAAAATCATGAATTAAAAAGAAAGATGATGTTGATTTTAATAATACATATTGTTGCGATTTACTGCACTAATGTTGCGAATTACTGCACTTCTCCCGCGTCGGGGCATTTTATTTACAATAGAGTACATAAACTATAATATAACTAAATTCAATTATGTTAGAGATCTTTGAATTCAATTATGTTAGAGACCTCCGTGACCTCCGTGGCAACCCCTCTCTTCTATTTTTCTTTAAGGAGTTGCTCACAACAGGGCAGTTTCACATTACAGCGACTTGATTCGGACAAGTCGCCGTAACAATATAATAGCTTTGTTTCGTGCTGAATATGTGCTGCATAAGTATCTTCTACAATAATCATATAGTGATAAATAATATTACTGCCTATGAAAAATCAAAACAATCGTCGCTGCGGAAAAGGCAATAAAGATGGTAGATAGTGCGACTTAGTGATCGTATGCGAGTCTCGTGACAGCGAGTCAAATGTTATTCCGGCACAGTAGACGGAGGCCTAAAATTGGCCAGGTAATTAATAAATAAAAAAATAATTCATGGATATCTCATACTTTGCTTAAAAACGCGAGGGATTCTATACAATGACCTTATTTCATACATCCCGGAACATATATTTATAATGTAAAAAGGCAAACCTAACCCGGGCCTAAGCTACACCGAACCCAGATAACTTAACATTAAACTAATTCTCGGATATTTCATGCACATATTCTTCGTAGATAGAAGACCGCCCGACGGTAACGTGAACATAACAAAATTCCGCAAAGTGATGACCCTGATAACATATTTCAAGGTCGTTGAAACTAATAAGGACCATGTAATGTTTATAATTACCAAATTGAAATTTCAACGTATGGTTTAATACGTTCAGTGCCGACAATCGACCACTAACATTCCCACGAAGTCAATAGAATTAAATTAATTAAATCATAGTGAATGAGACATCAGAACTCTATCGCATCCGAAACATCCTAGTCAAATTCGGTTTGTTCAAATATATTGCAATGAAAATGAATGTTCAAAATTGGTGAAAAATGAGTGTCACCCTTATTTGACCGACGCAGCGCTCGAAGTGTTAAAAATACCTCATTTTTTGTTGTTGAATTGTGTCGTGTTTCTATTTATTTGAACGCGAACAACGTGGAATTATGCTTCTTTTTTTAGAAAATGCTTCTCGCTGTGCATAGTGACAATAATGCTGTGAACGGGAAAAACATCTATGTTTTATCGTAAATTCCAACGTTATTATTTGGCTAAACCAAACTGTAATTGCCAATCATTCTCGTTCTTTTTCTTCGAAGTCTCGAGCACCCGAGCTGCCAGCTTATTGCAGCGGTCAACCTCGAATGCACGAAACTCATCACTTCTTCCACCGTATCGTTCCTACCCATTTAGCTGGGCAACCACTTCACTTGCTTTCTACAGACGGTCCTATAACTGGATCGGTCGAACGTAACAAAAAAACTGGCACCGAAGTTATAAGCATGTATGAGTTTCTTACCGAAGATAATAAGTTCGGAATGATTGCTGTTTGTATACCGTCAATGATGGCCGCGGACTTTTTTTTCGCTGAACAACTGCATGCTGTCGATGCACGCGCTCCACCAGCCAGTTGTCGCTGCATATTATGGATGGGGATAGAAAAGCGGAAAAAAGTCAGTTTCAGAAAATATCTCCGTAGTGCATAATTTACTTATTTGTAGTAAATTAAACACGTGGCTTATTATTTATCATGATCTTTCCTCATTTTGGACACGGCTATGTGTGGCTTCAAAATATTATAGCATCTCCAAAAATCATCCTAAATTTATATCATCATTTATAATTATTCTGTTCTTTGAAAATAAATAATTTTTTACAGGATTTAATGTACTTAGTATGTACATGAATTATGTCACAGGACAGTTTGTTCATCTTTCACATATTTTGACTTATATCCAATTGAATATGTTCAATTTTCATTTAATTTTTTAATTATGAGTTTGATGGAGTTCAGCATTCGCTTTGATCGCATTTTGAAGAGCGATGCCTTACATTAATAACGAAATGAAAATTGGCTGCTATTAGCTGCTATTGGAGAAATCGTTTAATAATAATGCCAAAATTCTCACGTGCCACGAAGCATACCGTGATGGGGTACCAAGTTACGCGAGATGTTTTGGATAGGTTGAGTAAAATATCAATACTTCAACTGTTCGCGCTCTATTGAAACTGAGGAGAATAATTATAAATAATTGAGTATATAAGAAAAAGAAGGATCAAGAAATCGAAACCATTTCTCAAAGAAACAATCGAACTACTGGTTTTAATTGGATGTTCAATTTAATTGAAATGAATTGAAAACAAAAGTTGTATTTTTGAAAAATTTCTTATAAACAAACACTGCATTTTGTTTTCATTATTTTATCCCAACAAAAACCCAAATATATATATATTATATATATATATATATATATATATATATATATATATATATATATATATAAAATTATATATTTATGCCTTACTTTTTCATTTTATATTACTAGTATATACATATATTTATAATAACAACTATAACATATATATATATAGTTGTTATGTATATGTTTTCTCGGTTTTTCGTATGAAAATCAACCACTGTGCGTCGTCTCCTCGGGTCTGCCTGCGGTTGTATGTCACTGATTCCGCAACGAAACCGCAGATGTCAAATTTGGACGAGCTGAGGTGTTCATTATAATAGCGGTAATTTTTCTCATTAGTGACGCAACTGTGAAGCTGGATAAAATTCCCAGTAAAAGTAGTCCGGACACACATCACAATTTTAAATCACATATGTATAGCACATATGTCTCAATTATAAGTATATTTGAATTGTATCCAATTGTATCCAATCACGTTATGACATACACTAAACCATATTTTAATTAAAAATTTATACAAATTCCTATTTTTTTCATCAGTCGTTTTGCAAAATTCCAATTAAAGAAAAGTTTTCTATGTTAATTAAAACCTCCCAATGGGAGGTTATATGTAACCTAATAAATAATGGAACCAATGCTGAATGAAATTATGACTATGTTAATTTATGTCTTGATAAAAATCTCTAGACGTCATAAATGCAGAAAGATAAAATGCTGTCGACTGATAGCTATTTTGAGCGACCAAAACAGAATTTCCCTCGCCGATAACTGTTGTGAAGAACTGGAATAGATTCTCTTCATTGAAAATGATTACAACTGTCCAGTCAGTTGCCAAATTTTTATTACTAGTTTTACATTTCTATCGTTTAACAACATGTTCCAAGAAGTTTTATATCTCTATTTTACATGATTTTATAATTTGTTTATATTAGATCGAGTCATAAATAACTTCCGCCTTTTTATCAGACATTTGCCTTGTTTCAATCCTAATTCTTTTTTGTTTTTTTATCTTATTTTATTTATTTTGAACTCTTATCTATTTAGTGAAAGTAAAAACTCGTTTGCCCCGGTGACTCACAATGGGTAGATACGAACAATAGCTTCTCCTTAGCTGCATCGGAAGTTATTTATGACTCGACTTAATAGTATATATTTTTCTTTTTTGTAACTTGTATGATCGAATCCCCTTCACGAGAACGTTCAGTCACGTATAAGGCACGTGCACACGCAACACTAATACGTCTGAAGAAATTTGTAAACTCGAAATGCATTTTTGGTTGATTTTTCCCATATTGCATCAATATTATCTGGATATAGAAATCATGCAAGTTGCAAGAAAAATATACACACTATAAACAAATCAAGAATGGAAATATAAAACGATATCGGACGTAAATAAGAAATAAGTTTAAAAATGCCAAGCTTCTTAAAACATGTTGTTAAACAGTAGAGACATTTAAATTAGTAATAAAAATGTTAAAAAATTTATTTCTGTATCTTTTCAACTTAATTTTATAAGGCGTTCGAATACTTATGTGGCGTGAAGATTGAATGCTTTTTAACCCTAGAAAGATAACCATATGACAACGTACCATACGCTGGTACCAACAACCATACGCTTCAGAGGCGCATGCTCTTCTAAGGCGTCAATTTTATACTAACAATGGATATTTATTTAAGTTAATCTAGTCATTTTAAAGGTTTGGCATTATTGTAAAAATAAAATGCATTTATATTATATTTTTTTATATTTTAAGTAATTTTAAACTTAAATCACTAGACCTCTATGAAAAATTAACAAAAATCAACAGTCTTCGCAGGCGCCTCTGCGACGTAGGTTATCTTTCTCGGGTTAAAGATTTGTTTTTAGTTATGCAAATAACTTTTCATACCAAAGAATTTTTTCCCTTCAATATGTATTTATTTGAATATACGACGTGAAAATTAAAGTTATATTAGCGTTCGTATACTACCGCGTATGAGTGTATGTACGTGTGCTGCTGGCAGTTTCTATACTGCGTTCACCACAGTTTCACAAGGGAACCACGATTTACATTCAATTTCTCGATAAACATCGCCATCACGGGACTTGGCTAAGCTGCGTTAGGTCGAGGTAACGCGTATTACCGATATTAATCGACAATGTTATCATTAGCAGTAACTCTGCTTTGGTTGTTACAAACTAAGTCTGACCTCTACAAGCGTTATGTATTAGCGGACGTGCAATTACAGAGAGGTAAATCGATTCTACAGTACTGATTGATTTTACTTGTTCGCCTTCTCTGAGATATGCATCGTGACCGAATAGAAGCTAGTCATTTCCCGATGCGAGCTTCCTGTACTCGGTTTCTCCGTTGTTTCGGCATATATGCGAGCGAACCACTTGCGTTCGACTTGCGAGCTAGCACCGTGAATAGCATTTTATTTACGACGAAAAAATGCTGGCCCGAACTTGATTCGTTAACTTGTGCGCATGCGGAGGATATTCTCGACTTACAATGACTTTGATTAATAGTCCGTGGAACTTCATGACAGTTTACATTTTCATACTTAATTTCGCAAAAACTAAAATAATGGAAGAATTTCTTTTATATATATATTTAGTAAAAGATTTATTTTATATAAAATTTGTTTCTTTTAATATTAATATTCAAGATTTATTTAAATTTATTTTATTTAACCGGCAATCATTAGATTCAGTATTAAAAGTTCTACCACAGTGCCAAATCTCATCAAAAAATTAGCGTAATTGTCAGTCTGGCAACCTCTTCATGTTAGACCTTTTTATCCTTATTTAGTTGCTTAGAAGGGAAGTTCGGTAACTTTTTGAAACTCTGCAGGATTCTTTGGAACCTTAGGAAAACTTCTGAGCTATTTTTATTATTGGCCACAATCCGTTCCTTCAAGATGAAAACATCCCGTATATATGTATTGGGTTGGCAACTAAGTAATTGCCGATTTCAGTTATAGATGTCTCTCACTCCCATTTTTATGATATCCGTAAATGTTATATTATAAAATAACGACTCTTGAACTTGAGAAAGTAATTGAAACCTCGTAAGACCCAACTCGAACATTAATAAAAAGTTGTCCCCTAATTACGTGTCTGCTTCATTGTATATTCCGTAAATTGTATTTTCTGGCAGAATGGAACTGTAACAATACAATATTTAAAACGATTTATAAACTTGTAATATATTGGGTTGGCAACTAAATAATTGCCGATTTCAGTTATCTCACCCCCATTTTTATGATATCCGTAAATGTTATATTATAAAATTATTATTATTATTATTATTATGTTATTTTGTATTATCCGTGAATGTTAGCAACTGGACAAATTGAATGCAGCGGTCAAGGAAAAGCGACCAGAATTGGTCAATCGTAAAGATGTCATTTTCCACCAGAACAATGCTAGGCCGCACACGTCTTTGTCCACTCGGCAAAAATTGATGGATATTGGTTGGGAATTGATGTTACACCCACCATATAGCCCTGATCTCGCGTCATCGGATTACCACTTATTTCGATCCCTGGACAACTCCCTTCGTGGTAAAACTTTGAATGATGATAATGCTGTAAAATCTCACTTAACTCAATTTTTGGCCGAAAAGGATCAGACTTTCTACGAGCGTGGAATTTTCAAGTTGTCAGAGAGATGGCAAAAGGTCATCGAACAAAATGGGAAATACATTACAGATTAAACCTCATTCCAAGTAAAAAAAATTTTTTATTTCATTGAACAAATCCGCAATTACTTAGTTGCTAACCCAATAGAATAAGAGTAGAATAACATCGAATCAGCAGTTCGCTACATTTTATACGTTCCCACAGAATACCTTTTATACCGCCTGAGCAGGAACGCCTGCAATTACATTGCGGTGCAATGAACGTTAACGTGGATAATAAATAAATAATTAAATCACGACACATTTCGAGTCACAAACGAAGAAGAACGCGTAGATTTGTCAAGGGTTCAATTCGTTTGACGAACTGTTCCCTTCTATTGAGTCGAAATAACGAGCGTGGAATTTTCAAGTTGTCAGAGAGATGGCAAAAGGTCAAAAATGGGAAATACATTACAGATTAAACTTCATTCCAAGTAAAAAAATTTTTTATTTCATTGAACAAATCGGCAATTACTTAGTTGCCAACCCAATAATTTGATTCAATTTTAAAGAAGCGCTTTAATCCTTGATATGAATTTTCTAGATGACAGCACAAATCAGTGGTGGGAATATTTGAGCCTGGTTTCCATATGCACTAAAAGTGGGCGTGAAGCTCAGTTTCCAGTGACTATGAAAGGGTTATACCGCGTGTACTCGGTCCTGCGCGTCACTGTAACTGTACAGATAACAAATAAACTCAATTCCGTATACTATTAACAACTTGACAAGTTTTCGAATATTTCAACACATCGTGCATCCGATCCATCAATTTCGTACGAAAAGCTCTAAACCCTGAACAACTCGCACATCAATTAACTTCGGCTTCAACTTTTCTGCGGCAAGTTCGTAATTTGTATTTCATGGGAAACCATGACACGCAACATAGGGTTTCCAGTAATTAATCACCTGCTAACGGCGAGTTTCCATCGCTACATCATTTGCATTGCTATCTACACGCTTCATTTACATGTGTGCGCAATCTTCAACCCATCGAATCCTTGCCACCCACGCTATTTAGTTATAACGAAGCGTTGCACCTTTCCGGCTCGCATCGCGTGGGCGTGACGCGCTGCGAATCCAAGTTTGTAGCAATTTCCTGGGGAAAGTTGCGAGCTGCTATCTCCAGGATGTACAACGTCAGTATGGTTCAATGGAACCAGCTCTATCGTCCGCCGTCACAGCTGCCATCGGTTAACCCGCAACACGCTTTGACAAGTACAACAAGTGGCGGACGCTTCGTGGTGGTCGATGGGACGAGGAGAAAAAGGGACGCGAGGATATCGAGCTGAAGAGGAAGAAGAACGTGCCGGAAGAAGAACGTGCCGGAAGGCGATGGAAACGCTGTGACGGATGAGACGTGAGAGGAACTAAAACAAGTTGTAGATCTGAACAAATTTTCATGTTGGAATACGCTATTTGGACGCTTTAAATATTTCTAGCTCCGACAGTTGCATTTCTTGAAATTTTCGCAGTAGGATTCTCATTTCTGTTCGTTTTCTCCCGCGAACAGTTCGCCGAGAATGTCGCGAAAAAGAATATCAACATGCGCGAGTAATTAAATTAAATCACAGAAGAGACAGGTATCGATTTAAGTATCGATAGATTCTTTCGAAATGTTGGTTGTTTCAGCGGAAATGTATCGAGTGCTTTATTTATTAGCAATTGAGTGTTATGCAGTTCTACGCGAGGAAATGAACCACAAAAATACCATTAATGTTTTTCTGTAAAAACGCCATTCGCCGGCTGCGCGAGCACGTGCACTGCGAAGGAGATACAGACAGCCATGATCAGACACAATGGTCGACACCTATTTCGGCGTAAACCAAGAAAACAATGAAAGCTACGCGAGGATATTGTGTGCAATTATTTATGAGTTTACTTATGCGAAATATGTTGACGAAAAGTAAAATTTTCAGAAAATTTTCGACGAAGATTCAAGCGAAACAGAAGTTTTTATTCCCCGCGTGAACGATTCCAACATTTCAGCATCGCGTATCAATGCTAAAATATTCTATCGTACGTCACACATTCAGATTTATCACGAACGCGTACGAATCGACAATATATTTGTTACAAGTATTGTCGTCTCGACAAACAAGCGGTTCGAGCCTATTTTTTACGAGCAATCTCTCTCCAAAATGACCGCGAGGACTCGAGAGAACTGTCCAGCCAAATTCGGTCGCGATGCACACGCTAGTCGCGTTTCTCAGCACGACGAACGAGTGCCGGTTCTTCTATAACTACTTCTAGTTAATAACTCTACCGGATTACCTTGCGGACATGCGATTTCATCTAATTCGAGCGGTCTGAAAAGTATAGCTCTGCTCGCAAAGCAACCGCGAAGAGAGCGCCCAACCAAATTCGCTGATATAACAAGCTTAATCCTATCCCTGGAGCTCTCGTTCCCGAGCATGAATGGGTGCCGGTTCTCGCAGGGCTCTAATTCTACCGGTTGATCGAGCGAACACGCTTTCTCCGGTACCCGCTGTTCGAAGAGTGATCTCGGATCGCGCGAACGGACCACGCAGCGAGCCGGGGGAAGCTGCTGAGCCGAGAAACGGCGGCAGCGAATATGAAAAGAAAACAGAAGCTCGGGGAAACGCGGTATCGGCGACGCGACGCGGCGCGGCGCGGTGCGGCGCGGCTCGGCTCGGCTCGGCTCGCAAGGCTGCGACAAGACAAAGTCAACTAACTATCCCGAGCGCCGAGAGCAGAGCAGAAGAGAGTAGCTAAGCAAAAGGCGAGTCCGCGGCCAGGAAAAGCTAGGTCGTGGCGAGGTGAGTAGGGATGGATCGAGGCAAGGCAAGGCGTATCGGCGAGGCAACGCTCAGGAAACGGGTCCAAAGTCGTCGGGACTTGGCGAGGCTCTGGCCGCGCGTTCACCTCCCGCTCGGACGCAGTACGTTCCGGACTCTCGCGCAGGCGAGGTTGCACCAATCCGCTCGGTCGATCCAGCGACCACGTGCGCCTTCGCGACGTTCCACGAGGAACCGGCATTGTTTTCCCGCGTGTGTTTTCGGTGTCGACCGCCGGATCATCGCGTGCTCCGATCCCCTGCGAAGCCAGCGCAACGACCGAGTGCGGACGCGAGCTTCCGACTCGGCGATCAGGACCGACACGCTGGGCCGAGCGAGAAAATCGGATCGATGAGGCGGCTGAACTTCGGGCAGTCGCGAAATGGAATCGTGCCGAAAATTCGAGGGTGTACGGGACCGTCGGATGCCTCGTTAGATTCCTATGACAGCAATCTCCGTTGCGGTTCGCAGCGTCGAGGCAAGATCGGTGCCGGTGGCCGTGCGGATTTCACGGTAGCAAGACGGAAATTTGGATGCGAGCGGACCGCGATCGGGAAGCGTGCGATTGGTTCGCGTCGGCCGGCGCTGGTTTCATGACTCTACTAACCCAGGAATCGTCGACGACGCAATGGAAGGAAGGGAATTCCATAAATATAGAAAATCCCATTGAGCCGGGGCTTTTACGATTGGCCATTAGCATACGCGGCCGGGACGCGCATAAAAACATGTCGCGCGGCTATTGGAGGCAATCGCCGGGCCGAGAATAGCTGAGAAGGTGATATCGCTCGTTCCGCGATGTTCGCGCCGGTGTTACCGTCCCCGTTGACGATTAACAAAAACGAGAACGGCGACGGCGGAGAGGTTCGGTGACTAAGAAGAAACGTAAGTGTAACGAGTCCCCGGGACGCTAAGCGGCCCGGTAACCGGCCGCAGCCGGTCGAGGAACTGGACGCGACACCGGGTAATATCGAACGGTCCGTTTGCTCGATTTAATTCGTCCGTCCGTAACCGACCGTAAATAGAGGAGGCGCTCGAGTTCTCACGGATCGGAACGGTGCCTGGAGCAACAGATCGATCGCGAAAGGACGCGGTCCCGCGGGACGACGCGACGCCGCCGTCGCGCGTCTAGGGGGAGGGGGGGGGGGTGAAACACCTCCACGAAAATTCGACGCGGTCGCGGGATTAACGAGCGCCGATCCCGACGGGCCGGACGATTCAGACAGCCTCCGAGGACCGTGCAGCGGCAGCGAAAAAGCCTGGCGAACAAAGAGGGAGGAGGGCTGAGGAGGATGAGCGAGCAGGATCGATGGGACGTGGAAGAAACGGTGACTGGCAAAAAATGCGCGGACCGCCTGAGATACCAGGTTAATTAGATTATCGAAGGGAGCAACTAGAAGGCCTGGGCGGGACGACCATACATGGTCCACCGGTCTACGTAGTCGAGGGCAGAAGCGGCGGCGACGCGTGGGAGGTCGGGCCGCTTGCGGGCCGCTTTTTACGCCGCCCAAGAAAAGACAGATTCGTGTTCTCACCTCGGGGCCCCGGCCGTTAAACAGCCTGCCGGCGCTGGCAGCGTGTGTCCCGTTCGTGCACCGGCCCCGTCGATACCGGCGAACCACTTTTCCGAGAAACGCCGGCGATCGCTGCGACCTCCGAGAGACAAATTTACGACGCGCCATGACCTGGCGGCAGCGCGGCCAGAGCGACCGATTCTTCTCGCCGATTCTCCTCGCCGATTCTCGATCACCGCACCGTGCCCGTCGAACAGCGGCGGCCAGGCCGAGGACAGGCCGCGCCCGTGGCGATTTTGCCGGATAATTGTTTTCGAGAAGCCACTCGCGGAGCCCCGCACGTCCATCAATGCGACGCCCCGCGAACGGCCACTCGCGTGCCAACTTTCAATTTCAGCGCCGAACGCGCGAGTCGCACGCCAGCGTCGCCCTGTACGCTCGTTCGCCTCTTCGGCTGTTCGACTGTTCGACTGTTCGACTGTTCACCGGCTCCCGTAAATCGAGATTTCCGTGATTCCAGTGAACCAGTCCGCGGGTTCGACGTGCATGTGTGTCGCGCGGCGGCTCCCTCTAGGAAATCATTAGATCCAGAACGGGGGAAGCGTTAAGTGCGATGAAAGTGTAGCGGAGCGTGTTATGCAAAGCAGACGGGGAAACCAGAAAAGCCTGATCCCGTGATCGATCTGGCCTGTTGCTACGAATTCGTGCCGATCCCTGCGCCGAGCCCGCTCGCTCATTGACCGAACGGAACGATTCACGCGATTAGAATACCGGTTCCGCGCGAACTTTTCGCTCCCGTTCGCGCGACGCGGCGGTTCGCCAACGATGACGGGAAATCCAACAGAATCGACGACCAACGCTACTCCTTCTTCTTCTTCTTCATCTTCTTCTTCTTTGTAGACAACAAAGGCAGCAGCTTCGGTGCGAAGTGACGCGTCTCGATGGACCCGCGGGTTCCTCGGGTTGTTCCTCCTGTTTCGTCGGATCGCTCGTTTCCATGAACATTGATCAACGGAGGATTCCTCGGCCGTAGGAACCTTCGGATTTGAATTGCAAATCGCGCGAGAACATGGATTTCTTCGGGACCATTCCTCGTGTCCCCCGGTGAAACGAAACTCGAGCGGAGACTCCGGTGACCAAGGAAAAGAGAGGAGAGAAAGAAAGAAAGAGAGAGAGAAGGAGAGGAAAAAAGTGAAAAGTATGTCGGTTGCGGGCACCAGGAAATTATGCAGAGTGGGCCTAGCCGCCGTGTTGGTCACCGCGCTGTGCGTGTTGACTCTGCTCGATTCGCCGCCTCAACTCCCGGATCCACCGGCGGATCCTCCTCCCACGCCTGGTAAGCAGTTTTCTTCGTAGGTTAGCCGCGCTCCATCGCCTCCAACAGCGCGCGACCCTTGCCCTTTCGTTATCGCTGAACGGTTCGCAGCCCGCAAGCCACTAACGCGCCTTTGGCACCTAACAATGCTAGTTTCTTTCGCGCCGGGATTAGATACGCCCGACCGCGGACGCCGCGCGGCTTTCGGATGTTTCCAGGTAGTTAACGATTCCCGGCGATATCCTGAATGATCGCAGATATTTCGAAAATGTTCAACGGATCGCCTTGTTACGTTCAACGCGAGTTTAACTATTGTACCGTGAACCATGTCTCTCTCCACGCCACTCTGGAAACACGGTGCAAAAATTCAGTCCTCCTGTAACGTCATATACTAACACGGTTTAGTAACACTTTGACGACCGTCGTACAATAAGAAACACGTTTTTGCTTCATTTCTACATTTCGTTTAATCCATTCGGTCACTGTAAACATCGACGGTGAATATTACTTAACGCGATCAACAAGTATTACCAGCGACGTGACTGTTCAGAGTTTATTCGTCAATTCTTTCTCGAATTACGCAAAAGACAAATTGAGAAATAATTGGTATCCGATGCCACGTCAAATTTGATTTAATTCTGCAATACGATACAATAGCGCGAATCAACCGTGTAAACAGATGTACGTATTGATAACCACGAGTAGACTGCGGATTTCATGCTTCTATGATAAAAACGAGCAAGCAGGATTTAAAACAGTAATAAGATTTAAAAAATATCCAAGTTTCACTGGAAGAAAAACTGCTGTCTGGCTTCTATTTCATACAACTGGTATAGGCAATTTTTATTTCGAGAAAGGATCTGCTGCGAAATCATTTGACTACGCTTTACTCGTATATTTAAATATGTATTTAAATATGTATTTAAATATGTATTTAAATATGTATTTAAATATGTATTTAAATATGTATTTAAATATGTATTTAAATATGTATTTAAATATGTATTTAAATATGTATTTAAATATGTATTTAAATATGTATTTAAATATGATTGAAATATAAATTTAAATATGTATTTAAATATGTATTTAAATATGATTGAAATATAAATTTAAATATGTATTTAAATATGTATTATGTGACTATAATTGCTGCGTTTTAAATGCCTATGAGTAGACTGTAAGTAGATCTTTACGCGTTTACGACGCGTGCAGATTTTTCATGTGCAAGTAAACGTATAATTCAACGAGATCTAATAGCATTTCTATTTTCTTTCTTCCTCGTCTACGCGACGAGGAATCTTTTACTCGACGAAAGAAACTGTTCTTTAATCCTAATTTATGGAAATCTATGAAAATGAGAATTTTCATAAAAGCTCGCGGTTCACGTATGAGTCGCCATTTTCAAGAGCGCACGCATTTCCAAATCGGGAAGGAAAACATTATTTACATTGCACGATGAAATTGATTTATTATCTGCAATTTATCAAGAAGTTCAGTCACTGGACAGTTCGCGGCTAACTTTAAATTAACTTTCGTCAGGGCTGCCAATATCAACTGATATATCAGTAGTTGAATTTGAAAATACAACGTCCATAATTCAGTTGTTAGTTTGATCGAGTTGCTCCCTGTTCTTCCGTCATTCAAGATCGAAAGATTGGCTAACACGATTTAAGCTTTAAATTGTATCGCAGTCTGTGCTGCTGCGTTCCGATGTCGCGCCGCGATAAAAGTAACTTCGGAACAACTTGCACAGGAATACACAATAAGATAAGTCTCGCGTGACACGTTGCTCGTGGATTGACGTCGATGTGGCAAGAGATATTTTTGCAGCGGGAGGCATCATATTGAGTTAAATATTCGAAAGTCTAAAGAGATGATCAACTTAACAATTGTTTCACTTTCGATCGTAGAAAACCGATTCTCTGAGATTCAATGAAAATCTTCCCAACGACTGCTTAACCCGAGAAAGATAACCTACGTCGCAGAGGCGCCTGCGAAATAAACAACTGACTGCACCGTGGATGACGCAAAGACTGGAAGCACCCACTTTGCCAAGGCATGTGCGAAGCAACATTGAAAATATTCTTCCAAAATCTGCTGTACAGGCTTCCACAGATGATGAAGAAGAACCCTCAGCCAAAAAAAGGCGTTATTGCAGTCTTTGCACGTCTAAAAAGAAAAGAATGTCAAAGATGACCTGTGCCAAATGCAAAAAGACAGTTTGTGGTGAACACAAGAAAGACGTTTGTCATGACTGTCTCTAAAGAAATTTTTTATAATATTATAGTTTTTTTTACACTGATTATATTATAGTCTACTAGTTTGTAAGGATAAAACACTATTTTTTGTGATATTTTACGGGATTTGTTCCCATAAACCGAAGACTGTTGATTTTTGTTAATTTTTCATAGAGGTCTAGTGATTTAAGTTTAAAATTACTTAAAATATAAAAAAATATAATATAAATGCATTTTATTTTTACAATAATGCCAAACCTTTAAAATGACTAGATTAACTTAAATAAATATCCATTGTTAGTATAAAATTGACGCCTTAGAAAAGCATGCGCCTCTGAAGCGTATGGTTATCTTTTACGTACGTTGTCATATGGTTATCTTTCTAGGGTTAAATGACTCGGAATTATTTAGAATTGGAATCGTTTTCAGAAGATTAAGCAACTTGTTAATGTACGGACGCGCACGGCAAGCCTTTTCATTGCAGATAAAACGAAAGAAGAATGTGTGCACAGTCGTAGGAAGTAATTCCCATATGCTATGGTAATCTTACTTCTAGTGCGCTGAATACTTCTGCCTCGCTGTTCGCACTATTTCCTATCCGCGAATACTTTCCCAACATTATCGCCGACCGACAAAGAAAAGGAAAATTCTCTACATTTTTCTATCCTACGAATGTGTTTCCTACTTGCACCTGTTTTGCGTCGATCTGAATAAGCAAAATTGCATCCCGATTCATCGTAGCAGACTATTACTTGCTACAGTTCAGAACGCGTTTCACCTTACAGTCTCTTTGCGAATCTCACCGATCAGCCATTCTAATGACTTCGTGTCACGCATACGTCGATTTTGATAACTGAGAATGCAAATAAATATTGGAACGTATAGAATGTTTAGCACGTACTTTATGAAACAAATTTATAAACATGCCAAAATAAAATATGCTGAATTTTGTCGGTAATAAGAACTTGTTTGCACATGAATCAATTTTTCGTATCTTCTCGTAATTTGAAAAGTATTTATTCACGGGGCCTCGTTTAAAAATTCTTAAAAATTGGCTGACTGAAAAAGAGCACGGATACTTGTAAAACTAAGTAACTAAATAAAGATAAAAAGGTGTAAGTGATCTTTTTGCAATTTTGCAATTTTGTTGAGGACCTTAAAAGAAATTTTAAGCACTTTTTATCGTCCGTCACTTATTATCCGCCTTTTACGTATGTAAATATGTAGGTGTTACCCTATTCATCTATACAGGTGTACATTAGTGATCACGTCGGAACAAACTGAAAGAGGCAGAAATTGTAGTGTTTTTTACAAGTGATATAATGGCGTCTACAATTTCTTTTGACTGTATTATTTTTTTTAGAAACAATGGTAACCTTCTATCTTTTTAAATAGAATATTATGTATTTTTTTATATTATATAATATTGTTATATAATAATATATATTAATAATAATATAATAATAAATAAAACATTTATAATATTAATACTGAAATAATAATATTAATAATAATATATATTATATTATGTGCCTTGTTATTTAAACAAAAATATCGCATAGTTTTAATAATATCTCCCTGAAACGTATAAAAAGACTATGAAATTTTTGTTATAATCATTTTTTTATTGCTACTGCAGTTTGGAAGATATACAGGGTGAGTCACAAATTAGACTCCACGATTTTTCAGTCCCTTCGGATGGTCTGACAAAAAAATATTTCTTGTCAAAGTTAATTAGTATTTAACTGAAAATAAATTGAAACTGTTTAAATTTAAAAGAAAATTGATTGTAGGTTAAAAAGCAGGGTCACCGTTATATTTTTCAATGAAACTAGGTAATTTGACTAGGTAAATGAAACTAGGTATACGATAACCTCCGAATGACATTGAAGGAAAAATTGTCATGAATCGAATACCACAGTATTTGAAATTAGTTGGCGATGCATAACACCGAGGCCTCGCATATAAACATAAGCAATGAATGTAATCATTACAAATGCTCATTTATTCAATTTGAGACCTTAACACATAAAACGAAAGAAAAATTTATATAATATATATATATGAATTATATATAATAATATAATAATAATATATATTATATAAATTTATATTATATATGTTATATATTATTATTATATATATTATTTATATTTATTATATACATAATTATTTAATATATATAACCAAATTGGGAACACTCATATTAAAAATGTGCACGTAATTAGTTATTAAACTAAATGTTCGAACTGCATTCCATCTTCTGCAACGCAAAGTTCGGCTCTTTGGAATAAAGTTTTATGCGTAATTTCAATTAAAGAACTTCTTCAGTTGTCTACGGGCAATCGATTCATGGCAATTTCTCTTTCAATATCATCCGAAGGTCATCATGCATAGTACCATGAAGTTAAAATTACTTACTTTCATTTAAAACTATAACGGTGACCTTGTTCTTTTGATCGAAAATCAATTTGTTTTTAAATTTAAACAATTGAAATTTGTTGTCCGTTAAATACTAATTAACTTCGATAGGAAACATTTTTTTGTCAGACCATCGAAAGTCTGTACGTACATATGTATAATAGATTCAGTCATAAATTCGTCCCGCGAATGTTTATACTTTTCGTGACATGTTCAACTGATCTCGAAAGGAAATTTTTGACTTGAAGGTCAAGCATGTTCTAGATGTCCAACTGACGAGATGTTTTAAATTTTCATGATCCCAAAATGATCTGTCCACAGATATTTAAAAAAATTAGGACAGCAAACGGCACGAACTTATGACGCGTCCTCATAAATGAATAGGGAAATACCTATCTATTGGGTTGGCAACTAAGTAATTGCCGATTTGTTCAATGAAATAAAAATTTTTTTTTACTTGGAATGAAGTTTAATCTGTAATGTATTTCCCATTTTGTTCGATGACCTTTTGCCATCTCTCTGACAACTTGAAAATTACACGCTCGTAGAAAGTCTGATCCTTTTCGGCCAAAAACTGAGTTAAGTGAGATTTTACAGCGTCATCATCATTCAAAGTTTTACCACGAGGGCAGTTGTCCAGGGATCGAAATAAGTGGTAATCCGATGGCGCGATATCGGGACTATATGGTGGGTGTAACATCGATTCCCAATCAATATCCATCAATTTTTGCCGAGTGGACAAAGACGTGTGCGGCCTAGCATTGTCCTGGTGGAAAATGACACATTTACGATTGACCAATTCTGGTCGCTTTTCCTTGACCGCTGCATTCAATTTGTCCAGTTGCTAACATTCACGGATAATAAAAAATAACATAATAATAATAATAATTTTATAATATATCATTTACGGATATCATAAAAATGGGAGTAACAGACATCTATAACTGAAATCGGCAATTACTTAGTTGCCAACCCAATACATACATACGGGATGTTTTCACCTTGAAGGAACGGATTGCGGCCAATAATAAAAATAGCTCAGAAGTTTTCCTAAGGTTCCAAAGAATCCTGCACAGTTTCAAAAAGTTACCGAACTTCCCTTCTAAGCAATTAAATAAGGATAAAAAGGTCTAACATGAAGAGGTCGCCAGACTGACAATTACGCTGACTTTTTGATGAGATTTGCCACTGTGGTAGAACTTTTAATACTGAATCTAATGATTGCCGGTTTTGGGAGCAGATGACTTAAAGTTGTTGAGATATGAAATGTTATAGTTGTTAGTAACAAAGCCATAAAGATTAGCTGGATTTCGGACCGTGGCACTGTGCCTTGCCTCCCGGGAGAGGGAGAGGTATCAGAGAAATGCTCGCAAGTGATGGAGTGAGGGAGAAGAGCCTATGGGAAGACCCCCATTCACTCTCGCTCCTAAAGTTCCCTCTCTACTATTCCCCCATCAACTGTGAGCATTTCTCTGGAATGCTTGAAAGCGACGCGGCGCAACGGCCTATCTCTCTGGCTTTGTTCCCAACAACTTTAACATTAAATATGTCAAAAGCTATAAGCCGCCTGCACAGAAATTAGATTCACTTTTACAAGTTCCACCAGCGTGCGAAATCTCATCGAAGTGTCTGCGTCAGTCTTGGGGACATCTCCCTCTCAGACTACGTTGTTCGACCTCGTCCTGACTTGCGAACTCCATACAATGGAAAAGAGGTGTCTGCGAAACACTTTACGAACCCAATCGTCCCATCTTCTCCTAGCCCCGCGACTCTGAATGACAACCCCAGTCTTTCAGCTCGCAGTTCTTTCTCCCTCCTCTTCCTCGATCAAGTCCTCTTAATTCGTGGACAAAAAAGGCGAACCTCGGAGGCCGTAAATCAACCGGCACGGTTTGAGACTCGGGCTTATCGTGACTCAAATCTCTACACGGTTCCTTGGCGGTAGCGACTTCATTAGGTGACATAATTTACAGCCGGGTCCGCCGAATGATCAGCCGCCGCGGCGCACAGCAGGACGAAACGACATGACGACGATTAAAAATCGATTTTTCTATATTGCAAACAAAAATTAATGCTACTTGAGAGAGAACCAAATTGGTTGTGACGTGGTAAAACTTCGTCTTTCCAATGTTTGCTTTCGTTTTCTCGTGGCCGATACCAAGTCAGCAGAAACTATGATTCACTACATGGATGTTGATCTTATAAATTGGGATAAAAGGTTAATATACTGTAATATATCATTAAATCAAAAGACTGACGTCTTAATGAAAACCTAAACTTTTCCTGAAATTTTCGTTTCTGTTATTCGGGTCTTTTAGAAACAAAAATGAGTTTCAGCGAAATTGTTGAGTATATAGGGTGTCTCAGCTGAAGGAGACCATCTGAGTATGTATTTCTGTTATTTTTGGAAGTACCGAAAAACTTCATTAACAAAAGTTTTTCAGTTCAGAAAGATGTATAATATGAACGTAATAATTTTATTCGCAGCTCGACAATTTTCGGAGATTTCAAGGTCGTCTTCACTTTTTTTTATTATAATCATATATTTTTTTGAAATATTAGTTGATATCGCGTATCTTTCTTTTGTTTGAAATGGCGTTTGCCTTTCGTCGTTTATTGTTTTCTCTGCACCGACAATGCACCAATATTGAAGAAGAAGCCGAACTGTTAATATTACTCTAAACTCTGACATGTATTAAATTTTATTTTTTGATTAGAATATTAGGTTTGTAGATAGTCATTTGTATGTTTTCATATCTAAAAAACTGTTAATAATACATTTAATACATGTAATAATACATTTCATATATATACTTTGTATTATAATAGGCAATTTCATACATAATGCCGAAAGTTAGAGAATTGAGTGCAACAGAACGAGTATAAATTTATAATCGTCGAGCAAATGGCGAATCTTTGAAAAAAATTGCTATGGACTTCAGCATTTCAATACAAGGTATAAAAAAATATTTCAAACAATAAATATTACTGGAGGACCAGAAAATTTAACTATAACTGGAAGAAGGAGGAAGACAGACAAATAGTTCGAAATGTTAAAAAAAATCCATTTCTTAATGCCAGAGGACTGAAAGAAAATTTACGTTTGTCCATTAGAATTGCGTAAATAAATATCATGCTGTATATCATGAAAAAGGTCATATATTTCGAAAGTCGATGGTGCGACGCGTTTTAAGATTTACTCAGGAATATTATAAAAAAGCCAATTTCGTTCCAGGAAACAGTTATTTGGAGCGATGAATTGAAATTTGAAATGAAGTCAAATAAGAGAAGACAATATGTATGATGGAAAGTAGGAGATGCATTTAACACTAAACCTACCAAGCAGTAATACTAACTGGCGTGTACTGCTTCACAAAAGTGAGAAGACCGAATTTATTTAGAATTTGTAAAGTTTTTATTATAAAACTTGCTCCAATAATATAACTAATTCAAGCGTTTTCCACGAAAGAGTCTCGGAACTTTGCAGAATTGCAAAATAAGAAAGCGGTCACTTTGACCGCGGTAGGTTTAGTGTTAACCCTAGAAAGATAACCATATGACAACGTACGTAAAAGATAACGATACGCTTCAGAGGCGCATGCTTTTCTAAGGCGTCAATTTTATACTAACAATGGATATTTATTTAAGTTAATCTAGTCATTTTAAAGGTTTGGCATTATTGTAAAAATAAAATGCATTTATATTATATTTTTTTATATTTTAAGTAATTTTAAACTTAAATCACTAGACCTCTATGAAAAATTAACAAAAATCAACAGTCTTCGGTTTATGGGAACAAATCCCGTAAAATATCACAAAAAATAGTGTTTTATCCTTACAAACTAGTAGACTATAATATAATCAGTGTAAAAAAAACTATAATATTATAAAAAATTTCTTTAGAGACAGTCATGACAAACGTCTTTCTTGTGTTCACCACAAACTGTCTTTTTGCATTTGGCACAGGTCATCTTTGACATTCTTTTCTTTTTAGACGTGCAAAGACTGCAATAACGCCTTTTTTGGCCGAGGGTTCTTCTTCATCATCTGTGGAAGCCTGTACAGCAGATTTTGGAAGAATATTTTCAATGTTGCTTCGCACATGCCTTGGCAAAGTGGGTGCTTCCAGTCTTTGCGTCATCCACGGTGCAGTCAGTTGTTTATTTCGCAGGCGCCTCTGCGACGTAGGTTATCTTTCTCGGGATAAACCAACGCTTGTGACTCGAACCATGAAACATGAAGGTTGCTCCATTATAATATGGAGCCGTTGTAATAACAATCGAATTGACCGGCTCCAAGTATGTTGAATTATTACAAAAGAATTTGTTTTCTTCGATGCATAAATTTGAAAGAAATAGGTCGTTCGTCTTTCGTCAAAACAACGATTCAAAGCACACTTCATAGGTTGCAAAAGAACTTCTTGAAATCAACAATATAAATTTGCTTCCATGGCCACCTCAAAGCCCTGGTTTGAACCCAATCGAGTACTTATGGGAAGAATTAAATCGTTGAATAACTATAACTAAAAGATACACAAAATCAAAATTTATAGAAGCATTGAAGAATAAACGGAATGAATTAAGCTCCATTGTGCTGAAAAAATTAATTAGAAGTATGCCAAGTCCCCTTTTATAAGTAATGACAGTCAAAGGATATCAAACTTCATACTAAAAAATTTACAATAATGTAAGATGTGCATACTTTCCGCCTTCAGTTACATTAAACATTTCGTTCTTTTATATAATCTTGTATCTATATAGGAATTAGTTTGCATTTCATGTATTTTCTTCTGTTTGCTAAACTTCAATAAACACATCTACATAATAAATAAGCTCTTACATATATGTCATTACCTTTATTTTTGATCATTCATAATATAACCTCACGTGTCAAGGTTATATGTCCACTAATTTTTTATCTTCTTGGATCACACAGAATTAGAACCGCGAAATCTACGGCCGACTATAAAACATAATGATGGATCTGTATTAGTTTGAGGCTGCATGACATCTAGTGGAGTGGAAAGCCTTGTGCTCATTGATGGGATAATGGACAAAACGAAATACTTAAAAATTTTGCAGGAAAATTTAAAAAGCAGTGTATCAAAATTGAATTTACCTAGCGATTATTGGTTTCAGTCTGACAATGATCCGAAGCATACCGCTAAAATAATCAAAGAATGGGTATTGTATAATGTTCCACACGTGGTGCCACATCCTCCGCAAAGTCCCGATTTAAACCGCATTGAACATTTATGGGAAGAAGTAGAAAGATGATTAAGAAATACGGTTATTACTTCGAAAGAAGTGTTAAAACGAAATATTATTGAAATATGGCAATGAATAGATGCAAATGTTACTTCTAAGTTGGTCCACTCAATGAAAAACAGATTTAGGGCTGTTATAAAAGCAAAATGTGGATCAACTTCCTATTAAAACCTTTAATCGTTCAATTAAAGTAACTATTAATTGTTTCGTTCGAATACTTTTGTGAGCCATTTCTGGTACGTGTTTACAATAAATGTACTGCAAAAACGCTATATATTGTAGAAGTATTTTCTAATTTTGCTTACGCAGTCTTAAAACCCATCCCTTGTTATATGTGTCATATTACATCAAATACTTCAGTTTAACACATATATTTTATTAATTGAATGTTAGAAACGTAAGCGTTCGAATACTTTCGTGTACGAGTGTAAATACCGCCGGTAAATGAGTCAAATTAGCTCAGTCCGTAAATTTAGTGTTAATACATCTTAAACGTTGGCTTTCTGTTTCATTAAATAAATTACTTCTATTTGTCGGCGTTCCTGAGGTCGTCGAGTTGGTTGTTAAACCGTGAGAAATCACCGGAGACGTACCAGATGAAAATGTTAGGCGACTCACCTTGAATATAAAGCAACCAGCAAAGTCACAGATTGTTGATCGATGTTAGGTCGTTCCGTCTCACTGTGCGGAAGTACAGCTCCCCGACGTTCCCCAATATGGCGGTGGATTTCGCAGGAATTATGAGAGGTAACCGTCCGGGAAATGCGGATGCTTCCTAACTAAGCTTTACGCCGTCGTTTTTCGAGCGTGTCCATTAATCCGCGTATTCGAATTGCGCGGCCGGGGCTTCGCGCGGCGCTGCGTTTTACTTTCTCGTAAAGCTGGCGAACCGTGGCATCGAAGAGGGAAAGCAGGAAGCGGCGGCCTGCTAAAGGGCACGGATACCATGCAGCCGCGTATCACGTAATACGCGGTCGTTAGGTCAACCGTAGACACCACTTTTAACGACAACACTACGCATACACGTGAATGCACACAGACGATCGCTTGATGATCGGCGTTTCGCTCGAACGGAACAAATTGTTTTACACGGGAGAGACGCGGGATTAATCCGACCGCGTGAACCCTCTTCCAGCGGCCGCGGCGCGCTTATGGTTACCACGGGTTTAATTGGCCCCGGGAGATTAGCCGTGTTTGTACCTGAAAATTATGCTACCGTTAATAGCTCTCGCGAAGGTAAATACGGTTTCCGAACAGACGGGGGAAATGAAACAACGGAATGAGACTCGGAATTTTCTGGAACGGACTATCGAGCTTTCAAAGCAGTGCTAAACAACAATACGTACGCTCAGTCAAAAAAGTTTCCGTAAAGCATTTGAAACACAATAACTTTGTTAAGAATGCACTAAATGACTTGAATTTTTTTTAGATGATAGCGGGACTAGTATACTAGACAATGACTAAAATGCTTTTTTTTCGATTGTATTATTATATCGAATGAGAGAGAGAGAGAGAGAGAGACAAAGAAGAAAAAGAAAAAATTCTCGGCTTTTTTAACTCTTTTATTTGAGACGAGCTATAGGCGTTGGAAATTTTATAAAACTAAAAGATTTTTGCGATTTTTGTCATCTTTAATTCGTTGTAATTTCTATGAATGTTAACCGATTTCGATAACATTTTCAGCATGCATTTATGTTGCCGAGATCTTCGAAAGACATTTTTTTAAATTTTCGCTGCAGGCTCGGATAAAAAAGTTAAAAAACGAGAGTTTCTTTTAAAATTTTTTTGTCATTCCAAGTAATAGCAAAATTTAAAAAGAACATTTTAGCCATTATCTAGTATACTAATCCCTTTATCATCTAAAAAAAATTCAAGTCAATTAGTGCAGTTCCAAAATGTTATTACATTCCATCTAGCATACTAATCCCCTTATCATCTAAAAAAAATTCAAGTCAATTAGTGCAATTCCAAAAAGTTATTACATTCCATCTAGTATACTAATCCCTTTATCATCTAAACAAAATTCAAGTCAATTAGTGCAGTTCCAAAAAGTTATTACATTCCATCTAGCATACTAACCCCTTTTTCATCTAAAAAAGATTCAAGTCAATTAGTGCAGTTCCAAAAAGTTATTACATTCTATCTAGCATACTAATCCCCTTATCATCTAAAAAAAATTCAAGTCAATTAGTGCAATTCCAAAAAGTTATTACATTCCATCTAGTATACTAATCCCTTTATCATCTAAAAAAGATTCAAGTCAATTAGTGCAGTTCCAAAAAGTTATTACATTCCATCTAGCATACTAATCCCTTTTTCATCTAAAAAAAATTTAAGTCAATTAGTGCAGTTCCAAAAAGTTATTACATTCCAAAAGGTATACGGAGACTTTTTTACTGAATATATATCGACATATCGTTATTCTGAATTTTCTAATTGCACTTGTATATGATATTTTTGCAATATATTGTATCACACATGTCAGATCAACAGGAATATACACATAATGCAAATTGACAATATAAAATAACACAGATGTAATAATTGATTGAAATATATAATAATTGAAAGCGACGAAACTGAAGATGGAACTTGATACGACCCCCGACAAACGTCTGTTAATGTCGTGAACTTTTGCAATTAAAAGAACACTCGACACCGCTCGGCGGTGTCTATCGCAATTTCCGTGTCTATCGCAATTTCTGTTCCGCCGGATTAAAAAAACGTATGGAAAAAGAAAAATTTTTATATATAAATTGATGATCTATATTTTTTCATGTTTACCTATCAACATGTAAGATTCAGGGAGAGATATCAATTTCCGTATAAAACTGTTCTTTTTGTTTACATTTTCATTCCGGAGGCACGGAAATTGGAACAGGCACAGAAACTGGGACACCTATGTTATACAGTGAATTTCTTTACACGTATTTGGGACACACGATTTAAGTATTTACAGATGATAGAGGGACTAATTTATCAGACATTGACTAAACAAATTTTTATATAAATTTACAAATTCGAACAGAATCAAAATCATTTAATATCAAAGTTAGCGAAAATCACAGTTTTTCACAACTTTCATCCGATTACTGCAAGAAATCTCGAGAAACCGACATCTTTTAATGACTGAAACTCTTGTCTTCGAGATTGAAACTCATATCAAGGTCAACCGATTTCGATGAAATTTTCAGCAGGCATACAGGTAACCGAGATTTACAAAACGCACTTTAAAAATTTTTTTTATAGGTTCTGAGAAAGAAGTTAGAAACGAGATTGTTTTACATTTTTTTTCTTGTCATTCCAACGAATTGCAATTTTTAAAAAGGATTTCTTAGCCACATTGTCTCGTAAACTAATCCTTGTATCATCCCAGAAGAAGATAATTGGACCAGTTCGCTCGGTCCAATTATAAAGGAGTTACTCCGTTTTCAAAGATGTAAGAATACATTTACATGTCCTGCTGTATGTCGTAGGTGTTCCTTTTTGAGCATAGAGAACATTAACTTTGCAAACTGTGGATACCGCATACTATCTTCGGAATGAGTATGTTACAGTGGAACACCGAAAGAATGGAGAATGTCGACTTTCACCGGTGAATGTCAACATTCACATAGTCGCTTGGTGTATGTCCGAAATATTTGCTAAATACCCTTATTTCTGACTTACACCGGTAAATGTTGACATTCGCCATGCACTAATGGTGAATGTTGAACATGTTGGAGATTTATATTTTCTTCTCCGTAATTCAGTCGCTATAAAACGCCACAAGGGTGGCGTAACTTTTTCGCCCCTCTTTCTGAAAGGAATGACCAAGAATTTAAAATACACGGTACATTCTACATGAGAAAAGAAAATAATAGTAATAAAAAAATTACTTACTTATGTGATTCAAATCTTATTTATGACAACAACTTAAACTATTATGACACTTTGAATTGCACAAGAGTCCCTTGCTTTTACAACTGCATTTATTTGTGGAACACTTCCTTTTGCAATGACAGGTTTTGGACCTCCACCGGAGCATATCTGTGATTGTCGACACACACCGGAGAGGGTCCGAATGTACAACAATGTAATGAAATATTCGATCTTTCACCGACGGATTTCGTATCTGTTGACATTCATCGGTGAAAGTCGACATTCTCCAATTTCGGTCATTCACGGTAACAAGTATACAAAATCTTAAGCTTTCATGTTATATCACGTTTCAGAAAGAAATATAATATAAATAACGAACTGTGGTATTGTCCGAACGAAATTATAAGATGCTTTCAGTTTGTCGAATTGTACGATTTTTGCCAGAAAATATTCGACTACGAATAAATACAGAAGTACAATAAATTCTCCGTAATTGACGCTCAGCTTGTACACGAAAATGGACAATTTGGGAAGAGGAGATACGATTATTCGAGGCTTGCAACTTGTTTTTATAGTTACAGATTGTCAACAACTATAAAAACTAGGAGTAAGGCTCGAATAATCCTATCTCTTCTTCCTAAACTGTCCATTTTTGTGCGCAACTTAAGCGCGAATTAGGGAGAAATTACTGGATTCAGTATTCCTATGGCTATGGTTCGAACTAGGATCATTAAAAAGTTCATTTTCACACTCATATAATTAAAAACGTACGTGAAAAAATTGATAAATTTAAGCTCAGAGAATCGTGAATTTTTACTTATCGATAGTTTTTTTTTATTTAATTCCTGTCATAGCTGTGACAGGTTAAGGGAAAGTCGCAATCATGGACACTGGCATTTTTCCATCTTTCCCAACGAAAATTTATTTAAATCAACCCTATTAATCCCAAAACGCAAAGTATTAATGATTCATTGCAACAAGTCTTCAAAGATATATCAAAAAATCGAGACCCCCTTAATTCGACTATTTCTTTCGGCCTGGAGTTTGTTTTCTTCTCAAATTACATTCTCTCTTTATTCGTCGCTTTCTGAATCTCGTGGCTCTTCTAGTAGTCTGGCGGCTCCGGATATTGACTTTTTAGTCCCTCCGTGCACGCTTGTTACCATCATTTCCCTGGAGGTGATTTCTCTGATTGTGAAGTTTGTTTAGCGGCCTAAAGTAAACACATAGCGCCTACCTTCACACGCTTGGCTTGATCATGTTAACAACGCTATTGCGTCCTAGCATATTTCGGCCAACGAGATTCGCGCGTCCTCGATTTGGTAGTTTCACAGACGATTGTAAGTCATAACATAAATCATAACACACACATCTTACTCTCTAGCTCTTCCGCATATCCTTTACAATATGTATACGTATGTATGGTCGGATGCATCGCATAATATGTGATGAACATAAATACATATACAATGACTGCCACTTAAAATCGTACACCTAGGAATTCAGTCGATTTTCACTTACAAAACGTGATAATCGTAGGAAATGACTAAAAAGCATATACAGACATGTAGTTCAATACTTCCTTATTTAACCCGAGAAAGATAACCTACGTCGCAGAGGCGCCTGCGAAGACTGTTGATTTTTGTTAATTTTTCATAGAGGTCTAGTGATTTAAGTTTAAAATTACTGAAAATATAAAAAAATATAATATAAATGCATTTTATTTTTACAATAATGCCAAACCTTTAAAATGACTAGATTAACTTAAATAAATATCCATTGTTAGTATAAAATTGACGCCTTAGAAAAGCATGCGCCTCTGAAGCGTATGGTTATCTTTTACGTACGTTGTCATATGGTTATCTTTCTAGGGTTAACATATAACAACGGTACAAAAATACTTTCAATATAATTATTAGCAAATTAAATAAAATTTATCATTACGTATAGAACTAGCCCCTAAAAATCGTACACTTGTAGGTAACACTGTAAAACCGGTGAATTCCCCATAAAAGTATAGATCAATTATTGTTTTCTGTAATTGTCGTTTATATGTGTTGATTGGTCTGTTTTCCAAAAAATAAAGAAAATGCGACGAACTACCATTAATACGTTAATAAGCGCCGCGTCGGTCACGTATGGGTGATACTAATTTTTGACCAATTTTAGAAAATTCATTTTCACTGTAATATGTTCGAACGAATTGAATTTGACTAGGATGTTTCGGATGCGAAAGAGTTTCAACGACATCCATTGTGATAAAAATTTTAACTTTCTAGTTTCGGTTTGATTAATTAAATTGCTTTGGCTTTGAGGAAATTTTACTAGTTGATTGTTGGCGCTAAACGTGTTAACGGAACGTGAATTGATAATGTACCATTATAAAAATGGAAAAAGTTATAATGAAATCAGTGAAATTATTCATCGGAATCGACACAAAGAAAACTGAATGCAACGAATGAGGGATGGATTGTTCGAAAAATTAAAAATGATCCGACAATAAGTGCTCCCAAATTGACATCAGATGTTCAAAAATATTTAAATATAACAGTAAGTGAATCGGCCATTAGAAGAGTGCTAAGAAAAAAAAATTATAGTAGAATTGAACGGAAGAAGCCATTGATAAGTTTGCAGAATAAAAAGAAGAGACGCGAATTTGCAAGAAAATACATCAAAGAAGATTATACTTTTTGGAAAACCGTAATTTTTACGGACGAATCCAAATTTAACATTTTTGGTTCAAACTTAAAGCAAAGTGCTGAGAAAATGAGGCTATTAAATAATTTAAAATTTTACACGAACAACGATCCGAAGCAGAATTCTTACGAGGTAACAGGTTGATTATTATATAACTGCCCTGAAGTACTTCGAACACAAATGAATTGGAAAATAAAATTTGATTTCATAATATTAGAAATAAAGAAAGTCTAAAGAAAGCTTTACGAGAAGAATGGTAAAAAAATAACACCCTAATTTTACGAAAATTCCTCGGCGACTACAATGTGATGAAAATGCACGTGGATATCCTACAAAATAGTAACCATAAACTTTATATATTAAATATTATTGAAAATATTGAACATTGAAAATATTGAATATTGAAAATATTGAATATTGAAAATATTGAATATTGAAAAGATTGAATATTGAAAACATTGAATATTGAAAACATTGAATATTGAAAATATTGAATATTGAAAACATTGAATATTGAAAATATTGAATATTGAAAATATTGTATATTGAAAATATTGAATATTGAAAATATTGAATATTGAAAATATTGAATATTGAAAATATTGAATATTGAAAATATTGAATATTGAAAACATTGAATATTGAAAATATTGAATATTGAAAATATCGAATATTGAAAATATCGAATATTGAGAATATTGAATATTGAAAATATTGAACATTGAAAATATTGAATATTGAAAATATTGAATATTGAAAACATTGAATATTGAAAATATTGAATATTGAAAAGATTGAATATTGAAAACATTGAATATTGAAAACATTGAATATTGAAAATATTGAATATTGAAAACATTGAATATTGAAAATATTGAATATTGAAAATATTGAATATTGAAAATATTGAATATTGAAAATATGTATTTTTACTAACGGGCTAGTTCTGTACGTAACAACAAATTTAACGTTTGACTCGTCAAAGCATGGCAAGAGGCTAACAGTACTGAAAAAGCTTATGGAGAAACAAAAAGAAGAAGAATACCGAGTGCTTTATCTGCTCGGGACGAATTTCACATCAATTGCTTCAAATTTTAAAGGCCCCTCAAAACAAATTTCGGAGGATGCAGGACTAAAAACTAGTTCAAGAAATGGAGATTTTTACAGGAAAGGACGTACATGAAACGCAAAAACTTAAAGCAACAGCTTGTCTTGAATCGCGAAACAGTGCAAGCTAAAAGTCGCTTGCGAACATGTTCGCTAAATGAAAGAGTGATAAAAAGTCATTTTCCAATGGCGACAAGAAATTTAATCTGGATGGTCCCGATGGTGGCATTACTTCTTCCACGACTTGAGAAAGGCAAAGCTGCATTTAAGCAGCTGCCAAATGGACGGTAGTAGTGTCACGATGTGGGTTGGCATTGGCAATTACGGAAAAACGCAAATAAACTTTTTGTCGGGCCGTGTCAATAGTTCTAATAGTTCTAATATATTGAGACGATAGCATACCAATTAAACTAATTTGCATTTTTTAGTATGATAATGCTACGATTCATATTATAAAATTCCGTGCAACAATTTTTTTCTTTAAGAAATATCAAAGTTTTTTGAACTAGCTCGTACGTTTTCCTGACTTAAATATTATTGAAAATGTTTAGGTGATTTACGAAGACTCATTTGTACGAATGCGTGACAATATAGTAGCATCAACAAATCCATGAAAAGTATCAAATGTAATTAGTTTACACCAAAAACGAATAAAGACAATATGAAAACAATTGCTAAATGTAACACAAGTTTTTTGTTGTAGTTTTGATGAGTAGTTTGTTTTGTTGTATAACAGGAATGCTTAAGATTTTATACATATATTCACTATAGATATCGTATGCGATATCAATTACAATTACAGAATATCTCGCATGTCTTATTATTTTGTCCAGCACTGTAGTGTTAAAAGTTAAAAGACGCATAAATACTTTTGTGGCTCGAATACATTTTAAAACGGAATCAACTTTTTTAAAATCGGACCAGGCAACTCGAATTTGTTTTTAGATGATAGCGAGAGTAGTCTATTAGATACTAGAGAATGTCTAAAAAATCGGCATCAAAAATTGCAATTGATTGGAATGATATAAAAATTAAAAAATAATATTTTCTCAACTTTTTCTATGTCTTTAATGCATTTTGTAGATCTCGACACCTTATACATCTGCTGAAAGCTTCATTGAAATGTCAAAATTTTCAGATATTTTTGCAGTTATCGGTCGAAAGTTGTTAAAAAACCGATTGCTCATAGATCATAACAACGTTAACCGATTTCAACGAAATTTTCAATATGCATACAAGAGATGTACTAAATGCATTTTTGAAATTTTCGTTCTGGACTCAGAAGTTGAAGAAACATCATTTTAAAATTTTTTTATCATTACAACCATTTTAAATTATTAAAAATAACTTTTCCCTATGTTTTTTTACCGACAGTATATAGTCGTACTAAAATTAATTACCGTCTGTCATACTGCCCTGCATATGATAGTTTTAAACATTCAACTAGCTTTTGCAAAATTTGTCCCTTTGAATAGAAAAGGAAACCATAATTACTTTATGGTAGAATTAATCTCGTAACGGCGTTGCCTGATTTAAAATTTTAATTAAGAATTCGATGCAGGAACGACCAACTATTAAACAACGGCAAGGATATAACCATTTAACAGGCAGTTCCATTGGTTCTCAAGGACATCGCTACCTATAAAATCGTTTTGTGAGATCTGCTGTCTGCGACATCAGCTACGTACTTTAATCTAAAACGTTACAGTTTCATGTGAAACAGTGCGAGCTTGCAATATCTCACCATTTACTATATCACTGAAATTCCGTAACTGCAACAAAGAAAAACTTCTAAGTTACGAGCATCTATATAAGTTGAAGCCGAAGTTAATTGATGTGCGAGTTGTTCAGGGTTTAGAGCTTTCCGTACGAAATTGATGGATCGGATGCACGATGTGTTGAAATATTCGAAAACTTGTCAAGTTGTTAATAGTATACGAAATTGAGTTCATTTGTTATCTGTACAGTTACAGTGACGCGCAGGACTGGGTACACGCGGTATAACCCTTTCATAGTCACTAGAAACTGAGCTTCACGTCCACTTTTAGTGCATATGGAAACCAGGCTCAAATATTCCCACCGCTGATTTGTGCTGTCATCTAGAAAATTCATATTAAGGATTAAAGAGCATTCTTTAAAATTGAAAAAAATTATTGGGTTGGCAACTAAGTAATTGCCGATTCGTTCAATGAAATAAAAATTTTTTTTTACTTGGAATGAAGTTTAATCTGTAATGTATTTCCCATTTTGTTCGATGACCTTTAGCCATCTCTCTGACAACTTGAAAATTCCACGCTCGTAGAAAGTCTGATCCTTTTCGGCCAAAAACTGAGTTAAGTGAGATTTTACAGCGCGTCATCATTATTAAAAGTTTTACCACGAAGGGAGTTGTCCAGGGATCGAAATAAGTGGTAATCCGATGCCGCGAGATCAGGGCTATATGAACCGTTTATTTTGAAAGTGGTGCAAGTCCACTTTCTTTCGTTTCGAGAAAATTGAATGTTAACAGATCTGACAATTAAAAAATGTAGGTTAATTATGTAAAGTCTGGGAATGTTTGTACTAATTTATCAATATGTAATTTGATTATATAAATTTCTTTTAGGCGAATTTAACTAAAATAATATACAATTTCCAGGCTGCAAATGGACTTGCACCACTTTCATAATTAGTCAATTGTAAATATCATTTAATTTCAATTTTGAAATAACAAATATCACTTTCTTTTTTTGCTGGAATGAATTTTCCTTTTTTTGTAAAGTACTCTTGTCCGGCATTTCGCTTAATTTTGTTTATTCGTTGCGTATATTTTCCTTTATTTTCTTTTACCGAATCCAAGTTCTCAGTAACAATATCCTCATCTGATGAAAATTCTATCTCTATAATTCTTCTTCTCTTTTTACGCTTCATTAATTTATTTTTCATAGTAGAATTATCTTCATCCTCCGATTCTAAGATTATTCTTTTGTTTATATTCATGGGTCTTATTTCCATGTAAATTTATTTAAAATAAAATAAAATAACTATTTTCAATTGTCATAAAATAACATTGATTTACTGTTTCTTCTTACCTATATCACTATCTGATGTGAATATGAAATTATCCATTGTTGGAGGAAAATAAAATAAGTAACCTAAAATAGTAACTTCTGGCACGAAAATAAAACAATATAAATAACAAATAAAGCAATTGTGAAGCCACCGGTGGCCACTAACCCCGCCACCTGTCTATGGAAATTGGACTTACACCACTTTCATAATCAATGGTTATGCAATTTCTTTTACCGGTCAATTTTAAATTGAACAAAGCATTGGCATTTTTTAAGATATTAACTACTAACTAGTTATAAACAAAAAGTTTACACTAAATAAAGCATAAATTACGTCATATGTCATTTTTTTTTTAAAAAAGGACTTACACCACTTTCAAAATAAACGGTCCATATGGTGGGTGTAACATCAATTCCCAACCAATATCCATCAATTTTTGCCGAGTGGACAAAGACGTGTGCAGCCTAGCATTGTTCTGGTGGAAAATGACACCTTTACGATTGACCAATTCTGGTCGCTTTTCCTTGACCGCTGCATTCAATTTGTCCAATTGCTAACATTCACGGATAATAAAAAATAACATAATAATAATAATAATAATATTTTTATAATATAACATTTACGGATATCATAAAAATGGGAGTGAGAGACATCTATAACTGAAATCGGCAATTACTTAGTCGCCAACCCAATAAAATTGGAGTGTCTAGTTCCTCTAGCCCTGGAACACCGCAACAGAGAGACGTTCGCCCGAGTAAAATCACCGCGCGAAAATGAAACAGAGGCGATTTTTCCAACTGGGATTTTATTCGATTCGAAGCATCGATATGTTCGGATATTGAATTAACGAAAACGATCACGACCGGCCTTGAATCGAGCCAGGAGGCCGGCTGTTGCAGAACCTGAAATCGTCAAACGGTGAATTTGCATATGTATTACATATGCGGCGTGAGGGCATGCGTGCGTAACTCGCGTAATTCACAGGCGTATTCATTAAACGCATCGATCGCGGTGGCGGCCGGGAAAGAAAGAAACGAAAATATGGCAGGGGCATCGTGGTCGTGACTCTCGGCCGTTCGTGACTCCCCGCGGAAGAACGAGTTTTCCCTTCGGTACGCAAGCGAATCGCCATTCGCTATTAGAGGCCAATTAACGCGGACGAGGCAATTGAAATTCTGTATATGTAACTAATCGACGGTGGGCCGAGGTCAGTGACGCTCGTAGTCTGGGACTGGGACAGAAGTCGAGGAAATTGCTTGGTTTGTGTGTGCCAAGGAGGATTCGTACAAGCCACGTTCGTCAAACGGCACGCTATAGTATTCATGGTGTACCGCGTCCGGCTTCGACCGATGACGCAATGCTTCCATCCGGTTGTGGAACCAAGATGTCTTCAGACAGCCTTTCTAATCGCCCGATTGAATGAGACGTAGGTGTCTTCTTCTTCATCGACCAAATAACCGTCACAAAATAGGCCCAAAGCTACAGGGTTATCCAAAAGTAACTTTAGGATGTTGAATGTAGAATAATTGTGAAACTCCATATTTTTGTTTTCTGTCACTTTCGGTTCCTTTCAACCTTCAATGATAGGCAATTTTAACGACGGAGTCGTACACGATTGAAGAGCGTGTTAAAGTTATTAAAATGTATCTGAAAAATCAATGTTCGATAAAAAATGCCTATCGTAAATTACGTGACTTTTTCGGTATACGTAATCGTCCATCTGAGCAAACAATTCGAAATTTGATTAAAAAATCTGATAAAACTGGACCTTCTGGTTCGCGGTGAACCAGAATCTGTCAGACCAGAAACAGCCCGTTCGAATGAGAACATTGCTCCCGTTCGTGAAAGTATTGCTAAATGAACCATCAACATCAATTCCACGTTGTTTTTGAGAATTGAACATTTCTTATGGCAGTTGGCGGCGAATTTTGCATAAAGATTTGCATTTGCATGCTTACAAAATTCAATTTACATTAAAAGAACGTAACCATTTGCAACGCAGAAATTTCGCTGATTTGTTGTTAGAACATCGTTCAATTGATGTATTGTTTTCACACAACATTATCTTCAGCGATGAAGCTCGTTTCACATTGGATGGACACGTCGATTAGCACAATTGTCGCATATGGGGAGATGAAAGTCCAAGAGCCATTCAAGAAAAATCACTTCATCAAGAAAAAGGTTACTGTTTGATGTGAATGGTGCATGTTACAATGAAATGGTTATTGATTATTTATGGCTGAAATTAAATGGAATCGACATGAGCAACGTTTACTTTCAAGAGGACGGAGCTACGCCACAAATAATGCGTGGTAACATCACATTACTGCGATCGAAATTCAATGGTCGATTAATTTCAAGAGAAGATGATGTGAATTGGCCGCCTGGTTATGTATTATATTATGTATTATGTATTATATTCGACTCGATTGGTCTTTTTTCTTCGGGGTTATTTGAAAAGCAAAGTTTATGCTAACAAAGCAGCAACAATTCATGACCTAAGAAAACGACATTATAAAAAAAATTGGTGAATTAAACGAGGAAATGTGCCAAAATGTCGTCGAAAATTTTGATATTCGAATTGATGTCTGTAAATGTGGTCGTGGTGGTCATTTGACAGATATCATATTTCACACATAATTGTCATAAATGATACTTGATAATTAAATAAAAAAACCAATAACTCTGTACGAAAACATGCAATTCTTCGAACCTCGAGTAATCTAATCCTGATCTTTAAGGTCCATTTACACAGAATGTGCACGGACGAGTCCGAGCCGAAAATGATACCTTCTATACATAAACTTCTTTATTTGGATATAAACGCAAGGTTGCATCGTCGCGGTGGTTCAGTATACATTTACCGTTTCATATATTGGGTTGGCAACTAAGTAATTGCCGATTTGTTCAATGAAATAAAAATTTTTTTTTACTTGAAACGAAGTTTAATCTGTAATGTATTTTCCATTTTGTTCGATGACCTTTTGCCATCTCTCTGACAACTTGAAAATTCCACGCTCGTAGAAAGTCTGATCCTTTTCGGCCAAAAACTGAGTTAAGTGAGATTTTACAGCGTCATCATCATTAAAAGTTTTACCACGAAGGGAGTTGACCAGGGATCGAAATAAGTGGTAATCCGATGGCGCGAGATCAGGGCTATATGGTGGGTGTAACATCAATTCCCAACCAATATCCATCAATTTTTGCCGAGTGGACAAAGACGTGTGCGGCCAATTCTGGTCGCTTTTCCTTGACCGCTGCATTCAATTTGTCCAGTTGCTAACATCCACGGATAATAAAAAATATAATAATAATAATAATAATAATAATAATAATAATAATAATAATAATAATAATAATAATAATAATAATGACAATGACAATGACAATGACAATGACAATGACAATGACAATGACAATGACAATGACAATGACAATGACAATGGCAATGGCAATGGCAATGGCAATGGCAATGGCAATGGCAATGGCAATGACAATGACAATGACAATGACAATGACCATGACCATGACAATGACAATGACAATGACAATGACAATGACAATGACAATAATAATGATAATAATAATAATAATAATAATAATAATAGTTTTATAACATTATATTTACAGATATCATAAAAATGGGAGTGAGAGACATCTATAACTGAAATCGCCAATTACTTAGTTGCCAATCCAATACATGTGCATAATAATTGTATGCATGCATTGATGCCGATCCGACTCTTAAGCTCTTCCCACTCGGAACTACTGTATCCAAATCTCTTGAAATCCCTCCTTATCCTTCCACGTCTCGTCCACATGAGCTCGCTCTTTTTTTCCACTGTTTCTGCCGAGATCCTGCTTACCATCTCACATTATCTGATCAGTATATACATATGCGCATTTCTGTACGTATGTGTAATTAGTAACAATAAAAAGATTAAAAGCGTTTAGTAATATCGATATACTACTTTCGATATTACCACTAAAATGATTAAAGAAGGAACGAGACTTGTAAGTCAGGAAATAATAATAATAATAATAATAATAAAGAAGGAAATAACTTGTAAGTTATTTTGCATAAAGACCCGCGGCCTAGTAATGAAAAACAACTTCTCGTTTTCGACGAGAGATTTAATTGCAATAGTAATCGCATTGGACGAGAAGAATAGGAGTACAAGAAAGAGGAGAGAAAGGAATTGGCGCGCCCAACCAATTTGGAGAAATCGAGAATCGGAAGGAGAACTTTTCTCATATAAACAATTAATTGACCATAGTTCTACGTTTGTATAAATACTTTCGAATGTCAAAAGATTCATTCGACATTTGATTGAATAAAGTTAAGCCGATAATTACGAATGAAAACGTCATAAAAATGTCAATACCACCAACGGAACGTTTATATTAAATTTCATACAATTTTCAGAAGTTAACATCGTAATAAGAATGAGACGATAGAGTGAAGGTTAGGAAAGAATTGAACGAATTCGTTCAGAAATCGTTCATATATTCTTTAGGGCGAATCTTCTCCAACCCAAGGAAGAGGCTATTTTATGCCAAAATCGTGAACGATTCAAAGCAAAAACGTGCACTGGTCCCATTGTTAATAAAAACCCTACATACATATTTCTGCAAATAAGCAAACGACCTCTGTGAACTATACTGATAGCTGTGAATTAATAATAACTCGACAAGTGGGACGAAGTGCAAAATGATTTTTATGTCACTATTAGCAGAAAAATATACTGAAAATAATCCATCATTTCACAAAACGGAATGTTTGTGGAATAAAAAAGATATCCTGTATTAACCCTTTCGCTACGGCGGTTCAGTCCGCCATAGCGCCCCTCCTGAACGGAACCACCCGCCGAAATTGTGCACATTGCGCGTGGATAGTGTATTTGGGAAGAAAAGGGATTTTTCTTTAAAACAATATAGTTATAATTTTTGCATAAGATATAAAGTTATTTAATAGGTAAAAAAAGTTTCATTAACAATGGAAAAAGTGAAGAAATAATATATAATATACAGTAATAAAATAAAACATAATATTCATAATACAAAACATAATACATAATAATTAGTCCTAAAGTTAGTACTTTCGGTTTTCTATCTCTTTATGACATGTAACACAATAATAATGGGAAATGCAGGTAGAACAAATATAACTTGAATGGTGTGTCGTTTATTTCGGACTGTCGTTTGTTTGTTTCGTCAAAAGATTCACGCAATAGTAACAAGAGGCGGTGCAGTCCAAAAATTAGGTCGCGATTTTACCAGCATGTCGGATATATCCGGCGTTCGTCCCCAGAGGGCGATCATGTGGATGTCGGATATATCCGGCGTTCGGCTCCGCGAGTGTTCATATGGATGACGGATATATCCGTCGTTCGGAGCGAAAGGGTTAATAGTAAAGAATTTAACAAATTTTTCTTACCGTATTCAGCATAATGTTTCAACAAATATTTCTTATTGTTTGTTAATAAAAGATGTGATTTCCTATCGCAAAAGATTGGTCTTCACGTTAAAACAAATATAAGATACATATATTGAGTAGTATCATTAAAATAATTTAAAGAAGGACGACAGTTTTTACACATAAAAATACTGTCTTCTCAATGAATATATTATTATTTAAAATTTGTACTGTATTTGATTAATTCCTCCAATTTTGAAGTTGCTGGACATGTAGAAGGTAATAAGCATTATTTAATCGCATAAAATGTTAGTCTGAAAATAATTCCACTTAGAATCGCTAATATGGGAACTTTTCGGAAACCGTACAATTGCAGCGTCATTTATCCAAACTTCAAGTTCTCTTACTAATTTGATTACTCCCCGAAAGACGAATATTCGTGACAGCTGTGACTAGGTTCGTTCGAATCTCTGCTTATCACCGAGCTACGGATTTTTTGAACGTATAACAAAAATGAGCACAGGAAACACAGAACTAGCAACAAGGTTGGAAGAATTTCAATATATTGTTATACTACTTTCAACGTTTATTGAACTTATCCAGAAAGGACATTTTTTGTATTGATATGATTTGCTGCGATCTAAGTAGAATATTTTTATTTTCATATTTAATTTAACTTAATTTAATCTTTCATTATTATTTTTCATACAAAGATATATATTACTTTATTATTATTTATTTATTTGATTTATCATTACTTATTTATTTTTCATTACATTATTTTATTATTACTTGTACGAATCTTTCATTATTATTTTTCATACAAAGAGATATATTACTTTATTATTATTTATTTATTTGACTTATCATTACTTATTTATTTTTCATTATATTATTTTATTATTACTTGTACGAATCTTTCATTATTATTTTTCATACAAAGATATATATTACTTTATTATTATTTATTTATTTGATTTATCATTACTTATTTATTTTTCATTATATTATTTTATTATTACTTGTACGAATCTTTCATTATTATTTTTCATACAAAGATATATATTACTTTATCATTACTTTTTTATTTTTCATTATATTATTTTATTATTACTTGTACGAATTTTCTATACAATTTATTAACATATTCTTATTAACAATAATATACAAATAGAGCACACTTTCGCTCTAAAACGTTCACGCGTTTGACACGAAATGCTTTCAAAGCGTGTCATTCGCTCTAACGGAACGTTCCATGTAAATGGCTGAAACGAATCCGCGCGGGCGTCACTGACCTCTTACGCAACAGAAGTTTTTCTCGGCGGGTGGCGTCGGGGGCATCAGAAATTAATTTCTCCGAGCACGCACGCCTCGGCATCCGCGTTAATAAGTAGAGAATACCGCGTCTGTGTCACGTGGCTATCTCGGTCTCAATCTCCCCAGGCTGACTACCTTTCCTGACACATTTTCTAGGTGGCGAACCTCCTGGCACAAGAAGCATCGTGGCTTACTCCTGGGCGCGGAGATTGGCACTCGATTACAGACCCTCCAAGGAGTGCGACGGTAATGGAACGTACGGGACGACGTTAAATACGTTCAAGTTAGCCGACGCGAAGTGGCTCGAGACAATCCCTGGACAGCTCTTCCTGTACAGCGCCCACTTGGACCTAAGAGTGGCCGGTTATCCGAGCTTGAGGGTGATTGGCGTTAAACGTGGACCAGTCCCGACCTCTGGCCTTTTCTGCACCGTTTGGTGAGACACTTTCCGCAGACGGATTCACGCTATGCATAGTTCGCCCTACGCAAATGCCCCGGTCCTCCTGCTTCTTCCTGTTATGCTTTCGAGAGCCGGTTAGTTCTTTTGCGCAACACTGTTTCCGCACCGACGTAACACGCCGCTACGCGCGCACCGTGCTCTTCTTTTTCTTGTCCACGTAATTATACCCTCCCGCGAATTAGACCGGGGGAACTCCGTGCCCCCCTGTGTCCAACTTCCTGCCCAGGCTTGCCTAAACTTCTCCCATAGACGGGAACGGCCGGCTGCTTCGTAGATCGGAGGATTATGCAAATCGGTCGCTCAACGAGACCCACAACGAGCAGCGAAATTGAAGCAATGGGACCACACACTCCTACTGCTGTTTACTTATTACTCTCCGCTATTTGTTTACTTATTATGATGCGGCAGTAAACGATTCAAGGAGAACGTGGTTTCCCGTTTATTCAAGCTTAGGGGCGGGGGGGGGGGCATTCAGCTGAAAATCAAATATACTAGTAATTTTCCAAATAAAATTTTGAAAAAATATATACCTATAGTATTTTTTACTCGGTATCGAATTCTATAAAAATTAATTTTCCAACTTCTGTTTTTGAGTTACGAAACAAATATTTTGTATGGAAAAATTATCGGATCGATTACACAATTTTATACGAAATTATATGTGTACACATTTTTCTTCAATATCACGTGCACAAATCGAAGTACAAATATCGGCTTGAAAACTTCATTTTTGTTCAAGTTATTTTGATTTTGACATTAATTAACTGCACCGTAGATGAGGCCTTGTATATCACCAGAATTTTGTGAGACGAAATTATTATTGCTGTCCGTTTGCAGTATGTTATTTCTCCCGATAATATTGCCATCGTTTCCTTTGTTTGCTACGGTTTATTTCATTATTTTCCTTCTGTCTGCGCATTTTTATGATCGAAAACTTTCTAAATTACGGAAATTATCGGAGTACACCTCGATCACTGAAAGATCTTTCACAAACTGAAATCAGTTTTATACATTTCCCTTATGTTTACATAGTATAGAGTATAAGTCAGCGTCAGTAGATTTGACAAAATATTTGCATTTCTAACATTCATCATGTGTCAATGTACAGGGTGTTCCTCTTATTCTGCACATTCAAATATCTTCGTCAATTTTGTTTATACGAAGAAATCCTAACAAATTTGTTTAGTTCAAAGGTAGGAATATTATGATTGATGGGTTCTTACTTTCAAAATCAATTTTTTTTTCGAGTTTTGAAGGTCGTACTACAATTCTGTATCATAAACAATAGGTGTTAATGCACAAAAAATGACGACGACCTTTAAAACTCGGAAAGAAATGAAAAAAAAAAACAAATTTATTAGGACACATTTTTTCATACAAACAAAATTAACGAAGATATTTGAATGTGCAGGATAAAAGAAACACCTTATATACAGCTATAGTGCAAAATTAAAAATTAAAAATTATATAAAAAGAATTATAAAAATTAAAATAGCTCGAACAAAGACGAGGTTTTCGAGTTGAAATTGTTACTATGATTTGTTTACATGATAGTGAAGAAAATTGTGTACGGATTTTGCAATCCGATAATTTTTTCACAAAAAAAATTTTTTTGTCACTCTGAAATGAAAATTGGAAAATTAAGTTGTACATATTTGGATTCTGCGTATAAAATACTATACAAATATATTTTTTCAAAATTTTATTTGGTATGTTACTAGTATTTGATTTAACGACTAACGACTAACCTTTGCTATAACACTTCAACGAAATTTTATTGTTAAGCAAATCACTGTACGCGCCCTCTATCAGTGTTATTTAAAAAAGTGTAGGTTTTAATTGGAGGGAAGCGGTGCTGACTGTTGTTTTAAAATGTTTAAACAATATTCAGTTATTTTTGAAACGAAAATAATGAATACTATAATATACGTGAGATCCATTTAAAGTTGTGTTGTTGGCTATGTATGTAATTTCCATACGGTGTGCACACACAGTGAAGGTTACTATTTTAATTTTATTTTTATTTATATTTCTTGTTCCGCGTTAGCGAAGTGTGAAGTGATCTCCGACATGTTTTTTGCTGTTCGAGCTCGATCGTGGTTCTAATGCTGTCTGCAATAGTTCTCTTGTGCATCATACCCCTAATATTTAAAAGTCTGCCCTTGAATATTTGAAGATCTCCCTAAATAATTTCGCTTCTTCAATCCTGCTGCTCGTGGTACAAGGTGTGGTTAAAAAGAAACTATATGTACAGTAATTGAGCCGTTTATTTTGAAAGTGGCATAAGTCACTTTGTTTTTAAGTCGATATATTTAAGGGTTTGTGTGTTTTAACACGTTTAAAAATATGGATGCAAACTTTCGAGAAGATTTACTTGTATTTGTTATCTCAGGATACTGAGATATTTTTCTCAGTATAGATAATTTCGTATAAACATTAAAAAATCACCAATTTTCATTACGGTAAAGTGACTTAAGCCACTTTCAAAATAAATAGTTTAGAAAAATCACTGACATATATTAATTTTGTCCGACGTATTTTACCGAAGTGATGTTTTGAAAGGACAGTGATTGACTAAAATTGTTGAATAAATTACATATATAATAATAATTTATACCATGAACATATTTAATATAAAGGTTTGATTTAAGTATTTTTTATTTTAATATTCATAAAATACAAAAATAATTAGTACATTTTGAAACATAAGTATAAGTAATTTATATGAAAATACATCAGTTCAATTTCATTTTCGTCATCAATAGGAGTGATTAAGTCCTCGGAAATCGTGTTTTGTTTCAAATTTTTTAAATAACTGTGGTATATTGGGGGTATATAGTTAAGCAAGTCCATCATGTCTTTGTATTTTGCTGAAGAAACAGGATGAGATCCAGCGTATAACGGATCCATTTCTATTATATTATTATATTATTATTATCACTATAATATAATTTACAAAACTGCACTATTCTTTCGCACTTATAAAAATAAGTCCAGTGATCACAACTTTTTTAAAAATACTGAAAATAATTCAAAACAATACTTCACACACACTTATCACACGTTTCTATTTCTTTTACACTAAGCCCTGGAATTAATTTCCTGAGTACAGCGACTTACGCCACTTTCAAAATAAACATGTTTGTTATACCGTTAATTAGCAAAACTTCTCTCGAACAAATCTCAATAGTTCTCAACTTATTGATTGCAAATTTTTTTAAATGAAAAGATATCGTTCAATTGTAATTAGTGTTACCATTAACTCGATTTTTTTGAAAAAGTGACTTATGCCACTTTCAAAATAAACGGCTCAATTAGCAGACTGATTCTCTGAAGTGCAGAAGCGAGTTCCGCAAACGTCAACTCAAAGAAATCGATGAAGCGTTTCGAGCGGATGTTGTACTTAGTATTTGGGATGTTCTTGCCTCTGCGGTGGAACGCAGAACCCTTTCTACTTCGACTGACCCGCGTATTTTGTCTGTCGTTTTGCAGGTACAAGGAAGAGGAGAGAGGCAGGTCCGTGAGCGTGGAGGCGCTGGTCTCAACGATTTGGTTGGACGAATGGGACGAGACGGTGGACAGCTACGCGGGCGTCCTAGTCGGCTGTCAATTATCCCCGGACGCGGCGGTCGATCCGTCCAGAGTGTACGTGGGCCCCGAACCTTGCCACAAGAATGCTAGTCATAGTTTAGCGATAAGCCCGGAGAGCAGGGGCGAGCAGGAGGATCGGCGCAGCCGTGAGTTCACGTTGTGCATCAAGGGGCTGGACTTCGACGAGGACATCTCGTCGCGTCTGGTCGCGTTCGTCGAGCTGCACCGCATCCTGGGCGCGGAGCTCTTCTACTTTTACGTGTTCAACGTGCACGAGAACGTGTTGAAGGTGCTCAGGCTTTACGAACGGTCGAACGTGATCAGATGGTTCAATCTAACGCTGCCCGGCGACCTGCCGAACGAGAAGAACGCTCGCAGGCGGCTGCTTGGTGAGGACATCTGGATCAAGAGACGGCTCGAGCTGATACCGTACAATCATTGCTTCTACGACAACCTCCATCGATCGGAGTTCGTGTTGCCGATCGACATCGACGAGACGATCGTGCCGATCACCAGGCGCAACTGGTACGAGCTGCTGCTCGACGAGAGGCTCAAGCTCGGCCGAAGCTTCAAGGACTTCGCGTCGTACGCGGTCCGGAACGCGTACTTCTTCCCCGAGCTGCAGAACAGGAACCGCACCGACCCGAGCCGATTCGACGGCGGCTCGCCGGATTCGCCGAGCTTTCTCGGTGACCTCGACTATCTGAACACCGTCAGGACCGCCTCCATCTCGCCGGAAGGCGACTCCGTGAAGAGCTTCGTCTCGACCAGACGCGCGTTGACCGTGCACAATCATTACGCGCTGACGACACTGAACCCATCAACCAGACGCGCGCATCACTTCGACCCAGACGACGTCCTCAAGCACCACCACAGGGCCTGCGACGCGAGGCACTTGGACTGCGAGCTGCTCATGGTGGACATCAGGATCGATCAGTCCGCGTTGAAGTACGAGGACGAACTCAGAGCTAGGATGGGCAAGTTTTTCAGCGACCTCAAGGCATTCGATTAGAGTAATTGATCATCTTGTACATAATAAAGATACGTTAATCGGACGCTGCGTTCTTGGTTCGATCATTTGCGAAATCGAAACCCTTAATGACACCCTGTTCCGTCGTGGCATGTACGAAGTATAGCAGAGCTTCTAGAAATTTCGTGGAAAATTGAATGAAGGACTCGTAGATGCATATACTCGTGAAAGTATTCGAACGCCCTTTAAAATGGAATGATTTCTTTATAATTAGGTCAAGCGATCTATATTTTGTTGAGGTGTTAGAGAGATTAGTTCACTAGGCGATGACTAAAAAATTGTTTTGAAAAATCGCAATTTGTTGGGACGACGAAACGATTGAAAAAGAATGTTTTTTCAACTTGTTTATCTGATATAATGAGTCTATAACGAAAATTTAAAAAATGCTCACGGTCACCTAGGGTAGAGGAGCCAATTACTGTGCACTGTTGGCGGATTTCAGGAGTTTTTGCTACTAAAAACAACTTTAGTGATTTCATTGACACTTCGGAACAAACTTGAAGGTAAATTTCAAAGTTTCTTTTATCGATATAAATTTTTTCATGATATAAATATTAAATTCTTTTTGAATATTAAGAGAAAAATTTTGGAGCCAGTTACTATGTGCCTATGATCTATAAATATCAGCTATTGTATTCCCTTTCTGAACATTGTGCTTCGGTTACTGTGCACCCTTCCTGAATACAATGCTTCAATTACTGTGCTCTGTTTGGGTTATCAACTTTAAAGTTTTAGGTAAGAAGAGAGAGAGAGAGAGAGAGAGAGAGAGAGAGAGATATTTATGTATTTAATATACAAAGTTAATTCGCTATCTTATCACACGTTTAATTCACATAATCAGGACCTACGGTAGGGCTGAGCCCCATACTCAGTTGCTCCTTATCACGTGATCAGGCACGCTTACCTATGAATTGGGAATACAGCTCAGATACCACGGAAATGAAATTATCAAATATACTCCCAACATGCTCCATCTCTGAATACTCGGCCTGCACAATAATAATTTATCATGCTTTATATTTAATAATATTTAACATACTTTAATTCCTGGCCTGCTTCAATGAATTTTATTTTCTATACAAAAAAATGTAATATCGTAATAATTCATTTTAAAGTTCACATCAGAGGTGACTGTTTTAATAAAATTTCGTATTTACATATTTCTCCTCTTTAAAAATATGGCAGAGATGATTTTGAGATATGAGGTTATGTAGGCATATCCTGTGGTAAATGGCACAGTAATTAACGCGTCGAGCGAAAAAATAGGTTCAGTTACTGTGTACGGTAAATAAACTGCTAAAATTGAATCATCATTGTTTTTTATATAATCTTAATACGTTTTACCAATGCAATTAACAGTGTTATATCTTACCTAGAATTATTTATGTCACTGAATATTGATCTTTATTCGTCCATTTTCTTGACCTTTTTCATCAGCTTTACGGAACATTTCTCGAATTAGAATAATTTTTGTGCTATTTTAATAACTTCCGTCTTCTAAATGTTTAATTTTAACAAATAAATAATCAATTGAAATTAAATAAAAAAGAATTTGATATGTCTTATTCGATAAATATAAAGTTAAATATGCATAAAGGAAATAAACAAAAGACAGGGAAATTCTCTAGGTATGAAGCTACTCGGTTTTAAGAGGCATTCGAATACTTTCGTGTGTATGTATGTGTACGTAGTTTGAAACTGTAAAATCCGCGCGTTGAAGAGAATTTAAAAAAGTTTCACATTTATTACGATCTTGGAATAGAACAGTGAAAATAAGTGCGCAGAAAAGTTTGTTGGGAGATACCACTACCTGGGGAAATGATATTGGAATTCTTCCGGCTAGAAATACTCGGCAATTAAACAAGCCGAACGGTGACCGTAAGAGCGTAATCAATTCAGAAGTATCTTGTCCTCCTTTTTTAAGGACACATCGCTTTAATTACAGAACACTCGATCAAAATTATTTGATTGCTCGCAATTTGTTAGGTTGTATACTTGACTTTACGATGTCTTTTCCCTCCCGTGCTCGTGAAACGTTTTGTTTATTTAAAAATAGCGGCGCTCTATCATTTTCTCTTGCCCATTTACATAATTTGAACCGCAATAATGGTACCGAGGATGAGAGGCATTACCGAGGTAAGTGGTTTAAAATTTTCTAATTACTATTTCATTCTTTATTAACCCGAGAAAGATAACCTACGTCACAGAGGCGCCTGCGAAGACTGTTGATTTTTGTTAATTTTTCATAGAGGTCTAGTGATTTAAGTTTAAAATTACTTAAAATATAAAAAAATATAATATAAATGCATTTTATTTTTACAATAATGCCAAACCTTTAAAATGACTAGATTAACTTAAATAAATATCCATTGTTAGTATAAAATTGACGCCTTAGAAAAGCATGCGCCTCTGAAGCGTATGGTTATCTTTTACGTACGTTGTCATATGGTTATCTTTCTAGGGTTAAGAACATCATAAGATTCTTAAATGCTCCGATATAAAAAATGTCGAATTATAAAGATATCTGGTGAATCGACTTTCTATTTCAGAATTGCATAATTCTGAATTTTTCGAAACTGAAATTAGCAAGCATTTTGCACGATTCGTGATAACATTTCAATGCGCGCTTCGCATAGCAGTTTCACCGGCGGCATTTCATTGTTTACGACTTGATTGTAGCTTCGTATAGACCATGGTCATTAGTAATTCACTTAACACAGGAAACTCATTAGACCAAGGATGTTTCTGCACGTAATGTACTGACAAACAATGTGCAAATTATATTTAATGCATGATATATTGATTTAATGCATACAATATCACATCTACGGAATCATCTAATGCGTAATGAATTACAAGCATTTTTTCTAAAGTCTGACTTGTTGATACGGCGTTTGTTCGTCTAAATTATGATCGTTAATTGAGTTCGTTAATTATTATGATCATAAGAAATTTTTCTTCCTCACATATTACAATACAAATTTCTATTAAAAATCTATTATAATTAAATTTTCTATTAAAAATCTATTATAAATAAGTTCTCTATTAAAAAATCTATTGTAATTCAATTTTCAATTAAAAATCTATTGAAATCAAATTTTCTATTAAAAATCAATTATTTTTCTCTTAAAAATCTATTAGAATTAAATTTTCTATTAAAAATCTATTATTTTTCTTTTAAAAATATATTAAAATTATATTTTCTATTAAAAATTTATTGTTTTCCTTTTAAAAATCTATTAAAATTAAATTTTCTATTAAAAATCTATTAGAATTAAATTTTCTATTAAAGATCTGTTATTTTACTTTTAAACATCTGTGTTATAATTAAATTTTCTATTAAAAATCTATTATAAATATTTTTATTAAAAATCTTCTATAATTAAAATTTTTATTTAAATTCTATTATAAATTAAATTTCAACATAGTGTACAGTGACCAGGGATTCCAACCGTTATCCGAATCGGACTCGGTTCTTAGTAACTGACCGTAATCCGCGCAGACTGAGTAGTAGGGACCAGATAGTCTGAAGTGTTCCGGCTAACCCGATCAACCTGGTAAGAACGGGTTTTGACAGGGACTGTGATCCACGTAACCGACGGTTATACCAATGGTGTGTGTAATTATACTTAAAGTATCTTTTACATTGTTACTGATATTTAAACGAAAGCTTGACAAAATATCAAATTTGTATATTTCTATTTTCTATTATTTCTAATATATAAATATACAAATATGATATTTTCTTAAGCTTTTTTCTTAAATGTGGAACGTGTCACAATTAAAGAAAGCCACTTACAATAGTGCTGTGAATAATTATAAACTCAAAATAACCTTTACATTTTTGCTAATATTAGAATCAAAAAGAATTTTATTTGTATATTTTTATTTTTCTATTATTTCCAATATATAGAAATATACAAATATGGTATATTATTATGTTTTCGTTTAAATATCAATAAAAAAAATGTAGAAATTACTAAATGTAATGGTTACTATGAGTCGATAATTATTCACACGATTGTAAGTTACAAAGGCAGATTTTTAGCATGAAGTTTATTAGATTTAGGTTTCTTATTGATATTGTACAGAGCCATTTAATTCGCTCAAAAATCGGCTTAAAAAAGATGACATAATTTATGACCAATTCCATTGGACCGAACGTTGTCTATAGATGTCGAAAACGAGAAGCAACTACTGCGATATTGGAATGGCTATGCGGGTAACGTATTGGACCATAAATCCGGAGGTCGTGGGTTGCGATTCTTTTCCGCGGATATATTTTTCTTTTTCGATTACGTAAGAGTGATGAGGAAAAGAAAAATCATATTGCTTGCTTACAAGCTCGCTTTGCAGCAGCATTAATTATCACTGGTTCCGTTTAAAATAGTTATTGCGTTGGAAATGGTGTACGAACACTTTTATGGGCCATTATATATGACACTATCCTGGTGGCTGTGAGTTTTGCCAATTACGTTTCTAGACTTCATTGCGGTAATATGGGTTAATAGTGGTTCGGTTCGCCGATCGTCATAGCGGAGCACGCGGTCGGATAATAATATAAGACGCACAGTGGGACGGATCCTCGAAAACACAAACTAAACGAATAATATTGTTATGTTTACATCTTTCTCATTATAAGTAAAACAGTTTTAGGGGTTTTTGGTTTTTTGTGTTGTGGAAACCGATTATGGTATTACTTTCTTAATACGGTGAAAAATTAGATTTATAAATTATCAAAATTAGTTTAATTACTTAATTATTCAAATTTTTAACCTTTTTTTCGCATATTTTAGAGTATCAGTATTCAGGTGACAGTTACATCGTATAATGAATTTTTAGAATGGACTGAAACACACATGCATTTCATTTATATCATTTCGCTACATGGAATGATATCATGTTCTAGGTCATTGCATTCGCCTCAACAAACACTATTATATTGTTACGGCGACTTGTCCAAATCAAGTCGCTGTAATGTGAAACTGCCCTGTTGTGAACAACTCCTTAATAAATAATAGAAGAGTGTTAGTGTCACGGAAGAGTGTTACAAACGGACAATCGAAGAGTCGAGATCGGACTGTCGAACGAGCAACATTTCAAATTGAAAGATCTGAGATATAATTGTATCCAGTTGTGTTATAGTTTATATATTGTAAATAAAATGCCGCGACGCGAGAGAAACTGAGTGATTCGCAACAATATAATTGCTAAAAGAAATACAGGGTCCCAGTTAAAAATATTCATTTGAATTCAATATCTCCCACGCCACTACACCTGTAGGCATATCGTTCATATCATCTAACGTCTCACTCTATTCCAAACAACTTTTGTAGAAACATATTTTTGATAACTTTAAGCCCACGCGAAATGAGCCGTTTATTTTGAAAGTGGCATAAGTCACTTTGTTTTTAAGTCGATATATTTAAGGGTTTGCGTTTTAACACGTTTCAAAATATGGATGCTAACTTTCGAGAAGATTTACTTGTATTTGTTATCTCAGGATACTGATCTTTTTCTCAGTATAAATAATTTCGTATAAACATTAAAAAATCACCACTTTTCATTTCGGTAAAGTGACTTAAGCCACTTTCAAAATAAATACTTTAGAAAAATGACTGACATATATTAATTTTGTCCGACGTATTTTACTGAAGTGATGTTTTGAAAGGACAGTGATTTACTAAAATTGTTGAATAAATTACATATATAATAATAATGTATACCATGAACATATTTAATATAAAGGTTTGATTTAAGTATTTTTCATTTTAATATTCATAAAATACAAAAATAATTAGTACATTTTGAAACATAAGTATAAGTAATTTATATGAAAATACATCAGTTCAATTTCATTTTCGTCATCAATAGGAGTGATTAAGTCCTCGGAAATCGTGTTTTGTTTCAAATTTTTTAAATAACTGTGGTATATTGGGGGTATATAATTAAGCAAGTCCATCATGTCTTTGTATTTTGCTGAAGAAACAGGACGAGATCCAGCGTATAACGGATCCATTTCTATTTGTGAATAACGCTTAGGTCTTCCCCTTTTTGGTGACAAATCCAAAGTTAGAAATTCACCTTTTTCATCTAAAGTTAGTTTATAAAACATTTTATAGCCATCTGCTGGCGGGTCTGGAGGTAGCCGCCACATCACTATAATATAATTTACAAAACTGCACTGTTTTTTCGCACTTATAAAAATAAGTCCAGTGATCACAACTTTTTTAAAAATACTGAAAATAATTCAAAGCAATACTTCACACACACTTATCACACGTTTCTATTTCTTTTACACTAAGCCCCGCAATTAATTTCTTGAGTACAGTGACTTACGCCACTTTCAAAATAAACATGTTTGTTATACCGTTAATTAGCAAAACTTCTCTCGAACAAATCTCAATAGTTCTCAACTTATTGATTGCAAATTTTTTAAAAATGGAAAGATACCGTTCAATTGTAATTAGTTACCATTAACTCGATTTTTTCGGAAAAGTGACTTATGCCACTTTCAAAATAAACGGCTCAAATATCGGGCTAAATAAATCGATGCGGAGAGTGATCTGACGCGAAGTTGTTTGGTTTGACGCAGCGGTCTCCCACGTGTTGGCTACAAATAAATCGTTATAACTTCTGCGGATGCAAACCGATGCAAAAAATTCTTCTTCAGATACCTTCTGTAGGGTCTACCAAGCACGACTCTGCAAGATTCATCGTGACGCGGCGTGAATTCCATCTTGTAGCTCTAATCAAAGCAAAAACGAAATCGAGAAAATAGGGGTTTAAAAAAAGAAGACAATTTCAAGGAGTTAAATTATATTTACCCCTTTATCGCTCCAGGGATTTATAGATAGAAGTATGCTCTTTAATTGTATAGAAAGTGGATGTAATTAGATGAAACTTAAACAACAATTGAATTAGATAAACGATAACTATTATTATAGTCGATCTGGAATAGACATTTCACTGTATAATCAAATTGCTTTAAGCACAATTCGAGATGACTTTTGGCAACTCGCACATGCAAAATGATAGTTCATGGATATAAGAATCCATATTTAAAGTTTCATATATTTCCAAAACGGTTGACAACTTGAATTTAGTTCGTGTTTCCGTGGATCACAACTGTGCGGCGGGGCGCACTGCACCTTTGGCGCTTCACTGTGACTGTAATATGCGTTGCATCATTCTACGGAACACATATTTTTGTAGAGGAGAGTTCAAGGAATACAGTAGTATTTTTTCGATTTTTAAAAACGTGACTTCGAGTTCGTATTTAAAAAATAAGAATTTGTTTATAATTTTCAACGTTGTAAAAACAATTTTTCAATCAGATCAGAATTCATTTAAAAAGACGGATTTTTCCAAAGTACAACGAAAGAGAGTGCATTTCGATACGACCAATAGTTTCTGAGATAAAAATAGGCAAAAGTCGTAAATTTCAGAAGCCTATATTTTTTAAAGAAATTCGGAACTAGCAAAATTATGACTCACCTCTCTCCCCAATATAACATGGATTACATCATGTTTAAACAAAATCCTAGACATCGAGGGAAAAAAAGTGATTGATTTGGCATGGAATAGCCTTATTCTAATTTATTTAAATTTAACCTTGATATAACCTTGACATAATCTTGTACAATTTTTTAATGAAAAAATGTTTTTTAATCTTCTAATCATAAAAATATATATTGTATTATAATAAAAGGTAACAAAACATTGAAGCACTTTACACTGTAATACTTTTTAGGTTTGCGATGCAAGTACACCACTTTTGACACGATGTTTCAAGCATTTCCGATAATTTGACGAAAAAAAGTTGCCATCAAAAGTTTAACAGTATTCGGATATCTACAAATTTTAATACATTAAATTTTGAAAAATCTTTTTTCGCAGGAAACTCAAGATCACTTTGATATTCTTATGTATTGAGATTTATTTTTTCTTCCATAACGTTGTAGCTGATATGAAAACGAATTCAACAACATAAATATTATGACATTTAGACAATAAATAACGCTGTAATCTTTTTGGCACGTCAATCGGGCCAAACATCCCACTCTAGCGGCGGATTAAGGTTAGAATCCCCGACAGTGACTCTCAAAAATATTCGGACACCAAGCGTGACTAACTTTATGGTTTCATAATTCGATTGTTGATAACATAATCATCTCGGCAATTGTTTCTAGCAATAAAACATCTTTGAATGTTGATAAACATATATAACTTATTTGAAATACATACATATATTAGGTCTACCGGAAAGTTCTGTCTGATAATGTCATTGCAAATTTCGATAGATATGCACATATTCATTTGAGACATATATTTTTGAAAAATGTTGCTCACAAATTGCCATCACGCTGGCAAGAGGTCATAAGTAACGACAGAAATTATATATTGTACAATAAATATTACTAAATTTATGAAAAATCTATTATTTCCTTTCATTTCTCAAACGGACAGAACTTTCCGGTAGACCTAATATTTCACCAACGTGCAATCCTTATAACCAAATTTTATCGACGAACCATCTACGTTTCGAATGCAGGAGATACCACGCCCATAGAAAAAAAAATACAAAATAACATCGCCTGCTGCCCTGACATCACAAAAACAGATACCTTGAACTACCTGAAGGAAATCAACATCTGAGCCGTTTATTTTGAAAGTGGCCTAACTCCGTTTTCCAATTTTTTGCCGGTTACCATGGTTAAATGTACAGCTTCATGTTATGTATCAGTGAAGCACTCCAGGTTGCTTATATTCAGAGCAAATACGATAAATTTTTCACACATAAGTTTTCAGAATTAATTAAATAACTGAGCCGTGTAGTTTGAAAGTGGCCCAACTCCATTTATACTTACATCAAGATATTTACTATTGATAATGTCGAAAAGCAGTGATGAAGGTAATTTCAACTAATTAGTATTTACAAGTTAACCTAATTTTTGGGACAATTGCGTTAGTTGAATAACCTGTACGTTTAATTAATATAAAACTTAAAATTTAATATTAAATTTTAGAAATTATTTCACCCATGAGGAAAAACAGAACAAGACCATTAATTAGTTCAGATAGTGAAGAAGAAATAGTAACTAATAATTTTAAAAAAAATCGAAAAAGAAACAGAATTATAGAACAATATTCGTCTTCAGAGGATGAAGATCCGTTCCCCAGGATTATTACAAGATTATTAAAAAATGCCGGAAGGGTAATAATTTCATTGTAAATGAAATGAGACAGGAAGATTTTGTATCAACAAAATTATTAGAAGACAAAATTTTTAAAAGGGCAAAGAATTCTGATGGAGAATCAGTAAACTGGTTAAGAATATGTCGGATGCGTTTTGTCAGAAATGAACCATATAAAATTTTATATAAGACATCAATGAATGAGGATGAACATTTTAAAGTCCTGAATTTATTACCACGTCGGGGCAGACCAAGAAAGTTCGAAAATATTGTATTGACACCATTGTATAAAACTATTAGACAAATTACAACAGCAAAATTTAAGGACATAATTGACCTATTACGATACATACCACCAGAACATCATGATTTCTTCAAATCACTTTCACACGCACAAAATGTAGACGAATAGTAAATTGTTTTGTAATAAATTTATGTTTGTAATTTTCTATGTTCTGTAATTAAAAAATGTTTTAAATCGCATAAATTATGTTTCCGAAGTGTTTTCAAGATATGTAAAACAAATTCAGTATTGTTTTTTTTCAATTTGAAACATCTTAAATTATGTTGAATGGACTTGAGCACCTTCAAATTTTATAACGAACCTGGCTGTTAATTTTGAAAGTGGCCCAACTCCATTCTTGATAAGAAAACGCACGTTATTTACTTAATAATTGCCACTATTTTAACAGGAACTTTAAATTTAACATCCTTAGATACGCTTAAGCAGTATGACTCAGTATCCTATACGTATATTTTTAAATTCATTGAAACGCAAAACTTTAAATATCTCGATTTGAAGATAAATGGAGTTAGGCCACTTTCAAAATAAGCGGCTCATCTATCCAAAGATATAACCAGCACGAAAGAAGAAAACAGCACCAAGCCGTTACTAATGACCTGAAGGTCAATATAACGTTAAATATAAAACAAAAACAAATTGTTAAAAGAAATAATGTAACATTTGTGACAAGAATATTCAGACAATATTACTATTTCCATTTAATTACTGTAATTTAGTATTACAAAAATAGTTTAATACTTCGTGGCATAACACTTTCGTTTAAAAACTGTGTCGTCGCCTCTTTTCCGCGGATCGTAAAACGCGAACAGAAGCGACTCCGGGATTCTAAGGCCTATAGGCCGGGTCACGTGCGGCCGACGTACAGTCCTTACACGATAAGAAGGCACCTCTGTGTTTACATTCCCCTTCTTATTAGCTGCGGCAGTGGGACAGCTAGTAAGAGGGAGAACGTAAACGCAAAGGTGCCTTCTTGTCGCGTGAGAACTGTACGTGGTCCACCCGGCATACAACACGACGTTCAAGAATACGGCGCGAAATACGGCAAGATTTGTTCGGATGCCAGGTGCTGAAAGGGTACCACACGGAAGGCAACGATTTTCCAACCGATCCCGAATTCCCGACTTTTGCTCGATAGAACAGACGCGACAAGGATCCAAGGTTCGAACACGGAAATAACGAAGAACAGTTCTTACGGCAAAGCGGGTCTCGTAGAACGAAATAAAAAAAAATTTTCAGGAATAAGGTTCAAGATTGTTTAATCCTTGTCAATCATTACAAATTAGTCGACCACAAGGCCGTACCCGAGAGCCCGCGCTCGTTATACAATTTTTTATACAGTTTAATGTTAAACGCAATTACAAATGACTGTCGCAGCAGTTCATCAACGCGCTCGCGAGAACACGGTAACGGTCGCTGAATTGATTCGGAGACGTAGGAAACGCGCGGGCGTTGAAATGAACCCTTCCGGGGTTGTAAGGCCCGGATTGCACGGTGGACGCGTATGTTCTTAAGTCGCCGATTGATTGCCCGCCAAATTAATTTTGGGCTATCGGATTCAAGTTTCGGATTAGTGGTTGCGCGTACTGTTGCGTGATTTGAAGACTGAGGGCTTGTGCCTTGTGAATGATTGCTCGCGGGATGACTGCTCGCGTGTACCGGGAGAATTGCAATAGACCGTTTTTCGGGTTTGCTCGACTATTTATGTGGGTAGTTCCTCGTCGGAACTTGTCCTGGAGAGGGTAGGAACGCTAGTCGCTGGGTCGTGGAATCTCTGCGACCCTGGTTCATGCCCCGGAAATTCCGTCAGGTCAACTCAGTTAGCGGGCCCCGTCGCGCGCTCGACGTCGGCTGACCCTTCGGAAATTCCGGGTTTATGGGACCTTATGGCTGTCAAGGAAAACGGCTTATTTACGATGAGCAAAAAAAAAAAGAAAAAACGTCTGCCTTGTGACTTTATGCTATGTCCGGATGGCATTCGGACAATCTGGACGCCAAATGGTTGTGAAAGTGTCCTTGACTGCAGCCCAACTATGATCACGTCCGTGTCGTAAATCCGGTCGCAAAGACTCCACGTGTTTGTTCCTTCGCGATGGAACAGTCGCCACGATGTCACACGACCGAAACGCAAAGTCACGAAAACACGACGAGTCACACTCTTACCTCTATCGGCAATGTCCCAGAGGAAAACGTCCGAATTCAAAAATTACACGGAACTATTGCGAACCGAATAGCGTGAGGCGAGAATTGCCTCGACGCCCGTAGACGGAGAAAATAGCGTGAGACGCGAAGCGTCTCAACGCCCGCGGACGGAGAAGATAGCGTGCAACGAGAAGCGTCTCTACGCCCGCAAACGGTAGAACGAAACGAGAAGCGTTTCGTTTCTGCGCGATGATTATATCCGAGCCACCTCGCGAGGAATAATAAAGGATCATTGGGCGACTCACCGTTTCGCGACTATTCGCTGGTCTATAATCCTGGACAAAATGATAGCACACGCGTGCTATCTTCAATTTGTTAGAGATAGCATAGGGTTTTTTATTTTCGAAAAATAAAGCATAAATGTTACGACGCAAATGTAAAGCAATTTAATATGGAATCGGATCATCGGATCATTACTGTAAACAATAAAAATAGGTAAATTTGGAGGGAAATATAATAACGCGCTCATAAAATTTATACTTTTAACACGTTGACTGCCGCGTCACCCGTATTCGGGTGACAGCAAAAGTTCTCATCAGGCCACGTCACCCGTAATTCGGGTGACGCTGATTTGACTACTTACAAAGGATTTCCGAAAATATTTCGACGAATATTCTACAGGGGGTAATGAGAATATTGAATTCTTATAAAAATGGCTTATTAAAAAAATTATTCGCAGTGTATAACATTAAAACATTCTCTGCAAAGTTGAGGTTGATCAGGACAGCTTGGACAAAAAGTTGTTTGTTTTTTCAGATATGCTCGTGCCTCTGATCGGTCCATTTCGTATCTTCTATTTGAACTGTAGCTTCCTCGGTATCATCAACGTTTCTTTCTTCTTCCATGACCAATTCTCGTAAAATCTCGTCAATAGTATCTTCATAACATTCATTATCACTAAGATTATATTTATCAGTATCCAAATCAGAATCTGACGATGTAATTTTATTTATGCTTCTCCTTCCGGGCAATCCGATCTCTTTTCATTATTGAAAAAAAATAAGGGCAGAGGTTTTAAGTTATACCATTCGGTACTCGACAAAGATTCCAACTGTTCATGCAGGAACAGAAACAGATATGAATTAACAGCGCACGCTCCCTATAGCGGCACGGGTGGCCTGTAGGAGATTTTGTTGTAAATACGCGTGGCAGTCAACGTGTTAATTAGTATAAAAAGGAAACTTACATGTTTATACGTTAATATTAATAATGTGTACATCCGCCTTTGTTCTCATTCACCTTAATTATTCATTTCTTAATAATTTATATAAACGTTGTATTGTATTTGAAGATAAATGGTCCCATTTCGCGATAACGGATTTTTTTAACTTCTCTATAGTATGGAATTGTCTTCCATTTTTTTAAACCACTCGCGCAAAGCTCTTCCCAACAATTCTCTATAATATTGTTGCGAATCACTGCACTTCTTCCGCGTCGCGGCATTTTATTTACAATAGAGTACATAAACTATAATATAACTAAATTCAATTATGTTAGAGATCTTTGAATTAGATGGTGTTGATCGCTCCACGGTCCGATCCCGACTCTTCGATTGTCCGTTGATAAAACACCTCCGTGGCAACCCCTCTCTTCTATTTTTCTTTAAGGAGTTGCTCACAACAGGGCAGTTTCACATTACAGCGACTTGATTTGGACAAGTCGCCGTAACAATATTTAAATCAGGAGAATGTGCAAGTCATGCTACAAGAGATGTATTTTCTTGTTCAAAATACGTTTGTGTAACTTTTGCATGGAGACGCAGCATTATCATGCTGGAAAATGAATCCAATCTTTTGTTACGTGTTGCGCGGCCTTTTAATTTTTTCACGAACTAATTGCAAGCTTCTTTGACTATTCATTTTCCCTTGTATAAATACTGAGTCTGTTTTCCCTTTGTAGCCAATTCCGGCTCAAATCATCAGGCTGGCGCAATACGGCCGAGCCAACGAACGGGCAAGATCAGCTCCGAGACTAATTCCGCTGATTGGTTCGGTCTCCTGATCACACCTCTCATTGGTCACTGTTTTTCGTCAATATAACTCGTAAACAAAACCGCAAATTGCATTTGCGCTAAGGGAAAAGTTATATCAATTGACTTCAGGAATCCCGCATTTTCCGATTTTGAGTAACTTTCGGGACACCCTGTATATGTATATCGTCTTCAATTGTCCTTTCGATATTCCCGCGTTTAAAGGCAGGGACCACTAGATAATCTTACCGATGGGACCTCTAGGGGGCCAGGATGAAACGCTTCCTCCTTTTCCTCAATTCCTTCATTATTCACAGTATTTCCCATAATAGCACTTGGCGACATGTTCTTCCGTTTTCTTGGTAGAAAATTGCAAGCTGCGGCATATCGAAACTCGTATTCTTTCCGTTACGATCAATTTTGAACGAATACACGAAAGGGTGTTTTTTTTTTAGAGTAATGGAACTTTGAACTGAAATAAAACACATAAAAAATTTAGCTTAAAGTTAAGCTACCATGAAAACAACATAAGCAAGGGTAGCGGATTGGTCAGTGTTTTCCGTTGATAACTCGTAAACAAAACCGCGAATTGCATTTTCGCTAAGAAAAAAGTTACTTCAAATGACCTCAGGATTCATTTCCTGGAAGTACCATAATTTTGAGATACCCCATATAACTCGAAGATATTAGTTCTTCCCTTGAGATTCGAATTAACGAGATACGACCATGTGTTATCTTCTTTGACATTTTGACGGTCGCGCCAAAAACCTTGAAACTTTCATAAAATCAAAGTATTTTATTGAATTAAGTTAAAATTGCAAAGCAAACTTATTACGAATCTGATAAAAATTAAGTAATTATAATTTAAAAAAATTAGATTTAGAATAATACTGTCACCCACATTGGGGTGACGCGGCAGACAATATATTAATTGCGTAATTATGATACACATTTTTAATAGTGCAATTACGATGATATAAATAGGATACATTTTATGAATACTATAATTATGATACATTTTTTCAAAACCTGTACTGCATCGATTTTTATAATTCAAATTTTTGCGGAATCACGTACACGCGACTCTGGCCGTCAAAGTGTTAAGAAAACAACGAAAATACGTGTATGAATTTTCTCTGCTTCGATCATTGCCCGCTAATGAAAGTATTCCTTTTTTGAATATCGTTCAAAGCAGAGAAGACATTCCCGGTGAAAATATTAGGTGAGTAATTAATAATGACTGAAATCTCACATATTTATGTTTCTTCTTTAGCACTGAAGAGGGAAAGTAAGCGAATCGGAGAGCGTGTTTAAGGTTACTATTAATGCAGTTTATTGAATTGCTATCGATGAGCGCGGGCGCGACTAGCGTGGTGTCGTAGGACTAGCAACTTAGGACAGACTGAGCTTTTGGAGTTGCGCGTTTGTCTCTTTTATAGTGGAAGAGAAGAAAGGAATAGATGGACTTTCGTAGGAAAGGAGAAAGTTGGGAAAGTCCCGTGCGGGTCGAGGTGTCCAGATGTGAGGAGAATTGTTTTATTAGGGGTGCGTGATTTTTAGGGAATTTTGAGGATTAGGAACGGTACTTGTTTTATTGCTAGCGGCCGCGCTCAGGTAGAGGGATGCGACGCCACACTTCTAAGAGGTCGCAAACATCGGCGGTCCAGTCAGCACAATGATTGCAATCAGTGGTAAAAACACACTGTTTATGGCGCATCGTGTTCTCAAGAAGCTTGATAAATACCTCATTCGTCGATATCTATTCTTATCATAGCCGGATAAAAAAAGATCGCCTCCGAGCGTTTTCCTTTTTACGATTTCACTGTCATTGCGGAGTTCCCGCCAGAGTTTCCCAACGTTGCAGCGGGGACAATAACGAATCCAATCCCGGAGAGCAGAACGATGCGCTCTTCTCGCAGCGTTCGGATAGCTGCCACTGGAGTAAACAAGAATTGGTTAGCGCGCGATCCGAAATCCACGTTAGCACAGCGCCCTTAGAGAAATTTTACGACGTGCATAAACCGCCGTAGAAACTACCGTCAAGGTCATAACAGGGTTTAATAGCCCGTAAGTAAGCCGTGTTCCAGGATTGTTATACGACGCGCAGATAAGGCCGAACGTTATTTAGAGAAGTGATAAGTAACTTCCGGCGGGAGAACCAACCGCGAAACTTCGTTCCGTCGAATCGTGAGCCGAAGACGATGATGACCCGTCGAAGGTTGATATTCGCTGTCGGACTACCGGAATTGAATAAACTCGACGTGTTGAAAGTTCGAACGGGGAACGTCCGCGTGACGCGCGAAAAGAATATCGAATTTCGTAATGGGAAACTTCGCCGGCCTCGAGACATTATTCGACTCGAACCGCAATCTAAACCGCGTTTAAAGCTCTCCAGGTGGAATTACGTTTCCTCGAGAAAATGTATAGCTCTTCCGAGACGTGATCGTGATCGATCCTGTTGGCTCTGCGATGCGCGATTCTATTGGAAACTGAAACCGCTGCGAGACGAGCCGAGATATGTTTCACGTTTCTACTTTTCCTTCCTTCCGGGGAAACCATTTTGCAATATTTCAAAGGCCGCATAAATTAATCTGGCGTTAAAGCTTGTGCATTCTTAGGTATCTCTGAAACTTTATATTATACGTACAGTGGGTGTAGAAAGTGTTGGTATACCTTTTAAAACGGAATAACTTATTCATTATTGCGTTAAGCGATCTAATTTTTTTTTGGGGGGGGGGGATCTTAGAGGGATTAATTTAATAGACAAAAAAATTGTTAGACTAAAAATTTGTTTGCAAAAATTCCAATTGATTGGTATGGTGAAATAATTAAGAAATGCTATTTTTCCACCATTTTTATGTGAGCCCGTAACGAAAATTTTAAAAATGCATTTTGTAGATCTCGGTGATTTATATGCATATTGAAAATTTCATGGCAATTGGTTGACCTTGGTGATCATGAAAATCGCAGTTTCTCACGATTTTTAACCAAAAATAGGTAATCTTTTAGTAGCCGTAGCTCGACTATGCGTCATTAAAAACTTAAATCGCCTGGCCTAATTACTTTTTTCGTTTCTAACTAATTTATCGTTAAATCTACTCTACTTTAAGATTGCCAACTCAAATTTAATATATTGCAATAAGTTTTTCATAGAAACTCGTTTTTTCGTGGCCAACTCAATCGGATCTTCTCACCCCGCCGTGAGGTAAGTTGTTACTGAGAAATAAATGTTACTTTATAATGAGATATTTCATTCTCTGATAAAATAAAACATTAATTAAATATTAATCATTAAAAATATTCGTTTGACTTCGAATTAACAGAAATACATATATATTTTTAAAAAGAAAAAAATATACTATCTTTGGCACAAACATTAATGTCGTAAAATGAAAGTAATCTAATATTAGAATAATATTAGAACAACTTTACTTAAATCTAATAAAAATAACCTAATAAGAAATAATTTAAACGAAAACAAATAGATATCGTCAAACGACTCGTCAGAATCACAGTTCAGACAAGTATATGATACAACATTTACTTTCTTTATACTTTTGGTATGAGCCCAGTTATTGTGTAACGTACACTAAATCCATTGTTCCCTAGGTTGTGATTTAGAATATGTATCGCCATACGACAGGAACTATTTGTACATTTGTGGTGGGGTAAGTTGTTACGGTAACAATATGCTCCGAGTCACGGGAACAACTAGCCCCAATTGGCATGTGTGGCAATGTATAAAAGTATTTTGTTTATACATTCAAATGTTCTAATAAATGCTATTACAGCATGTTCTTGAATGTTATTTGATTTGTAAGATAAAACAATAGACAATATTGACATTAAATAATTGAATTAGACAAAAAAGTAGTGACTGCGAGATATTTACTTACTTGGTAAGTGACTACTATTTTCTCAAAAACTACACAATTCACTGTCGTAGATGCTACTAAAATGGTTGACGGCATGGTGTGATCGGTCCACGCTTTCAAAACAATTGAAAACATAACGCAGTTCATTTTTATTTGAAATATATGTGCCCATAATTATGAAAGTGGTCTAAGTCACAATTTAAAAAAAAATGAATTTATCACTTATTTCACACGACATGATTTTAAACTAAATTTATTCAATGTAATTTTTACGATATCGTCAAAAATGAACCTTCAGATAGTAGTTGTAATTACAACGTTATACGGAATTCATTTAGTGTTAATTATGAAAGTGGTCTAAGCCAACAATTTAAAGAAATTATATGAACATAACTTGAAAATACCGCGTAGAGGATATCTTAGATTCTCAAAAACACGTAACAGCCTACAGTGATGCTTGTTCAGGCCAAAATCGCGACATTAAAGTAGCATTGACATGGCTGAAAATTGCCCTGTCATCGAATAATAATATTGAAACGATAGACCACAAATTTTTAGTATCGGGTCATTCCTTTCTACCGAATGACCGTGATTTTGGTTTGATAGAGATGAAAATAAAAAAAGCAAATTACTTATACAATCCTGAACATTACTATGAATTGATCGAAAATTGTAGAAAAAGAAATACATTTTCGATCAAACGAATGTCGCAGCCGGATTTTATTTCAACGAAATCACTTGAAAAATCAATAACAAGGAGAGTAAAAAATACCGCGGGCGAATCTGTCTGTTGGCTAAAAATTCAATGGATGAGATTCTTGAAAAATGAACCTTATAAAATGTTTTATAAGACTTCTTTAGATGATTCTGAATTCCACGTTTTGGATCTTTCACCTAAAAGAGGAAGACCAAAAATATACGAAAATATTCAATTACTTCCATTATACAACACCACTAGACCAGTAACGGAAGAAAAACATAAAGATCTTATGTGTTTACTACCATACATCCCTCCAGTTTTTCAGGAACATTTTAAAAATCTTAAAAACTCGAAATTATGATAAAAATGGATTACTTTTTAAAAATGATTAATAAATGTTTATGAATTATTTTGTTAAAGTTGTTGTTTCAAATGGACCGTTTATTTTGAAAGTGGTATAAGTTCTTTTTTTTAAAGAAATTCAAAATGCCGAATCTGAGCTTGTATCGTCTAAATACCCCACGCAACGCCACTTACAATTTCTTTCGATGACATTGGACTTACACCACTTTCAAAATAAACGGCTCAAATAAAAATCACAATTTTTTATTACTTTAAGTCAATTATAGGACATTCAGTTAATTTTGAAAATGGTCTAAGTCAATTCAAGCTTTGAAAACAACATTTTGTTGCTTTAAAAACAACAAAAATGTCGCATAATGTAAAAATATTTTTTAATTTATTCAAATGCGATTCATTAAATATCTCGAAACACACAAGAAATATATGACTTAGACTACTTTCATAATTCTGGGCACATATTACCATAGGAACAACTTAACCTCGGAACATTTAGCTGCGGTCTCCCCTATTTCTAAAGATCGAGAACTATCGATAGTCCTATCTTCACCTCTATTGAGTACAGATGATTGCACAATATTCAAACTTTGAAACGTCTGTTGAATCGGTAAATTCTGCGTTTCATTTATACCAGATTACAACTTCTATCCACGTCTAATTTAGTTAGACGTCGACAACGTGGCTGAACTTCAAGATCATAATTTCCTATACGAAATCAATCGAACTATTCTCCGCGTGTACGAGGCGATAATGCACCTTCTCCGTGAACTGCACAATTGTTGTTTGCGACAATTGTTGCTGAATTTTATTTGCGAAACTAGGGTAAAATGTCTCAATTTCCGTGCCTTTAAACCAATTTTTCTTTTGCTGAAACTGCCACTAAATGCTATAATTTTCATTTGATGCACTAAATATGTATTTCGATTTGCAGACATTTTTTATTTTAAATATATTTTATTGCATGATAAAAATTTAGTAATGTTTTTTTAATGAAATAAAAATATTTCCGTGCCTCGTATTTCTGTGTGTCCATACTACTGTGCCCCCTATTTCCACCTTATAGGTATTTTCTGCAGTTACTGTGCTTCTTGTAATAACGTCACTGATCTGGTTTTCTTTTTTTCATAATATTGTTTTCACAAAGTGAGGTTAGGTTTGATTACGCGGTCTAATACAAAAGGGCACTGAAATACGGACAAGTTCTAACATCTGTTCCTACATCTGGATTTATTTAAAAAATATAAAAACATCCATGATTAGTAGTTCTTTAACAATGTTGTTACATAATGTAGCAACATCATGTTGTTTCGAATGAAGATCAGGTTAGATCAGATTACGCGATCTAATACAAGAGGGCACTGAAATACGGACAAGTTCTAACGTCTGAGTCTATTTCTGGATTTGCATTAAAAATATAAAGATATGCACGATTAGTGTTTTTTTTATCGTCTTTAGTACTAAATGAAACCCTCTTACGACACAATATGCGTTTTGTACGACCTAAATCACACTAATTAATTAATTTGTACGAACATCTTCAGCAAGCGTTTCTTATGATTTCTGACGAGACATGCTACTTAAATTCCTCAGAACTGCTGTAGCATCGATTGAAAAATGTTTACTACATTTTAACATATGAAAAATGTAATATCCATCCCTGAATTTTACACGTTGATAGGTAAATATAATTAAAGAAAAAAATAGCCCATCCATTTATATACAGTGGGCCACAAAAGCGTTCGTTCACCTTTTAAAACGTAATAATTTTTTGAGAACTGAACTAAATGAGTTGCATTTTTTTAAATGACAGAAGGACTAGTCTAGTAGACGACGACTGAAATGCTTTCTTTTTAAATTTTGCTATTACTTGGAATGGTAAAAAAATAAAAATCTTTCGCTTTTTAACTTTTATATCTGAGCCTATAACGAAAATTTAAAAAATGTCTTTCATGTTGAAAATTTCATCGAAATTGGTTCACGTTGTTACGAGTTACAATAAATTAGAGATCACAAAAATCGCAGTTCTATCACGATTTTGACCAAAAACTGTAAGAAATTTGCAGTTTTTGTAACTCGATTTTGGATTAACCGATTTCGATCAAATTTTCAGCATGCATATAAGATACTGAGATCTAGAAAAGACATTTTTCAAATTTTCCTTATAGGCTCAGATAAAAAAGTTAAAAAACGTGGGTTTTTAATCTTTTCTTTCTATTCCAAGTAATAGCAAAATTAAAAAGAAAAGCTTTTTAGCCATCGTCTAATAGACTAGTCACTATGTCATCTAAAAAATATGCAAGTCATCTAGTTCAGTTCTCAAAAAGTTATTGCGTTTTAAAAGGTGAGCGAACACTTTTGTGGCCTACTGTATAACACTTTATTTTCTCTATGCGTTTTTAATCCGGGGGCACGGAAATTGGGACAGGCACGGAAACTGGTACATCCATCCTAGCATTTCACTTTTGATGTTCCACTGTGTACAAGACGAAATGCTTGACTTTTTACTGAGGTTGTGTAGCGCCGTGCTTTTACGACGCCTTTTTGACGCGCGGGGATCGAACGTCAACCCTACCGGGGTTGTAAGGCCCGGGCTTCACTTGTTTGAAGACGCGTCGTTTTTAATGGTTATCGGTCCGATTGACCGATTTCGAATGAATGAGCGATTGAGTTCCCGAGTCGAATGAGTCTCCGGTTGCGATGAGTGAGTCTCCGAACGATTGAGACTGTTTGACGCACGAGTGAGACTCCGGATCGAGAATATATGTTTTTGAAGGCGACTGTAAGAATAATAATACTAATAACTGACTGTCCTCGCCTCGACTGCTCGCGTTTTTTATACCTTTTTCCCCACTTGAGATTCTTGAAGGAACCTCCACCTCCATGCCGGGATGCACTGATTGGTTTTCTCGAAAATTACGATTTCCCAATCAGCGTCCTCCGAACGTTTCGTCACCACCCTCTCGTACCGTCCTGCACGGGCCTTGTCTTGGAGAGGGGTGCGACACGTAATTGCGTGGTCGGGGAGGTCCTCTGGGCCTTGAGATGTCATCCCCGCGACGGTTGGGACTAACTTTCCCAAGACGCGTTCAAAAATCTCAAGTGTTATTGCGGGAGTTTTTTCGGGCCTTTTGGATTTACGACACGTCGCGATCATTAGAAAAGACGGAGACACTGCCCGGATGTTCGGCAGCTGCCAAAAAAGGTCTCCGTCTCCTCAGATGACCCACGCTTGTCCGTGCCATAAACCCTTCACGAGAGAGGTCTGCGGGAAGTTCTACGTGAGACGGAACAGTTGGGAGAGAGACTTCGGATTCGGGACCCGGCAATATTCGAGCGCCCGAAACCGGGTCGGGTCCCCGAAGCCGAGTGACTCCGAGTCGTGTCAGGAGCCCGAAAGTTTATATTACTCAGATACTCGTATCAGATTGGCGATAATGATTATTGATCAGGCATTAAATAATAGAGAAGTGAATGCAAATTTTTAACCATACGCGCGAGTATCTGATACAATTTCAGGTGCTCGACTCAGTTTCAAGTACCCGACATGATTTCAGATACCCGACTCGATTTCGAGTGTCCGAACTTCTCGGGTTCCGGTCCGATTCCAACCCGAGCAATATCCGACCCAAGCAGAGGCTCGGATGACCGAAATTTCGCGGAATGTATAAAGGTCGTACGTGGACCGTGCCTTGCCTGTAAGTGCGTTTCGACTCTAAACATATTCGCGGCACGTACTTATGACAGAATCTAATACGTCAATAATGACCCTAATGGTACTCAGAAGTCTTTTCGACGTTCGTATTTGCACAAATTACCGTCTTTATAGACTGGAGGGGGGTGGCCATCTGAGAGTAAAACTCTCGACAGTTGCTCCCATACTCTCGTATATGTGGGACATTTATTGCAAATCTGGCCACCGCGAAGATGGCGCAGATATGTTTCCTCGCCAGATCTGGCATACACAAGAAATTTAGTACCTACCCCCCGACGGAACACCTACGAGGGGTCCGAACGTGGGTAAATCGCCGCCTTCGCTCATCGTTCATTAGGCTGGGAACGGAAGACCCAGTCTTAACTCCGCGTCCGTGTAAGGTGTTTTGTGGTTTGCTTTGCCCCCAAAGTGCCACACGACAGCAATTGTACAGCGTGTCAGGCTAGGGGGCATATATGTGGGACACGTCAGGCCCTTTCCCCTTCCCCGCGTCCTGTCTAGCTGTGCTGCGGAGTTCGAAACCGATTCGTTTCTTGAGAGTAGCTATTCGGCAGTGAGCCTAGGATAAGTGTAGGTATTATTGCGGTTTCTCAACGAGGGCGAACTTTTACAGAGAAAATAAGACCTTTTACGCCAATAAATTGACAACTTGCGCTGTACCTATTATTCTTTAACTAGAATATTTACTTTTCTCAAAATTTTGGATCTCTGAAGGCACAAATTTCATTAAAAAGTGTAATGTAAAGAAACCATACGTGTGCATATATTACTGCAGTTGTGTACCCATTACTGCGAGCCAAATACTGCGGACGTTCCAATTACTACGTGTCAAGGTTGACAGAATCCATTTTCTTTTAAATGTAGACACAGAGCTACAATTCCTACGATTAAGATATTCTCACTGTAGCATTTTACAAATTAGGTATATAGGTACTCTACGATCAAGCGTGTTTGCACCAGCTCTATCGGGAACTGTACTATATAGGTTATTTAGGTTATACATAGATATAGGTTAAGCTACGCAGTTCAGTAAAGCACCACAGTAATGTACACACATAGCAAAAAACTATGCGCCAAATACAGTAATTCCTCTCTAATTCACGCTTAGATTGCGCACAAATATGGAGATATGATTATTCGAGCCTTGCGTCTCGTCTTTATAGTCATTGACTATCGGAAACTATGGAAACAAGCCGCAAGGCTCGAATAATCGTATCTCCTCTCCCCAAATTGTCCATTCTTGTGCGGAATCTAAGCGCGAATTAGGGAGAAATTACTGTATTATCAACAAAATTCTATAAGCTTTTATTTGAAATATAATAGAGAAGTCACAGAGAGAACGAGCACAAACCTAAAAATCATCGGCGCATCAAGTTTCAGTTGTATTATCTTCGGATATTGATTCAAAATCGAGTTTAAACAAATTTGTCCATTCGTCGCGCGCGGTTTAATGCAAGTAGTAAAAACGGCAAATTACAAATAGACAGGTCGGGTCGATCGTTGTCTATTTGATCACGCGTTTGATTTAGGGACCCTCTCGATTGCAGTGTGAACGCTGGGACAGAGTGTGTGAGATTGTTTCATTCTAAGTACGATTTGAATGCAAATTGGTGAATATGAAAGTATGCATCGAGAGGATGTTTGAAAAAAGATGGTTGAAGGCGAAAGTTGAATGTACATGTAAAAGTCAGTTCGTTAAATGTTTGTTGTTGTCTAAAGAGGTGTTATCGATTCCCATTATCATAAATCCAACAATTTGTGCTGTAATACAGATTGGGGGAATTTAAGAACATCGATATTTCATGTTGCTACAATTTGCAAAGATGATTCGCAGCAATTCATGAACAAAGATTATATTCAATATAATTCGCATTTAACATGTTTAACCATTTGTCGTATCTCCTCTTCCCAAATTGTCCTCTTTTGTGCGCAATCTCAGCGCGAATTAGGGAGAGATTACTGTTACTGTGCTAGTACATAATATTTGAGAATAAATTGATAGTGACAATGTGTGTCGATTTTTTATCAAAGTAATGATCACTTTATCTAAAAATAACGCTAAAATAAATAGCTTATTATCAATTACCAATATATAAATGCCTTTCGAAATGCCTTTCATAATACTTAATGTTTTCATAAGCTTCCGAACATCAAAATTCAATAAATGAATTAAAACTGCGATTGCTGTTGCTTGTATTCCATAAATTATCAATATTAACCCCTTAACGCGCAGAAACGTATTAACACGGGCGTGCAAAACCGGCCAAAATGTGCAGACCCGTATATATACGGTCGGCGTCGCAACTTATGTTATGTTACCTATATTAATTGAAAAACAGTATGATGGGTACAAAATTCGATCTGCAATGCGATTCAATATTCACTATAATTATTTATCCACTATTTTTATTGAATTTTTAGTAATTTTTGCATTTTTTTTACATATTTATTGAAATTAAGGTCCAAATATGTATATTTTCTTAGATAAAAAAAATTGATTTTTTTTGGTCGGTTTTTTTTTTTAAATTGTGCATTAAGGGGTTGAACATGTAAAAAGTTATGAGATTAATTTTTAGAAAATTACACGCTATAAAATCTTAGATTCGATTACTTTCATAAAACACAACAGTATTTGGGGTGCCCGCAGTAATACCCACCCTTACCTTAGTACAACTCGAGCCTTGAGACTCTACATACAGATTAGCAAGACGCGAGGAAGAGTGAGGGGTCTGGCGGGTTTCGCATATACGAGACTATAGCAACAGTCGGGAGTTATTTGCTCTCAGATGGACACGCGCCTCAATTTGCAGTAATCGAATTTAATAAAGAATGTTATTCCGTTCGTTAAGCATGCTCTAAAGTTAAAAATAATATGGGCGCCTGATTGGTTTCCTTTGATCCTTTTGCGATATTGCGTTGCGCGCATATTCGCGTGACTTTTTAATGCGCCATCAAATTCAAAGATCCCGCAGAAATATGACAATACGAGAAACGAATGGTAGCTGTGAAAACATTATCCGTCTGATGGATACAAATTCCTCACGGATCTGGCTATACGAATGGGGAATGGAGACGCAGGCTACGCGTGAGAAAGGACAGTCGCATCTGTCGGCGGTGTCACTTGTCATAAATTTGCGCGGTTCGCGTCATCTAAATGATCATAACTAACTCGGCAGCCTTGACTTTAACAGCGTCCTGCTTTACGCGCGAAATGATTTACTTTGGTATTAAATCAGAACAGAGGCCGCGCGTGACATAATCTCGTTTCGCAGGCCTCGGCGATGCGTTTGCTTCGCAAGAATTTTTCATTTATTTTAAATAATCTTCATAACCAGAGCCATCTAAAATATTATTTATGGCAGGAGTAACTTCGCAAGCTGCAATCAAACAATAAGAATTTTAAAGAACTCCCCATGTGTTTGTGGCTTGCTGGAGCGATCAATGACACGCACGCTCTTCGATTGCAATTTTAATTGGAGAGTTACATATCTAGAGAACGCAGATATTTTCAAGCAGGGGAATTTGATTTCAGACGATTTAAAGTATGCGAATAATAAAAACTGAATTTCTTAATATGATCTTATCTCTAATTCCTAGTTGTTTTCTTATTTCTGTTACAGCTTCTACTTCTTTCTAACTTTTCCACATTCTGAAGAATAAGAAGTCGACTTCATTTACCTGTTGGTGCGGTTTCATTTAATAATCAACGGACATTTCCATGCGTTTTCATTTTATTTCGAACTCCTTACAAATTGTCGTCAATAAAATGTAAAATTCTATGATATCCTGCGACCTCAACGATGCCGTTCACCTTCTCGAACCTGCGGGATACATTGAAATCTTTGCACCGATCACCAAGTTGTTGTGCTTGCATTACAGAATCGCATGCGCTATATGTGCGATCTATTCGCTATCGCATGCATACAGGGTGTCCCTGAAAGGTATGTACGAGCGGACACCAGGTGACCATTCATAACTGTTCATAAAAAAACATGAACATGAATGACTTAGTTTTCGAAACAATCGCGCTTGAAAATTCGCGCTGCTTTGAAAATAAATTTTTATACGAACCTTGGCCGTAATTGCGCATGTACAAAGCGAATTTTCGTACTCGATTTTCTCGTAGATAGAATTGAAGGTAAAGCTATCGAATGCCACAATTTACACGTGCGGCGCAAGTGCGAGGAAATAGGAAATCGAATAAAAATGATGTGTTAGCTTGTGTCTTGTCTACGGCTAATGAACTAAGTCGAGCTCTAACGATCTGTTCCCAGCATATTTGCGTCTATTCAGTGGAGAATGAGAGGTAAGAATGAGATTAAGAGAATGCGCGCGGGTATCAACGAACCGGCTGGTATGAGCGACTCCATTTCACCTATACCTTATCTGCTCGATCCGTTCCACTTCCGTAACTTATTATTATCTGCAACTGGGTCGATCTTGATGCGTCCTATACACGTAAAGACGGTTACTTCATTAACCCTTAACCCTTAAATGCATGAATTAATGAATTTTATTTAAAAAAACAGGGTTATAATTTTTCAAATGAGTGGAAATCGGGAAAAATATTAAAAGAAATTATAAGTCATATCTTATAGGGTTTTTATTGAAAAATATTAATGATTCATTTTTGGTACACTATGCAAAATATACATAAAAATAGACGAAATAAGCCCTCCATACACATGATAGTTACGGAATATAGACAAAAGTACTAGCAAATTAATAAATAAGAGCCTTACCTTTAGAAAATATTGTTTGTTTAACGAATACACCAAAATATTTCTAAATAATCCACTTCCAAAAGTACGTAAATGAACCCGCTATCAAAAATGCGCGCCAATTGGTATAACGTCAGAAAGATACAAATGTTGAAGTCAAATGTCATTATTTTAGTTAATTTTTGATAAGTCAATGGACAAAGGAATCACTGCCATTCAGCCAAATGTATCGATATCAAAACTGTTGTCGGGTATCCGCGCAAAAAGTTATTGATTCATTTTTGGGACTCTATGCATTTAAGGGTTAAATGCATGATTTTTTGTTTTGAATTCTAAAACATCGTTTTTTATAGGAATGGAGTCGTAGGTTACGTAAAAAATAAATAAAAAAATCTAGGTAATAATATTGAGTATTCATTTTGAAAATAAATAAATATATAAAGAGTAAATATATAATATAAATATATTAATAAATATATAAAATAAATAAATAAAATAAAATTTTCAAATGCAACATCAAACATTCATAGCTTACGTGACAACAGATGAGAAGTAATTTTCTTTTTCAATTAGATAAATCACTCCTTTATAGGAAACTCGAAAAAAGAAAATATCTCTCCAAGTAACACATTGAAGGTTATCACCCACCACATTCAAATGTCAAAAAACATATAACTTACTCGCCAAAAGTAATGTCAAGTCTTTTATTTCACACATGGTCTATCGTCTATTGTTATCAACGTGTGTTCGGAAACGCACATACTCAGGTTTTTGAATCAAATTAAGTGGAACTGGAATGTAGACAATTGGCAACAATATTTAAGGGTTAAAGATAACGTACAAGAGACGAATTAATTACAAAAATCAACATCGCCTGCGAAGAGATTAGACAAAATTACAAGCAACTGAAATCAAGAATAAATTCAATGACTCGTCGATGTCAACTTTGTGTCAACAAAAGCGAGCGTCACATTGAAATGGAGATATACACACATACACACAGTCCTCACGCTTATAGTATAATCTTTATAATATAATATAACCTTTGTTCCCGTTTACTAATTGTCTCCCTGCCACAGCTATCGTTTTCACTATTAGCCGAAAACGGTCGACGGCGGTCAATAGCGGCCGATAATTGTGGCAATGGGGTAGTTAGTAACAGGAGGAATGTAAATACAAAGATGCCTTCTTGTCGTGTGAGGACTATAATTATATTTAACAGTGTTTAAATCATACTTCGTATTTTTGTCACAATTTCATAACAAAATATTTATGGATTTCAGTTATAGATGCCTCTCATTCCCTCCAAGTAACACATTGAAGGTTATCGCCCACCACATTCAAATGTCAAAAAACATATAACTTACTCGCCAAAAGTAATGTCAAGTCTTTTATTTCACACATGGTCTATTGTCTATTGTTATCAACGTGTGTTCGGAAACGCACATACTCAGGTTTTTGAATCAAATTAAGTGGAACTGGAATGTAGACAATTGGCAACAATATGCATTTAAGGGTTAACCGTTTTAGACACATCGACTGCTCCATCGGCTCGTATGTTCTTCGCGCATCTCATTTCGAAGGCGCTAATACCAGTAGAGAAAATAATACTATTTTAGTTCTAATTAGATTTATTCTTATTATTATTATCACGATTATTATCATTATTGTTACAATCATCGCGTATCATTGTTAACGTTGTCCATTATATAACCATTAAATGATTATTAAAGCACCAATTTCGCTAATTATTCGATTCATGTGTAATAATTCCTACAGTAATCCCTAATTGTCCTTCAGCTTGTAAACAAAAGTGAACAATTCGAAAGAGCAGACACGATTATTCGCGAGCCTTGCGGCTCGTTCTTATAGTTATCGATTGTCGACTACTATAAAAACGAGCCGCAAGACAGAATTTACTATATATTTATCTAGTCTACCATATCGCTCTTCCTCTTGATGTTTAATACAGTATTACTGTAATTAATACACGCATTTTCGTAAAAAATGTTTCAGACAAAACTTTTATATTTGTTCGCGTAAAATCCGAATATGCAACAAAGAAAATCCAGGTCCCGTTAAAAAAAGAATAACAACAAGTTGTAACTAGCGACATTCGATAGAGCGTACTCGAATTAGTTACGAAAATTCTCTTACTTTTCAATACAAAAATCACTCTCCATCATTTCAATAGAGGTAGACAGGTGGTACAGGACACCCTATATACACAACCCTTTCCAAAAGTATTAGGACACCTGCTTGTTTAGTAGAATTTGTAATATTTCGTTCAAGTTTAGGTAATGTCTGCAAGTCTGCAATATGGCATCATGTCGTCGAAACTTCATATTAAGTTATGCATTGATTGCATTTCGCATTGAAATCGAATCAATGGTATATTTCGTACTCTTCGCTTGGAATGACGCGCATCGATTCCTAATGTTTCGTTAATACGTGGAACATTCTGCAAAATGCATGCAACCACCAGAATAAGGAAATCGAAATAATAGATAGAAGTAGATGGTAGAAATAGAAATAATAGAAAACAAATGCCGAAATTGGTCCAAAACTAATTAAAAAACGCAGTGGATATATCGACGAAAAGGACATTTAATTTCCTTTTATAAAATTGTACATCATTTTCCCTACATAATATATGTATGTATAAGATATGTACATATATAAATATATATGTATTAAAATATAAATGTTAATTAATAAATAAATATATATATATATATATATTTATTTATTTATTTATTTATTTATTTATTTATTAACATTTATATTTTAATACATATATATTTATTTATAATATATACATACATATATATTATATATACATTTTATAAAAATAATAGGAGTTTAAAACGAAACGACTGTTATGAAGTTCCAAAGTCCTGTCCATTCGGGACAAGAACCCATCACATTTTTGGGAAACTCTCCCGTTGTGTTACGGCAACATAATGATGTGCTAACGGTTCTATAAAAACAGTTTTTAAAGTGCAGAAAATGTTAATGTTATATATATATATATATATATATATATATATATATTTCGCACTTAATAAAATCTTCAATCTATTGAGTTACTTGCGAAATCTCCATAAACAGATAAACTTCTTTAGTCAGCAACATGTGTAAATAAACGGATATGTGATTTACATTTCAAATCGACAAGGAAAATGACACGACTTTTAGATAGAAGAACGCTTTTAACCCTTTCATGGGCACAATATGAATTTTCAAGATGGCAGCACATTTCAACGGTGGGAATATTTGAGCCTGGTGTCCATATGCGCACTAAAAGTGGGTGGGAAGCTTGGTTCCCAGTGTCTATGAAAGGGTTAATATAAAAGGGATAAAAATAACCTTTGTACGGCGTTTTGAGTTTTACATGAATCGGACCGCGTATCAGGCTTATACAAGGTGTGTCATTTAACTATTTCACCGTAATTTTTCTCGTAAACCACATGCTATGTAAAAAAATGTTTTGGACGAAACTTATTTAGTATACATAGCAATAATAAATTTTGTTCTATTTTCCTTTTTTTTATCAAAATATGAGGGTCAACTTGAGTTTTCTAACTGTGCATAATGTGCAACGTTTAATCATGTCTTTCGAAAGCTTATTCAATACAGATTACGACATTATTAAAGCGCAAGGATTCAGAAATTAATGTTTATCGAGACATTTTCTTTAGTTAATTTTTAATGCAAGAAATGTTCAAAGTGTTGTTCGATACAATCAATACAAGCATGTAGGCGATTAAGCAATGCGAATTGTACATGCGTTACGTTTTCATATTTTTTCAAGTGACCTTCACATTTTGATAAAGAAAAATAGCACAAGATGAATTGTTATCGTGCATGCTACTTTTTTTTAGACAACATGAAGTTTATAAGAAAAATTAAGGTGGAAGAGTTAAATGACACCCTGTATAACTTTTTTAATTACCACCTTATTGGAGTCGTCGAATTGTGCAAATAATTTTTTACTTTTCTTTATATTGTCATATTGATTATTATGTCCTCTGATATAGTAAGCTCGAAAACATTGTATTATAGTACAGTTTACCTGCCTGACCCGTACACGATTAGCGTAACTTCGATGGACACCGTAGAATAATTAATGGAAAACATTATTCCAAATCCTTTCTGTGTGAAATTCAAAAAGATTAGGTCATTAAGGGGGTCTTCTACATTCGAGGAGAAAAACATCGATTTTTTCTCATTCCATTTTCTCGAAGTTTGAATCCTTGAAAACACGTTTGCATAGCCATTTGACGAAATTCGTAAAATTAGCCGAGATTATAAATTCTCGAAGCGAACTGTATTTTTCAAAACGGTGTCCGCGATTTCTCAAAAACCGATTGACCATTACCATTAGATTACCACGAAATTTTGCACAAATATTTAGTATTTCTATGACTATGGTTTGAACTAGAATTATTTAGGCATTCACATCCCCTCTATTTTTTTTATACTCGCGTAATTAAAAAGATAAGTCAAAAAATCGATAAGTTACGTTCAGGGAACCGTGAATTTTTGTTTACCAATATTTTTTCTTCTACCTAATTCCTGCTATAACTGTACGCATACTTTACAGATATGAGCCGTTTATTTTGAAAGTGGCATAAGCCACTTTGTTTTCAAGTCGATATATTTAAGGGTTTGCGTTTTAACACGTTTAAAAATATGGATGCTAACTTTCGAGAAGATTTACTTGTATTTGTTATCTCAGGATACTGATCTTTTTCTCAGTATAGATAATTTCGTATAAACATTAAAAAATCACCACTTTTCATTATGGTAAAGTGACTTAAGCCACTTTCAAAATAAATAGTTTAGAAAAATGACTGACATATATTAATTTTGTCCGACGTATTTTACCGAAGTGATGTTTTGAAAGGACAGTGATTTACTAAAATTGTTGAATAAATTACATATATAATAATAATTTATACCATGAACATATCTAATATAAAGGTTTGATTTAAGTATTTTTTATTTTAATATTCATAAAATACAAAAATAATTTGTACATTTTGAAACATAAGTATAAGTAATTTATATGAAAATACATCAGTTCAATTTCATTTTCGTCATCAATAGGAGTGATTAAGTCCTGGGAAATCTTGTTTTGTTTCAAATTTTTTAAATAACTGTGGTATATTGGGGGTATATGATTAAGCAAGTCCATCATGTTTTTGTATTTTGCTGAAGAAACAGGACGAGATCCAGCGTATAACGGATCCATTTCTATTACATTATTATATTATTATTATCACTATAATATAATTTACAAAACTGCACTATTCTTTCGCACTTATAAAAATAAGTCCAGTGATCACAACTTTTTTAAAAAGACTGAAAATAATTCAAAACAAATACTTCACACACACTTATCACACGTTTCTATTTCTTTTACACTAAGCCCCGCAATTAATTTCCTGAGTACAGCGACTTACGCCACTTTCAAAATAAACATGTTTGTTATACCGTTAATTAGCAAAACTTCTTTCGAACAAATCTCAATAGTTCTCAACTTATTGACTGCAAATTTTTTTAAAATGGAAAGATACCGTTCAATTGTAATTAGTGTTACCATTAACTCGATTTTTTTGAAAAAGTGACTTATGCCACTTTCAAAATAAACGGCTCATATATTAGTCATTTTTCGTTTCTGGTAACAGGGAAAGCCTGAGTGACGGACACCGTCAACTGCGGGTTTTTAAAAAGACGTTGAGACAACGGCTTGTGATACTGGCATTTCTCCATCGTTCCTAACGAAAATTTAAAGACACGTCATCCAAGGTTGTCCAAATAAATCCAAAACGCAAAGGCTTAATGATTCTTCGAAATAATTCTTCAAAAATATGAAAAAGAAATCAAGCGAGATAATAGAAGACCTGCTGAAATAAAAATATTTGTCATTCTGTCCGCAGGAAATTCTTGACGACCGCACGGCCTGCGTGCATTACAATGAATTCACGTTTCGCGTGCTACAGAATACAAACTTCTTTTCCTTCCAATTCTTTTTCCTTATTAAACGCAGAAGATCATCTCGAGAGCTTAAACATTCCATATTATCCAAAGTAGATCTGTATTCCAACGCGAACCTCATACCATAACCGTGCATCGAGGAAACCGTATTTTTGGAACGACGAACCTCGGAATCATCAGCATTTACGGCTACGGAGCAGCACGGAGCAGCGTTAAGTTCGCAGCGCGTCGTGTTGACGGAAGGTTTTGCGATATCCCGGCCGTGGGATTCGTCTTTTTTATCAGGATCAAGGCGCAGGGGACACGTACCGGAGGCGAAGAGTCGAATGTCTGTACAGCTGACACCAGCGGCGGTAATATCGTCGCGAGCAACCTTCTCGGGAGAGCGCATTTTTACGACCTTCTTTCCTTTTCTAAAATCCAGGTCGGGCTCCCGGTGTCGGGTTAGAAAACTGTGTCTCCTCGACGCCTCCTCCGCGTTCTCTCGCTTCACATTTGTCAGCGGACGCACTGCTCGCGTAACTCATTGTCTCATCCGGAATTGATGCGAGGTGGCCACCTTGGCGAGCCACGTGCTCTGAGGGCAGGTCAGGGTTTGCGACCACCGGCTCGCAAGATTGATCGCCCGTATCCGACCCGGATTGATTTCGGGAATAGATTTCGCATTTGTTCGGTTCGCACGTTACAGCCCCACTCCTTGTTCTTTGATCGATGTACGTTATTTCCATTCGGTTCCGATGGCGGCCTGTCGGAACCGTTAGTTTTCTCTTCGAGTTATGGATGCAGATATGCGTCGCTATAAATTGGAGATCCCTATTTCGCGTGTATTTAAGTGCGCGTGTCATAAATAGTTCCGAACACGAATCAGTGTACCTCTATTGCACGTGTATTTCTATTATAGGTGTATTTTGCATTAAATGTCCATTTTGTGTTACCCTTCTATTATACTTTCTGATAATATTTACAACAGTAGAGGAACCTCGGCGTAATCGAACATTTTTTATTCACACATAACGTTATGAAAATATGATATTGCGATTATGGCTTGGATTTATTTCTCTAATAAATATGATATTAATTCTTTTACTTAAAAAGCTTCATTTTACTTTTTTTCGATTTTTTTTATTTGAGAGAAGATATATATATATATATATATATATATATATATATATATATATATATATATATATACGAAGATGACTGAGCGACCAAATTCAACTGAGAGACCGGCAACTGAAAATCGCCTGCTTATATACCCTTTTTGGTGTCGTCTTCTCCACCAATCATAAACGGTCATTCATCGCGTCTTACATTGTATAGGCGGTACTGGGATCACTAACAGTCAGAGCGCGGTGTGAACCGGCGGAAACGTAATCTGATACTTTCGAATCTCAGTCCTATTGGAAATGGGTAGATAAATAAAAGTAAAACGCAGTGAATTAAACTTATCCCTTTTAGTTTATTAATTTGATGTACGAGGAAGGACCGTCTTTACTCTCCTGATTGCACCAGGAGACTGAAGACTATTCACAAAGACGAAACCAAAAACGTCACCTAAAGACAAAGAGCACTCTGTTCTATATACATATGAAATCATTGTTTATCTAATGGTACTCTGGCGAGACTCTCGGCGTCGATTCGTTTTTGTAACTTATATGCTAGAAGGAAAAACTTCTGAGTATTCAAAAGAGAGAAAATAATCCAATAAGTCCAAAGTAAACTATAGATTAATTTTTGTCCGAGGCTAAAGTTTCTTTTTCAACAGATGATGATGTTATTGACATCCGAATGATGTGTTTGGACTCATTTTCATCGGGAAAACCTTCTCGTTTCATTCGTAACACTTTTGTAAAAGTGTATTTCGAAATGTAAAAGTTTCAATGATCTTTGAATGAAATGTTTTCATTAACAAAACATTTTTTTAAATGTTCGTGTGCACGTGTATTGGAAGCAAGAATTTTTAATTTCTTAATACACGGTACACGTGTCTCCTGAACACGTGTATTTTAAGAACACGGATCTACAGCTTGTTAGTGCACGATACACGTGTCCCGTGTATATTAATACACATTCAAAACCGCGACCACTAGATCAATGCTTTGGTTTGTCATTCATCAATTTATTGCATTATGCTAAGAGCAACTTCACTGTGCTTTAGCGTAGACTACGAGTTACCTGGTTTGTGTTTTCCATTTTTGTTCTCCGAATTATACAGTACATATCAGATCTGAAAAGCTTTTCCTGAAGTAAAGCGTATTTTTTTTAGAGTGATAGAACTTTTTAGAACAGTTGGTAGATAATAGTTTGTTTTAACATTTCAGTTCGGTAAGCTGTGGCACATCATCATGAAAAGACTGAATCCACAACAACGTTTATAAATTATGGAAATTCACTTCCAAAATCAGTGTTCTGTTCGCAAAACTTATAGAACAAAAATTAGAAATATAGAAAATATAGAAATATAGAAAATATAGAAAATATAGAAAATGTAGGAAATGTAGAAAATATAGAAAATATAGAAAATATAGAAAATATAGAAAATATAGAAAGTATAGAAAATATAGAAAATATAGAAAATATAGAAAATATAGAAAATATAGAAAATATAGAAAATATAGAAAATATAGAAAATATAGAAAATATAGAAAATATAGAAAATATAGAAAATATATAAATATAGAAAATATAGAAAATATAGAAAATATAGAAAATATAGAAAATATAGAAAATATAAAAAATATAGAAATATAGAAAATATAGAAAATATAGAATATATAGAAAATATAGAAAATATGGAAAATATAGAAAATATAGAAAATATAGAAAATATAGAAAATGTAGAAAATATAAAAAATATAGAAATATAGAAAATATAGAAAATATAGAAAATATAGAAAATATAGAAAATATAGAAAATATAGAAAATATAGAAAATGTAGAAAATGTAGAAAATGTAGAAAATATAAAAAATATAGAAATATAGAAAATATAGAAAATATAGAAAATATAGAAAATATAGAAAATACAGAAAATATAGAAAATATATAAATATAGAAAATATAGAATATATAGAAATATAGAGGGAAATATAGAAAATTCAACTTTCGTGAATTTTTGGTACATATAATCGTCTATCAGAGCAATTTATTCGTCGAATAAGCATTTACTTTACTCGATGAGAAACCAAAATACAAGACAAAGAACTGTAGGTACAGAAGAAAATATCGGCGCTGTAAGTGGCAGTGTCGGAGAACGCTACGCTTTGGAAACAAACATTAACGAAATACATATTACATTATTAACGAAATACATCCGCATTTACTTGAAAAAGTAGTTAAAAATTGAACTGATCGAATCCGATTCCTCGGAGCTAGTCGCGATAGACATATGCTGGAAATTATTTTCAAACATTAAATGTTATAAAATTATCTTTGAAATAAAAAAATTTGACTTCGAGCTTAAATTTTTATGTGTTTTATGTCAATTAAAAGTTCTATCACTCTAAAAAAAAACACCGTTTAGTTGACGCGACAAAATTAATAATGCTGAACTTTGTTGTACTGTATTTTATTTCGTATTTTTTTCCAGTCTAAATAAAATATATTTAATTTATCTCAGATTTGTCGCAGTTTTATGAAAAATTTGGTCAACGAGCTACCTGGTCTCTATTTCGAAGATAAAAGTCTCTATTTGCGCTGCTCTCGCTTATGTTCCTTGCTGCTTCATTAAGAAAGAACTGGGAAAATTAGTTTCTTCCTAAATATTGGACAAATTCAGACATTGACAGGGCTGAGAAAAACCATTTTCGTAACACAAATTACTACAAATTTTGGCATTGAAGTCTTCTGTTCATAACTACATATCTCATAACATTCGATACAGGATTGTTTGTTGTCGGTGAATGAAAAGTATGGCATGAAACGTGCCATATACGGTCTGATCATTACATTGCGAGATTGATCCAAATTGGATTTTCAATAAAATTCGACATACAACGTTTATGCGTCAACGGCAGTATAACTTGGATTATTTTTACATTAATGTTGCACTTACCATTCAAAGTGCACTGAAACGGCAACCGAAGATCCTTCATATGGGCAACCTGTGTAAAAGGGAGACCTTAATCTCCAAATATCTGGGGGTTTCGTTCACTAAACAAATTGTTCAAAATTCGTCGAGATTTTGGAAAGTTCAATAGTATCAAGAAGAAAAATATCTCTATTTCTCCACTTATTTCTTGATACAAAACAGTTCCGCACGAATGATTTTAAAGGACTGTTCTAGTGTGAATCTTTGAAAAAATCTATTTTTTATCTTTTACATTTTCTTGGTGGGATTTTTTGATAGGTTCAAAAATACGGTTACATAATTTTGTGACTGAATTCTTAAAACTATGAAAGTTATAGCCGGCTGATCACTCATAATATGAACAATCAGCATTGCTATACAACAGTTTAAATCTGTTCCTCTCGAAACTAGGTTTGACCAAGTGTTTGATTATGTGTGACCAGGACATCTCAAAATCTACTTAACCAATACAGCCCGTACTAAAACCATCAAAAAATGTTCATTTTTTACATTCTCTTAGGCATCCAGTATTGAAAAACGAATACGAAAAATCGACAATCAAATATAAAAACGTTGCCATTTCTTTTTGACTATCAATTTTTGTCTTTTGTTCTAGTATCTGGTACAGCCAAACGCATACTAATTAAGAATATTACACGTTCTTTTTTTCATTTCGGATAAACAAAATGGCTGTAATCGTGGTTACCGCGGGACCAGCCACCTTTTTAAAACTCATTTGTGTCTCGAAGCAGTCAATTTCGATTTTCTTTAATCCAAAAAATGTTTAAGTATTATTGAAGCATAAAAAGAACCTTGCAAATGTGACTACACAAGGTGTTATACAATCTCCATTTAAAAAAAAATCGCAAAGAAAGTTAAACAAAAACGCATATTACCAAACAAAATTCTGAGTACGACCTAGGTGGATCGGTGTCTCATAGCAAACGCGGTTATCATCGCGAAAGATTTAGCGAGCCTCGAATTTGTAGAACGTACGGGATAACTCGAAAATTTTGAGCAGTTCGAAATTTCACGAAAACACCAAGCAAATCGTCAGTTAAAAGTCATTGAAACGTTGCTTTTCGAGACGCCAGCTTTCCCCTACGAAATGTAGCATTCCGAACTTCGCCGACATGTTCTCAGCAGCATTGAATCAAACGTTCCTCCGCAAAATTTCCGGCTCATAAAAATTCCACTTTCCCGAGATCGCTGTCAAGAAAGCGCGCGACTCTTTGCTGCCAGCCCGGAAACATTGTTGAGACCAGAAGCAGCGAGGCGCAAAGATCCCCGGCGAACGGGGCATAAAGATTCTAGATAATGATCGCCGAACGTCAGGCAAACATCGTCGCTCGACACGGCCGGCCCGAAGTTACGAATTTTATTGGGACCTTTTACGATCTCGCCCCGCGATTTCGCTTCGCGGATCGAAGCGCGGCAACGGCGGCGCGCGTCCCGCGTTGCATATTACCGTGTCGCGCCGCGCCGCCGGGGGTTACATATCACCGAAAACGGCGGAGCTCGTCGATCGTCCGACGGGGTGTCGCGGTTGCTTTTTGCCGGTTCTCATTAGCACGTGATTCTCGGGAATGCGTCGAATCTCGAATGAGAAAGAACCCTTGGCGCGGGGGCCTCGCGATTCGTCGAATATCGCAGGCATGCGCCCGCCATTGGGAAGAGGGAGACAGCTCGAGAAGGGGAGAGCGGAAGAGGAAGAAAGAGGGAGAACGAGGGAGAAAGAGGGAGAAAGAGGGAGCGAGAGGAGAGGGTTGCTCGTAAGTGAGCAGCACGTGCGTAGCAGTCATCCTGGCGCACTCGCCAGGACCGTACCTTCCTTTTCGAACGATATTTTTCACACCGTGCCGGAAAGCCGCGGAACCAGTGTCGCGCGTCCTCGTCCTCCCGTATCCGAACTAAGTCAACACCGTCCGGCAGCTGCGTTGGTGTGCGAGTTTGCGGTGTGACGAAGAAGATGTATTCGCTCGGCGAGGGTCAGCAGTGTTCTGTTCGCAAAGATCGTCTCGAAGGCAACACCGGTCGCCGAGGAGGGTTCATACGCGGGGAGACAACCCTTTTGTCCAACACGTCGGGGATTAGATCGAAAGAATTTCGCAAGCTGTTCGGCTCGCCGACAAGGAAGCCGAGATTCCCGGGTCCTCGATTCGCGCGCGGTTTCCAATAGGAAGATCGCGAGATGACGGTGCGCGAGGAGGATCGCAAGAGCATGAGACACAGCAACTCCTGGCCGGACCAGGCTCCGCAGACGGTGAAAGTACGCGTCGACCCGTTGTCGCGCGCTTTTACGATCATCCCGACGATTCGCGGGAGCTTCGATCCTCTGCTGGCCGCAGCGAAGCCCGGCTGGATCGACGACATCGCGCTCCTCGATCATGGTCGTTCGAAGCCCGTGGAGACGGGACACCGGTTCGTCGACGAGACCGGAGTCGCCGAACGTGTCCCGGAACGGAAGGATTGCAAGAAACTAGACGATACCTTCGAGCTACGTGTTTTTGTACCGGACACCGCGACTAGAAGTTCGGTAAAGGATGTCGCCGAGGATCGAGGAAGCAAGACCGCGGGAAGCCTTTCGTCCGACGAGCACTCGGATGCGCTGAAAGCGGAACGAGCTGCTCCGGAGGGAATGAGATCGGGCCACTCGATCGACGAAAAACGCGCCGAAAACGGAGGAAGAAACCTCCGGGAGACTCCATCGCAGGAAAGCGCGCTCGAAGACTCGGAAGAGGATTCCCCGGCGTCGAAGACCATCGTTCGGATCGAGCCGCGGGAGGATCGAGCCGGCTCGTCCCGAGATGCGACCGCCGGGAAGAGCTTCGCTATCGAAATCCCGGGAAATACGACTCCTCTGAAATCCTCGGTTGCGGCAGCGGCGAGACCGCAACACGTTTGTCCCAAGTGCACTTCCGAGGGTCTGCTGCTGCAGCAGCGGTTCGACCCTTTCCGCTCGGCAGCGCCGGCCGACGAAAGTAACCTGGTCAGGGAGGGCCGGTGCCGGGTCGCCGGTTCCGGTAAAGCGGAAACGCTACGTAAATATTCCGCGGTCGAGGCTAAAATGAGAACCAGCTGGCAGAGAATAGGAGCGACCGGTCTAATTGGATCCACCAGGAATAGGTGCAAGGAGAGGGACAAGCGCGGCCGGAGGAGGAACGGCGAGCCGCTCTGTCGATCGACGAACGATGCCCGGAAAGAGGCTACCCTGAGGAGGCATTACTACCCGGAGGGTGGCTGGGGATACGTGATCGTGACTTGCTCGGCGCTCGTTCATTTCCTCGGGATCGGTTTGCAGCTCGCGGCGCCAGGAAGCTGGCACCTAACCGCCGAACTCAAATTCCATCAGCCGCCTCTTCACAGCGCAGGTAAGCTCCTCTCTGGCTTCTTTCCTCCTTCGAACCGCCCGCTTACCCTTTCACCCGCTCGCCTCTTTGCCAGTGGACCCGCTCGCGCCCCACGCCGCGTCGCGCCGCCTCGTCGAACGCCTCCTACCTAATTGGCCGTTGCTTAATTGACCCGGCTATCGTTTATCTTAATCGGAAGTGGCCGTCGAATCGGGTTATTCAGCGGTGCGGCCGGCTCGGTTACACGCGAATTTCGATGCCCCGGTCGGGCCCAATCCGCTGATTGCGCTAAGTGAAAAGCTTGTTCCGCGGATACGAACGAGCACTGCTCATAAATCAAACCGTTTTTCGCGGTTTATTTCCCTCCTGACGAGCCTCGCGCTCGTTATCGCCGGGCTCTCTGTAAACATTCGGCGGGACTCGTGACGGCCGGTCTTAATGATAGGGACGCGGACGACGCGGACGACGCGGCACCGGTTGATGGTTTTGTAATTACAATTGGGAAGTCGAGGTGATATTTATATGGCAATATAATTCTGCCTCGCGTACTTCTCCTCTTTCGTTCTCTTCTCTTCTTTCCCTCGGTTTCTTGCGTTGGAATGCTGAAAAATTGATCGCGAAAAATTGATCGGTAAAGATTGATGCCTCGTGCTCTCTCTCTCTCTCTCTCTCTCTCTCTCTCTCTCTCTCTCTCTCTCTGCTAATGGCTTTGACGTCGTTAATTCCTTGGCGATTATAAAGCATGAAATAGATGAAATCGACAAGCAGGAGTGAAATTCACGGTAAAGAATGATTACCGTCTGCCGATGTAAAGCATGGCACGTCTTTAGACAAGAATATTCGGTACCTTAAACCTACCGTGTACAATTTAGCGGTTTAAACACATAAATAGAAGAAGATTAGACACATCAAAGAAGAAAGTCTGTGTATTGTTTGGAGTCTACACGATTCCAAGGAGACTACCACATATCTAGCAAGTAGAAAACTGTCGGTTTTAGCGTTTTATCTTGATCGTTGCATGAAATCGATTGCATGGATAGATCTGTGAAATTGTATAGAACTTGTGCTAAAATGGGATTAACTTCTCATACCTTGAAGGTACAGTAAATTATCCCAAATTTTCCTTCGGCTTGTAAACGAAAATGGACAATTTGGGAAGAGGAGTTCCGAGTTTCCAAAATGATTTCGGTATTCGCCTGAAGTACTTTTCACGGCTTGAAAGACGACTTGATTTATTTCGACATTTCTTGTATATGTCAGGCATAAAGAACGCCAAAGAAAATAAAATAAGATATGACGTTTATTGGAAATGGGTAGATAAATAAAAGTAAAACACAGTGAATTAAACTTATCCCTTTTAGTTTATTAATTTGATGTACGAGGAAGGACCGTCTTTACTCTCCTGATTGCTCCAGGAGACTGACGACTGTTCACAAAGACGAAACCAAAAACGTCACCTAAAGACAAAGAGCACTCTGTTCTATATACATATGAAGTCATTGTTTATCTAATGGTACTCTGGCGAGACTCTCGGCGTCGATTCGTTTTTGTAACTTATATGCTAGAAGGAAAAACTTCTGAGTATTCAAAAGAGAGAAAATAATCCAATAACGTTGCGCATATTTTCGGTCGCTTTGTATAACGATGTAATTCGTACCCGACTTTGAAACACCTTGTCCCAGGTACGAAATTCACCAATTTTGTAATATGTAACTTGGAAATAAATTTGTATAAATATCGAGCTTCGAAAACAGGCTTGTTTCTTGGTTTCTTTAATCGCCATTTAATGACTCAACTACCGGCGCTTTCTGCATCAGAATGCAGTCAAGTATGTGGCTGCAGATGGTCAATATTTTCTGCAGCAATTATCTTATCTCTCTGCTCTTTCTGATCTGAGAATATTGGGTACCGTTCCGGAGACTCAAGGTTATCCTCCTATCTTTAGGGACGAAATATTTATACGTATAGGGTGACCGTTTTTAATCTGACCGTAGATCTCCGTAAAATCGTCCGATTTCAGAATTTCGTTGTTCTCGTTTCTGGACGCTTTTTATATTCGAAACCCTGCGTTACCGTTCAGTGTAATTATATTTTACAATCAAGACACGTCCATGTGCAGCGTTACTTTGAATCGAACGAAGGACGAATATCTATGTAAATTGGATTCCTAGCAACAGTTTCATAAAACAGCTTTTTAAAGAAGTACAGTAAGTTCTCCCTAATCTTTCTTCAGCTTGTAAGCAAATATGAACAATTTGGGAAGCGGAGATACGATTATTTGAGCCTTGCGTCTCGTTTTATATAATTGTTAACAATCGGCAACTATAAAAATTAGCCGCGAGGCTCGAATAAACGTATCTGCTCTTCCCAAATTGTACATTTTTGTTTTCAAGCTGAAGGAAAATTGGTGATAATTTACTGTACTTTCAAGGTATGGAAAGTTAATCCTATTTTAGCATAAGTTCTATACAGTCTCATAGATTTATCGATGCAATTTCAATCGATTTCATGCAACGGTCAAGATAAAACGCTAAAACGGAAACTTCTTTACTTGCTAGATATGTGGTAGTCTCCTTAAAATTCTATAGACTCCACAGAATACACAGACTTTCTTCTTTAACCCTAGAAAGATAACCATATGACAACGTACGTAAAAGATAACCATACGCTTCAGAGGCGCATGCTTTTCTAAGGCGTCAATTTTATACTAACAATGGATATTTATTTAAGTTAATCTAGTCATTTTAAAGGTTTGGCATTATTGTAAAAATAAAATGCATTTATATTATATTTTTTTATATTTTAAGTAATTTTAAACTTAAATCACTAGACCTCTATGAAAAATTAACAAAAATCAACAGTCTTCGCAGGCGCCTCTGCGACGTAGGTTATCTTTCTCGGGTTAATGTGTCTAATCTTCTATTTATGTGTTTACACTGCTAAATTTTGTACACAGTAGGGTTAAGGTACTTAATATGAGACCTGACCTATTTTGTCCGAATCATAATCTTCGAATAAAAAACACTTTGATTAAAAATAGATGCACGTTTAAAAAGCTAAAATATGTGTATTCTTTTACAATCTACTGGAAAGTACAAGAAAAAGATCTCCACTTTTTCGTAATAATGAAAAACTGAATGTATGTAAATTCACAGATTTGAAAAATCGGTTGCTAATATGAGACCCAGTTCGGATTTTTCAGGAGATTTATTCTTTGTGCCTTTTTTCTCACATTGGCGTGCAAAATTTGTTTCTTCAGCGTCACGGTCTTCGTAGACCCATCAGTAACAATTTATGCATTGAACCCATTATTCACCGCGTATGTATGAAGAGTAAATGCCTGTGTAAAACGAACATTATACGTCATATTATTCTTCATAATCACTTTCAATATTTAGAACAATTTATTTTTCATCATATATTGAATTATCCGATAATTATATCGGTTAATATATATCGGATATATTATCGGATAATTCAATATATGATGAAAAATAAATTGTTCTAAATATTGAAAGAGATTATGAAAATAATATGACGTATAATGTTCGTTTTACACATATATATATATATATATATGTTCGTTATATATATATATATTTATAATAATTATAATATTTATTTATTATTAATTATATTATAATTTATTAATTATATATTATATAATAATATTTATAATAATTATAAAAATAATTATTATATATATATATATATATATAATTATTATAATTATATATATATTATTATTCTATATGTCTTCTTTTAGTTTATTTCTTCTCTTTGGAATTGTTTTTTTGATTTAGCATTATAATAAGAACTTCCAGAGGTCTCGTATTTCGAAACAACAGCATGTCAAATATTAAGGAATTTTTAGAATAACTCTTCAAACTCTAATGGTATACGGGGTTACGACGAATCGCCGAACTTTAGCTATAAATTTAGGACTCTAAAACCAACAAATTCTTCCTCTGGAAGTATACTCGCAAATGCTTTCATCAAGATATTTACTACTATAGTTGTAGAACGTAGCAATGTGCGCCATCGAAATAATTCAAGTTTATTGAAGAAGTTCAAAGAAAATTATTCGAAGAACATTGTTGTATTTATTATAAAAATAATTATAAAAATAGTTTGTAATTACTTAATATTCTGTAGACAAACATTGCACCTGTGAATGACAGATGAAGTGGCTGACTGACGCTGTACACACTGACACTATTCCCAATTTTAGTGTCTCAATGTTGTCAACACTTAGAACGATAATTTTACAAGTGAATATCTCTCGAATGAAGCATTTGCGAGTATACTTCCAGAGGAAAAATCTGCTTATTTTAGAATCCAGTTGTATTTATGAAAATAATTGTACACATAACCATTTATAAGACATTTGTAAGTATAACAGAAAAATAAAAAAATAAAAAAAAGATATTTGTAATGTAATCGAAATCATTCGAAAACTTTTCGAAACGTATTTTACAAATATGATTATCATCGACGCTAGACTGATCTGCCAATAAACAGACGAAACAACGAAAGATAAGAGTTAATATGCGAGAAAGTGGTGCGATTCCGTCTATGACGGAAATAAACTGGTGTCTCAAATTAGAAGAGTCCTCGTATTAGGCAACTTGACTCTACTCTAATACGTTCCATTTATAATTTTATGCTTCTTTAAATATGCTTTATGTTTTATATGCAAGGCGTCCTAAAAATCACTGAGATCATCTGAAGTATCTTTTTCCTTAGCGCAAATGCAATCCGTGGCTTTGTTTACGAATTATTAACGAAAAACACTGACCAATGTGAGGCGAGCTCGGCTGACGCATGGCGGCCGAGCCAACGAGCGGACGAAGCCCAGTTCCGTCTATCGGTTCGGCCACCTCGCGCCAGTTAATCTCGCCTCTTATTGGTCACTGCTTTTTGTTAATAATTCGTAAACAACGCAACGAATTGCATTTGCGCTAAGGAAAAAGTTACTTCAAATAAGCTCGGTAACCCGCCATTTTCCGATTGCGAGTGACTTTTGGGACACTCTGTATTTTTACATGGTCCTTACATCACGTTTCTAAAACGATTCATTTTTACATTTTCACGGTATAGTAAATGCATACAACAAAATATATTCTAATATTTAACGAGTGTGAACTTTCAATGCAACTTGAAAAAGCAATTTATTTAGTGTAACTTAATTGTTACACTGCAAATATGAACATTGTAATAGCACTTAACACATTAACGACCGGTAGCCTATTAATAGGCTTTTCGTCGCCAACGCTTACCGACCGGTAGCCGATTAATAGGCTTTTTCTCGCCAACGCTTACCGACCGGTAGCCGATTAATAGGCTTTTTCTCGCCTACGCTTACCGACCGGTAGCCGATTAATAGGCTTTTTCTCGCCGACGCTTATCGACCGATTATTTTGTATTAAGTTATGTTGCGCAGTGGCATTAGTTGTGTTGCTTTGCTTTGTAACTTGCTACAGTGTTATATCGTTTTGAAAAATTTACCGTTCGCAATGACTGAAAAAAGTGGCACCGGAGAGTTTTATTTAGATGATTTGTCAGACTGTCCTGACAGTTATTCAGAAAGTGATAGTGGTGACGACAGTGATAGTAGCGATATCATAACTCGGAGACGAAGATGTGTATTGCCACTAACATACACTGATTCAGAGGAAGATGAAAGAAATATTATTGAGAACGATGTGAATAACAATGAAATTGACGATGAGGTATGGTCGACGAACGACGAGGCAGTAATTCTGGAACCGTTCGAAGGCAGCCCTGGGATAAAAATTATGCCAAGTTCTCCAGAGAATATAATGGACAGTGTCAATTTATTTATTGGAAACGACTTTTTCGAACACTTGGTGATAGAATCCAACCGATATCATTATCAGGTCATGGAGAAATATCGAATTCCATCACAAACAAAAAAATGGACTGATATCACAGTTCCGGAAATGAAGAAGTTTTTAGGACTAATAGTTCTAATGGGACAAATAAAAAAAGACGTTCTATACGATTACTGGTCAACTGATCGAACTATTGCAACTCCATTCTTCTCACAAACAATGAGCCGAAACAGATTTGTGCAAATTATGCAGAGCTGGCATTTTTCGGACAATAACAACATACCGCACAATTCACATAGGCTTGCTAAAATTCAACCTGTGATTGACTATTTACGGCGGAAATTTGTTGACGTTTATAAACATGTCAACAATTATCTTTGGATGAATGTATAATCCCGTGGAGGGGTAGACTCTCGATTAGGACGTATAATCCCGCAAAAATAACTAAATATGGGATACTTGTGAGAGCGGTGTGTGAAGCTATCACAGGTTATATATGTAATTTTCACGTTTATGCCGCTGACGGAAATAAATTGGAAGACACAGTTCTAACGGTTATTGAACCATACAAAAACGTGTGGCACGAGGTCTATCAAGACAATTATTATAATAGTGTAAAAATGGCTAGAATTCTTCTAAAAAATAAAATACGAGTGTGTGGAACCATTCGTAAAAATAGAGGTCTTCCTAAATCATTACAAACATTACGGCTTTCAAGAGGACAATACGAATTTCGCAGGAATCGCCAAATCTTGTTAGAAGTGTGGAATAATGGCAAAAGAAATGTCAACATGGTCTCTACCATACATTCTGCACAATTGACAGAATCCACAAGCAGAAGCAAAACATCAACAGCCCTGATACAAAAGCCTAATTCGATCATAAATTATAATAAATATATGAAGGGCGTAGATCGCGCGGACCAATATCTCTCATATTATTCCATTTTCCGCAAAACAAAAAAATGGACAAAACGCGTTGTAATGTTTTTCATCAATTGTGCACTATTCAATTCATTCAAAGCATACACAGTGCTAAATAGAAAAAATATTACATATAAGAATTTCTTGCACAAAGTGGCAATTGCGTGGACGGAAGATAATGAAACCGAAGATAATTGTACGGAACACGATGACAACCTGCCCAGTCCTGAACTTACAAGGAGAGCACCCATGTTAGACCATCCTGGCAGACTATCGAATTTGGGGAAACACAAACTTATAAATATAGTGACAAGTGGTCGAAGTGTAAAACCCCAAAGACAATGTAGAGTTTGTGCAGCTCATAAAAAAAGAAGTAGAACATGTTTTGTTTGTAAATATTGCGAAGTTCCATTACATAAAGGCGACTGTTATGAACGATATCATACTTTAAAAAAATATTAACTATTTCCTATGTGTAGTAACGACTGTGATACATAAAATAAGTATAATTTACCGTTAATATTATTACAATAAAAGATTTTATTAAATATACTTTTCCTATAATAACAGAAAGCAGACAATTTTATTTAAACACTACACGCACAGACACCCCCGCGTGACACTCTAAACCAGAACAGAGCCGGCGCGAGAGCGAATCCGTGGCTGAGCGGCCGGTCGGACGTGCGTATGCTGTTGAAACGCTAGCGGTCGGTAAAGTGTTAATAGTCGTGTTACACAGTAAAAATAAAACGTATTAGAAATTTAATTGGAAACGTAATTGTGCATCTATACTGTTAAAGAGTATATCATAAAAATATGGCAGACCATTTAACACAGTTGCAGGATACTATAAACCAACAAGCAGAAAATTTTTGCAACACTGCAGGTATTTAACAACAATATTCTACACTTAGTAAATTTCCTGGATTTGATCGGGAACACGACAACGTCAAGGAGATTATACATCCTTGTTTGCTACTGTTGGGATTATGGAATGGAAATGAATATGATTCTAATTCTTTTCTTAAAAAGACTTTATTTTATTCCTTTATTGAGAGAAGGTATATGGGCGAAAACGATCGAGCGACCGAACTCTACTGAGAGTCCGGTAAGAAAAAACGCTTCTTTTATACCCTTCTTGGGTTCGTCTTATCCACCAATCAGAGACGTTTATTTGTCGCGTTTCACGTTGTATACGTGACGCTGGGATCCCCAAACAGTCAGGGCACGATGTGTATCTAATGGTACCGGTGATGATGTATCGCGGTATCTATTATATACAGTTTACATCACCGTCGTTGCCCGCTGACGGAACCGACGAAAATGTAAACCGATATCTTAGTATCTTAGTACTAAGTAAACTATAGATTAATTTTTGTTCGAGGCTAAAATTTCAACAGCTACTTTAATGACAAGATGTACAAAAGATATTGACACTTCGATAGAAAGTTTACCGAGCGAAGGATCGTCACAAGAATTGCAGGTTGCAAGCCTTAGCTGTTTCGAACAAGAAAATCGAGGAGATAACGAAAAACTATGTACAATCGGTTCAACGAGAACTGCCACAAATTTTAAACAGCTGCACGCGAGCGATGCGTGATCAGACCAGGGGCGGATCACAATTTTCGGGCCCATCTACACGAGGCTACTCTGCATGCAAGGGCTCTCGATCGGGGGTCCTCTAAATCCGTCCCTGAGCGTCGCCGTCTAACAGCCACTCAGCTGCAACCGCAGCACCGACGATGTGAACGGTCTGTTTACATTTTGTGTTAGTTCTCGTTAAACGTAGCACAGAAGAGGTTGTAAAACAAGGAGATGCTCTTTCGCTAAGAATTCAGACTGTTCCACAGAATATTGCCTAGAGCCAATTTATATATGCAGGATCCAACATCGACATCCACAGTAAATATTAGGTTTACTGGAAAGTTCTGTCCGATAGTGTCGCTTCAAGTTTCAATCCATATGCACATGTTGATTTGAGCCATATATGACTATCTCTCTTTATCATTGCATTTGCACACATGTACTCTCCTAAATAAACTGAAACAAAGATGTCTCGTGTCATTATTAAGTGAGACGCGATCGTGAAAACATGGCTACCGATGATAATGCCAGACCACATGCTGCTTTGGCGACTCGTCAGAAAATCGCAGAGCTAGGCTGGGAAATTCTGTCGCATCCACCATTCTCCCCAGACCTAGCACCCTCCGATTATCACTTGTTTCTCTCTTTGCAAAACTTTTTACAGGATCAAAAATTCAAAACTGAAGCTGATGTCAACCAAGCACTAGTTGAGTTCTTCGCCTCTAAAAATAAATCATTTTTTAAAAGTAGCATTTACAAGTTGCCATCACGCTGGCAAGAAGTCATAAGTAACGATGGAAAGTATATTCTACAATAAATATTATTAAATGTATGAAAATTGTGTTATATTTCAATTCAAACACGGACAGAACTTTCCGGTAGACCTAATATACTGTAATTTCTGTACGAGTGTCGCAGAGTCGGAATTGAAAGTGTATTTCAAGAGACCGAATTGCTTTTATAGTTGCCGACATGTCGTGAGAGAGAGAGAGAGAGAGAGAGAGAGAGAGAGAGAGAGAGAGCGAATCAGGTCGAAGGAAACTACAATAAATTAAAATGCTACACTTGTCTTCAAGTGTTGTAGGAGTTTGGTATCGAGACAGTTTATTTACGATATTATCATTCAGGGAATTAAGTAATGATCGTTTCAATGATCAAGCAGCCTGGAAAGATCGTTCTAGATACATACTTAGATTTATAATGTCCAAAATATCGTACAAATTGTAGTAAATTCTCCCTAATTGAGGTTCAGATTATACACAAAAATGGACAATTTTGGAAGAAGAGATATGATTGATCGAGCCTTGCGGTTCGCTTTTACAGTTGTTGATAATTTCAATTCAAAAACGGACAAAACTTTCCGGTAGACCTAATATTAATCTTAACGCTACTGTGACGTTTAAATAAGAGAATGCCAATTCCTCAAATAATTCTCACCAAATATCTGATCCAAGATCTATGAATCAATGATATATCTCTACATTAATCTACGTTGTCAAATAAGTTACACAATCATGGATATCCTTAAGAGTGTACACATTGCATTAAAGCAGGGCTCGGAATTAATCAGCACGCAACATGAAGATCGCGGAGGCCACGCCTCCCGACACTCGTCGCGCGTCTCGCTCCCCGTAGTCACCTCTTTCAGTGCGGAGCACCACAGGCGCATGTGCTTGTTGCTTTATACGCGCTTGGGTATAGCATTTAGGCGATCGTCGAGGAGCGAGACGCGCGACGGGAGTCGGGAGGTGTGGCCCGCGCTATCCTCGCGTTGCGTGCTGGTTAATTCCGAGCCCTGCATTAAAGTGTTCAATATTCCGAATAAATCTTTAAAAGTAGCATGTTTTCTACTTTAAAATAAACGATAATTCAAGTATTGCATAATATTAATACGTTGACACGATCGTGACGCGATTACAATGTTCTAAAACGAAATGATTCGATAACGGTGCACCGAGGAAAACGCGGAAAATTCGCGCGGTGATGAGCGTGTTAACGGTAACATATTAAAACGAGTCACCCTGTATGGGCGCGTACGCCCACATCGGCAGTTTCTCGAAAGGATGCCACGCAAATGAAGCGCGTGGCTCAACAGGGGAAAACAGGAATATGGTAGATGGAGAAATTATGGTGCGCTCGGGCCACGAAGAAAGGTGCCCCACGGTGTTCCCCGAAGACGTAATCGTTACTCAATGACCGTGCCGCCGTAAAAATGCCGGCGTGACAGCGGCCGACTCGGTCGCGCAGCAAACGACTCGCGTTTATTTAATTTGCGTACACGTAAGTGCGTGGCGACACCGCAACCGGCACCAGAGGCAACACACACGCGCGAAGAAAAATCGGGACATTGTATCGGCAGTCTGGACGCGTCGCGGGAGCCTCACGTACGGCTTTAGGCGTGCCGGGCATCGCGATGCATTCGCGAAGGATCTCTTTTCCGAGGGTCCGGCATTAATTTGTGTCCTCCTGGCAGTTAAGACGTGGCTTTTGCTGCGGGCACTTGGCCCGCTCGGATAATGCATCGAGCCGCTGATACACAATACGTATCTCGTGCCGGATTTTCAAGCCTTGTTTCATCCGCAACTGGTGATTTATATTTCCTCCGCGTTGCGCACAGCGGATTGGTGATTTTTCACGCTTCGGTGGGCCGCTCTATCTATTGGATTTCCCTTTCGGTGCGTGGACATTGCTTTTTGGCAACCAAGTGTCACGGCGACAGTAGTCGGCCGATTTAGTACACCTCGATTTTATACAGGGTGGGGCATTTTAAACAGTTCACTTGAATAACTCGCTTGTTTTTGAAGATAGGAGAAAATGCATTAGACCAAACTTACTTGTTATCGGAGGGCTCATAATCTAGTATTACCAATTTTTCTGCAGGTGGAGGCGTCAAGGAGATATGAAGGTCAATTCTGTTTTCTTAAATGGAACAGTAAGTGTTTTTACTTACATTCTGATAGGGTGTTTCGAGACGAATACAATGAACTATTATGAAGGTCATTCAAGGTCACCCAAAGTGACACAGAAAAGCAAAGCTAAAATACAGTAAAATGGCAAATAATCACACAAATTTGTGTATAAATCTAATCAAAAAATAATGTCATCCATTTACTTGCGTGCAATTTTTATCGTCATAATGTAAAAGCTAAGATCAAGTCCAATGCAACGACCACAACGCTATGACCATATGACATTTAGTACGAAAAGTCCAGACATATTTACGACATTTCTAATCCTTCGCCGAAATGTATAAATCTCTGAATTTTTCTTCAAATTATTTTCTAAAACAGATAATTTAAAATTACCAATAATGTTTGAGGATACAGATAAGCGTACAATGTGATTGAATGTTTGTTTATCTTTCGTGATCCGTGTCACGTAATACACACACGTGATACACAAGTCTTCGAAAAGTACTCTGAGACAATTTATTTTCTCTTGCAGTTGACTTTGGGTGACCTTGAATGACCTTCATAATAGTTCATTGTATTCGCCTCGAAACACTCTATTAGAATGTAAGTAAAAAAACTTACTGTTCCATTTAAAAAAACAGAATTGACCTTCATATCTCCTCGACGCCTCCACCTACAGAAAAACTGGTAACACCAAGTAAGAGAGAGAGAGAGTTTGGTCTAATGCATTTCCTGCTATCTTCAAAACCAAGCGAGTTATTCAGGTGACCTGTTTAACCCGAGAAAGATAACCTACGTCGCAGAGGCGCCTGCGAAGACTGTTGATTTTTGTTAATTTTTCATAGAGGTCTAGTGATTTAAGTTTAAAATTACTTAAAATATAAAAAAATATAATATAAATGCATTTTATTTTTACAATAATGCCAAACCTTTAAAATGACTAGATTAACTTAAATAAATATCCATTGTTAGTATAAAATTGACGCCTTAGAAAAGCATGCGCCTCTGAAGCGTATGGTTATCTTTTACGTACGTTGTCATATGGTTATCTTTCTAGGGTTAAAATGCCCCACCCTGTATAATAACACGAAGATCTTTGCGACGTAGATCGATACTGATAATTATTTGTACGTTCGTTTAAAGACACGTTTGCAGAATATTGCTTGATATATTCGTATTGTTTACGCGCCAATAATTTACCATTCCCTTAAAACGTTCTACCTAAAAGATATTACGACAAAGAAGAATCGTACTCGAGGATAAAAAGAATACTCGGGTCTAGTTCGACGACAAATGATAGCAACAATCTTCGCGCGAACAGATCGCGGCAGGCATCTTAATCAAATCTTAATCAAACGGTCGCGAAATCGTATGCTAATATCAAGATGCATATTGGCGCAACGATACCGGCGGGACTGCAAAGAATCGTTCGCCGGCAGATGCGTGTTCACCTATCTCCTCGAAGCATCTCCTAGCTCGCGGACATCTTCCCGGCCGTGTAAAAATCGTCTGGCAAAAATCGGCGTCGCCCGCGGTGGTTCCTTTTCATCGGTGCAATACCTCGCCGGCTGTTCGGCCGCGATCAGCATCTAATCATAATTACGATCGTCAAAAATCCGGCCTTGAAATGGAGGCCCGAGCTGGTTCGCCGACTCCCCCGAACGGAGATGTGTATCGGAAGCGTCGCGACTCTTACAGCGCGGCGATGATTAACGTAGCCGCGATCGCGAGCGAACCGTCGGGAAATGGCCGTCCTGCGGTGGCGCCGATCAAATCGCAACAGCTGATCGTGCAAAGGCGGCCGAGGCTGCCGGACAATTCGAGTTTGGAGTCGGAGAGCTGGTCGACGGAGAGCTCTATCCTGAAAAGGGACCTGGCCAGAACCTCGTCGACGGACACCAACAGATCCTGGAACGAAAGCATCGAGATCCCGGAGGTCTTGCTCTCGCAGCCAGAACTGCTGGCCAAACTGGCCCGATGTCGTTGCTTCTTAATGGCGAAACAGCCGATCTCGAGCCCGGGCGAGTGCCAGTGCCAGTGCCAGTGCCGTTGTCAGTGCCGGTGCAGCCAGTGCCAGTACTATCGTCGTAAGATCTCGAGCTGCTCGAGCCGGGATCACGCGTTTCCAGGCGGTTTCAAGCGGAAGGACTCGAGCTACTCGGTGTCCACCTGCCAGAGCATCCTGCCGCCGTCTTCCGGCAGAAACTCGGTAGCAAGTTTGTTCCAGGAGATCAAGGAGAACGCTCACGAGTCGATCCAGGAAGTGATCCAACGTCGGCACTCGTCGGATCAAACGCAGTCGTCGCGCGGCTGCAAGATCGGCCGCGCAGATAACCGGCGATTCTCCGAACAAACGATCGCCGTGGCGGTGGCGAGGGGCGCAGAATGCACCAGAAGAAGCAGCGGCAGCAGCGCCAGCAGCACCGGCCACGTCGCCGATGCAAGTGCGACCAAAGCAATCATCGCAAGAACCAGTCCGCGCTTCTTCGCGGAGAAGGTCGCCGGCTCCAGAGCCGCGGCGGAGTCGTTCTGGTCGCCTTTGCATAATGAAAGTCGCGAGACCGATCCGGCGAAAGAACCGACGACGGACAGACGATTCGTCGCGCAGCACAGAAAAGAGAGACGGGATATAGCCCGGCCGGACAGTCCGAGCGAGAGGCGCCGAAGCAGCACCACCGTCACCCCGAAGATGATGAGGAGACGGTTTTCCGAACAGCTGATCCTCGAGGGCGGCCTCGGCAGCGGCTACGACTACGAGGATCTGCTGCGGCTGCCAGAGGACGGCGCGGAAGAGGAATCGCTCACCGTGATCAACGCCCGAAAGAGGATCACGCTCAAGAGGCATTACTATCCCGAAGGCGGCTGGGGACACGTGATCGTTATGGTTGCGGTCCTCGTACAAGTAATCTGCCACGGTCTGCAGTTCGGCTACGCTGGCATGCTGACGCCGGCGCTAGGAAAGTTTCACCACGATGTTCGACATGCAGGTAGGTTGTTCTGATAGAAGGATCTGGGGTGGCGCGGGCTTGGCAACGTTTTGGTAAACATTTCGCGATGGATAGAACTTCGAATGAAATTTATGGAGCGTGAAAAATGATCGTTCGTGGTACGTGGCTGTCCTTCGATAGGAACAATTCGTACGGACCATTGGAAGGAATCGTTTCGCGTGGATTCCGACTCTTACGGATTAATTTATCGCAGTCGAAATTGAGAAACAATTCTGGTCCCGCGTTAGGAGAACCGTTGCACTCCAAATAAAGATGCATGCTACGTGGAAACCTTTTGATCAGTTCGCTTTGCCGAGTTTTAGAAAATTAACCCTTTGCTGTACCATTTCCTTTACGGTTATAATGATTAGAACTTGTTCGACCGTAACAATTTCTTAGAAAAAGAAAAAGAAAAAGAAACTTTATATTCATTGCGCATTTACATCTACTTGAACGTTTATATATCGATGGCGAGAGAACATAATGTGATTCCGACTTAACGGATCGGCTTATTAGTAGTAGAAATCTCCATTGCGAGTCTGACTCGTTAAAGTACGGCAAAGGATTAAATACGCTAAATGCGAATTTTACTGGATATAATCTTCCTCCATGAATTGCTGTGAATCATCTTTGCATATTGTAGCAACATGAAATAACGATGTTGTTAAATTCTCTCAATCTGTATTACTGCACAAATTGTTGGATTTATGATAGTGGGAATCGATAACACCTCTTTAGACAACAACAAACATTTAGCGAACTGACTTTTACATGCACATTCAACTATCGCCTTCAACCATATTTTATCAAACATCCTTGTGAGAGCGGGAATCGATAACACCTCCTTCAACAACAACAAATATTTAACGAACTGACTTTTACATGCACATTCAACTACCGTCTGCACTCATCTCTTTTCGAATATCCTTTCGATGCACGCTTTCATATTCACCAATTTGCATTCAAATCGTACTTAGAATGAAACAATTTCACACACACTGTCCCAGCGTTCACACTGCAATCGAGAGGGTCTCTAAAGCAAACGCGTGATCAAATAGACAACGATCGACCCGACCTGTCTATTTGTAATTTGCCGTTTTTATTACTTGCATTAATCCGCGCGCGACGAATGGACAAATTTTTTTAAACTCGATTTTGAATCAATATCCGAAGATAATACAACTGAAACTTGATGCGCCGATGATTTTTAGGTTTGTGCTCGTTCTCTGTGACTTCTCTATTATATTTCAAATAAAAGCTTATAGAATTTTGTTGATAATACAGTAATTTCTCCCTAATTCGCGCTTAGATTCCGCACAAGAATGGACAATTTGGGGAGAGGAGATACGATTATTCGAGCCTTGCGGCTTGTTTCTATAGTTTCCGATAGTCAATGACTATAAAAACGAGACGCAAGGCTCGAATAATCATATCTCCATATTTGTGCGCAATCTAAGCGTGAATTAGAGAGGAATTACTGTATTTGGCGCATAGTTTTTTGCTATGTGTGTACATTACTGTGGTGCTTTACTGAACTGCGTAGCTTAACCTATATCTATGTATAACCTAAATAACCTATATAGTACAGTTCCCGATAGAGCTGGTGCAAACATGCTTGATCGTAGAGTACCTATACCTAATTTGTAAAATGCTACAGTGAGAATATCTTGATCCTAGGAATTGTAGCTCTGTGTGTACATTTAAAAGAAAATTGATTCTGTCGACCTTGACACGTAGTAATCGGAACGACCGCAGTATTTGGCTCGCAGTAATGGGTACATAACTGCAGTAATATATGCACACGTATGGTTTCTTTATATTACACTTTTTAATGAAATTTGTGCCTTCAGAGATCCAATATTTTGAGAAAAGTAAATATTCTAGTTAAAGAATAATAATAATAATATATATATATATATATATATATATAAAATAAATTTACAACTTGCGCTGTATATATATATATATGTATATGTATATGTATATATATATATATATATATATATATATATATATATACAGCGCAAGTTGTAAATTTATTGGCGTAAAAGGTCTTATTTTCTCTGTAAAAGTTCGCCAAAAATGGACGATTTGGGAAGAGAAGATACGATTATTCCAGCCTAGCGTCTTGTTTTTATAATTGTTGATAATCGGTAACTATAAAAACGAGACGCTAGGCTCGAATAATCGTATCTCCTCTTCCCAAATTGTCCATTCTTCTACGCAATTTGAACGCGAATTAGGGAGAAATTGCTGTAAATAGAATTTTGTACGAAGCACGAATAAAGTACCTTGTAAAAGTAAGCTTCAGGATACTCTCGGTCGAACGATACTTTCAAGTTACATCTTCAATTTCTTAAAGACATTACTAGTTTCAGCGTATGTTTCGATAGAAAAGAAAAACAAGAAAATTTATCCCACGCGAACGAATTCGCGTACAGAATTTATTAGCAGCTTAAATCGCTTTTTAATTAACGAAGAACAAATTGGTAGCGGAATTCCCCGGCAATTTGGATCATAGCAGTTGCATTGGAATTGTAAGTTGGCGTTTAAGGTGTTACTGAAATCGTTCCTGAAATTAACGAGCAAATTGGGGCATTAAGAAACTGTGAAAGGACAAGACGCATAAAAGACGGTCACCGGTCGATGCGACACAAGCAGATCCGGTCTCATAAATAGTTTCACTAGAATAGTTTGGAGACGTTGCTCGAAACGTTGGCACATGCTGGGAATCGAGATTATTAGCAACGCATCTGCTGGATATGTTTATCGGATTACTTGTCTTTTTTAGTCCACAGTTGTGATCGCTGGACTCTAATAAGCTTCCACCGAAGCTGGTTCTTGTGGTTTGCGAACCGTGCATGATATCCCTCGGTGTACTTGGTAATTTCTTCTTTAATCACGAAGATCCTTGGATCACGGCGGCCGATATCACTGGCGATCTACCAAGCTGCATTACGAATGGGCGTAGACGTTTCGCGTTGAATCTTCGCACGATCTCGATATTTGAAAAGCTGGTAAATCTTTAGGTTTACTGCCCCACGTCAAATCTCTACTGGTTTCATTAATTTCTGAAAAATCCGGCATCGTTTCCGCAAACTAGAAAAGTTCGTCGATTTCTTTAAAATCGATTGCGCCGAGTATGCTATCGGAAACAGGTTTTCGTGTATTTACAGATGGAGAATGTTTTTTGTTCGCTCGCGTAATCTCTTCTTAATCATCGTGCTCTCGTCGATACTTTTTATATTCGAGCAATTTCCCCTACGGTCTACTTAAACTGAAATCAAATGAACCACGCACCCGATGAAAATTTACTTGCACTGTAATATTTATGAAATTACAAGTTCGCGAATGTTCTTAACCAGTTTGCTGTGACGCCACCTTTCCAGAGCGCGCGCCTATATGTGTCGCTGCTAAAACATTGGATCGAAAGGACGATTTTATTTTATAATAAAATATAATATTAGGGATATAATATTAGACGATTTTATTTTATAATAAAATATAATATTAGGGATATAATATTAGACGATTTTATTTTATAATAAAATATAATATTAGGGATATAATATTAGACGATTTTATTTTATAATAAAATATAATATTAGGGATATAATATTAGACGATTTTATTTTATAATATTATAATATTAGGGTGTCCCATAAGTTCCTTCCGCGCCGCGCTACGAATGACTTTAACTGGCTGTGTTTATATAAACACGAAGGCTTATCTCTTGGCTATTTAGGGTATCGGTTGCAGTCGTCCCAGAGCTCTTTTAGAGTATGTTTCGTTGATGACAAAGTTCCTTATCAAATTTTTTCTGCGCCGTTCGATATGGATAGCCAAAATAAGCATTTGCGGCATGTTATGCTTCATTGCTTTAAAAAAAGTGATAGGGCAAAGGACACTGCAAACGAGATTTGTACCGTTTACAGTGATGGTTCTACGACTATTAGGACAGTCCGCAATTGATTTGAGAGATTTAGAGCTGGCAATTTTGATTTGAAAGACGAAGACCGCAGCGGCCGACCAACAGCGACGGATGCGGACCTTGTCAAAGATATGCTCGCAGAAAATTCGCGATATAGTGTGTGCGAGATAGCGAATGCCACTAACATACCCAGAACAACGGTACATAAGCATTTAATCAAGATGAGATATGTGAATCGATTCGAAGTTCCACACCGTCGATAGGTGTTGACACCAGGCTTATGAACCGCGTCTTTACGAGCGATTTGCTTCTCCAACGACATGGAAGAAATCCTTTCCTAAAGAGACTTGTCACTGGAGACGAGACTTGGATTTCATACCAAAATGTGCATCGAAAACGAACTTGGTCAAAAGGAAATAGTCCCTCAATTGTTGCGAAGTCAGGACTTCATCCGAAGAAAGTTCTTTCGTGCGTTTGGTGGGACTGGAAAGGCGTAATCTACCACGAGCTCCTTTCTCAAGGTGAAACGATCAATTCGGCTAAATATTGTAATCAACTCGATGAATCGAAAGCCACCATAGCAGAAAAACGGCCAGAATTGGCGAACCGACGCGGCGTCGTTTTTCATCGCGACAACGCAAAACCGCGTGTTGCGTTGTTCGTAAGACAAAAATTATTGCAGTTCGATTGGAACGTTCTACCTCATCCTCCGTACTCTCCAGACATTGCTCCATCCCGATTATTACTTGTCCTTCTCGTTAAAAAATTCTCTCCGTGAAAAACGGTTTAAATTCGTAAGCGAAATAAAAACGCACCTTGAACAATATTTTACAAATAAGCCTCAACAATTTTGGAAAGAGGGCATAATGAGGCTTCCTGAGAGATGGAAGAAGGTTATAGAACAGAACGGTTCATATATACCATAATAAATCCATCTTAAACAAAAAATATCGTGTACTCATTTCGCATAAAAAAAAGGGAAGAAACTTATGGGACACCCTAATATTAACAATGTTTTATTACCAGTATTTACTTATTCGCTTAACAGTAACATATACTAGATACATAATAAACGAAAAATGCGGGAAAAATCAAATACTTATAAAAGTTACAAATTCAAATTGCTGCTGTAGATCCAACATCGTGACTTTTTTTCGCATCTCATTCATATTTTTTATTTGTTCGTTTTATTCCGGCCTGGCCTCAAAATATTGGAAACATCTTGAAATTTCAGAATATGTTTTTGTTTTCACTAAAATTACAACTTGAACAGTCAATGGTCACTGCTCTTTTACGCGCGACGAGTATACTCGTCATGACACAAAATACTGCCACTTCTCCATGACGAGTATATTCGTCGAACACAGCTAACTGGTTGAATATCTGTTTACATTGTGATGCCTGTAGCAGTATTTTTATTACATTGTTAGAAGTTTGTTTTTTCAAAATGTGTCCTATAATGTAGAACACATCTCCATACGTCGTATAATATTAGAGGAAGCATGCCATTAAAAAAATGAAATTGATATGAAAGTGTCAGTGATGTATGTGCCTATGTCTTCATAGTTGCTATCTAATTTATCATACGTCTCTTGCATCTTACATCGTAAGATATTGCACTTATTGGAAATGGGTAGATAAATAAAAGTAAAACGCAGTGAATTAAACTTATCCCTTTTAGTTTATTAATTTGATGTACGAGGAAGGACCGTCTTTACTCTCCTGATTGCTCCAGGAGACTGACGACTGTTCACAAAGACGAAACCAAAACCGTCACCTAAAGACAAAGAGCACTCTGTTCTATATACATATGAAATCATTGTTTATCTAATGGTACTCTGGCGAGACTCTCGGCGTCGATTCGTTTTTGTAACTTATATGCTAGAAGGAAAAACTTCTGAGTATTCAAAAGAGAGAAAATAATCCAATAGCACTCATTCCATATAACTGTAACGTATTAAGATGAATTCAAAAATTAGGCGTGCTTTCTGATCGACATATTTCGTTAACCAATCTAAAGCAGACTGCAAAAAGATTTTTGCATCAGTCTAATAGCAGAAACAAAAATCTTTTTGCAATTTTCTCATATTTGAAGGAACAAAGATGTGTGCTACGAATAGCATTAAATACAAGATTTACATGTAGACCCAACAACTAAATAGTGAATTTTATAAATTTATGAGAAAATTCAGTACGTGCTACAGATCAGAAGGGAAAAAACGTCAGAAAAATGTATATAATTTCTTAACCCTTTTAGCACCGAGCGAAAGAAGCGTACCTAGGCGAATCGGCGAATTTGTAGAGGTTTGCGAAAATGCTCGTAAAAACCAAAGTAGGCGTGATATTTACAAAATTCAAAAAGCAGCATATTGCGAAAGGAATGGAGAATAAATCAATAGCAATGAAGTTTCGATATTTGTTAAAAATCATAAGAATAACATAAGTATAAGACATAATGAAAATCGTACAAAGTAATTTCTCTTTTTCAAAACGTAATTGCACATAGAAAAAATCAACATGTTCAGAAATTGGTACGTAAGAAATAAATCGAAATATTCTATTGGTTTGGATATGTTCGGTGGCAAATGTTTAGGGCCGGGTATTTCCGAAAATAACGGGCGCGGGTTATATTGGCTATCGTTTTCAACATTTACTTTCCTGAAATTCGTGAAAGATTCACTCTGGCATATACAGACCCTCGGCACGAAACAACATAAGATATAACAAAAAGTTAATCTAATAAACATTTTTTCACTTGTGTTGCATCGAATATGAACCATTTTAACATTTTATGAAGTTATACTTAAACACAGATCTTTTGTGATGAGTATTATTGGATTATTTTCTCTCATTTGAATACTCAGAAGTTTTTCCTTCTAGCATATAAGTTACAAAAACGAATCGACGCCGAGAGTCTCACCAGAGTACCATTAGATAAACAATGATTTCATATGTATATAGAACAGAGTGCTCTTTGTCTTTAGGTGACGTTTTTGGTTTCGTCTTTGTGAATAGTCTTCAGTCTCCTGGAGCAATCAGGAGAGTAAAGACGGTCCTTCCTCGTCCATCAAATTAATAAACTAAAAGGGATAAGTTTAATTCACTGCGTTTTACTTTTATTTATCTACCCATTTCCGATAAGTATAATAAGGCTCTAACGGAGGCGCAACGATATATCGTCGTTGGTATTTTTGGCGAGTGCACCGAACGACGAAGGGTTAAATATCCAAAAAGGGATTCAACTTATTAACCAAATTAACGTTTGTTTACATCTTGCGATAAGCCACCGATTGATAATTCTCTCAGTCAATTTTTGTGTACCTTACCCCCACCACAGAGGTAATTACAGGGTGAAATCAGATTAACCGATGATGCGCTGTTTCTTCTGTTCTACTTAAAACGAAAAATTCTGAAAAAATTCATGAATCTTCAGAACTCTGGGGGAGAAATCGCAGCAAGATGGTTGCCACTTAAGTCTTCGTTAAACGTTCCAAAAGTTCCGAACTCGCACTAAGAAGGGAAAATATTAAACGGCATTGAATGACCTTGAACGATCTTAAAACATCAAAGTGTTGTAGATCAGCGAATATGCTTACATAAAAATGAATATACAGTTCCATTAAAAAGTACCAAGGTCACCTTGAAATCTCAGAAGCACGTCCACCTAGTAAAACTTTGTTACCACCATAGGATGTTTCCCTCGAAACAGAGTAAGTTTTATTTGACACATTTTTTTAAACGAACTATAGTTCAAGTGATAAGTGATAATTAACATCCCGCACACGGAGTGTCCCATTTTTTATAGAGCAATTTTTAGATGGACCAACCTGTATATTGTTATCCGACCTAAGCTAGTCTCGGACAACCGACTGAAATTTTCGCGAGTCTCGTTAACCCATATAGAAAAAATATATTTATTATTTTATATATATATTTTTTTATATTTCGCTTTATAAAAGTGGCATTATATATTTTCTACAAGAAGTATGTACCTTAAAAATGTGTTTATAATTGAACCTGAGCATGCGTATGCTACAGTTCGATTTTAACCCGAGAAAGATAACCTACGTCGCAGAGGCGCCTGCGAAATAAACAACTGACTGCACCGTGGATGACGCAAAGACTGGAAGCACCCACTTTGCCAAGGCATGTGCGAAGCAACATTGAAAATATTCTTCCAAAATCTGCTGTACAGGCTTCCACAGATGATGAAGAAGAACCCTCAGCCAAAAAAAAGGCGTTATTGCAGTCTTTGCACGTCTAAAAAGAAAAGAATGTCAAAGATGACCTGTGCCAAATGCAAAAAGACAGTTTGTGGTGAACGCAAGAAAGACGTTTGTCATGACTGTCTCTAAAGAAATTTTTTATAATATTATAGTTTTTTTTACACTGATTATATTATAGTCTACTAGTTTGTAAGGATAAAACACTATTTTTTGTGATATTTTACGGGATTTGTTCCCATAAACCGAAGACTGTTGATTTTTGTTAATTTTTCATAGAGGTCTAGTGATTGAAGTTTAAAATTACTTAAAATATAAAAAAATATAATATAAATGCATTTTATTTTGACAATAATGCCAAACCTTTAAAATGACTAGATTAACTTAAATAAATATCCATTGTTAGTATAAAATTGACGCCTCAGAAAAGCATGCGCCTCTGAAGCGTATGGTTATCTTTTACGTACGTTGTCATATGGTTATCTTTCTAGGGTTAAGTCGGGAATGCCAGCCGTTCTAGTGCCAAGTGTTACCTACCTGCGGATTTGTTGGAATTGATCGGCAGAATTCGCGATGGGAAAGGAATGTCTCCGACGGTGGTGTAAATGCTGTAGATCGAAATGACCGATCGATGCGTGGATCCGACTCGGCGGAAACAGCTCGGTCGTCTCGATAAGAGACGGAACTTTTCGCGAAACGAGGAAGCTTAGCGGCGAGATACGCGCGGCGTGTAAGCGATTCCATACACCTGCACGGCAACTGTCGTCCCGGCCAACGGTACTTACCTACCGTAACTTGCACTCGCGGTTTGTACGAGTTTTGTTCTATATTGCACACGGTCGTGCACTCTTAACCTACATGAGTCCGCGGCGAAGGTACACGTGCAAACGAGCATCGCGGCTGGATCGTTTTATTGATTCCGCCGCGATATCGCCGGAGAAAACGAATACATTTGGCGGCCTGGCGAAGTGGAAAGACAAGGTGGAGAGCCGAGGCGGTCGGCTCGCTAACTAGTTATTTTTCTTCCCTCGTTGCCATTCAGGACTCGTTAAGATTATAAGGCAGGTGCATGCCGCTTATATCATGACTGTTTATTTATCAGCCGGGCAATGTTGTTTACCGAGATATCATTACCGCAGACGCGATTATAGAACTCGATTATGACAGTGATCGAATGGTACCGGATACATCGGCGATGATGGTTTCGTAGGGCGCATCGCCGGTGACCCAGTGATTTTTCTCCGTTCTTTTACCGATGCTTCGCAAAAGCTTGCGGTGTGACCCGATGATATTCATTTAAAATTCATTCTCTGTGGCTGATCATTTAATTATTCTAGTCATGAATTAACTCGTTATGAACTATTCGATTAAGCGAAGCAAACGCCTAAAATTGAAATTATTCTTGTATTTGATGTGAACATTGTTTTTATCGATGACACAGGTAAATGCAATGATAGAATTCGTAATATACGAAGGAAATGTTGACATGATCTATATGTTAACATTGTGTTATGTAATTAACATTATATATATATAAATAAAAAACAATGTTTATATAACATTGTTAATAATATATAACTATATAATATACAATACAATATAATATAATATAATATAATATATAATAATAATATATAATATAATATATAATATATATACAATATATATATATATAAAAAGCAATATTTATATAACATTGTTAATAATATATAACTATATAATATACAATATAATATAATATATAATAATAATATATAATATAATAATATAATATACAATATATATACAATATATATATTAACATTATATATATATATAAATAAAAAACAATGTCTATATAACATTGTATTATATTATTAATATATATTATTAACAATGTTATATAAACATTGTTTTTTATTTATATATATATAATGTTAATTATATAACACAATGTTAACATATAGATCATGTCAACATTTCCTTCGCATACTACGAATTCTATCGTTGTATTTACCTGTGTCATCAATAAAAACAATATATATATATATATATATATATATATATATATATTATTATTTTATAAAATATATATTATATATATAGTTATATATTATTAACAAAGTTATATAAACATTGCTTTCTATTTCGTTTAAAAACGAAACGAATTGACGGATGCGATTATTTAATAGATTTAAATTATGAACATAACTTTTATGAAACGAGTTCTCCAACTTTTACCAAGAATACGTAGTTTTGTGAACTAAAAAGTTAAATACTTGAAATGTATAAATTTCTTTCATTTCTCTTTGTGTTCAATTTTTAAGTGCTTCGTTTTTTAAACATGTTTTCCTTATGTATATTTCGAAAATTAGAAAACTATTCTTTATGTCATCGTCAGATCGTTATGTCAAGGTTATTTCAAGGTTATTTTAAATAACCTTGACATTAAGGATAAACCTTGGATAAGGTTATTTCAAATAACCTTGACATTAAGGATAAACCTTGGATAAGGTTATTTCAAATAACCTTGACATTAAGGATAAACCTTGGATAAGGTTATTTCAAATAACCTTGACATTAAGGATAAACCTTGGATAAGGTTATTTCAAATAACCTTGACATTAAGGATAAACCTTGGATAAGGTTATTTCAAATAACCTTGATATAACCTATAAGAAAATTTGATCCTTGAATGTAATTAATAAAGTGTGTGTGTTCAATCGGTGTAGGACTTACGAAGGAAAGTACAATCCCTGGCAAAAAGTATTCGATCACCTTTTAAAACGCAATAACTTTTCCCAATCTGGTCTAAATGACTTGAATTTTTTTTTAATTGTTAAAAGGACTAATTTACGGTACAATGAATGACTAGCAATCACTCGAATTCTGCTGTTATTTAAAGATGACAACAAAAGATAAAGGAACACTCGCTTCTTAACTTTTTGTTATCTGAAGTCGAAACGAAAATTGAGAAAATGCGTTTCATACATCTCGATAATTTACAAATGCAAACTAAGAATTTCAATGAAATCGGTTGACGCATGATCAAGCCACAGCCACTGAAAGATAGAAAAATTAACTGTTTTTAGATTAAATTCGTAAAGAACTGCGTTTTCAACGATCTTCAATTATCTGTAGCTCATAACAATATCAATCAATGTCGACAAAATTTTCAGTATGCAAACAAGTTTCTAAGATCTATGAAACGCATTTATTTTAAATTTTCGTTCCAGGTTCAAATAAAAAATTAAGGAACAAGTGTTTTTTATCTTTTTTTTCTCATTCCAAGTAACAGCATTATTTTAATAAGCATTTCAATCATTGCACAGTAAACTGGATCCTTGAACATTTAAAAGAGATTCAAGTAATTTCTGCTGGAGTTTCAAACAATTATGTGAAACTTAGAGTCATATCGGCCGAGATAATCGTTTAACGGATTTTCCGGATTCCTTTCACGAGATCGTGGAATATTCAATTATTCAGGGATTTAGTTTCAGTGTACACTTTTTGGAAAGCAAGACTCTCGGAAAGCGACTCTTAGGGCAGTTCCACTCGCACAGCGTTCGACACGGGAAGACGTATCGCGGTACTGCATCGGGTACACGAACTTTACGAACATTCGGGACCCGACCCGAATCCAAACAAATTTCCCGACTCGACCCGAAGGTTCGGGTATCCGAGATTTTCGGATACCATGTATCGCATTTATGTTACTGTGTATTGCATTTGTACATATATGACTACACGTGGCTACCCACTCAGCCCATTTGAAACATGTATCGAACTTGTTGGGATTATGGAATGAAAATGAATATGATTCTAATTCTTTTCTTAAAAAGACTTTATTTTATTCCTTTATCGAGAGAAGGTATATGGGCGAAAACGATCGAGCGACCAAACTCTACTGAGAGTCCGGTAAGAAAAAACGCTTCTTTTATACCCTTCTTGGGTTCGTCTTATCCACCAATCAGAGACGTTTATTTGTCGCGTTTCACATTGTATACGTGACGCTGGGATCCCCAAACAGTCAGGGCACGATGTGTATCTAATGGTACCGGTGATGATGTATCGCGGTATCGATTATATACAGTTTACATCACCGTCGTTGCCCGCTGACGGAACCGGCGAAAATGTAAACCGATATCTTAGTATCTTAGTACTAAGTAAACTACAGATTAATTTTTGTTCGAGGCTAAAATTTCAACAGAACCCGTATCGATCGCTGCATCGTATACGCGCATCACCGCGCACGCATCCTCGTGTGAAACGGCTCTTAAGCGACACAAATGAAATTTAACGGTATCCCAGATTGTACATGAAACTTAGAGTCCATTGTTACCATTATTTGTAATATATGGGATATTGGCTCGCTCTGTTTATAAATGTAAGAAAATCTGAAAATCTGATTGCTGTCGTTCGCTATGAAATGTAATGACGCTGAAGTGTATTTTCTTCCCCTCTTATTATTCTTGATGAATTTAGAAAAGTTATTTATAGCCTTCGCATCTACAGGGTGGTCCGCCTAAATAAGGCCACCCAAATATCTCCTACGATTGTGGGAGCACAAAAGAAATACTTTCTGTAAGAAATCATTATGATGCAAAATATTTTTTCCAAGGTCACTTCATTTTAAGTTTACAAAGCTATCGATATTTTTTTTGCGTGTAGCTATATAATTTTGTTTATTGCATCGTGTGGCTGATGTAGGAATACGTTCAGATATGCACATTACATGACCTTGAAATAACCTTTGACCTCGAAATTTAATAGGGGAAAAAATGTTTGCCTGTCGAGACTTTAGGCGAAGGCGACTTACGGGAACCTGTAAGTGTAAATAAACATGTTTACTATATCGCGCTACAAACAGCAGTGAATTATTCTCTAGGAAACCTCATCATGAATTTTGAATACGTTATCTGTGCGAATCTTGTTTTGAAATTGTGATTGTAATAGATGTTTGAAATGGCGTTCCTCAACTTTGATGCACTTTCTGAAACGTGGAACAAGAGACTTTCTGACTCTTTTAAACGTTGCAAAATTAATTGCAGCACAAGCTGTTGTTATTCTGTATTTCATGTTTCCCGGTGTTGATGGTTGTTCACCGCAAACTACAGTAATTTCTCCCTAATTCGCGCACAGATTGCGCACAAAAATGGACAATTTGGAAAGAGGAGATACGATTATTCGAGCCTTTCGTCTTGCTTTTATAGTTGTTGACAGTCGGTAACTATACAAATTTAGTTGACCATAATTGGTGAAAGATGCCTCGTTAGTATTACAACAATCTCTCCACAAATGATTCATCATTTTCACACTGCTGTAAATTCATGCGACTTTCAAAATCTTGCCGATGAAAATTCTGACGGTAAGACACGTGATACGGGTGAGATTTTTGTTCACGAAGTTGTTCGGAATTAGCCACGCGTACCGGTGAACAATCAAGGAGATCGCCGCCGATTTCGACGCAACTTTACAATCGAGGTGAAGTTCAGCCGATGGCAGTGTGATTGGGAGGGACAGGATCTCTTTTCCTTGCACAGGAGTGGCAGGCATCCCCTGCTCTCGTCAGGTCGTATAACCGTAGCGGTCGGTCTCACTTATTCTCTTTGTTACGAACCGTGCGAGAGATACAGTAAATCTCCCCAATTTTCCTTCAGCTTGCATTGGGTTGGCAACTAAGTAATTGCCGATTTCAGTTATAGATGTCTCTCACTCCCATTTTTATGATATCCGTAAATGTTAGACTTTTTTATCCTTATTTAGTTGCTTAGAAGGGAAGTTCGGTAATTTTTTGAAACTGTGCAGGATTCTCTGGAACCTTAGAAAAACTTCTGAGCTATTTTTATTATGGGCCACAATCCGTTCCTTCAAGATGTAAACATCCCGTATATATGTATTGGGTTGGCAACTAAGTAATTGTCGATTTCAGTTATAGATGTCTCTCACTCCCATTTTTATGATATCCGTAAATGTTATATTATAAAATTATTATTATTATTATTATGTTATTTTTTATTATCCGTGAATGTTAGCAACTGGACAAATTGAATGCAGCGATCAAGGAAAAGCGACCAGAATTGGTCAATCGTAAAGGTGTCATTTTCCACCAGGACAATGCTAGGCCGCACACGTCTTTGTCCACTCGGCAAAAATTCATGGATATTGGTTGGGAATTGATGTTACACCCACCATATGGACCGTTTATTTTGAAAGTGGTGTAAGTCCTTTTTTAAAAAAAATGAGATATGACGTAATTTATGCTTTATTTAGTGTAAACTTTTTGTTTATAACTAGTTAGTAGTTAATATCTTAAAAAATGCCAATGCTTTGTTCAATTTAAAATTGACCGGTAAAAGAAATTGCGTAACCATTGATTATGAAAGTGGTGTAAGTCCAATTTCCATAGACAGGTGGCGGGGTTAGTGGCCACCGGTGGCTTCACAATTGCTTTATTTGCTATTTATATTGTTTTATTTTCGTGCCAAAAGTTACTATTTTAGGTTACTTATTTTATTTTCCTCCAACAATGGATAATTTCATATTCACATCAGATAGTGATATAGGTAAGAAGAAATAGTAAATCAATGTTATTTTATGACAATTGAAAATAGTTATTTTATTTTATTTTAAATAAATTTACACGGAAATAAGACCCATGAATATAAACAAAAGAATAATCTTAGAATCGGAGGATGAAGATAATTCTACTATGAAAACCAAATTAATGAAGCGTAAAAAGAGAAGAAGAATTATAGAGATAGAATTTTCATCAGATGAGGATATTGTTACTGAGAACTTGGATTCGGTAAAAGAAAATAAAGGAAAATATACGCAACGAATAAACAAAATTAAGCGAAATGTCGGACAAGAGTACTTTACAAAAAAAGGAAAATTCATTCCAGCAAAAAAAGAAAGTGATATTTGTTATTTCAAAATTGAAATTAAATGATATTTACAATTGACTAATTATGAAAGTGGTGCAAGTCCATTTGCAGCCTGAAAATTGTATATTATTTTAGTTAAATTCGCCCAAAGGAAATTTATATAATCAAATTACATATTGATAAATTAGTACAAACATTCCCAGACTTTACATAATTAACCTATATTTTTTAATTGTCAGATCTGCTAACATTCAATTTTCTCGAAACGAAAAAAAGTGGACTTGCACCACTTTCAAAATAAACGGTCCATATAGCCCTGATCTCGCGGCATCGGATTACCACTTATTTCGATCCCTGGACAACTCCCTTCGTGGTAAAACTTTGAATGATGATGACGCTGTAAAATCTCACTTAACTCAGTTTTTGGCCGAAAAGGATCAGACTTTCTACGAGCGTGGAATTTTCAAGTTGTCGGAGAGATGGCATAAGGTCATCGAACAAAATGGAAAATACATTACAGATTAACCCTTTGCACTCGAATGGCGACTCTGAGGCGCCACTAAAAATTAGTATACTATTTTTCAAAATCATTCTAAGAGCATGAGACTCTTTTATACTTAAAAAAAAACTATTAAAATTGCATTGTACTTGCCAATAGGCTCAATTTCATACGCATGAATCGCAATAAATTATATAAAATAGAAATACTGTAGATTAGAAATCATGTTTTGGATTTCGAATTCAAATAGCTTCGACTGCAAAGGGTTAAACTTCATTCCAAGTAAAAATAATTTTTTATTTCATTGAACAAATCGGCAATTACTTAGTTGCCAACCCAATGAATAAAAATGGACAGTTTAGGAACAGGAGACATGACTATTCGAGCCTCTTGGCTCGTTTTTATAGTCGCTGATTGTCAATAACTATGAAAACGAGCCGCGAGGCTCGAATAATCGCGTCTCCTGTCCCCAAATTGTCCATTTCTGTTTACATGTTGAGTGACAATTGAAGAAAATTTGCTGTATTCGTATTATGCTTGTTTTAGAAATAATAGTTTCACGTTCCAATTGACCAATTTCTTGCGAGTTTTTCAATAGCCAATCTTGTACTTAATTCGTTTGTGACATTGTTAGTTTTCGTACGCTTTTTTTATACTGTAATTACCATTTTTTAGAAATGGACAATTGCGTTCAAAAAATTTCTCTCGGTATAATCGAACAAGCTTGTCTTAAATATTGATCACTTTTGTCACAAATTAGGATCATATCGATTTTCTCTTCTTTCAGGTAACTCATCGCGAACAACAATATCGATAAATCGACACATTTTTTAACGATGATCAGACTTCTGCAGTGTCAGAGGTCATTCGTAACGTGATAGTAAACATGTTTATTTATACTTAATTTTCGAAGGCAACGATCATTTCAAGGTCATGTAATCTACATATTTGAACATATTTTTACATTAGCCACACGATGTAATAAAAAGAATTATACAACTACACGCAACAAAACATCGATGACCTTGTAAACTTCGAAAAAAGCATGGAAAATATTTGTTATGCTTCCACAATAGATGGCCTTATTTAATTTAGATGGCCTTATTTAGGCGAACCACCCTGTATAAGTGAAACCTATTCCTTATCAGAGAAAATTGTTAATTAAATACTGGAAAGTAAGCAGTTCAATTCGGATTCATATCACGTCACAAATCTTTCGCGAAGTCGTGGAAAGGAGATCTGCTTTTTCTCTTAGTTTTTTTGTTTGTGCAGCTTTTTCATGCGCAACATCTGCAGCGATAAAGTAATGCGTTACGTATAATAAAAGATAACGTTTTACGTGAGCATATGGAAATATTTTCATAATTTAATTCGACTGTCAAATTTTCAGTCTGAGACTAATCTAATTAGGAGTATATAAATGCTTGGAACAATGCGCTGGTGAATTTGCATATACGCGAATGCAGTCTTCTACCTTATCTCTGAAATATCGACGCGAATATTCTTAAATCGGGTACATGGCGCACTCTAGCGGCATCTGATAAACTAAATGTAACAAAATATCACAGACGCGGCATTGCCTCACGTTTTTACGGACTCCGAGAGCGTCGTTACCATTTCTGTGACGCACGCAATGTTATCCACACTCGCCGAATTTAGGACTATTACTACGAATCGAGTATCATCTATAGTTTGTTTCAGCTACAATATAATAATTATATTATATTGATTATATTATTATATTAATTATTATTATTATATTATTAACAATTATATTATTATATTATTATTATTATATTAATTATATTATATTATATTATAGATGATATTAATCATCGCATCGAATACTGTAAGAATTTTCGAACTTCCAAGGATTCAAATTAAGACTAGAGAAATATCGCGTTTATTATAAAACACGTACACTATCGCCGTAAATGCAAATTACTGAAAAGAGAATCCTAACTAAACGTAAATAAATTACAATTTACTCGTTTAATGAAGAGACTTACTAGTAATAAAGAGCATGCGACTCGCCGTTCGTTATCACATAGGCCAGCGTCGACAAATTTCAATTTAAATTGAAATTATTATGAAAATACCAAACAGTGTCCAGTAAGCTGAAGATGTACAGTGGCCCACAAAAATGTTCGTACGCCTTTTAAAACGCAATGACTATTTTAAAACTGATCTAAATGACACGAATTTTTTTTATGATAGAGGGACTAGTTTACTAGACAAGGACTGAAATGATTTTTTCTTTAATTTTTTTATTAGCTGGAATGACAAAAGATAAAAATCTCTCGTTTTTCAACGTTTTTATCTGAGCCTATAACGAAAATTTAAAAAATGTCTTTCGTTGATTTCGGTAACGTATGTGCATGTTGAAAATTGTATCGAAATTGTCACGTTGTTATGAGTAACAACAAATTGAAGATCGCAAAAATCACAGTTTTAACGCGATTTTGACCAAAAACTGTTAGAAATCTGCATTTTGATTAAATTTTCAGCACGTATATAATCTTGAGATCTACAAGAGGCATTTTTTAAAGTTTCATTATAGACTCATGTAAAAAAGTTAAAAACAAGGGTTTCGAGAATTTTTTCTTTTTATTCGAAATTATTAAAAATATTATTATCAAAATTAAAAAAGAAAGCTTTTCGGTCATTATCTGGCAGACTAGTCCCTCTATCATCTAAAAAAAAATTCAAGTCATTTAGTTCAGTTTTCAACAAGTTATTGCGTTTTAAAAGGTGCACGAACACTTTTGTGGGCCACTGTATATACGCACTAAATCCTGCAACATGTGAATTCGTTTGAATATTTTGCAATACTTAGCAACTACTGTTAGAACAGATAATTTTCAGAGAAAAGTGATAAAATCGAGAAATCTCGTGAGCGGTCGTTTAAGTGATAACTTAATTAAGGTACTCTTAAGCTGGCCTTTGTTAAAACGTCCCCAATTTGATTGAGGTAGGAATAGCCACCCACACTCAAGGGGCCAAAGATCTGCATGCAGCTCGCGAGCCGCGGTTTGCCGATCATTGACATAGGTTATTAGGAAACAGGTTATTTAGAAGATGTCCGAAGTAGAACAAAGCAGTATTTATGAACCTTTAGCACACCCCAGCTACAAGTAGACCAAGCTCTTAAAGGCCAATGATCCACTCCAAGGTAGGAGGGTAGCCCAAGTTGGGTTGAGGGTAGGCTCGAGGTTAAGGGAATGAATATATTTCATTTTTAGTTAAATAAAGAAAATCTCATAATAATAATTTTATTACATTAATTAAATGTATCAATAAATTTAATTTTATATCAAAATTTATTATAGGAAATAAAATTTTAATAAAATTTTTAATTTTAATAAAGCTTATTTATAATATTAGTTTAATATTAGTATCAAAATTTATGAATATATTTCATTTTTAGTTAAATAAAGAAAATCTCATAATAATAATTTTATTACATTAATTAAATGTATCAATAAATTTAATTTTATATCAAAATTTATTATAGGAAATAAAATTTTAATAAAATTTTTAATTTTAATAAAGCTTATTTATAATATTAGTTTAATATTAGTATCAAAATTTATGAATATATTTCATTTTTAGTTAAATAAAGAAAATCTCATAATAATAATTTTATTACATTAATTAAATGTATCAATAAATTTAATTTTATATCAAAATTTATTATAGGAAATAAAATTTTAATAAAATTTTTAATTTTAATAAAGCTTATTTATATTAGTTTAATATTAGTATCAAAATTTATGAATATATTTAATTTTTAGTTAAATAAAGAAAATCTCATAATAATAATTTTATTAAATTAAGTAAATGTATCAATAAATTTAATTTAGGTTAATTTAATTTAAATTAGGTTAGGTCAAGACAAAATCAAGGCAAGGAAAGGTTGATACAAAGACCTGCTCAAGACAACGTTAAGACGAGGTCAAGGAAAAAGCCATAGGAAATTCTACACACATACTATAAACGATTATCCGCGAACGCGTCTCGGTCATCTTTCGTAATATCCACAAGTATTTCGGATGATCAGTGATTAATTAAGTGATCAGTGTTTGGTGACAGTGCAGTGAAAGATCAGCTGTACGTGGCACGAGGTCAGTGCCCTTCGACATCGTGAGCCATAATTTCAGCCAGCAAATGCATCCTCAACTAAATGGGTGAGTTTCTTATTGATAATATTTTTCATATTTCTCTAATAAACAAATCCTTTACGTCCCTTAACGCGATTATTTATTATTAAATCAGCTTTGCAAATCATTCGTTGAATTCTGTTCGGACACGGAATTATTTAAATTAAAATATGATTTACGAACTTTGTTAATCCTCACTGTACACCTTGCATAAAAATTTCATATGGTACACGTGAGGTGTCATGCACATCAGAAAATTGAAACGGCTGTCACGGTTAAACTACATATTATTTCGGGTCCGAAAAATTAGTAAATATTCTTCAGACGTTCTAAAGTAAAGGTGAACAGCGTTTTTCTTAAAAATATCACTGTTATGTAGTTAAAAAAATCCGGAAAGTTCACGCTTCGTGACTTGTTCAATACTTCGAACGCGGCTCGAGTCCGCCCCGACCTTCTGTCAAAGCCTCGTGCTGCGGGCTCTCGAACTTCGCGCCGTCACCTCTCATTGGTCAGTGTTTTTCATTAATAACTCGTAAACAAAGTCGCAAATTGCATTTTCGCAAAGGGAAAAGTTACTTCAAATGACCTCAGCTACCCCTCATTTTCGGCTGTTAAAGTAATTGTGGAACACCCTGTATAGGTAGAACAGGGTAGGATGGATGGATAGACTACTGCGCATTCTCAGGATAGCTCAAAGTAGTCGTCCCCGTCTTGGAGCCTTCCGCTTCTGTCCACCCTTGCCGGAGGAACCGGCCCGAATGAATTTAGCGCTGCGCTTGACGGTCTGATATGTGCAGCGAAGCGCAACGAAAGAAGTCCACTGACGATCGGGTAACTTAGTGCACGAGTGACTTCGGCGGATTGCGATTGAAAATGTTTAATAAAATTATTTCTAACTGTAACGCGCAGCATACATCCATTTATTAACCAAAACCAATTTCATTTATTATACACGTTAGAATAATGGTATAGAATATTAGAATAATGGTAATCACCAATTGTGTGTGTGTGTGATTGGAAATGTTTTTCCGACGAAAATAAGCCCAAACGTGACATAAATCAGATACCAACGTAGCATAAATTATTTCTGAAAATATGTGAATCATTTTATGACGATGAATGTAGTAGATTGTATATGTTAATTATTGTATATGGTGATTGTTTCGTACACAATTATCATCATAGTAGAATGTATGTATAATTGTACAAATGTTAATACAATGTAATTAAAAATTAATAAAACGCCTATAAAAACTGGATATGCGAGATATCCTTCCGAAAATTTTAAATTTAAATATTTCTAAAACAACATATTTTACACGCTAGTCGTTTACATCACCGAAACATAAATACTATGATTCTTTTTATGTATAGTATAAAAGCCAAGTGAAAAACAGTGCAATTATTATTGATTTGTCAGCATTAAGTCATAAAAGAAATAAAGAAGTTTCGTAAGTAAACAAATCTTTCATTTTCTTAAATATCATTGTAAAATAAAATCTGATAAAAAAATGTTTCAAGCAAAAGTTTATTCTTTCTTCGCGTTGAATAAAAAGCTGTAAATAAGAATATAAGTTTCCATTTCCAAGAAACAAAATTACGCTGCAAATAATCTTCCAAGTGATCAACGACAATAAAATAAATAAAATAGTTGCATTTTCTTCTTCGAATCGAGTAACTTTTTTCCAAATTTGTGTTGTTTTCGAGATATCTCGATCTAAAGTTTTAAAATGAACACCCCGTATATGATTTCTATAATAAATAACACTACAGCGTACAAAATAACAATATCTCTATCACTATTGAGAGATGGTATTATAAAATGAAAGATATATAAAAATAAATATTAAATTTAAAATATTGTGAATTATTATTCGTCGAGGCATATATAAAAAAATGCTAGCACCGTAATGCTTATAGATTTATTAACGTTGTAAATACCTATTTGCAAGAAAAATATGAATAAAACTATTGTCAATCACTAGTAGAAAAAGTTGCTCAACTGTCCATAAAAATAATTACACTTTATATCTTATTTCTGTACTACGTGTTTCATAAATACCATTTTCACCAGTTAAATGTTCGCGCTGTATACGTTTATTGCTTATAAATAATATTCAGCATTCCTAGTAGAAATGAGATATACGGTATATTCGCTTCTTGCTAACGAGCCTTTTTTCGTGAACTATCGGTAACGCTGAGTGCGACACGTCTGTGATGCAATGTATGTACTCATTTCAAGTCTGCGACGCTGGAATCAGTTGTGAAATATGGAATCGGTAAGGCAGTCAGATCTGGAACATGAAAGCTCAGAAAGTGGCGTGTCTATTTTTACATCTCGTCTATGGAAATATTCGCGTTGTTTACATAAATATACAAAGTTAAAATATTTATTAAATTCTCAAACATGGATACATTTGCAATATATATATATAAATATATTGCATATATATATATATATATGTTTATATTATATAATATAATTTATATTAATAATAATATTAATAATAATAATAATAATAATATAATATATTATATTATTTTATTATTATTTTATTTATTATTATTAATATATATATATATATATATTGCATTTATATATATATAAATAACCATGTCGTATCAACAAATAAAGAATATAAATCAATTCGAGCTTGCTTGGTGAGAAGTTAAATAATTCTTGTACCGTTAATTGTACTTCTATCGATATAACAATAATTTACAGTTTGTATTTTGATTTTTCCATTAAGAATTTACGAGAAACGAACGAAAGTTTCCTACAATATTGGGTAAACTTCTACCTTATCAACTATCGATGATTTCGCGATTTTAGTTTGAAATTGCTACAGTGAACGTTTAGAAATCCTTGAAAAATGAATTCGTTTATCAGAGAGAAAGAGAGAGAGAGAGGATAGCATTATAAAATTCTTCAATTTAATTAGCTTTAACATAGTTCCTTTAATGCTGTTTTAAATGATATTAATATTTTTCGTTACTTATTCATAATTCTCTACAATAAGGGCAGAACAAATTCAACTCAAAAATGCAAACAAACTTTCTTTCTGTAGTAAAACACATAAATATACTAACGTATTTGTATAAACACTTTATTTAATATATGCTTATGAATAGGTTAAGAATTTGATGCATTTATAATAAAAGTGAACAGGTAAAATAGAAAACTTTGAGAATCTAATTGTTTTCGGGCATAATTAACTTTGTATAAACAAAAATAAACAAAAAATAAACAAAATAAAATAATAATAAAATTTAATATGTCATACGATAAGGTATTCGATCAGGTCTTTCGTCAAGATTGTTCACTTATAGCATCGAACGGTCTCTTTTATCATAGTAGTTAAACAAGTTAAAGTTTTAATGTTGTTACCAAATTTATGAATTATTAAACGAAAAATTAAGCAAAAATTCGAAACATATTAAAAATGTTTTTGAAGATAATTTAGTTAAGAAATGGGAAAATAATAAACACATTTTGTTGAAGAATGCAGACGAAACGGTAAGAAAGGAGATTACGAGGAAACTATCGCTCTCCAAGAATAGAAGCACAGATTTGTTAAATATTACAAAATCTGGATCAGATGGGACAACTGTTATCAAACGTAAATGTAATGCAAGAAGATAAGCAAAAGATGATGACGAATATCAAATTTAATCAAATGTCAAATAAATGAAACATGTGGCATAAAAGATGCTCTAAACTGTTTTTGCTTATTATACCATTAATTTATAGGATATTTGTTAAGATAATTTTTTAAATATTTTTATCCAGAAATTTTTGTTAATTTTATTCAGTTTCTTTTTATTGGAAGGACTATCTCTTCTCATAAAATACTAAAATATGATATTAAACAAAGATGCAAGGAACGATTTATGTAATTCATGATTATTATTATAATATTATATGTACCAAAAATAAATAAGAAAGCATTAGTTATAAGATTAATACCAAGATTACTTTATTTTGACCATTTTTTGTACCCTTTATGAATATGCCTTACCCATTCAATACAACCGATTCGTGAACCGAACAAAATGTACTTGCTACGAAAATTAAAAATGGAACAAGTAATAATAAAGAAACTAGAATTAGATTAGTCGTTTCGATTTTTTGTTACCTCATCCTAATCCACGGTAGTTCTCCTCTATAGAACACTACTTTTGTGCAGAAAAAAAGATATCTGAAAAATGAAAACCGCGAGCGGCGATGACATCTGTAGGGAAAGGTTGTTCAGAGTGATGTCTTTGATAACATATTTATTAACATATTATTCCCAAATAATTACCACAAACTCACAATAACAAGTTAAAAAACGAAAGTGTTCCAAGAATTCATTTTAATCTTTCGCATGAATTTTTTCGAGGGCACGTAACTTCTCTGTATTTTGGCCTCGGAAAGTTCCTTAACTTTTTAATTTAGGGGAGGAAGACTCTTTCCAGCGGGAAAAATAAAATCGTCCTTCAAAAAGCCCCTGGGGAAAATTATTGAAACGGAAGCCCTTATCGCGACGGCGTCGTCGCCACAAATCTCGTCGGCGTGCGCGATAGGAAAATACAGATTGTTTCAGTGCAGCGACGGCGGCCGCAGTAAAACCTGTAAGAAGTGATTGCGAGCAGAAGCGGGGGACCGCTATCAGCCAAACAGAACGGATAATTCCAAGTAGGAATGAAATCCTCCGGCCAGTGGGACGCTTTTGTTCTATCTTTTTCGTGCCGTTACGCCGTAGCCGCACTTGGGATCCTCAGACCGAACTGCAATTCCCTGGGACACGGACGGTGGATCTCATACATTCAAATTCGCGGAACCATATCCCTCTCGGACGCAATCGCTGAACAGTCACTTCGGCTGGAAAAAGTGAATGCGAAATCTTGTCGAACCAATTGGACGTGAACGTCCAGCCTCTGCATCGGTCGAATTCTCCTTCGGATCTGCTGGCACCAGAAATTCATATGGAGTTTGTTGAAATTTTAGCCTCGAACAAAAATTAATCTATAGTTTACTTAGTACTAAGATACTAAGATACACTGATTTTCTATTAATACGTATTTGCGGTCCTCCCGACACATGCTCGCCGTGACTCCGGCACAGTAGATGGAAATGATCTTTCAAGAAATTAATCATAGTATTCATATGGTTATTATTGTTGAAATTTTAGCCTCGAACAAAAATTAATCTATAGTTTACTTAGTAAGATATCTTCAGTTAAGATATCGGTTTACATTTCGCCGGCTCCGTCAGCGGGCAACGACGGTAATGTAAACTGTTGTGGCGGCTACCTCCAGACCTGCCCGCAGAGGGCTCCTCTTCCCGCTAGTAGCCGATCCGTTCCGATCCCTATATATACACCGAGACTTTGTCCTACCCTTACGTCTAAGGCAAGGGCCCGCTAGGATAGCCTTACCGATGAGTCCTCTAGCGGGCCCCGGACGAAACGTCTCCCCACTCCTTTTCCTTTCCCACGACACAGCGAACAGCCGCCAAACTTGTACATAACTGTATATATATATATATACACATCGTGCCCTGACTGTTTGAGGGTCCCAGCGTCACGTATACAATGTAAAACGCGACAAATAAAACGTCTCTGATTGGTGGACACGACGAACCCAAAAAGGGTATAAAAGAAGCGTTTCTTCTTACCGGACTCTCAGTAGAGATGGTCGCTCGATCGGTTTCGCTCATATACCTTCTCTCAATAAAGGATTAAAATAAAGTCTTCTAAAGCAAAGAATTAGAATCATTTCCATTCCATAATCCCAATAATTATCATAGCATTCTGTAAACATTACCATCGAATTGAAAAGTGCGTTTCAAGAGAACTTCGATACAATGTTAAGTCGAGCAAAGACATCGATGTTGCACCGATCCACGTCATACCATGTCTCCTTCCTGAAAACGGAGAAGGAACTTGACAGGGATTAAAGATGCAGCAGAACAATCCGACAAAGATAAACAGGATTGATTTAAATCTGTTCGATAGAACGACGGATTTTCGCAGGATGTTTTCCAACTTGCGTCCGTATCGTGAATCCGGGAATCCGCGGAAGCCTTATTGCAAACGTGACTAATGTACGCGCGCAAGAAACGTCCGCTTCTGCAACAGATCGATAAGTCGTTTGACTCGGCTGAGTCCACGCTGCCGGCTGACAAATGTGTCTTTAGTCGCGGTGAATGTAAAACAGCTGTGAGCTGGGAAACAAACTTAGTCTGTTCGTTGTCGTGGAAAGCCTTTTCTCAATCAGAATGACAGGGTATAAAGCTGTGGACGATGCCGCCGCTGTCTTACGCGAGGAACGCCAATTGTTTCAAAGAAGCAGTGCAGCAAGAAATACACGAATGGTACGATACAACATAATTACATTATAACGAGGTAGACGGTACCATGATTGCTACAGCGTGGATTTTATGCATTTATATAGGGCGGGCCATTTGTCGGTTTCGTTTTAACCCTTTCGCTACTACGGGCCACTATAGTGGCTTTCCATATGATGCCACTGAGGTACTACGGACCACTATAGTGGCTTTCCATTTGGTGCCACTGAGGTACTACGGATCACTATAGTGGCTTTCCATTTGGTGCCACTGAGGTACTACGGACCACTATAGTGGCTTTCCATATGGTGCCACTGAGGTACTACGGACCACTATAGTGGCTTTCCATATGGTGCCACTGAGGTACTACGGACCACTATAGTGGCTTTCCATAAGATGCATTATATTGCATAATGTTATTTCCTCTCATACTGTAAATTAAAGAGCGCATGCTAAGACGTTATAAAATACCCTGGAATACCCTTTATTTATAAATACCCTTTGGAGAAAAATTGTTTCGTTCGAAAAATTCATTCGATTCAAACAGCTTAGGTTCTCCGCCGACCGCCGCGGAGTACCGACTTCCGCTGACGATCGCCGTCGCATAGCGTGCAGTGATGTCGCAGCGCTCTGTTCAGCAGAAGTACCGCGACGGAGAATCCGCCCGTAGCGAAAGGGTTAACACTGCCGTGCGGTTTTGTGAAAAACTTCCATAGGGTTTTTCCTGGTTTAAACTGTTATTTTACAAGCAAACAAAATTGTAATGAAATTATAGTTCGTAAATCTGCAACCTGCTGTCGGGTAAACTTCACAAATATTTAAATTTAAATGCTGAAAGTATTCGTAACTATTGAAAAAGAAACTTTAGCCTCGGACACAAAAATTAATCTATAGTTTACTTAGGACTGCGATTCGAAAATATCGGATTAACACTATGCCGTCCGCAGATCTTAGATATCATTCAATCGTTTGAGGCCGGCATAGTAGCTTGGAAATTTTAGATTTTAAAAAATATTTCGAAGATGGCGGTAATATAAATTCCTAAAATGAAGATATGTCGTCCAAGAATTTTCGTACTTAATTCTTAGTTAAATAAGCACAATGCTATAGTTAGTTTGCTGCCTTTTAACACCCAAGAAATATAGTTCAAATGTTATTTCAGATTTTTAAAATGGCACCAAAGTGGTACCACCGGCATACAACAGATAGTTTTTGCATGGCACCAGCGTGGTGCTACCGGACGGTATAGTGTTAATATAAACTGTATATCATAGATACCGCGATAGATCATCACCGGTGTCGTTAAGCACATCGTGCTCTGATTGTTAGTGATCCTAGTATCGCGTATACAATGTAAGACGCGATGAATGACCGTCTTTGATTAGTGGAGAAGATCACACCAAAAAGGGTATATAAGCAGGCGATTTTCAGTCACCGCTCTCTCAGTTGAATTTGGTCGCTCAGTCATTTCGTACAAATACCTTCTTTCAAATAAAAATAAAAATAAAACTTTTAAGAAAAAGAATTAACATCATATTCATTTGAGAAATAATCCAAGCCATAATCCCAATAGTAACATTAAATAAAAATGCATGTACCTGACGAGAGATTAAAGAAATCAAGGTAAATTGCGATTTCGCGCTCGTTTACAGTTGAATCGAAAATAATTAGTAGTTTGTACCATCGATATTGGTACTGAACGGCGCCTCATCAGTGTATGCAGGAAAAGTCGTTACGGAAGGAGTGGAGTGGCAACGCATGCGCAGAGAGTCACGTACAACGGCGCGGCGCGTCTACCGAGTAAATATTATATTGGGTTGGCAACTAAATAATTGCCGATTTCAGTTATAGATGTCTCTCACTCCCATTTTTATGATGTCCGTAAATGTTATATTATAAAATTATTATTATTATTATTATTATTACGTTATTTTTTATCATCCGTGAATGTTAGCAATTGGACAAATTGAATGCAGCGGTCAAGGAAAAGCGACCAGAATTGGTCAATCGTAAAGGTGTCATTTTCCACCAGGACAATGCTAGGCCGCACACGTCTTTGTCCACTCGGCAAAAATTGATGGATATTGCTTGGGAATTGATGTTACACCCACCATATGGACTGTTTATTTTGAAAGTGGTGTAAGTCCTTTTTTAAAAAAAATGAGATATGACGTAATTTATGCTTTATTTAGTGTAAACTTTTTGTTTATAACTAGTTAGTAGTTAATATCTTAAAAAATGCCAATGCTTTGTTCAATTTAAAATTGACCGGTAAAAGAAATTGCGTAACCATTGATTATGAAAGTGATGTAAGTCCAATTTCCATAGACAGGTGGCGGGGTTAGTGGCCACCGGTGGCTTCACAATTGTTTTATTTGCTATTTATATTGTTTTATTTTCGAGCCAAAAGTTACTATTTTAGGTTACTTATTTTATTTTCCTCCAACAATGGATAATTTCATATTCACATCAGATAGTGATATAGGTAAGAAGAAATAGTAAATCAATGTTATTTTATGACAATTGAAAATAGTTATTTTATTTTATTTTAAATAAATTTACACGGAAATAAGACCCATGAATATAAACAAAAGAATAATCTTAGAATCGGAGGATGAAGATAATTCTACTATGAAAAATAAATTAATGAAGCGTAAAAAGAGAAGAAGAATTATAGAGATAGAATTTTCATCAGATGAGGATATTGTTACTGAGAACTTGGATTCTGTAAAAGAAAATGAAGGAAAATATACGCAACGAATAAACAAAATTAAGCGAAATGCCGGACAAGAGTACTTTACAAAAAAAGGAAAATTCATTCCAGCAAAAAAAGAAAGTGATATTTGTTATTTCAAAATTGAAATTAAATGATATTTACAATCGACTAATTATGAAAGTGGTGCAAGTCCATTTGCAGCCTGAAAATTGTATATTATTTTAGTTAAATTCGCCTAAAAGAAATTTATATAATCAAATTACATATTGATAAATTAGTACAAACATTCCCAGACTTTACATAATTAACCTACATTTTTTAATTGTCAGATCTGTTAACATTCAATTTTCTCGAAACGAAAGAAAGTGGACTTGCACCATTTTCAAAATAAACGGTCCATATAGCCCTGATCTCGCGGCATCGGATTACCACTTATTTCGATCCCTGGACAACTCCCTTCGTGGTAAAACTTTGAATGATGATGACGCTGTAAAATCTCACTTAACTCAGTTTTTGGCCGAAAAGGATCAGACTTTCTACGAGCGTGGAATTTTCTAGTTGTCAGAGAGATGGCAAAAGGTCATCGAACAAAATGGGAAATACATTACAGATTAAACTTCATTCCAAGTAAAAAAAATTTTTTATTTCATTGAACAAATCCGCAATTACTTAATTGCCAACCCAATACTATAATCTGCGAGCGTGCAAAACTTGTACATATCTTCTTAAACAACGCAGGTATAAAGTACATTTGAGTCTTAAATGCAAAATAAACATTTTAACTTATAAATATTCAAAAGAGCTGTAAGAAATCTTCGGTGTCTTGACTGTCAATGACGGGATAACTTATACAGGATAACTTAGAACTATCTTAGAGTGTAGCCAGCTGTTGTCGCATCAGCGGAGTTGTGAACATTTCCTTAACGCTCTAAACCGTAAAGATAGGTTTTAGGGTCCTGAGGCGACCGTGGATCACAGGACATCGGATACATCCGCAGACATCCTCCTGGAAAAGAGTCAGACGGCGGTGCAACGGCGCGTATCGCCACTATACTCCGGCGCGGCCCTGAGAAAAAATCCGAAAGTAGTTAGGGGATATGAACAACGTTGTTGCACGACCGGCAATACACGTTCACTGCTCTCAGGGGCGCTGTTTGACCTTCCTTCTGACCCTTAGAAAAGATACCTTGCCACCCGTATCCACTGGAGATTCATGTGTATTGCAGCCATCGTTCTTGAAATCGAAAGGGTTCGAGCGAAAATTCTATTTACTCCCTTTCCAATTATGTGGTCTAGCGTTTATTGTTAACTTAATTTAGTAGGGCTGGTTGAGACTAAGCTAAAAGAGATCACCTGCAGTGCTGTGAATAATTATAAACTCAAAGTAACTTTCAAAATAACGAAAAGAGACGTTTACGTACAATAATCTCAATATAGTACATTCTCCCCAATTGTCCATCAGCTTGTAAACGAAAATGGTCAATTTGGGAAGAGGAGATACGATTATAACATTGCGCCTCGTTTTTTTAGTTTTGACAATCGGCAACTATAAAAACGTACCGTGAGGCTTAAATAATCGAATCTCCTCTTCCCAACTAGTCCATTTTTTTACAAGCTGCAGGACAATTGGGGAGAATTTACAGTAATCGAAGCAATAACAGGTGAAATTATCAAGGAGGTATGTTCTCAATAGAGAAGAATGCAAAAACAAAAGATCAAATTCGTCAAAATCGTTGGGTGGTGACCTTTTCTATGCAATTACCACAAGTTTCATAGTCGTAATTATGAGAAATAAATACTATAGACGAACAGGTGCAGTTTGTCGTTGAGCAATAATTTCACAATAACTTCACAAAACAGGTGGAATCCTTCTATAACACGGTTAATTTTTGTTCCGTGTTGTATCGAAAATCGAAACCCTGTTAAAAGAAATCTAGCGAGGTCTAGAAAAGAAAATGGAGTTCCGTGGGTATTTGACGAAATCGATTGGCTACGATGCGAAAGGTCGTGGATTCGAGTCTCGTCAGCGGTTATTTCTTTTTCCCCAAGACATTTTCACCATTACTACAGTGGTGAGCATAATTATAAACTCAAAAACGAGTACTACGAACACTTATCGGATACTAAACGAATACTTAACAAAGCATTATATTTGTATATTTCTATTTTCTATTATTTCTAATATAGAAATATACAAATACAATATTTTGATAAGTATTTTTAAATGTACAGGACGACTTAGCTAAAAGAGACCAGCTACAGTGTTATGATTAACTATAAACTCAAAAAATAAAAAACTCAACTATACAGATATTTAAACAAAAACAAATTTATATATTAGAAATAATAGAATACAGAAACATACAAATACGATATATCATTAAGTTTTTATTAAATATCACTAAAAGTGTCAAAGTTACTTTCTATAAGTAAGTTTATAATTATTTACACCACTGTATATCTACAAGGTAAACGTCGTGCTTACGTCAATAAAAACCATAATGCGCGATGGAAACATATCTTCCACCAATATGAGTTGGGCCAAAAAAATCGTGTTATACAAATACCGTGTTGTAAAAGAACTGTCACAATCTTCACACCGCGTTATGTCGAAACCATGTTCCCAAAGTACCGTATTATAGGAGGGTTGATTGTACAGGGTGTAAAAAAAGATTCTGTCGTGGCTATCATAGACGTACTCGACTCCCTTAGATCGATGGAGATTTGTTAAAAAACTTGGCCATATATTTTAAGGTCAAATTTTTTTATGATTTCAATAACCTTCACCAAGCAGATGACCTTGATTTTTAGTAGAAAAACAATAGTTTTTGAAAGTTGTTATTTTTCAATATGTGGCCGACTAAATACTAATTAACTAAACGTTTGTTTCGATTTCGGATCTTCGACAGTGCCGCAGAACATCGTGCAAATCTTATTTCGTTTCACAGACTTTTGTATATATGTTGTTTCTTTAGGTTAATTACTTTTTATAATACTATATTACTATTTCATTGAATACGCGAGTATACACTGTGCTGTGATCGTTCGGTTTGAATAAACATTTTATTATAAGGAACAAACTGCGATACTTTTTACTCTGTAACTGCAGATATCGTAGCTTCGAGGAGCTTTCTTTTCACAACGTGACTATACACGATACTACATACTATAAACGATTATCCGCGAACGCGTCTCAGTCATCTTTCGTAATATCCACAAGTGTTTCGGATTATCAGTGATTAATGAAGTGATCAGTGTTTGGTGACAGTGCAGTGAAAGATCAGCTGTACGTTGTGCGAGGTCAATGACCTTCGACATCGTGAGCCACAATTTCAGCTAGCAAATGCATCCTCAACTAAATGGGTGAGTTTCTTATTCATAATATTTTTCATATTTCTCTAATAAACAAATCCTTTACGTCCCTTAACGCGATTATTTATTATTAAATCAGCTTTGCAAATCATTCGTTGAATTCTGTTCGTACACGGAATTATTTAAATTAAAATATCATTTACGAACTTTGTTAATCTTCACTGTACACCTTGCATAAAAATTTCATATGGTATACATGAGATGTCATGCACACCAGAAAATTAAAACGGCTGTCACGGTTAAACTACATATTATTTTGGGTCCGAAAAATTAGTAAATATTCTTCAGACGTTCTAACATAAAGGTGAACAGCGTTTTTGTTAAAAATATCACTGTTACATAGTAATCAAAAATCCGGAAAGTTCACGCTTCGTGACTTGTTCAATAGTTCGAACGCGGCTCGAGTCCGCCCCGACCTTCTGTCAAAGCCTCGTGCTGCGGGCTCTCGAACTTCGCGCCGTCACCTCTCATTGGTCAGTGTTTTTCATTAATAACTCGTAAACAAAGTCGCAAATTGCATTTTCGCAAAGGGAAAAGTTACTTCAAATGACCTCAGCTACCCCTCATTTTAGGCTGTTAAAATAATTGTGGAACACCCTGTAGATACGGCAAAATATTACCATCATTTGTACCATAGACAACGTTCGGAAGTACATGCCCCTCCACTTCGCTACTACGAGCTATAACAGAAACTTCCCGGTAGCAATAGCAGAACGATAAAATGTCGTAAACAACGTTACTCCTTTATGCTTCCCTCAAACTCTCTTTGCGTAGGGAAATCTAGTAAGATTCGAACTTCGTGACTTACGGCCCATTACGGTTATTATGCAAGGATATTAAGAGGGATCAGTAAATCTGCGAAGCGATCGGCTCACGCGAAACGGCTAACTTCCGTCTCACGGTCTCGGGGTACTCATAAATTTTCTAAACACTCCTCGTACCGTTGCGGCTGGAAATAACACGACTGTTAGTACACGGGCCGTACGATTCCAGCGTATACACTCGTCGAGGACGCGGAAAAGTTTCCTAACTTCCTTTGGCGACTGGATCAAGGGCACTTTTCTTTTCGTTAGAATCTTTTTATTTTCTGAAAGAAACTCTGCGAATAGGGAATACGCGTTCAGTCCTCCAATAACAATGTACTTACGATTCGATTAAGATTACAGTTGTTTGTACGTTCGATTAAATTATCAGTCATTTTATACAGTAAATTCTTTCGTATAAGATAGAGATACATGGGGGTGATTATAGTCATTGTGCTGGTATGTCGCATTTATCTCATTTATAAGGAATAATTGTTGTATTGAAAAATGTTATTATTTTCTAACATGTCTATCATTTACGAACCGAAATTAAGTACTTGATTACACTTGTTTTTTAATATTTTTTCATGTGCAAATAACATTCCAATACCTAAATAAAAACTTACGGAAATGTGATTTATTCTCTATTAGGACTTTACCTTTTAATATTTAAACGAGTCTCAACATTTCTTGACAAGAATGTATTAATAATTGTCGGAGTTAAAATTACTCTCTTAGCAATTTTTTTAGGATGTAATTTTTGGATGCTATTGCACCAGTAACATTTTCTGGACTAATGTTTCTTAAGGAATTGTGCAGTAATTTCACAGTAACTTTTAGCGAATTTTTGCGATATTTGTAAATGTCACTTCAGAGTTAACTGACTATCAGTGAAAAGTAGAAAAGAAAGGTGTGTAAAATTACACAAACGCGAACACAAATTAAATATTCAAAACTGTCAGAAATACCAATTACCCAAATGTACAGCCCGCATAAATGAATTTGGCAGCGTAGTAAATTCTCCCAATTGTCCCACAGCTTCTAAACAAAAATGGACAATTTGGGAAGAGGAGACACGATTATTAAGCGACTATATAAAAACGAGCCGCGAGGCTCGTATAATCGTAGCCGCTCTTCCCACATTGTACATTTTTGTGCCACAATCTGAGCGTCAATAAGGGAAACGATGTATGATGTTAATCTAATTAAATATTATATATTATATGTGCCCATAATTATGAAAGTGGTATAAGTCAAAATTAAAAAAAAAAATGAATTTATCATTTATTTCACACGACATGATTTTAAACTAAATTTATTCAATGTAATTTGTACGATATCGTCAAAAATGAACCTTTAAATAGTAGTTGTAATTACAACGTTATACGGAATTCATTTAGTGTTAATTATGAAAGTGGTCTAAGTCAACATTACTATGAATTGATCGAAAATTGTAGAAAAGGAAATACATTTTCGATCAAACGAATGTCGCAGCCGGATTTTATTTCAACGAAATCACTTGAAAAATCAATAACAAGGAGAGTAAAAAATACCGCGGGCGAATCTGTCTCTTGGCTAAAAATTCAATGGATGAGATTCTTGAAAAATGAATCTTATAAAATGTTTTATAAGACTTCTTTAGATAATTCTGAATTCCAAGTTTTGGATCTTTCACCTAAAAGAGGAAGACCAAAAATATACGAAAATATTCAATTACTTCCATTATACAACACCACTAGACCAGTAACGGAAGAAAAACATAAAGATCTTATGTGTTTACTACCATACATCCCTCCATTTTTTCAGGAACATTTTAAAAATCTTTAAAACTCGAAATTATGATAAAATGGATTACTTTTTAAAAATGATTAATAAATGTTTATGAATTATTTCGTTAAAGTTGTTGTTTCAAATGGACCGTTTATTTTGAAAGTGATATAAGTTCTTTTTTTTAAAGAAATTAAAAATGCCGAATCTGAGCTTGTATTGTCTAAATATCCCACGCCACTTACAATTTCTTTCGATGACATTGGACTTACACCACTTTCAAAATAAACGGCTCAAATAGAAATCACAATTTTTTATTACTTTAAGTCAATTATAGGACATTCAGTTAATTTTGAAAATGGTCTAAGTCAATTCAAGCTTTAAAAACAACATTTTTCTATGAAATTCACACAAAATTTCATATCTATAATAAATTTCCATTAATCAAGACTAATAAAATTATAAATTAAAATGTCGTATAATGTAAAAATATCTTTTAATTTATTCAAATGCAGTTCATTAAATATCTCGTAACACACACACACACACAAGAAATATTTGACTTAGACCACTTTCATAATTATGGGCACATATATATATTTATATACAATATAATAATATATATACTATATATATAATACATATACAATACAATATAATAATATATAATTTATATATATATATATATATATATATATATATATATATATATATATGTATATATATATAATATTTAAATTAATTAATAATATATATTAAATATTATACACATTCCCATATTATCGTCTTAACTCTGACAAAAGTATTACACGGATCTTGTGATTAAAAATCAACAACAAATTCGATGTACCTCTAGGAATATAGAAAATTCGACACGACTAATTCCATCTGCCGCCTTTATCATCGAGATTAGACAAGCTGATACAGCCTGAGTCATCGCGCATCCATTTAAACCGTACAGACGATGAACACGCAGCGGATAGATACTCTTCGCTACCTATCCGTGAATCGTAAAACTTTATTAGGAGCAGAGTGCGGCCTGTGCTAGACTCGCGGAGCTTTATTACATGCTGCTCGATCGCGGCGAGGTCGGAAGATGAAATGGACACGGAGGCGAGGTCGGTTAATGACATTCCAGGAGCACGCGCCGCGCGCTCAAGAGTTTTCGTTGCACGGGCTGTGCGTCTGCACGTCGGAATCGAGTTTTACTTTCATTCGGTGAAAGTGCCGGCCCCCGCTCTCCCCCTTGCCGCCGCTGGCTTATCGGACTGAACACCGTTTTTCTTATTCTTATTCGCTCTCCCCGTCCCCATCCCCGTCGCAGTCCCGGCGACGTCGTTTCCACGGGGTATTTTGTTCCGGAGGAACTCCTGTCTCGACGGGTCGAGTGCCGTTCCTTTTTTCCTTATTGGTTCGTGCCGAAACAGACTCCCTTTCGTACAATTGGCCCATTGTGTAACGGACCTGTCGCATGTAAGCTGAATTATGGGCACCCTGGACAGAAAGCAATTAACTCATTAAGGACGGAGTTTTTCTTCAACCCTGTTTTTAAATAAATCCAATCCATTCAATTCATCTTCTACTGAATTAACTATTTACGTAAATAGTTCATTCCTAATCCTATGTAAAATTGCACACGCAAGATTGATTTTATACTAATTCATTGTCAAAGAGCAAAACCAATTGAATACTCTCAGAACCGCCTCTAAAAAGCATATAAGAAAAGCGTCTAATGCAACAATGCTATCGTAGAAAATAAATATAATAAATATAATAATAAATATAATTCTTTTATTAAATATCTTATTGAAAATAAAGAAGAACATTTACATAATTCTTTCTTCATATTTTTCATATAGAATGAGATGATATGCCGGACAAACTGCTTTTTCACACTTATCGCAACGTGTCTTTTTTTATATAGGCAAATATGGCAACGAGCACGTTTCTTGCTGGTCACTGTATTCATTCCGTCCTTCACTGTCTGTTCTTGAAATTTTCACTCACTTGTTATCGCGGACATCCGCTCAAAATTCTTCCACAGTATTAGATTTGAGCACCGTGTAGCTGCTCGATATTTTTCCGACAAGAAAGCAAGTGACACGTCTTCACCTTCTTGTAAAATTCATGTGAGTCAAATGTGTCTTGAACACTGTCGAATTGATGCCAGGGTCGGATGAGGGTTAAAGGTTCCGAACTGTGAAGGCATCTCAGTTTTCCTTTCGAGATTCCAAAGTCAGCCGCTACTGTAGTTTCACTGAAAATGAGTAAAGAATATATTCATTTTTTTATTTTTTTATTTTAAATTGAAATGATGTATTTTCATATAAATTACTTATACTTATGTTTCAAAATGTACTAATTATTTTTGTATTTTATGAATATTAAAATAAAAAATACTTAAATCAATCCTTTATATTAAATATGTTCGTGGTATAAATTATTATTATATATGTAATTTATTCAACAATTTTAGTAAATCACTGTCCTATCAAAACATCACTTCAGTAAAATACGTCCGACAAAATTAATATACGTCAGTCATTTTTCTAAACTATTTATTTTGAAAGTGGCTTAAGTCACTTTACCGTAATGAAAAGTGGTGATTTTTTAATGTTTATACGAAATTATTTATACTGAGAAAAATATCAGTATCCTGAGATAACAAATACAAGTAAATCTTCTCGAAAGTTAGCATCCATATTTTTAAACGTGTTAAAACGCAAACCCTTAAATATATCGACTTAAAAACAAAGTGGCTTATGCCACTTTCAAAATAAACGGCTCATATGTACATACATCCAATATCACGAATTCTCTAATTTTCAAACGCAATATTCTCAAGCGCAAACACTCAAACAAGAGAATGTACATTTTACACTTTCCGCTTATTTGCACACAAAAGCATTTTATTCGTGGCCACAAGGACACAGCGACTCCCCGATCGTTCCCCGAGCCTATCCGCCGGAATGAAATGAAACTAAAACCACACGGAGAAGTCTTAATCAAAGCACCCCGACTACAATAAAATCACGATCGAACCTCGGAGTCGGCGAGTTCCAATCGCGGCGGCTCCAAAACAGGATCTCGCCACTGCTCGACAAAAACTTGTCCGCCTAATTGGGGCTAATATTCTGGAGCATAGAATACAGGATGCAAACAACATTGTACGGTACGATGCGTTTCCCGACGAACGAACGGCCCGGAGAGTATGTTCGAATCGCTTGTTAGAGGAACCTAATGAACGGTGATTATAGTGCATACGGTTTTTAGTGAACTAATGCAGATATAAAAATACTGTAAACGTTCGACAACTGTGAGTCTGCCGTAACATTTAACGGTATCGATGATCTCCGTTGCCTAGACTGTCGTCTGTTGAAACAGTAAGTGCCGAGCTGAGATCAAAAGATGATCGCTAGCAGGAATGCGGTGACGAATTGTGAAAGAATGGCACGACTGACTGGTCAATATCAAAGGTGATATTGACCTAACTAACTATATATACTAACTATAGTATTCTATATACTATACTATACTATACTACTATATATACTATACTATACTATCTATACTATATTACTATATATACTATACTATATTATACTATACCATACTATACTACTATATATACTATACTATATTATACTATACCATACTATACTACTATATATACTATATATATATACTATATTATATATATATATACTACTATACTATACTATATTATATATATACTATATACTATACTAACTATACTAACAAGTGATTCCAATCGAAGCATTAGCTGTTCACTACAATTCTCGCAATATTATACTTCAATTTTCGCAATATTTCAAGACGTAAATATCGCTTTGTATAGGACGTTGAATTTCTCTTCACGTCAGCTACAATATTATTAAATGCAAATATATAACGACAATTAAAAAGTTTTTATATTGAATTTCTATATTGAGGTTTATAGAAGACTGAGTACTAAGTAATTTTTGTTCGAAACATGTTTTTGTCAAAGCACTAAAAATGACTGAAAAATTGTGATATCATGTGAATAATGAATAAGTAATCGTTAAATACGTAATTATTGACATAATAAAACAGACACGTTGATATTGTCGTACTTATCAAATATGAGATAAATATTGAATTGGCAGGAAATCAGTCAAATATTTTCCATTCTGTTCGACGACCTTTGCCATCTCTCTGGTAATTTCATGATTCCGCGCTCATGAAACTTCTGGTCATTATCAGTAAAAAAAACTCGATCAAATGCGATTCGAGGCTATCGTTATTATTGCAATTTTTACTACTTAAAAAATTGTATAAACTTCGAAATAAATGATAATCCGTTGGTGCAAGGTCGGGGCATCACTTCCCAACCAAGCTCCAGTAATTTTGTACGTATTGCCAAAGATGTATGAGGCCTCGAATTGTCGTGGTGGAACACGATTCCTTCGCGATTTGCCAATTCTGGCCTTTTCACTTTAATTGCCACCTCCAATTTCATAAGTTGTTGGCAGTAAACATCTGAGTTGATCGTTTGGTTGCTTGAAAGCAACTCAAAATATACAACACCTTTATAGTCCCACCAAAATGACAGCACGATCTTTTTCTGATGCAATTCAGCTTTCAATATGGTTTATGCTGGTTCATCACGCTTGGACCATGACCTTTTTCGATTAATGTTATTGTAAACGATCCATGTTTCATCACCAGTGATAATTCGTTTCAAAAAAGGGGCGATTGCATTACGTTTAAAATGCGTATCGCAAATACCGATTCGCTGTGTTAAGTGAATTTCTTTCAATTCATGCGTAATCCAAAGATCGAGCTTCTTAACAAGACAAAGACATCTTATGTGATATTCAGTTGTTGTGTGTGATACATTTAACTTTGTTGCAATCTCTCGTACAGTTATATGCCGATTCGATTCAATTATGGCTTTGATTTTGTCATCATCAACTTCAAAAGATCGATGAAAACGTTGGTCATCTTTAAGTGAAAAATCTTCACAATGACATTTTTTGAGTCAAAAGCAATCAACGCCATTAAGCAATCGATGCCATAAACTTCACATATCTCTTTATGGGTCTCGGCCACGTTCTTGCATCTATGAAAGTAAAAAAGTAAAATGTGTCGAAAATGTTCATTTTTGCACTCCGTGTTAAAATTGACAGGAAATTATCAGCTGTAAACAAAACTACACGAAATTTGTTTCTGTAGCGATCTAAATGTGTCAACTACCAAAGCTGAAGACAAAAAGATTATAAGCTTAACAAAAGCATAACAATGTAAACATAACGTTATCTATTGGTACAAACCGAAGTTACTTTCTTGCCAACTCAATAGTACCAAATACAAATTGTTTTCTCAAATTTTTCTATTCTGTCTACTGCTTTTAATTGCACCAAATGATTTTTCTCAGAAATGCATAAAATCCGCTGTAACTCTATTTCTATTACAGACAGACAAAAATTATATTAGACAATTTTACATTGTTCATGAAGCTCTATTAAGCTTTAGTAAAAAGCTTCAATCATGTTCTGAAATGTTAACTCTTTTCTAATATTATATCTTAAAATCTTTTCATGTATAATCGAATGTAAATGGTGCTCCAAAAATGTCTCGTAATCCAGAAATGAAGGGTTCCTGAGTTCATTCGAAGTAACTTTTTCCTTAGCGAAAATGCAACCCGCGGCTTTCTTTACGAGTTATTAACGAAAAACAGTGGCCAATGAGAGACGAGCTTGGCTGGCGCGAGGCGGCCGAACCAATGAGGGGAAATGAGCTTCGTGCGCTCGTTGGCTGGGCCGCCTCGCGCCAAGGATTGCATTTTCGCTAAGGAATAAGTTACTTCAAATGACCTCAGGAACCCCAGTCGGATTGCGAGACATTTTTTAGACACCCTGTGTAATCAATGTGTTTAAACGAATTCGTGTACAACTTTCAAATGAATTAACCCTTTGCATACGAAGAATGTTCTCGAATCACCTACTCTACAATTCGAACATATCTATTCGCGAAGTAGTAAGTAACGGTTCAAAAAGAATATAAAATTTTAAAACGTTAGAAATATTTACTATATATGTTTAAAAAAATTTCGACAAAAAATTGTATTAACACAGATTTTATGATACAATTAACATGTTGACTGCCGCGTCACCCGTATTCGGGTGACAGCAAAAGTTCTCATCAGGCCACGTCACCCGTAATTCGGGTGACGCTGATTTGACTACTTACAAAGGATTTCCGAAAATATTTCGACAAATATTCTACAGGAGGTAACGAAACTATTGAATTCTTATAAAAATGGTTTATTAAAAAAATTATTCGCAGTGTATAACATTAAAACATTCTCTGCAAAGTTGAGGTTGATCAGGACAGCTTGGACAAAAAGTTGTTTGTTTTTTCAGATATGCTCGTGCCTCTGATCGGTCCATTTCGTATCTTTTATTTGAACTGTAGCTTCCTCAATATCATCAACGTTTCTTTCTTCTTCCATGACCAATTCTCGTAAAATCTCGTCAATAGTATCTTCATAACATTCATTATCACTAAGATTATATTTATCAGTATCCAAATCAGAATCTGACGATGTAATTTTATTTATGCTTCTCCTTCCGGGCAATCCGATCTCTTTTCATTATTGAAAAAATATACTCGACAAAGATTCCAACTGTTCATGCAGGAACAGAAACAGATACGAATTAACAGCGCACGCTTCCTATAGCGGCACGGGTGGCCTGTAGGTGATTTTATTGTAAATACGCGTGGCAGTCAACGAGTTAATGAATTAATGATTTTGGAACTATGTACCTCTCTTGTCCTTTCCCTGGGTCCACTCGGACCCATGTTTACAAGCAGTCAAGTGTCGCTAGGTGTCTCAGGTAATCCCCTCCCTCCTCGTTTACCTGTCATCTGTACTTTAACTACGGAGCAGTAAATTAAATTATGTTCGTCATATGAGTCCTCTTGTATCCGGAATCAGAGTACTCAGGAAAAGTTACTACGCAAGGAGTGGGGTGGTGATGCATGCGCACATGGAGTCCCACGCAGCAGCTCAGAGAGCGTCTGCCGAGAGAACATTATAATTCTGAACTACGATGGCGACGCGACGCAGAAACACCTTCTTTTATTTCATTAAGAACGTTATTAAATGACTAATTTTTTTATCATGCACAAACTATGTTTAAACTCAAAAATGTCAAAAATCGAAATATTAGGTCTACCGGAAAGTTCTGTCCGTTTTTGAATTGAAATATAACACAATTTTCATACATTTAATAATATTTATTGTAGAATATACTTTCCACTTGCCAGTGTGATGGCAACTTGTAAATGCCATTTTTAAAAAATGATTTATTTTTAGAGGCGAAGAACTCAACTAGTGCTTGGTTGACATCAGCTTCAGTTTTGAATTTTTGTTCCTGTAAAAAGTTTTGCAAAGGGAGAAACAAGTGATAATCGGAGGGTGCTGGGTCTGGGGAGTACGGTGGATGCGACAGAATTTCCCAGCCTAGCTCTGCGATTTTCTGACGAGTCGCCAAAGCAGCATGTGGTCTGGCATTATCATCGGTAGCCATGTTTTCACGATCGCGTCTCACTTAATAATGACACGAGACATCTTTGTTTCAGTTTATTTAGGAGAGTACATGTGTGTAAATGCAATGATAAAGAGAGATAGTCATATATGTCTCAAATCAACATGTGCATATGGATTGAAACTTCAAGTGACGCTATCGGAGAGAACTTTCCGGTAGACCTAATATATTTGTGGTGCATTAAATGAAAATTATAGTATTTAATAACAGTTTCAGCAAAGCAAAGATTGTCTTATGGGCATCGGAATTGGGACATCTACCCTAACTGCTTGCATGCATCGTGAAGAGCATGCTCGAGCGTACCGGCAGCGGAGAAAAAGATAGATGAGTGCATGCGGTTCAGTGCGGTTTACGTTTGACCATGCCATGTGGCTTCTAACTTGATCTTCTCAGTTATCATAGTTGATTAAACATATTCGGGTACAGTCCTACTCTTTTAATCCACTCAAAAACCTAACACTAGTGTTATAATTTAATAAGGGGACTTGGGTAACAAAATATCGCATAAATTGACGGACTTGTGTACCATAATTATCAGCAGTTTCGTTGTGTCTCTTGACATGGTACAACCAAGTGAAATGGGTTAATAGTTTAACTCATAGAATGAAACACGTCCACTGTAACCGCAGCCTGAGAAGCGTGTACACAAAGGCGAACGAGCCGCATTAAATCCCGGCCCTCGTTTGATTTTAGACGAAACCCACCCAACGAATTCCCTAGGGAGAGAAACCTCATTCCACCGAACGGCCTTCTGTTCGCTTACACACACACACACGCACGCACACAAGTTGACATCACTTACGCCTACTTAGAGAAAAAGTTTCGTGGTTGCGTCAGTCAGATCCCGCGACCATGCTTCGAAACTCGACGAGTTTCAAAATACAGAAAATTCTCCCTAATTGACGCTCATATTGTACACAAAAATGAACAATTTGGGAAGAGGAGATAAGATTATTCGAGCCTTGCGGCTCGTTTTTATAGTTACCGATTGTCAACAACTATAAAAACTACTTTTCTCTATTCTTTTCCCGTCATGTTAGAACTTTCGTTATGGCTTGTTAGTGCGGTTTTAATCGTTTTTTAGAATTTTTAGCAAAAACAAGGACTACTACTACCCCTACTCACTATTTAAAGCAAAAATAAATCGACCCACATTTTGTCGTTTTCGTCAATTGCACTTATTATTTATGAAGATGTATTACATTTAATCTTTATAATTTCTACAAATATTGGATTAATAAGAACATTTTCTTATGGTTGTGTTAACGAAAATGGAATTGGAAGATTAATACTTCGTTTATTTGATTGGTTGTTTTTACTACGCGTATCGCGCGTGACGTTGGACATTGTGATAAAATTACAGCAAATTGCAAAAATGGTTACCATATAATTGTTTCAACCACCGATTAATCAATGAAAATCGCTTGATTATTTCAATTTTCATTTCAATCAATTTCTTGATTATTTCCAAAGCTCATACGCGGTAATGCCACACGGAGAGATTAATATGTAACGTCACCGAATATACGATCACGTGGTCTGAAGTTCGGTGATGTCACGAATCTGTGCCTCTGCCTAGCATCACTACTCATACACATCTTTCTGACGCTTTACTGTTATTACAGTTAGATCTAACTTAATAATTCTCATTTTTTTATTAATCTTGCTTTTGTATTTATTTTTTTCATTTTTGTTTACCAATGGTACTACTTGTATATTTGATAATTTGACATTTGTTATATTTTCTATATCTTACATTATCTTTTCTTTTATTGTACGGTGTTACTATACAGGATGTCCCATGATTATGTTAACACCCGGAAAGGGATGATTCTCTAGGTTATTTGAAGTAACTTTTTCCATTCATTATTACTAATAATAGTAATAATAATATAATATATATTATTATATATATATAATCAATCAAATAATATAACATTATATAATATTATATATATTATTATTACTATTATTATTATTATAAAATGGATTGAGAGAAAATGGTATATATATATAATATAATATATATAATATATATAAAATTATGATACTTCCGGGAAATGAGGTAATTCCTGAGGTCATTCGAAGTAACTTTTTCCTTAGCGAAAATGCAATCCGCGGCTTTGTCTACCAGTTATTAACGAAAAACAGTGACCAATGAGAGGCGAGCTCAGCTGGCGCGGCCAAGCCAATGAACGCACGAAGCCCAGTTCCGCTCACTGGCTCTGCCAGGCGAGCTCGCCTCTTATTGGTCAGTGTTTTTTTTTAATAACTCGTAAACAAAGCCGCGGATTGCATTTTCGCTAAGGAAAAAGTTACTTCGAATGACCTCAGGAATAACCTCATTTCCCGGAAGTACCATAATTTTATATATATATATTTACCATTTTCTCTCAATCCATTTTATAATAATAATAATAGTAATAATAATATATATAATATTATATAATGTTATATTATTTGATTGATTATATATATATATAATAATATATATTATATTATTATTACTATTATTATTATTATAAAATGGATTGAGAAAATGGTAAAAAAAGAGAACCATTGAGTACGTATTACGAAACTAAAAACAAAAGTGCATTTATTATAAAAAAACAAATAAAGAGATTATTAATCTTTCGAGATTTAAACCATGGTTACAATGTTTTAAGAACTTTATCACTTTCGCTATCATAGTTATTGCAATACGTTTATATTAATCCAGTATTTGTAGAAATTATACAGATTAAATGTAACGTATTTTCACAAATAATGAGTATTGACGAAAACGGCAAAATATGGGCTGGCTTATTTTTGCTCTGGATTCGTCAGAAAATTCGCCAAGTTACAAATAAAACAATTTCTTTTTTTTTCGCGTATATGTTTCTTTCGTCTTCATGGAAATAACCAATATAACTTGCAGAGGCATGTATTTTGTACAGACGTTCGAAATCAGCAACATGATAACTTAAACTTCTTTTGATTTTACATTCGCTATGTTACATTGTATTTTTGAAGAAAACTTGCGACGCCAGTGGAAAGAAGTGATCGATTTAACGTGGAATAGCCCCTACCTACTCTGGAATCGTTTAAGAAAGGATGAAGATCGAAGCGGACAGAGAATGACATCGATGTCACGAAATCTTCTTGTTTGAACAGAAACTGTTTGAGCATCGAGGGGGTTGCGGGATTGGATTACGGTACTTGCGAATGGGATTAGCTCTGGAGTGGTATGTCAAAGTTAAAAGGACTTGTAAATAGATTAATTGAGAGGCGGTAATTCCGTTGAAAAAAATAAACACGATGCAATGATGGAAAAGTTTGCTTCGATAAGTGCTAAGCAAAAATCTTGTGTCATGAAAATGATTCCCTGAAAATGCGAACGGCTGTACACGATACATCAAATCTTGATCTTCTCATGGATTATCGAAAATCAATTTCATTTAAGAGGCATAAAACGAATCCGCTGGTTCTTACATTAATATTGGAAAGAATTCGTCTTCATCATCAGGTGTGCCACTTTGGATCTCTGTGGACCACTTAACTTCCATTAAAAATTTCTTTCCGCACCTTCAGTACTTTGTAAGGTAATTGGCTGCATCGCTTAAGCGCTGGTTTAACGCAATATTACGAAATAACTATCACCCGTGTGTAATGACAAAATGAAATCAATGAAACTTTATCCTGCAAAGTGATTTTTTGCAAAGAAAGTTTAAGCAATTTTCATTCGATGCGTCGTAGCATAAATTCTTAACACTAAACCTACTGACATTTTGTATACCGAGTGTTGCATTTAAGTTGAGATTGTAAAAAAAATCTCATAGACACGTGATTAAAAAGAACGAACTGACACATGTGTTTGTGGTTTTATTACTTTTTTTCAATCTCTAATTTGACATTTTTTCTTGTTCTTCAGAGATTGTAGTACAATGTGTATTGTCGATATTCGGCTGAATTCTACTGTTTTCAGTTTTTGTTTATTCTGTAAAATAAAAATTTGACGCACACACAATTGGAAATTTATGAACTACTATTATTTTAAATTGAACTTATTCCGTCGCAAATATGGAATAAACTGGGCACAAGCATGTGGCTTGCACCCAAAATACAAACAGATGAAATTTACCCTGGAAAAATTAATTCACTTATGAAATCACTTTGTGATTTCAATGCAATTATCGATATAAAAGTTCATACATTTTTCCAAATGTTCAAAAGACTGCTCACGGTAGATAACGGTACAGAATATAAGATTATTAAAAAAAAAACGAAAGGAGAAGAGCTATACATATTACAAAATTATGTAGCTATTATTATAGAAACAATCGTGCAGTAAGTTTTTTAAGGAAAAGCAAAAACATTGAATTACAAATTTTTACTGAAAATTTAAAAAATGGACGTTTTTTAACCGCTCTGGTAAGTATATGATGTTGATACATATACATGCTATTCGAATTCAAACGGCAGACCTTCTTAACAAATATATAACTGAGTATTCTCAAGATCATTTATAATTTAATTATCAACTTTTGTCAACATATTTATCAAAATACTATTTCTAGGCACGTTAGTTTTCTATTGATTTGAATAGAACGTACGCGAATTTATATTAATTGTGAGCAATTAGATGGTGGAATAACAATATTTATGCTCGGTGTCCAAATGGACCCGAATCACGTCGTTCGATATTTACATAGATTTCGACGAAATTGTCTAATCATGGTTGAATGTGTCTACTCAAGTCCTAGTGTGTATTTAATATTTATTTAGATAGAAAATCGAACCCCCGAATACAAGAAAGGCCTGAGGGTACTCAAGCCCTTCTAGATAATCAAATGATATTGAAAATATTATTATTATTATTATTATTATTATTATTATTATTATTATTATCATTATTATTATTATTATTATTAATGAAGTTTTTCATTACAAAATTTTAATTTTTCTAATATTAAACATGTACATATTCTCAAATATTACATAAAAATTGTAAACAAAAAAATATAACGTTAATAATTATCATTTTTTTATTTTATGCAAGAAGGATCTAAGGATACTGTAATTAATAATTGGACCGTTTATTTTGAAAATGGTGTAAGTCCTTTTTTAAAAAAAATGAGATATGACGTAATTTATGCTTTATTTAGTGTAAAATTTTTGTTTATAACTAGTTAGTAGTTAGTATCTTAAAAAATGCCAATGCTTTGTTCAATTTAAAATTGACCGGTAAAAGAAATTGCGTAACCATTGATTATGAAAGTGGTGTAAGTCCAATTTCCATAGACAGGTGGCGGGGTTAGTGGCCACCTGTGGCTTCACAATTGCTTTATTTGCTATTTATATTGTTTTATTTTCGTGCCAAAAGAGTTACTATTTTAGGTTACTTATTTTATTTTCCTCCAACAATGGATAATTTCATATTCACATCAGATAGTGATATAGGTAAGAAGAAATAGTAAATCAATGTTATTTTATGACAATTGAAAATAGTTATTTTATTTTATTTTAAATAAATTTACACGGAAATAAGACCCATGAATATAAACAAAAGAATAATCTTAGAATCGGAAGATGAAGATAATTCTACTATGAAAAATAATTTAATGAAGGGTAAAAAGAGAAGAAGAATTATAGAGATAGAATTTTTATCAGATGAGGATATTGTTACTGAGAACTTGGATTTTGTAAAAGAAAATAAAGGAAAATATACGCAACGAATAAACAAAATTAAGCGAAATGCCGGACAAGAGTACTTTACAAAAAAAGGAAAATTCATTCCAGCCAAGAAAGAAAGTGATATTTGTTATTTCAAAATTGAAATTAAATGATATTTACAATTGACTAATTATGAAAGTGGTGTAAGTCCATTTGCAGCCTGAAAATTGTATATTATTTTAGTTAAATTCGCCTAAAAGAAATTTATATAATCAAATTACATATTGATAAATTAGTACAAACATTCCCAGACTTCACATAATTAACCTACATTTTTTAATTGTCAGATCTGCTAACATTCAATTTTCTCGAAACGAAAGAAAGTGGACTTGCACCACTTTCAAAATAAACGGTTCAATTGTCGCATAAAATTCATTTATTACGTAATTTTCGTGTTATACTAATAAAATGGAAAGGAGAACAATTGAAGTTATAAATATCGTAAAGAGTTTTAAAGCAACTTCACCACGTATAAGAAGTTTTGATCTCCACACATTTTTCTCAGTACATACTCGCTTTCGTTACTCAGGCTGTTCTTGCATCCAAAAGTTCAATCTCGCATCAAAATATCCTCTGTTCCGTATTCTTCACTCATTCCCTCGAAGCATCCGGTACACTTTTACTCGTTAACAATGTGGTAATTTTATTCATCAATTAAATCGCGATCAAGAGCAGTCGTTTTGCATATAATTGCTCCACTCTTCCTTGCTCATGAATAAGTCCGTCGAAAGAATCAGGGACCCTCGTTTCGCACCTGTGGGGGCTTCCACCTAACGCGGCCGGAATCCACCATAATCGAGCGACGCGTGATCGCACGTGTAGCTTTGTCATCGATGATTCAGGCGAATGCGTGCACTGAGGACGCTTTAAGACCACCGTACTTCTTTACGAGTGACGATCACCCAAGCGAAGTGTGTCCATGTACCGAGTAACGATTGCTGCTGTGCTGGAATCGGGCTAACAGCGCTATCGTTAACAGCGCGAGACCTACAGTAGCTCGCATTAATATTCGAACACTTTTTAAAACGGAATAACTTTTCGAAAGTTGAACCAAGTTACTTGGATTTTTTCAGATGTGATTTTGTAAATCTCGTTAATGTATTTATATAGGAAAGATGCAAGAATCTCTACATTTCTCGCAGTTTTTGGTCGAAAGTCGCGATAAAACTGTGATTTTCCCTGTCTTTAATTGTTTGTAATTAATAAGGAGACTGCGGATTTTATGCGTTTAAAAAAAAAATTGAGTAGATGCAATTTAAAATAGTAAAAATATTAAAAGAATTTGCAAATGTCAATGTTATATTATAGCGATATATATATATATAATACAATATAATTTATAATTATATATATATATATATTTATATATATATATTTATATATATAATTTATCTATTATAGCGATTGAACAAAGAATAAACATGCAATTTAGTTTGAATTCCTATTTCTTTTCCTGATGCAAGCAATGTCTATTTTGCATCGATTTCGATAAAATTTTCAGTATGCATGTAACCCATTTCGTCCACTTTAAAAAAAAGTTATTCTATTTTAAAAGGTGAGCGAATATGAATGCGAGTCATTGCATAACCGAACCGTTTAATTTATACAGGATGCTCACGACATAGTGTCAGAAAATTTACGAGCGCTTTATGGGGTCCTAGAAACCTTGACACATGGCTCTCTATAGACATTTTGCTCTTGGGACCGGGCACTTTAAAATTTTGTCATTAACCCTTAAATGCATGATTTTTTGTTTTGAATTTTAAAAAATTGTTTTTTATAGGAATGTAGTCATAGGTTACGTAAAAAATGAATAAAAAAATCTAGGTAATAATATTGAGTATTTATTTTGAAAAAAAGATGTATGTAGACTTTTGGCAACAATATCCGTTTATTACTAAAATTATTGTAGACGTAAACAAATGGTCATGCATTTATATTATCTATTAAATAAAATTTTCAAATGCAACATCAAACATTCATAGCTTACCTGACAACAGATGAGAAGTAATTTTTTTTCAGTTAGATAAATCACTTCTTTATAGGAAACTCGAAAAAAGAACATATCTCTCCAAGTAACACATTAAAGGTTATCACCCACCACATTCAAATGTCAAAAAACATATAACTTACTCGCTAAAAGTAATGTCAAGTCTTTTATTTCACACATGGTCTATTGTCTATTGTTATCAACGTGTGTTCGGAAACGCACATACTCAGGTTTTTGAATAAAATTAAGTGGATCTGGAATGTAGACAATTGGCAACAATATGCATTTAAGGGTTAATAATTCACGAATGATTGTCACGTATTCGACGCAGTAGAAGACGATGTGTGAAAAGCGATGTGCTTCTAGCAAGTGTGTGTAAAGCGTATTTGTGATGATAGTGAACAAGTTTAAAAATCATATCTCGATAAACGGTTATCTAACAACATATTAATGACCCACATTTTTTTATCGAGTATTTCCTGTTATTTATTTTACCATATTATTTATATTATTCATTAATTTATTTATGTACGCAACTATGAAAAATGTAATAAATTTCTGATTTCTTTTTAAACGAATATTCGCAGTATTTGTCGCGAATATGCTGTGACCAGAATTTGGCTTTTTATGAGCTACAATGCTACACTAATCGAAATTCATTATTCTATTCAAAACTATTGGTTTCAATGTCTGGCAATGAATGCAATTTTATAGTTTTACTTAACCCCTTGCCTTACTTTGACGAGTCCGACTCGTCATGAAAATTTCTAATAATAACTTATTGAGTTTATATGTTATTCTGCCCATTAAAATTTGAATACAATTCTAATCTCTTGTCATCAATATTTAAGCATTCAAGTAAATTTAGGCACACAATAAGCATCAATTTTCTTTCCCTTCTAAGAAATTATGGTAATCGAAAAATTTCTAATCGCAGTAACTGCGAAGAGAATGGTATGTCAAGGGGTTAAAGTGGCTGTCGGTAGATAAATAAAAATAATAAAATGATTCGGAACCAAAACCAAAAACTCAGTATTATAAATAGATTAATTGTTACGGTTTTGTCCCAATTCTTGACACCTTCGACTAAAAATTGTCAGAAATCTGCAGTTTTAGAAATCTTTCAACGTTTCATCTCTGATCGCACGGAGGACTCACTAATTGCAGAACCGATATGACGAGATCTCATCTCAAAGTGTCACATCAATCTTCAAGCCATCCTTTTTCTCCCAGTAGTAACTTCGAGGACTTGCTATCGTCTAGATTTCAGCTAAATTCGTCGACTATACTAGTACAAATAACTATCTTTTCTCTTTTGACTGGTATCATTTCATATTCAGCCTATCTGTAAACGATTCATTAGATATTCTGTACTCTCATCTAAATTATGCCATTGGTACGTTCGTACGCGTCCAGTCTTCTGTAATCTGCTCAATTTCAATAGGTTTTCTTACAACTTATTTCTCTCATTAGACAGATGAAATTAGCTCACCATCGCTATAAACCGTCAAACTCCTATTCAGATTACAGTAAATTCTCTTCAATGAGTTTTTAACACGTTCCGTGCCGAGCTTTTTTTACTCGAATCTTCACACTTTGATATTTTACTAAAACTTGATGTATTACGTGCAATTATTAATTCTCGTACACATAACAACGTAACAAAAACTTATCAACGCCCATTCTTGCGGTGGAAATTGATTCTTCGGTTCTAAATTTCTTGTAAACAATTTGTTCAGTTCACTAAGTAAACATGCAAGCGTGTACCATCGATGGTACACGTGGCACGGAACGTGTTAACCATACTATAAATCAGGGGTGGCCAAACTTTTGATCACTACGGACGACCTGTTTTTTTAAATTATAGATGACGGTCTACCAACATCCTGTGTGAATCATATATCATAAGAAAAGTAGTAATTTAAAGCCAAAAATAAGTTTAAATTTAAAATAAACATAGATAATATCAGGTCAATCACAGTCGATCGCGGTCGACGCTTTGGTCACCCCTGCTATAGATTTATCCAACATTGATATCACCATCAGCGAAGTCTTTCCTCGGATAAAATTCCTTGACGTCAATAAAGGTTCAGGTATTGATGGCATTTCTCCATTATTGTTCAAATCGTGTATCATTCTCATTCTCCGCATCCTTTTCCTGCTATTCAACAAATCCTTGAGCTCTGGCCTCGTTTTCAAAAACCTGTCTAGTCTGCCCTATTTTCAAAGCAGGAGATATTACACATGCTAATTCCTACAGAGACCAATTAGATCGAAGGTATCATTACCAAAAAGTTCTCTTTTACTTGTAAAAACATTATTAACGAACAGTACGGTTTTACTTCTGGTCGCTCAACAGTTACAAATCTTCTTCCTTAAACTCGCTTCCTATCGAACTCCCTTGAAAAAGGACTCGAGGTTGATGCCATTTATACTGACCTTCGTAAGGTCTTCGATACCGTTGACATTGCTATCCTTCTTTCTAAACTTATCGCTCTTCGTTTCCACGGCACGTTTTTTGCTTGGCTCTCGACAGGTAGACTTCAAGTTGTAAACTATAATACCCATCACTCGGGTGTACCAGAACGTCCTGGAATATCATTCGTAGATTTATTGCTACACATAATTATTAATTAAACGTAATAAATTAATAATTATGTATAGCAATAAATCTACGAATTAGATTAGAAGATTAGAAGATTAGAAGATTAGAAGATTAGAAGATTAGAAGAATTAGATTAGAAGAATTTAGACTGGTATATATACCAGTCTAAACAATTTTATTTGAATTTTATTATATTTCGATTAAAATTCTTCTTTTCAAATAAAATTGTTTAGATATATTATATATATTTCGATTAAAATTCTTCTTTTCAAATAAAATTGTTTAGATATATTATATATATTTCGATTAAAATTCTTCTTTTCAAATAAAATTGTTTAGATATATTATATATATTTCGATTAAAATTCTTCTTTTCAAATAAAATTGTTTAGATATATTATATATATTTCGATTAAAATTCTTCTTTTCAAATAAAATTGTTTAGATATATTATATATATTTCGATTGAAATTCTTCTTTTCAAATAAAATTGTTTAGACTGGCGAAGTTCAATGAAATTGCATTTGTGTATCTTTATAGTGGCATTTTGCAAATAGAAAAATTTGTATAGCAAACATTACGTCAATTTTGAAGTGTGCTATCTTCGTTCTTCGTTTCCACGGCATGTTTCTTGCTTGGCTCTCTAGCTACTCGACATGTGGACTTCAAGTGTAGACTTCAAATACCCATCACTCCAAGGAAATTGCTGTATTATCAGGTGTACCAGAAGGTTTTCATCTAGGTTCTCTTTTATTTGCATTATTTATTAACGATATCTGGGAAATTTTCATGCACTGTCACTTTTCCTTGTTTGCTGACGATTTCAAATTGTTTGAAATCGTTGCGTGCGATGCTGACGCTCTTAGGATCCAGCATGACCTAGACAGACTACAACTGTGGTGCACTAAAAATAAACTCTCTCTCTCTCTCTCTCTCTCTCTCTCTCTCAATATATCCAAATGTCATGTCATACGCTTCACTTGCGAAACAAATAAAATCGCTTATCCTTACCTCATCTCTGGCTAAATACTAACAAATGTAGATACAATAAGCAACCTCGGCATCTATTTCTCAAATACTTTATCTTTCGAGCCTCACTATCAACGTATTACAAGCACAACCCTCAAAACGCTTGGGCTTATTTATCGATATTTTAAGATCTTTTCAAATATCAGGACACACTTCGAATACTTTATATACCTCTCATTCGCTTTATACTCGAATATGGATCTCTTATGTGGACACCATATATAGCAAACTTCAGCTTGCACTACTCGAGGGCACTTTCTGAGATTTACATCTTAGTTTACTCGCATTGTTGCTGACTTATTTTTTATTAATAAAATATAAGTCGTGTAATAATAATCGTATAATAATCAATGTATAATAATCGTGCCAACTGTTCTGACATTTCAGAAAAATTAAATTTCAATGCTCCTTGTCGCTCCCTTAGGCACATTTCTACCTTTCTGTCGGAACTTCACCG